>NC_090371.1:105682052-106343187 GCF_036365525.1 Heterodontus francisci
GTAAGTTCGCAGATGACATGAAAATTGGTGGTGTCGTAAATTGTGAGGAGGAAAGCCTTGGATTACAGGACGATATAGATGGGCAGAGCAGTGACAAATGGAACTTAATCCTGAGAAGTGTGTTTGATGCATTTTGGGAGGACTAACAAAGCAAGGGAATATACAATGGATGGTAGGACCCAAGGAAGTACAGAGAGTCAGAGGGACCTTGGTGTACTTGTCCATAGATCACTGAAGGCAGCAGCACAGGTAGGTATGGTGTTTAGGAAGGCATATGGGATACTTGCCTTTATTTGCTTTTATTAGCTGAGGCAGGGAGGTTATGATGGAGCTGTATAAAATGCTAGTTAGGCCACAGCTGGAGCACTGTGTACAGTTGTGGTCACCACACTATAGGAAGGATGTGATTGCACTGGAGAGGGTGCAGAGGAGTTTCACCAGGATATTGCACAGGCTGGAGCATTTCAGCTATGAAGAGAGACTGGATAGGCTAGGGTTGTTTTCCTTTGAGCAGAGAAGGCTGAGGGGGGACCTGATTGTGGTATACAAAATTATGAGGGGGGTAGATAGGAAGAAACGATTTCCCTTAGCGAAGGTGTCAATAACTAGGGGGCATAGATTTAAGGTAAAGGTCAGGAGGTTTAGAGGGGATTTGAGGAAAATTCTTTTCACCCAGAGGGTGGTTGGAATCTGTAACACACTACCTGAAGGGGTGGTAGAGGCAGGAACCCTCATAACATTTAAGTAGTATTTAGCTGAGCACTTGAAATGCCGTAGCATGCAAGGCTATGGGCCAAGTGCTGGAAAATGGGTTTAGAATAGATAGGTTTGATGGCCGGCATGGACACGGTGGGCCGGAGGGCCTGTTTCTGTGCTGTATAACTCTGTGGCATCGCAAACTTGTAATGCTAATAATGAGTTCTGTGTCATATAAAAGTAACTTCAAATTGCTTTCTTGTACTGTGGCAGTTTGCTTCATGTCTATTGGGTTAGGGAGGAAAAACAAGCTGGGTTCTCATTCCTGTTCACTGGTTCCTAATTCTTGATTCAAAGTGTATTTGATGTCGGCTGTTATTGCTTCTTTTGACTGAACAGCCAGGTGAAGTTTGCTGTCTGGGCTCATGTTAAGATTCGTCTCTTGGAGAAGGATTGGTGTCAACTGTTATGAAACCATATCCCAGTATGACTGAAACAAAAACAAGAAATGCTGGATTCACCCAGCAGGCCCGGCAGCATCCGTGGAAAGAGAAGCAGAGCCAACGCCTCGGGTCGGTGACCCTTCCTCGGTTCCGAGGAAGGGTCACTGACCCGAGGCGTTGGCTCTGCTTCTCTTTCCACGGATGCTGCTGGGTGAATCCAGCATTTCTTGTTTTTGTTTCAGATTTCCAGCATCCGCAGTATTTTGCTTTTATCCCAGTATGACTGCTTTACTTGAGAACTGGAGAGGAATTTTGTTGTTTTTGTAAAAAAATTCTCATTGGCTGCAGTGGATCTGTTCGTTGTGAGGATTTCCTTTAATTGTATAAAACGAAAATACTGCATATGCTGGAAATCTGAAATAAAAACAGTAAGTGCTGGAAATACTCAGTAGGTCTAAAAGCATTGGTCTCTATCTGGACTAATGCCTTGTCTTTCACCACAAGCATTAGCACACTCTTGTCCTTTGTCCCAGGGCAGCTTTGTTATTTAATCTCTCCTGCCCTATGCCCAATCAGACACCTTCCCTTTTTTTCTCTCCCCACCAATCCCGCCCCCCCCACCCTTCACTTGCTTAAAATCTAATTCTTTTCTTAACTTTGCCAGTTCTGATGAAATGTCATAGACCTGAAACGTTAACTCTGCTTCTCTCTCCACAGATGCTGCCTGACCATCTGAGTATTTCCAGCACTTTGTTTTTTTCCCCTTTAATTGCGCTAAGTATGATTCTGTGCATTTGGAGTTACCCCTTGTTATTTTGCCCTTTTTGTAGGTAGGCGAGTCAATACAGAGAACATGTGCAGTGAAAAGCTGGAGAAGACCATTATCCTTTTTACTAAAGTGGTGAGCAACTATAGCTTTTTTTAAGAAAGTTAATCAGTCTGACACTTAAGTCATTATATTTGGGAACAGCAGAAGATTGAACATCATATACTTGGCTAATTAGTGTGTCTCATCCATCCAAATGAAAACCGATCAGAAGTAATTTCCTACGGTTTAATTAGAATTTATGTAGTTTCAGATACTCTTGACCTGCTGCTGCAAAAAATTCATATATACATTTAAAATGTTTTTCAGTTGATAGAGTTGAGAGCTATAAGTGTTGATGTTCTAACCTAAGACCGTCCCTGCCCTTGTTAATTTGAGTTTTATTGGTTGCCAACCAGGCAGTTTTGCAACATCGTGGAGATTAGCAAGAACATGAACTTGAAAACTTAAGAGAACATAATTGTGGTAGTCATTAACACAGGGTGCTTGAACATTTTCTAATCCAGCTATGTATTGAATAATTTCCCTAATGTTGACAATCTTGGTCCTCTGATGCAATTCGTTTATTATCATCAAACAAAACATTTTTAAAAAATGAAAAATTAAGAAGTTATATAAATTGACTTTGTAAAGAGTACTGATGGTGAGCCTCATCTTCAAAATGTTGTGCAACTTCAGTCATCTCCATCATGGAAAAATATACCCCAAGTGGTTTCATGACCAAACCCAACCCATCCTGACTTGACTCTACTCGAAGTCGCAGCCCAGTAGTGATTCTTGACCCAATCTGAACAACAGTGGCAGTCCAGTGGGTGTGGAAATTGCAACAAAATGAACATAAAAGACAACCTGAATAATAGTTGAGATGTGACCTCCCCAAAACCCTGACTTCTGTCTTGTGGATAATCAAAAATTTGTATGATAAGGTAAATAATTGGAGCTATACTATGAGCTAAATTTACACTGGGAGAGAAAAATAAACTGTGCATTCATTCACACCTCCAAATGGAGAAATTTTAGGAACAGTGCCATTGTCATTTGGAAGATGTTGGGTACTCGGACTTCATTGTATGCGATTGTTGTTGTAGAAAATGAGTCACTTGGTCAGATAACTATAAAGTTGAGGACAGTTTGAGGCTTCGCAATCAGTCGATTTATGCCTGAAAGTTGTGTACCGTGTTCATCTAATTTGCAAGTGAATCAAGAAAGTTAATTTGAAAGCTTCTAATCGATAAAGACTCTCATATTTTACGAGGATGTAAAGAAATTCTAATTTTTGAGTTAGTGAAGCCTTCTCAGGACGAGTAAAGTAAATATTTTATATATATTTTATGTATAAATTGAATTCCTAGTGTGGAGGGGAAAAGTTGGGTCAAAAATATCATCTTTATATCAGTGAATCCTGTTTGAGAAAACTGATTCCACAAGATGCAAAAAGATGCTATTAGTATACTGCTGCACAATTTATACTGAGTTGCTTTGAGAATGTTGAAGAGAATGTGCACCATTGCTTTGAACTCCCCAGAAAATATTTTGGTATGGTACCTGAGGCTTTTTTGAGACTTTTCCTTTCTCCTCTTTTCTGAAGAATTGCACAGATACACAGAACCCACGAGTGGCTTACCATACTTCTCATTCCATCTGTGAGCTTGGGTAGTGAGCATAATCACGCTTTCCTGACTGCGTACAATTTGTGTTCTGTATAATTGATCATCTATCTTTATACTTATCGGAACTTGCTTGTAATCATGAATCTGTTGAGCTGTTATTATTGGTGCAGATGCAGCTTAACAGATTTCAGTGAGTGTTCGTTACATCTTTGAAAGAAAGGAATCAGAAAAAGCCATTTATCATTTTGCAATGCAGCTCATGATTTTGTGCTTTATATAGATTGAGTACGTGGGTGTACATTGCTGGACACTAAGATGTTGAGGGGCTCAATGAAGTTTTTGTTGGTCTCCTAAATTTTCAGAGTGTCGTATTGTCTCTCTTAACAATCACTTACAATATGTCTAATTTATAGCAGTTTTAAGTTTAAAATGCCTGGTGCTCTATACAGGGTTTTTAGATGATACAGGTGATGTCCTATCTAGTTTAAAGCACATATGTAAAGGCAAATATTTGTATTTGAGCGATACTAATTTGGTAGATTAATAATTATCGAACTCTTGGGAATTTCTATCATTTCGGATTATTGATAAAACTATGGTGGCAGGGAAATTAATCACCTGTACTATTTTGTCATTCTGTGTAACATTATGGAACCTGGCTTTTTCTTTGTGCTGCTTTACAGTGGGCTGCTTTTTGCTACCCATGGCCATCAATTGTCTGTGCCCCTCTTGCGTGAAAAAACTGCAAATTGCCATTGCCAGTATTAGTTGTAGTTGTCCAGGTTCCACAGCGAGGACAAGGGGGTGGACCTGGATAATGTGGAACACTTCCAGTACATTTGAAGTTATCTTTCACAGAAGGCTGACATTGACGACAAAATCCAGCATCGCCTGAAATCTGCTGGTGCAGCCTTTGGCCACCTGAGGAAGTGAGTGCTTGACGATCGCGGCATCAAAACTGAAACCAAGCTTCATGGTCTATCATGTGGTCGTGATCCCTACCTTACAGTATGGTGCTGAAACATGCACAACGTATAGGAGGCGCCTCAAAGCACTGGAGTTGTTTCATCAATACTGCCTGCAGAAGAACCTACATGTCAAGTGGGAAGACAGGCATACCAACATCAGTGGCCTCTCACAAGCAGGCACCACAAGCATCGAGATTGTGATGATTTTCCATCAGCTTCGTTGGGTTGGTCATGTAGTTTGGATGTCAGATACCAGGTTCCCAAAGCAGGTTGTTATTTTCCAGCTCAGACAGGGCAGATGCACCAGAGGAAGACAGAAGAAGCGCTTCAAGGATGTGCTGGAAGCCAACATGAAATGCAACATTAATAGCAACTCTTGAGAGATCATCGCCCTGGACCGAACCAGATGAAGGCAGAGTCTGTGAGAAGGATCCAGCATTTTGAGACCCAATGATGACAAAATGAGGAGGAAAAGCGAGAGCGGTGGAAAGAACAAGCCATGACCCAAACCAATAATACATGACCAGACATCCCACATGACAAGCAATGCCCTACGTGCCATAATGTCTGTAGATCCCAAATTGGTCTCATCAGCCATCTTCGGACTCACGGAAGACAATCATGCTCGCCTGTGAGGGATAGCCAATAATTAGTAGTAGCACAAAAAACACCTGGGTAGCCCAACTAAATGAAAGTGGAGGATTTTGATCAGATATATAATTTATAAACTTGAAAGATAGCTGAAATATTGTAGTGAGAGTATCATCAATTCTTTGATCCCTGTTTGAATAAATATGAAGTAAAAGTGCACTTTCTCCAACAAGAGAGAATTCGACCATCTCCCCTTGACATCCACCATTGCTGACTCCCCTACTGGGGGTTTACCATGGTCCAAACATTGAATTGGATCAGCCGTATAAGTACTGTGGCTACAAGAGCAGGTCAGAGGCTGGGAATTCAGTGGCGAGCAACTCGCCTCCTGACTCCTCAAAGCCTGTCCACTATCTACAAGGCACAAGTCAGGAGTGTGATGGAATACTCTCCACTTGCCTGGATGAGTGCAGCTCCAACAACACTCAAAAATCTTGACACGATCCAGGACTAAGCAACCTGCTTGATTGGCACTCCATGCAGCACCTTCCACATTCATTCCCTCCACCACCGATACACAGTGGCATCTACAAGATGCACTTTAGCAACTCATCAAGGCTCCTTCAACAGTACCTTCCAAATCCGCGACCTCTACCACCTAGAAGGACATAGGGAACAGATGCATGGGAACACCACCACCTGCAAGTTTCCCCCCGCAAGCCACACACGATCCTAACTTGGAACTATATCGTTGTTCCTTCACCGTCGCTGGGTCAAAATCCTGGAACTCCCTTCTTAACAGCACTGTGAGTGTACTTACACCACATGGACTGCAGCAGTTCAAGAAGGTGGCTCACCACCACCTTATTGCGGCAATTGGGGATGGGCAATAAATGCTGGCCTAGCCAGCGATGCCCACATCCCATGAAGGGATAAATAAAAAACAACTTTATGTTGCTTAAGTATTTAGAAAAATAACAATTTGAGCATTATGATTGGAGATTCTATGGTAAAATGTATGTATCTGCATATAATTAAAGACTTGCATATAGTGTGTATGATACATTAAATGTATGACACATTAGATGTGTGCTGTATGAAAAATCATCCGTCACACTTTTCTGATTAGTTCAATGAACTGCTATCTGTTAACTGATTTGTTCTAATACTGACAAGTCTAAGCTATCAATTTGAATGAGGAACCACACCAAACAATTAATTTAATCTCAGTTTTTAAAAAAAAAGTACCAGTCATGTAGCAGGTGGTGTGGAGATGTCATGTGATCAAGAGTGGTACTGTTGAGGTAGAATTGGGTGACCTGAATGTATGTATGAAAGCTGGCCTCATGACTCCAGGTGATTACTCTGAGGAAGCAAGGATAGATCTTTGAGGCAGTGACGATGCGGGTTGGAAGAGGAAGAAAACCATTAGTGTAGATAGGTTAGCTGCATTCGAATTGGTGAGAGTGAATCCCCACATGAAGCTGGACAGTCGTGAGTGGCATTAGAGGAGTTGACTTGACAAATATACAAAAGGAGACAATGCGCAATACAGGGTGCTGTATAACGGTCACAGTCATGGAGGGTATCGTTCATGCTACTTCCTCCCCAGGGCCATCTTGGTGTGAAAACTCGATTGGAAGTATTTGAACAGGGAGTTTTCAGAGAGCTGGACTTGTGCTGAGGATGGGCAACCGGTCTGAGGTTATGAGAGAGAAAAAGGTTCAAGATGAGGTGGCAGTTAGAGAGGACACCTGGATCATGGGTTTTTCTTTAAGTGAGGAGTGGTTGAAGTTTTGATCGAGGAAAGGATGATTCTTCAAGAAAATAAGTCATTAAAAACATCAGCTCGTATTTTGGCTAGGAACAAAGTTAGTTGATAAGTTATACAGCGTTTGAGTAGCAAAGTCACTGATTAAGACCTTGGAAGCAGTGAAGTCATAGCGAAGATGAGCAAGTAGCCATGTGTATAGGCAGGAAAGTTTAGATGGAGCATTAGATTGAATAGGAAAGGTGGACAGATATGTAGAGAGGGATGAGGCTACATTTAGATGTAGTTGGAGTCACTGCAGAGGGTAAAGGAGGGCATTTCGGTAAGAAATTCAGTGTGGCGATTAGGATGCTAGTTAAATAAAAAATATTTTGAATTAAATGGGAGTAACAAAATGGTGAGGTGCTGGAAGGGGGACAGGGCTCCAAGGATTGTGCAAAAAGCAAAGATGTGATTTAGTAGTGTGCGCTACACCAGCACTATACGAGTGGTTTGGATGGGCCATGGGAAGGAATGAATAACTAGCTGGAGATGTTTGGGTAAGGGAGAAGGAATTGGCACCCGTGAGCCTCGCTTCTTTCAGTGCTGATGCCATAGATTGTGGATGGTGAGGACCTTATTCACGTGGGAGCACTTTGGAAGATACTACAGAGCAGTTAATTGATTTGAAAGTAGCGATAGTGGAAGAGGTGAGTGGATGTGGAGTAGCATTGAGAAGTTAGCCATTGGCGAACAAGTTGGGTGAGATGGTCACAGAGAGTTGCTGCTTAATAGGTACTAAAGTGGATTATGGAGGAGAACATAAAGGTGTTGCAGAGGAGAGGCAGGGAAGTTTGTTCAGTAAGGACTTGAGCTTGTAATGTTGGGAAGAGAGAAGGTCTGTTGAAAAGCAGAGGCAGGCATGGCCTAATGAGGGGGAAGAACGTAAAATAGGACCAGGATGTGGCCCAAAGTGAAATATGGGAGAATAGGGCCTTGGTGATGGAGTGGCAGCCAGGATGGGCATGCATGTGGACACAGAAGAACTTAAAGTTACATGGACCAGAGACAAAGATCTTCCTTTCTTGGTCTCTCTCTTCCCAGTCAACACCAAAAAATAATTGATGAGTCATTCATCTCATTTGTTGGTTGAGAATTTGCTATGTATGATTGGCTGCTGTGTTTTTCTATTCAGTAATTGCACTTCTTTTCTGCATTGGAGAATAGATTGGGTGAGGGTAGATCTCGGAATTTAAAATGTTGAGGCAAGCAAGTGATTTGGAAGTATTTATGTGGGACATCTGTCAGATTAAATAGTTTGGGTAGAGTCTGATTGAGTAAGAAAGGAAATACTTTACATAGTGCTTCACATGCTTTTAATTACTTTGAATTGCACCAACTGTTAGGTAGGGAAATGTAGTAGCATTTTGCATATGACAGGATCCCAACAAACAGCAATGTGATGAATGACCAGTGCTAGTAATTGAGGGAGGAATATTGGCCTGGATACTGGAGGGAACTTTTTCAGTGACTGCAATGGGATTTTGTTTTTTCTTAATATAACATGAGTCAAGTTGACTTCTGAGATCACTGAATCCAGGATTGGTATGAGGCCATCACCAGGATGTAATCGCATATTGATTGAGGTTTACTCTGGATGGTGCATAACGCTGACCATTGAGTATTAGCACAATGTGGTTGCATTGCTAGGCATCTAATATTTAACTGATCAGTAGGTCTAGAACTTGAAATAATGACACACGTACCAAGCATGAAAAAATACAAGCACAAGTAAAATATATCAGAAGCAGACAGTCAACCTGAATGCAGGTTGCAAATATATTTGTGTTATGGATGCTGGACTTCGTAACATGTTTAAAAAAAAAACAGATTTTTAATGTAGTTTAAGATGGAGTCAGATAAGTCATGTGACCTCAACAACTGTGCTTACAACAGGACAGGAATCTTTGTTACCTGGAGAAAAAATATCTCACATTAAAACACTTTTTTTTGAAAAGCAGAGCCCACCAGATTATGACATCTGAAGAACAATGGGTTTCACCCTCCAGACTTTCAGATCGTAAACAAGGAGTCAGTGACTCTGAGAATGTAAATAAATGGCAGCTTCCAATAACTGGAAGCAATGGAAAGTCCTAGGTGGCTCTCTGTTGCCAGACTTGTGGACTTTGCATCTTGGAAAAGGATAATTGGCTACTGACTTAAGATTCAAGATAAATTCAAGAGATTTTCTGAAGGCAGACAGACTATAAGGAAGAAGACACAATGGTGACAGTCTCAAGGAAGGGAGAGATAGAGAGGAAACACTTGCTTTCAGAAGACTTATACAACAGAAGGCTGCAAAGACTTGAACCTGTTTTAAAAGTTGAGATTTGCAGAGAAGTAAAAGACCAACCAGATCACCAGGGGTCACCTAATTCACAGATGTCCAAGTCGAAAGTGCTCGGAGAAGTGAATGAAGAGGACACTGACTTTGAGAGAGGTCTGGGAGATCCAACCCATTGCAACTGGGAGGATTTTGGGACTGTTAACTGCAAAGATTTCACCATCAGGGATGACTGTAACGGAAAAGTGTGATGTGAGGTTTTCCAAGTATTTAATAAGTAAATAAAATACCTTTCCTTGTAATTCGGGGTGTCAGCTACTCAAAATGTATTATTTAGTTAATAGAGTTTTAGTTTAGTTATAAAAAAAAATTTAAAATGTGAAATCTTGTCATGCAATTCTGAAATTGGTCTAGGGAGTTCATATCTCTTGTAACGTTAAAGGTCGCACTGAGGTTTTAACAAATATTGAGGAAGCACAATGCATTTTCTGACATGCAGTAAGCACCAAATTGTTAATTGATGTTTCCTTTGCCTATTGCACCTGAAATCTGTTAACCCCAGCATCACCCTAAACTAGACTGGCTCTGCACACTCAATTTTGCAGACAGTATAAAATGTCAAACACCGGTTTCTGCAATGGGAACTGCTGTGATCTTGGAGCTCGGCCTATGCCCTCCACTGCAACTTTTAAATTACTCCGTGGAACTTTCAAGTCACTGATTGTCCCTGCTGCCCCAAACAAAGCTTGTTGAAAAACCCAATAGAGGTGCTGCCACTCCCCAATCTGAGAGCACCACCTGCAAGCCTCATGTTTTGTCTTGCTGCCTCTGGCCTTCTCTCATTCTGTCCTTTTGTTTTATTTCAATAACATACCAGCCTTTTGAAAGTCATGACAGATGAAGTAAATAAGGATTGTTGTAGAGCAACAAAAACAGAAATGCTGGAAATAATTAGTGGGTTAGGCAGCATATGTGGCGACAAAAACAGTTAATGTTTCAGGTCTCTGATGTTTCATCAGAACTGGCAAGAGTTAGAAATGTAATCAGTTTTGAGCAAATGAAAGGGGGTTGAAAGAAGAACAAATGAGAAGGTCTATGTTAGGTTGAAGAGCAGGAGAGATTAAATGACAAAAGGTTTCATGGTACAAAGGCAGTGGTAATGAGACAAGTAAAGAAACAAATGATGTGTTTGGTTTAGGTGTAAATGGCAGGAGAGCAGCTGTCCAAATGCAAAGTGAAGGGATGAAGAAAGAAACAAAAGAGGGGAAAAAACCAGTAAAAAGAACACAAAAAAAGGTGGCAAAGGTTATGATCTAAAATTATTGAACTCAGTGTTGAGTCTGGAAGGCTATGAAGTGCCCAGTTGAAAGATGAGGTGCAGTTCCTCGAGCTTGCGTTGCGCTTCATTAGAACTCTAGTAGGCCAAGGACAGAAAGGTCAGAGTGGGAGCAAGGTGGGGAGTAGAAATAATAAGCGACAGAAAGCTTGGGGTCATGCTTGCAGACTGAACTGAGGTCACCCAACCTGCGTTTAGTCTCCCTAATGTAGAGTAGGCCACATTGTGAGCAGCGAAGTTACTATACTAAATTGAAGAAAGTTTTCAACCACCCCCTTCACTTGCTCAAAGCCTATTATATTTCTAACCTTTGCGAGTTCTGATGATAGGTCACAGAGACCCGAAATATTAACTCTGTTTCTCTCCACAGATGTTGCCTGACCTGCTGAGTATTTCCAGCAGTTCCTGTTTCTGTTTGATTTCCAGTATCCACAGTATTTTGCTTTTGTAAATATTACTGTTTTAGAGGAAGTAAGATTCTTGACAACTCAAACGGTACATGATAAACCATAGTGTTGTTCATTTGACACATTTGCTGTGCTGAATTTTTTGATCATTTTCCCAGAAAGGTTAAAGCTTTTATTTACCATGCTGGCCAACAAATTAATATGCTGTTCTGTTTGCCAACAATTAAATAGCTAACTTATCTGTCTTTGTTTGCAGCTTTTGGACTTTTTGGACTATCATCCATTTTCATTCATCCCGTTGATTCAGAAGTCATTGGAGTTTGCTGTTAGCTACATATTTACAGGTGCTGGCGATGGTGTGGTGTTTGAACGGTTCATTGTTCAGTGCATGAACCTCATTAAAATGATTGTCAAAAATGATGCTTACAAACCGGCAAAGAACACTGAAGGTACAATTACTTCCATGCATGTTATTTTATTTCCTCCCTGCACAAGAAACTTTACTGTAATTCCTGTCAATTTGATTGCTTTAAATTGCATCTCCAGTTAATTATCTTGTAGAAAATAATTTGCAGCTGGATGCACAAGTTTGGCTTATGTTCAGTTGTGTTTTCTCGAATTTAACCATTGATTTCTGTCAGTGTTAAGGAATTTGTTTTCCAACATATCTAGAGGAATTTAGTCCTGTCGAGTGTTGCTTGAAGCTATTGCAACATAAATCATGGCATTAATCTTGGAGGAAGGTATTTATTAAATAAAACTGATTTTTTTGACATCAAACATTTTATAAGCAGCTGGGATAGTATCAATATTCAATTTTTTTGAAAATAACTATTCTGAAGCCTTTGCCCTGAAGTTCACCAAATTAATTAAGTATAATAGCAATTAATGCACTCATGATTTTATCATGTGATAAGTTATTACATCAAGTTACATTCATTATCTTAAAGAGCTCCAAGAGGTCACCCCTTCAGAGAAAAGAGCCCCAGATGGTTCAATATTTGCTGACACTTACACCCTCTCAGTTCTGTTATCATTCTAGTAAATCTTATTTGCACCTTCTCCAGTGCCTTTACATCTTTTTTACAATATGGTGACCACTTTGGATACTGTTGGGGGGGGATGGCCTCCCAGGGGAAAGCAGCAACAGCCAAGTTCGTGGCACCACGGATGCACTGCAGGGAAGGAAAAGGAGTGGAAGAGCTATAGTGATAGGGGATTCTATCGTAAGGGGTACAGAAAGGCATTTCTGTGGCCGCAAACATGACTCCGAAATGGTATCTAGCCTCCCTGGTGCTAGGGTCAAGGATGTCACGGAGCGGCTGCAGGATATTCTGAAGGGGGAGGATGAACAGTCAGAGGACATGGTACACATTGGTACCAGTGACTTAGGTAAAAAGAGGGATGAAGTCCTGCAACAAGAATTTAGGGAGCTAGGTAGCAGATTAAAAAGCAGGACCTCAAAGGTTGTAATCTCTGGATTACTCCCTGTGCCACATGCTAGTGAGTATAGGAATAGGAGGATAGAGCAGATGAATGTGTAGCTGAAGAGATGGTGCAGGAGAGAGGGCTTTAGTTTCCTGGATCATTGGGTCTGTTTCTGGCAAAGGTGGGACCTGTACAAGTTGGACGGGTTGCACCTGAACCGGAATGGGACCAACATCCTTGTTGGGAGGTTTGCTAGTGCTGTTGGGGGGGGGAGGTTTAAACTAATTTGGCAGGGGAATGGGATACAGAGTGGAGGTAGAGTAGGGGGTGATGCTCAGTCAAATACAGAAGAGAAACTATGTCATTCTGGAAGGCAGAGCAAATATAGACCTGTTAAGGCACAAGGGAAAAATGCAAGACTGGATTGCATCTATTTTAATGCAAGGAGTCTTACTAGTAAAACAGATGAGTTGAGGGCGTGGATTAGCACATGGGATTATGATATTGTTGCTATCGCAGAGACATGGTTGAGGGAGGGGCAGGACTGGCAGCTCAATATTCCAGGGTATAGAATCTTCAGGTGTGACAGGGGAGGGGATGAAAGAGGAGGTGGCATTGCACTGTTGATCAAGGAGTCAATTACTGCAGTAAGGAGGAATGATATCCAAAAAGGTTCTTCAATGAGGCCATATGGGTAGAACTTAAAAACAAAAAGGGGGCAATCACTTGGCTGGGAGTGTACTACAGGCCTCCAAACAGTCAGGAAGAGATAGAGGAACAGATATGTAGGCAAATCTCAGAGAGGTGTTTAAAAATAATAGGGTATTAATAGTAGGGGATTTCAACTTAGTTAATATCAACTGGGATAGTCTTTGTGTAAAAGGCTTAAAGGGGGCGGTATTCTTAAAATGCATACAGGAGAGCTTTTTGAGCCAGTACGTAGGAAATCCTACAAGAGAAGGGGCAGTACTGCACCTACTCCTAGGGAATGAAGCTGGACAAGTAGTAGAAGTGTCAGTGGGGGAGCATTTCGGAGATAGAGTCATTGAGTTACACAGCACAGAAACAGGCCCTTCGGCCCATAACTGTAAGATTTAAGGTAGTTATGGAAAAGGACAAAGATGGCCTGAAAATAAAGGTACTGAATTGGGGGAAGGCAGATTTCAATATGATAAAACGGGATCTGGCCAGAGTGGACTGGGAGCAGCTACTTCTAGGAAAGTCTACATCAGAGCAGTGGGAGTTATTCAAAGAGGAAATAGTGAGGGTTCAGAGCCAACATGTACCAGTTAAGGTGAAGGGTAGGACCAACAAGTTTAGGGAACCCTGGATGTCAAGAGATATAGATGATTGGATGAGGAAAAAAAAGGAGACTTATGGCAGATTCAGAGCACTGAAAACAGCGGAGGCACCAGAGGAATATAGAAAGTGTAGGGGGGTACTTAAAAAAAAAAGTAATTAGGAGAGTGAAGAAGGGACATGAAAAAACACTGGCGGGCAAGATAAAGGAAAATCCCAAGTTGTTTTATAAGTATAGTAAGGGCAAGAGGATAACCAGGGAAAGAGTGTGGCCCATTAGGGACCAAAGTGGCAATGTGTGTGTGGAGCCGGATGACATAGGTGAGGTTTTAAATGATTACTTTTCATCTGTGTTCACAATGGAGAAGGCCGATGTAGAGATCAGGGAGGGGGATTGTAATATACTTGAACATATTAGCATTGAAAGGGAGGAAGTATTAGCTGTTCTAGCGGGCTTAAAAGTGGATAAATCCCCAGACCCAGATGAGATGCATCTCGGGCTGTTATATGAGGCAAGGGAGGAGACAGCAGGGGCTCTGACACAAATTTTCAAATCTCCTCTGGCCACAGGAGAGGTACCAGAGGACTGGAGGACAGCGAATGTGGTGCCATTATTCAAGAAGGGTAGCAGGGATTAAACCAGGTAATTACAGGCCGGTGAGTCTAACATCAGTGGTTGGGAAAATATCGTAAAAAATTCTGAGGGACAGGATTAATCTCCATTTGGAGAGGCAGGGATTAATCAGGGATAGTCAGCATGGCTTTGTCAGGGGGAGATTGTGTCTAACTAACTTGATTGAATTTTTCGAGGAGGTGACTGGATGTGTAGATGAGGGTAAAGCAGTTGATGTAGTCTATCTACATGGACTTCAGTAAGGCTTTTGATATGGTCTCGCATGGGAGATTAGTTAAGAAGGTAAGAACCCATGGGATCCAGGGCAATTTGGCAAATTGGATCCAAAATTGGCTTGGTGGCAGGAACCAGAGGATGATGGTTGTTTTTGCTATTGAAAGCCTGTGACCAGTGGTGTACCTTGGGGATCGGTGCTGGGACCCTTGCTATTTGTAGTGTACATTAATGATGAATACATGAATATAGGATGTATGATCAGTAAGTTCGCAGATGACACGAAAATTGGTGTCTTAAATAGTGAGGAGGAAAGCCTTAGATTACTGGACGATATAGATGGGCTGGTAAGATGGACGGAGCAGTCGCAAAATGGAATTTAATCCTGAGAAGTGTGAGGTGATGCATTTTGGGAGGATTAACAAGGCAAGGGAATATACAATGGATGGTAGGACCCTAAGAAATACAGAAGGTCAGAGGGATCTTGGTGTACTTGTCCATAGATCACTGAAGGCAGCAGCTCGGGTAGATAAGGTGGTTCGGAAGGTTTATGGGATACTTGCCTTTATCAGCTGAGGCATAGAATATAAGAGCAGGGAGGTTATGATGGAACTGTATAAAATGCTAGTTAGGCCACAGCTGGAGTATTGTGTACAGTTCTGGTCACCACACTATAGAAAGGATGTGATTGCACTGGACGGGGAGCAGAGGAGATTCACCAGGATGTTGCCTGGGCTGGAGCATTTCAGCTATGAAGAGAGACTGGATAGGCTAGGGTTGTTTTCCTTAGAGCAGAGAGCGCTGAGGGGGGACATGATTGAGGTATACAAAATTATGAGAGGCATTGATAGGTTAGATAGGAGGAGACATTTTCCCTTAGCGGAAGGGTCAGTAACCAGGGGGCATAGATTTAAGGTAAGGGGCGGGAGGTTTAGAGGGGATTTGAGGAAAAACTTTTCACCTAGAGGCTGGTTGGTATCTGGAACACACTACCTGAAGGGGTGGTAGAGGCAGGAACGCTCACAACATTTAAGAAGTATTTAGATGAGCACTTGAAATGCCATAGCATCCAAGGCTACGGGCCAGGTGCTGGGAAATGGGATTAGAATGGTTAGGTGCTTGATGACCGGCACAGACGCGATGGGCCGAAGGGCCTGTTTCTGTGCTGTATAACTCTGACTTGAGAACTGGGCACAGTACTTCATGTGTGGTCTAACAAAGATGCTATACAAGTTTAATATGATTTCACTCCTTTTCAGTTCTGTGCCTCTAGAAATGAACCCGAGTGTTTGGTATGCTTTCTTATGGCCTTATTCACCTGCATTGCTGCCTTTAGTAACTTTTGTATCTGTACCTCTACATCCCTTTTCTCCTCTAAACCGTTTGGTTACTTATTCTTCCTACCAAAATGCACCACTTCACCGTTATAGGGTCATAGTCATTTAGGACACAGAAGGAGGCCATTTGGTCCATCGAATCGATCTTGGCTCTGCACGGAGCTATCCTGTCAGTCCCACTCCCCTGCTCGATCCCTGTAGCCCTGCAAGTCTATTTCTCTCAAGTGGCCATTCAACTTCCCCTTGAAGTCTTTGAATGTCTCTGCTTCCACCACCCTTGTGGGCGGCGAATTCCAGGTCATTACCACCTGCTGCGTAAAAAAAGTGCTTCCTCATACTCCCCCTGCATCCCTTGCTCAAAACCTTCAATTTGTGTCCCACAGTCCTTTTACCATTAGTTAATGGGAAATTTTTCCTTGTCTAACTTATCTAAGCCTGTCGTAATCTTGTGCACTTCTCCCTTTGCTCTAAGGAGAACAAACCCAGCCTTTCCAACCTAATCTTGTAACTAGAATCGTCTGTCCCTGGAGCCGTTATGGTAAATCTCCTCTGCTCCCTCTCAAGGACCCTGACAGTCTTCCTGAAGTGTGGTGACCAGAACTGGATGCAGTACTCCAGTTGGGGCCTAACCAGAGCTTTTAAAGGTTCACCATAACTTCCCTGCTTTTGTACTCAGTGCCTCTACTTATGAAGCCCAAGATCCCATATGCTTTTCTAACCACTCTCAAGATGTCCCAACTTCAAAGATCTATGCACCTGTCGCCCCCAGCACCCCCCCTCCCCCACCATCCCTCTATTCCTGCACACACTTGACAGCTGTGTCATTGAGTCTATTTGCCTCTCCCTATTCATCCTGCAAAAATACAACACCTTACACTTTTCAGTGTTAAATTCCATTTGTCACCTGTCTGCCTACTGCACTAGCCTATCTGCCTTGTTGCAGGCAGTTTATATTATCCCCACTGTTTGCCACACCTCCAAGTTTGGCGTCATTGGCAAATTTTGAGATTCTACTTTTGTATTCTGAGATCCAAATCATTTTTATGTATGTATATCAAAAAAAGCAGTGCTCCCAGCACTGACCGTTGGGGAACACCATTGACTACCATGCTGTAGTCTGAAAACAACCATTTACTACAACTCACTGTTTTCTATCCTTAAGCCAATGTTTCTTAGGCTGCGTTTGCTTACAACACAATCACTAGGTGGCGCAGTACTTGCTCATGCGTAAATGCAGCTTCATGCACTTTAACGTTACTGTCTGAGACGTTTTGGCAGCTGCCAATAGCAAAGATGGTGCTACTCAATATATCACAAAAATAAATGAAACCAAAATGGCCACTTCTGATCCCAGCAACAGGCCCGAATTTATACCAGTTAGCATTTTAAAAGATTTCGAACATTTTGGAAGTTTTAATAGATAACTCCTGGGAGCTCGTGTTCAGCATGAACACTGGCAGCGAGCTGCTTCTGTGTTGTAATAAGAGCCCAATCAACAACTTGATCCAGCATCACTTCAGTGAGCTTTGTGTTTAGATAGCTGCATGTGCGGGATTGTGTGTACATTTCAACAGAATCCGGGTCCTCACCCCTCCTTCCCCTCGGCTGTTTGCTCCCCCACTCCCTCTTGCTTGCAGTCTCCCTCCCCTCCCCTGCCTATCTTGTTGCTCTCTCTCTGCCCTGCTTCCCCCATGCGGGGAAAAAAAGGCTGAGATTGCGGGAGGGAGCGGGGACCAGTACTGGGGGCCACAAGCGGGAGGGAGTGGGGACCAGAGGTGGGAGGGAGCAGGGACCAGTAACGGGGACCAGAAGTGGGAGGGAGCTGAGTGAGGCGAGGTGGCGAGGCCGGGGATGACGAATGACTAATTTGCGCGGCAAGCCGAGTGCTGACGTAGGCTGCGCACATGCAACACCATACTGGCAGCAAGTGTCTTCTGCGCATGTGCGAAACTGAGAGCACTCTGATGACGTTGGCGGGGGGCTGCGTTGTTAGGAGTCACTTTGTATTTTAACATCCAATTGGACACTGACCCTCCTATTCCATGAGCCTCAATTGTGTTAACCAGCCTTTTATGTGGTATCTTATCACATGCTTTCTTAAAAGCCATATAAACAACATCCACCACGTTCCCTTCATCAATCTTCTGTTACTTCATCAAAAAACACAATTAGATTAGTCAAACATGATCAGCCTTTTACAAATCCACGCTGGCTGTCCTTAATTAATTCAAGTCTCTCTAAGTGTTGATATTTTCTCTGATTATTGTTTCCAAAACCTTACCCACCACTGATAAACTAACTAGCCTGTAGTTGCTCGGACTGTCCTTACACCCTCTCTTGAATAAGGATGTCACATTTGCCACTCTTCAGTCCTCTGGCACCTCCCCCGTATCCAGGGAAACTTATTCGTATTGAAGTTGCTTTGCTAATGAAAGACCATTTTCAAGTTTATGAATGTTTTGTATTTTGTCACATTCTTCCTATGTATTAACTACATCCCCAATTTGGTGGTGTTTGCAAGTTTAGAAATTGTACTCCCGAGTCCAAATCGTACATGTGAATTGAGCAGAAATGGTCCCAGCACTGATCCCCATGGCGAACCACTGCTCACTTTTCACCAGATCCTTAATCCCTACTCTGTTTTCTGTTTTGTAGCCAGATTGCTATCCATTCTACTACTTGCCTTGACTCCACTTGCTGTGACCCTAGGTACTGCAGAGTAGACTCAGGACTATCAAAGGCCTTTTGAAAGTCAAGATGTACAACGTGCATTGCATTACCCTTGTCTACTCTTTCTGTTACTTCAAAGCATTCAATAAGGTTGGTCAAGCATGATCTTCCCCTTTGCAGTCCGTACTGTGACTGCTCTTTATTGTATTTTCAGCTTCTGATGTTTTTGTATTACATCTTTGAGTAAAGATTCCATCATCTTTCCTACACTGAAAACAAGCTAGCTGGTCTATCTTGCTCGATCTCCCTTTCTAAAAAAGGAGTAACATTAGCTACTTGTCAGTGCTCTGGCACTATTTCCTTTTCTAATGAATTTTTTTTTATTCTTTTATCGGATGCGGGCGTCGCTGGCAAGGCCAGCATTTGTTGCCCATCCTTGACAACTGAGTGGCTTTCTAGGCCATTTCAGAGGACAGTTAAGAGTCAACCACATTGCTGTGGGTCTGGAATCATATGTAGGCCAGACCAGGTAAGGATGGCAGATTTTTATTAATTAATTGGATTTAAATTCCACCAGCTGCCGTGATGCAATTTGAACCCATGACATTAGCCTGGGCCTCTCGATTACTAGTCCAGTGACATTACCACTATGCCACCGTCCCCCTGGAGGTATGTAACAGTGTCTCTGCTATCTCTAATAAAGCTGCAAGTGCGATTGTAGCTTGGAAAGTGGCTGTTCTGTTCAACCTGAGGTAAGTCATAAGGGATTTAGAACGCAAACGGTACTTGCTCTCTTCTGATTCGGTGCATGATACAGTTAAGAGAAATGTAATGTTACAGTAAATAAAATGAACCATCTAAATTTTGCAATGAAAAAGTAATGAGGGTTGATCTGTGAAATATACATGTAAATGGTGTGAGGGCAATGAAAAGGTTGAAGCATTCTGACAAAGTCTTTATTCTTATGATTTATGAAAGCAAGCAGAGTCATGATAAAATTATAACCTAATTGTTAAAGAATCTTATTTTGTGCAGCAAACCTCTTCTTCACATCTATGCTGCAATGTGAAAAACTCCTGACAGCTTCTGTTTGTTACTTGTCTAGTAACATCAGTTGTTTTTGTTGATTCTTATACATAGTATGCATTCATTACCTGAAAAATAATAGTGTGTTGGAATTACGTTGATTGAAAACATGTTGCCTACATTAGGTTACTGTGGGGTTTGATGCTGAATATATATGTAACCCGCTACTGATTCAGACACTTAGAATGACATTTTGCCCATGGGGGTAAGATTAGAATTTAATCTTGGGCGGTGCTTATTTTCATAAAACTGAGCACACCGAACAAATTAAGGCAGGGTCCAAGATGTAAACAATTGGAAAGCTAGTATCATTAAATATTTGGTGGTGAAAATAAACCTTAGGTAACTGCGAGGAACTCATGGATGACTTTGTCGTTAAGATTGAGAGAGTCACAAATGACAACCTTAGCTTTTTTCTATTCTTTGGGATATGGGCGTCGGGCATAGCCAACGTTTATTGCCCATTACTAATTGCCCTCAAGAAAGTGTTGATGAGCAGCTGCCCTGAACCACAATAGTCCTTGTGGTGTTGGTACACCCACAGTACTGTTGATGTAGGGAGTGCAGATTGAAAGCTGAGTGTGGAGATTCAAGTTTGGTAAGGGTGGGGGAGGTGCTCCTTTTTGCTACTTTTTTAACACTCCAGTATTTGGTTCTTGCTTCGGTCCACTGGACGGAGCTGTTTGGTGAGTACCTGGTAAGCTATTCTACTTATAATAAATAGTCTGTAAAGTTAAGGTATGGCAGGGCAGCTCTGCTGAGTGGAATGTATATTCTGTGGCATGTGGGAAGTCATGGATGCACCATGTGCCTGAGACACACACATCTGCAGGAAGTGTCACTGGCTCAGAAGCTTGAGCTTTGGGTTTCAGAACTCGAGCAGCAGCTGGAGTCACTGTTGTGCATCTGTGAGGCGGAGGACTACATGGAAAGCATGTTTAGGGAGGTGGTCACACTGCAGGTTAAGAGCATGCAGGCAGGTAGGGAATGGGTGACCGCCAGGCAGTCTAAGAGAACCAGGCATATAGTGCAGGAGTTCCCTGATATGATCTCACTCGCTATTCGGTTTTCCATTTTTGATACTGGTGAGGGTGATGGTTCCTCAGGGGAGTGCAGTCAGAACCACAGTTGGCTCAGCTGCACAGGAGGGGAGGAACAAGAGTGGAAGAGCAGCAGTGATGGGGGATTCGTTAGTTAGGGGAACAGACAGGCGTTTCTGCAGCAGTGAGCGTGACTCCAGGATGGTGTGTTGCCTCCCTGGTGTCAGGATCAAGGATGTCACAGAGCGGCTGCAGGACATTCTGCTGGGAGAGGGTGAACAGCCAGAGGTCGTGGTCCACATTGGTACCAATGACATAGGTAAGAAGGGGGGTGAGGTCCTGAAAGCAGATTTTAGAAAGCTAGGAAGGAGATTAAAAAGCAGAACCTCAAAAGTAGTAATCTCAGGATTAATCCCAGTGCCACGTACAAGTGAGCAAAGGAATATGGGAATTGAGCGATTGAACACGTGGCTGAAGAACTGGTGTAGGGGTGGGGGCATCAGATTTCTGAGACATTGGGACTGGTTCTGGGACAGGTGGGACCTGTACAAGATGGGCGGGTTGCATCTTAGCAGGACTGGGACGAATCTCCTCGCAGGGAGATTTTCTAGTGTTGTTGGGGAGGGTTTAAACTAAATTGTCGAGGATGGGAACCTGAGAGGGAGCTCAGATTGGAAGGAAGCAAAACTAGTAACTTGCTGGGTGTGGGAACCAGGAGCAAGTATCAGAGGAATACCAAGGTGCACAGAATGCTGGGGGAGATGGATAGCCCAAGACTAGGCAGTAGTAAGTTATCAAGTGGGGTCAGAGTACGGGAGAAAGTAATAAAGTCTGAATCAGTGTTAATGTGCATGTATGTGCAGTTAATAAGACTCGTGAGGTACAGGCGCAAATTGCCATGTGGAAATATTATGTTGTGGCTAAAGCAGAGACCTGGCTGAAAGAAGGGCAGGACTGGGTGTTAAATAGTCCTGGATACAAGGTGTTCAGGAAAGATAGGAAAGGGAAAAAAGGGGAAAGGGTGGCGGTATTGATTAAGGAGAGCATTTCAGTGCTGGAGAGAAAGGATGTCCGAGAGGGGTCGGGGACAGAATCAATTTGGCTTGAGCTAAGGAACAAAAAAGGTGCGGTTACATTGCTCCATGTTGTTTATAGTCTACCAGCAATTGGGAAGGACGTGGAGGAACAAATTTGCAAGGAAATTACGGACATGTGCAAAAATTATAGGGTAGTTATAATGGGAGACTTTAATTATCCAAACCTAGACTGTGATAGTAGAAATGTAAAGGGCAGTGAGGGGCAAAAGTTCCTCGAGTGTGCTGAGGAAAATTTTCTACAACAGTATGTTGCTAGTCCAATGAGAAACGAGGCACTGCTAAACCTGGTTCTTGGGAATGAGGTGGGCCAAGTGGATCAAATATCAATTGGAGAGCATTTAGGGGATAGTGATCATTGTATCCTAAAGTTTAGGCTGACTATGGAAAAGGGCAAAGAGCAATCCAGGGTAAGAATGATTAAACAGGGGAAGGCCAACTTCAACGGGGTAAGAATGGAGCTGGGGCAAATAAATTGGAGTCAAAAGCTGGCAGGAAGACTGGTAGATGAACAATGGGCTACCTTCAAAGAAGTGAAAGTTCGGGCACAGTCAAAGTATGTTCCCTTGAAGGGGACAAGTAAGGCAAACTAATCCAGAGCTCCCTGGATGACAAAAGAGGTAGAGATTAAGATAAAGAAGAAAAAGTGTGTTTATGACTGATGCCAGGTAGAAAATATTATTGAGAACCAGGTTGAATATGTAAGGTCCAAAGGGGAAGTGAAAAATCAAATAAGAGAAGCAAAGAGAGCATGAAAAGAGACTGGCAGCTAGCATTAAAGGAAATCCTAAAGTTTTCTATAGGCATATAAATAGTAAAAGGGTGATAAAAGGAGGAGTGGGGCTGATTATGGACCAGAAAGGGGATTTACATATGGAGGCAGAGGGCATAGTTGAGGTATTAAATTAATACTTGGCATCTGTCTTTGCCTGGGTTGCATCTTCTTCCTTGGTAATGTTGATAGAGGAGGTAATTCAGACACTAGAGGGGTTTAAAATTGATAAAGAGGAAGTATTAGATAGGCTGTCCATACTTAAAGTGGACAAAGCACCAGGACCAGATGAGATGCATCCAAGGATACTGAGGGAAGTGAGGGTGGCAATCGCAGAGGCACTGGCCATAATTTTTCAGTCTTCCTTAGCTCATGGAATAAAAGGGACAGTAGCAACATGGATATGAAATTGGCTGAGTGACAGGAAACAAAGAGTAGTCGTTAATGGATGTTTTTCGGGCTGGAGGAAGGTTTGTAGTGGAGTTCCCTAGGGATCAGTGTTGGGACCCTTGCTTTTCCTGCTGTATATTAATGACCTCGACCTTGGTGTACAAGGCACAATTTCAAAGTTTGCAGTGATACGAAACTTGGGAGCATTATGAACTGTGAGGAGGATAGCGTTGAACTTCAAAAGGACGTAGACAAGTTGGTGGAATAGGCAGACAGGTGACAGATGTAGTTCAATGCAGAGAAATGTGAAGTGATTCATTTTGGTAGGAAGAACATGAAGGGACAATATAGAATAGAGAGTACAATTCTAAAGGGGGTGCAGGAGCAGAGGGTGCATATGTGCATTAGTCATTGAAGGTGGCAGGACAGGTTGAGAGAGTGGTCAATAAAGCATACAGTGTCCTGGGCTTTATTAAGAGAGGCATAGAGTACAAGAGCAAGGAAGTTATGTTGAACTTGTATAAGACACTAGTTTGACCTCAGCTGGAGTATTGCGTCCAGTTCTGGGCATCGCACTTTAGGAACGACGTGAGGGCATTGGAGAAAGTGCAGAAAAGATTTACGAGAATGGTTCCAGGGATGAGCAATTTCAGTTATGAAGATAGATTGGAGAAATTAGGACTGTTTTCCTTGAAGAGAAGGCTGAGAGGAGATTTGATAGAAGTATTCAAAATCATGAGGGGTCTGGACAGAGTAGATGGAGAGAAACTGTTACTGCTCGTGTGAGAATTGAGAACGAGAGGGCACAGATTTAAAGTATTTGGTAAGAGAAGCAAAGTGACAGGAAAAACTTTTACACACAGCGAGTGGTTAAGGTCTGGAATGTACTGCCTGAGAATGTGGTGGAGGCAGGTTCAGTTGAAGCATTCAAAAGGGAATTCGACAGTGCGGACACGATGGGCTGAATGGCCGCCTCCTGCACTGTAACAATTCTGTGATTCTGAGAGTTGCAATGACACTAAAGGAACACCAATATATTTCCAAGTCAGGATGTTATGCAACTTGCAGGTGGTGGTGTTCTTATGCGCCTGCTGCCTTTGTTCTTCTAGCTGGCAGAGGTTGTGTGTTTGGAAGGTGCTGTTGAAACACCCTTGGCAAGTTGCTGCAATGCATCTTTTAGATAGTACACACTGCTGTTGTAGTGCACCGGTGGTGAAGGGAGTGAATGTTTAAGGAGGTTGATTGAATGCCAGTCAAGCAGGGTGCTTTGTCCTGGCTGGTTTCTAGTTTTGTGTGTGTTGTGGGATTTCCGCTCATCCAGGCATATGGGGAATATTCCATCACATTCCTGAATTGTGCCTTGCAGATTGTGGACAATCAGGAGATGAGTTACTTGCTGTCGAATTCCCAGCCTCTGACCTGATGTTGTAAAGACAGTATCTATGTGGCTGGTCCAGTTAAGTTTTGGTCAGTATTGATGGTTGGTGATTTGGCAATGGTAATGTTGTTGAACATCAGCAGGAGGTGATTAGACACATGTCGAAGATGGTATTGCTCGCCACTTGTTTGGTGCGAATGTAACTTGTCACTTATCAGCCCAAGCCTGAATGTTGTACAGATCTTGCTGCATGGACTGCTTCATTATTCAAGGAGTTTCAAATGGAACTGAACACTGTGCAATCATCAGTGAAAATGCCATTTATGATCTTAGGATGGAGGGAAGGTCATTGATGGAGCAGCTGAAGATGGTTATGCCTCAGACACTACTCTAAGGAACTCCTGCCATGATGTCCTGGGCTGAGATGATTGGCCTCCAACAGCCATCTTCCTTTGTGCTAGGTATGATTCCAACCAGTGGGGAATTTTCCCACAGACCTCAGTTTTACTTTGACTCCTTGATACCACACTTGGTCAAATGCTGCCTTGATGTCAAGGGCAGTCACTCTCACTTGGAATTTGGCTCATTTTTCAAATAGATATTAATCTCAGATGACCCCAATCAAAAACTAAGGCCACCCTGACTTCAGTCATTGAGCTCCAATACGTTGATGATGCTGCAGTAAGTTCTGTGTCGGAAACAGAGCATCAGAGAATCGTCGATTTATTTATTGAGGCGTATGGGAAGTTGCGACTTAGACTTAACGTTCAGAAGAACAAAGTCCTCCATCAGCAAGCTACAAATGCACACGCCTCATTCCCATTGATTAGGATTCATGATGAGTGCCTGGAAAATATGGAACTCTTCCAGTACATTTGAAGTTGTCATTCGCAGGAGGCTGACATTGATGAAGAAATCCAGCATCACCTGAAATATACTCGTGTAGCCTTTGGCCACCTGAGGAAGTGAGCTTTTGAAGATCGTTACATCAAAACTGAAACCAAGCTCATGGTCTACCATGCGGTCGTGAATTTATGGGGCTGAGACTTGGACAACCTATTCGAGGCACCTCAAAACACTGGAGTCCTATCATCAACAATGCCTGCGGAAAATCCCACATATCAATTCGGGACAGGCTCACTAACATCAGTGTCCTCTCACAAGCAGGCACCACAAGCATTGAGGCTATGATTGTCCACCATCAGCTTCGTTCGGTTGGCCATCAGGTCATCGTCTTCCAGCTCAGACAAGGCAGACGCACCAGAGGAAGGCAGAAGAAGCGCTTCAAAGAAGTGCTGAAAGCCAATGTGAAGAAATGCAACATTGACATCAACTCCTGGGAGACCATCTCCCTGGACTGAACCAGGTGGAGGCATAGTCTGTGGGAAGGATTTGAGACTCAACGATGACAAAATGAAGAGGAAAAGCGAGAGCGGCGAAAAGAACAAGCCATGACCTGAACTACTGATACACGACCAGACATCCCACATGACAACAAATGGCCCACATGCCAAAAAGCCTGTAGATCCCGAATCGGCATCTTCAGCCATCGTCGGCCTCAAGGAAGATGATCATCTTCGCCTGTGAGAGATAGCCAATAATAATCCTTCCTTAGGTAAGGAGACCAAAACTGTACACAATTCCTCAGGTGCGATCTCACCAGCGTTCAAAACAATTGCAGCAAGTCTTCTTTACTCCTGCACTCAAATCCTCTTGCAGTAAAGGCAAAGATACCATTTGCTTCCTTATTGGCTGCTGCACCTGCATGTTAGCTTTCAGTGACTTATGAACAAGAACATCCAGATCCCTTTGGACATCAACAATTCCCAATCTCTTGCCATTTAAGAAATACTCTACATTTCTGTTTTTCCTACCAAAGTGGATAACTTCACATTTTTCCATATGATATTCCATCTGTCATGTTCTTGCCCACTCACTTAGCCTGTCTAAATCCCCCTGAAGTCTTTTTGCATCCTCCTCACCACACCCATTCCCACCTAGTTTTGTGTCATCAGCAAACTTGAAAATAATACATTTGGTCCCCACATCCACATCATTGATATAGATTGTTATTAGCTGGGGCCCAAGCACTGATTCTTGCGGTACCCCACTAGTAACAGCCTGCCAACCTGAGAATGACCCATTCCTACTTGCTGTTTTCTGTCTGTTAGCCGATTCTTAATCCATGCCAGTATGCTACCCCTAATCCCATGTGCTCTAATTTTGCTTTCTAACCTCTTGTGTGGGACCTTATTGAAAGCCTTCTGAAAGTCCAAAAAATTATTTCTGTGGTTCTGCACCGCATCCACTGGTTCCCCCTTGTCTATTCTGCTAGTTACATCCTTAAAAAAAAACTCCCAACAGGTTTGTCAAATATGATTTCTCTTTCAAATCCATGTTGACTCTGCTCAATCCTATCATTTTCTAAGTGTCCAGTTATCACGTCCTTTGGAATAGATTCTAACATTTTCCGTACTACTGATGTCAGGCTAACAGGTCTGTAGTTCCCCGTTATCTCTGTCCCTTCTTTCTTAAATAATGGGGTTATTTGCTACTTTCCAATATTCAGGAACTGCTCCAGAATCTATAAAATTTGGGAAGGTGATCACCAATGTCTCCACTGGGCTGAATTTTTATAGCTCGCCGCCTTTCTTGGCAGCGAGCTTCCCCCCCGGGGAGACGTGTGCCACGCTGCGATATTTCGCAAGGCAGCTCGTTAACATGGAGGGGGCAGAATGCCCATCCCTGATGATGTAGGGGGCCGGGCGCTGCATCCCTGGCAACGGCGTCCGGCGCCATTTTTAAAGGGATTCGAGCCCTACCAGGCATTTTACTTTTTAAAAACAAATGTATGTTAAAGTGAGAGAACAAATTTTCAATAAAAGATAGAAACCCCTCTCCCACCCCAACAATGACCACACAATTTATTTATGGCCCTCTCCACCAAAAAAAAACAATTCCTCCCAACCCAAACTCCCCCCACCCCCACCCCCCCCAAGCTTCATTACTTCTGCCCTCCACCCCCTTCCCACCATCTCCTCAGCCAATAGTCAGTTTTCCTCACTCCCCCCCCCCCCCCCCCCCCCCCCCCCCCCACCCTGAAGATTTCACTCGTCCCCCTTCCCACCAGTGAGATCCGAAGGCATGGGACGGCTGTCGCGACGAGGTAGATAATTATTCATTTATTAGCATTGATTTTAATATGCAAATTAATTTTTTGTCACGAGGCGGGCGAATGCCCTGAGGCCTCACCCCTGTAAAATGAGGCAGGGCCTTCCCGGTATCGAGGCCCATGGCGGGCCTCTCCCGGAAGTATTTTCCGGCCACCCCTGCCATGACCCCCAATGTCGGAGGGCTGGTAAAATTTAGCCCGCTATGTCTACAGCCCCTCTTTCAACAGTCTGGGATGTAGATCATGATGTCCAGGGGATTTTCAACTTTTGGGTCCGTTAATTTCTCCACTACTTTTTTACACATGGTAATTTATTTCAGTTCCTCGTTCTTGCTGGCCCTATGGTTCTCTAGTATTCCTGGGAGCTTTTTGCATCTTTTTCTGTGTAGACAGACGCAAAGTATTTAAT
Organism: Heterodontus francisci; assembly: GCF_036365525.1. Taxonomy (NCBI): domain Eukaryota; kingdom Metazoa; phylum Chordata; class Chondrichthyes; order Heterodontiformes; family Heterodontidae; genus Heterodontus; species Heterodontus francisci. The sequence goes on from NC_090371.1 coordinate 105,709,946, forward strand.
TTCTTTGCCCTTTCCTTATTCCCCATTACAAATTTCCCTGTATCTGCCCTAAGGGTGGTGAGTGCCTGGAACTTGCTGCCGGGGGAGGTGGTGGAAGCAGGTACGATAGCGACGTTTAAGAGGCATCTTGACAAATACATGAATAGGATGGGAATAGAGGGATACGGTCCCCGGAAGTGCAGAAGATTTTAGTTTAGGCAGGCATCAAGATCGGCGCAGGCTTGGAGGGCCGAATGGCCTGTTCCTGTGCTGTACTGTTCTTTGTTCTTTGTAATGGGCCCACATATGTCTTTGCTAATCTTTTCCTTCTTACATGCCAATAGAAGCTTTTACAGTTCCTTGCTGGTTTACTTTCGTATTTTATCTTCTTACTTTATTCAGTTTCTTGGTCCTGCTTTTCTGAATTCTAAAATGCTCCCAAACCTGAGGCTTACTACTTTTTGACAACTTTCTAAGTCTCTTCTTTTGATATAATATAATCTTTAACTTCTCTTGTTAGCCACAGTTGGATCGCTTTATTTGCTGAGTTTTTGTGCTTCAGAGGAATGTAAATTTGTTGTAAACCATATATTCTTTAAATGCTAATCATTGCCTATCTACCGTCATATCTTTTAATGTAGTTTCCCAATCTACCACAGCTAACTTGCCCCTCATACCTTTGTAGTTTCCTTTGTTTAGATTTAAGACCCTAGTTTTGAATTGAACGGCATCACTTTCAAACTTAAAGAGAAGTTCTATCATATAATGGTCACTCTTCCCTAAAGGGTCCTTTGCAACAAGATTATTAATTAGCCCTTTCTCATCGCACAATACCAGATCTAAAATAGCTTGTTCTCTAGTTGGTTTCTCAACATAGTGTTCTAGAAAACCATCTTGTACACATTTTTTCTTGGTACGCTCTAATCCCCCTCTCACACTCCTGTATCTGGTGTTACGACTGCTCAGGACATTGCCCCCAATCAAAATATATGATGCTGATCACAGTGGGAGCAACGCACTGTCAATTCAGTCCCGTCACTCCACAGGCCATATCATATTTCTTAAACTTCCCAAATCCGAAAAAAAACCCCTGCCAAATTGAACAATCTCGTAATCCCTGAATGAAGCGAACCAAACCAGGTGTCTTTAGTTATCAACAAATTAACTATTTATTTAAAAAAATTAAAATCTTAAACACTACTAAGATAAACCAATATCGAACGACCTTATAACTTCTTTAAAAATCTAACTCCCGCATTCGTGTACCTATACTAAAAATTAACAGTGGTTCAGCTTTTAAAAGAGTGTAGATTTTATGAGTAGCTTTTTCTCAGAAATAAAACAAATAAACAAGTCTTTGTAAGTTACGTTCCTGACGAATGGTCGTCTAATACAACACGGTCAAAGTTCACTTGCAGTCTTCCAAAGCCCGATGTGAAAATGGTCCTTCCAAAGATAGGAATTCAGCAGTTCAGTTCAGCAGTTATAGGATAAACTGTCACTTCAGTGATAAACACAGCAATACGGATACTTTAAGAAAGAAAAGCTTTTCCTATTTTTCTTAGGGAATTAATTCGGCTTGACTTTGTACAATCATCTTGAGCGAGAAATAACACAGCTCTTTTCCCTTCAGTTTAAATTGTCTCAGAGCACTCTCCTCCCTTCAATTGCTGGAACAGTCTGTCTCCCTGCTCAAACCAGTTTTTGCCAGCCAGTTTTCAAAAGTCAGATTGCAACATTAGATCTCTGTCCACTTTGTGTGGCTGTTGCTTGGCAACCAGGATGCGCTTTGGCTCACTGAGCCTCCGGAGGGTTCTTAAAGGTGCACTGATCTTTTTAAAGACGCGCACAATTTTCCCAGGGAGAAACAAGAAATAACACAAGACTGTGACACTGGGACACTCTAATCACTCTCGCACACTCCTGTATCTGCAACACTCTAATCCCCCCCTCACACTCCATTATAGGAACAACCCTTGAGCATCCCTGATTTTAATCACTCCACCATTGGTAGCTGTGCCTTCAGTTATATCAGCCCTAAGCTCTGGAATACCCTCCCCACACTTTTTGTCTCACTACCTCACTTTGCATCTCTTTGACCAAGCCTTTGGTCATCTGACCTAATATCTCCTTCTGTGATTCGGTCATATTTTGTTTTACAATACTCCTGTGAAGCGCCTTGGGACGTTTTATTATGTTAAAAGTGAAATATAAATATTGTCCACTGCCCCTTTCTTTACACTCTGTAAACTTCAACTTATCTAAAAATCTGCTGCCCATTTCTTATCCCACACCTGTTTCCTCCCACCCATGGCTGCTATGCTCGCTGGCTGAGAGCAGCGGGAAACAGCGGGAGCGGAGTGGGTCTAGTTGTAACCGTCGCCACCAGTCTGTAGGTTCAGAGTTGGCGTTCGGAAAGAAACATCAAGGTGTGACATCATAGGGAAGTAGGTAGGTCATTGGCTGGTATTTCCTCGTTATCTAAACTAGGGAATACACAGCTGTGTCTTATCATTTTTTTAAAGTCAGATTTAATCTTACTCGTAAAGTATTGGCGTTTATCAGTATTAATAAGGTTTATTGGTATTGGTAATGGTTTATTAGCAGTAGCAAGGTCATTAACTAGCAGATAAAGGAATGTCAGGGCTTCTCCAATCTCTAGAATGCACATCCTTTGTGATGTGGAAACTCCAAGATGCTGCTTGTATCCTGGATAACTATATATGCATCAGTTGCAGCACGGAAATTGAGCCGCAGCTAGCGTCACTGTGGTGCATCCGTGAGGTTGAGAGCTTCATGGAACACATGTTGATAGAGGTGGTCACCTAGCAGCTTGAGTATGCAGGGAGAGAGGGAATGGGTGACTGCCAGACAGTCAAGAAGAAACAGGCAGGTAGTGTAGGAGACCCCTGAATGCGTCCCAGTCTCCAACTGGTATTCAGTTCTGAATAACGAAGAAAGTGTTGTTTCATGTGGGAAGTGCAGCCAGAGCCAAGGCCATGGCACCACAGCTGGCTCAGCCGCACTGGGGCACACGGAGAATACTGGAAGAGCAATAGTGATCGGAGATTCGATAGTCAGGGGAACAGACAGTCATTTCTGTGGCTGCAGACGTGAATCCAGGATGGTGTGTTGCCTCTCTTATGCCAGGGTCAAGGATGTAGCTATTTGGCTGCAGAGCACCCCGAGGGGGGAGGGTGAACAGCCAGCAGTCATGGTGCACATTGGTATCAATGACATCGGGAGGAAGAGGGATGTGGTCATTCAGAAAGAGTTTAGTGAGCTTGGTAAGAAATTAGCAAGCAGGACCTGAAAAGTAGTGATCTCCTGATTACTCCCAGTACCACGTGCAAATGAGCATAGAAATAGGAGGATGGTGCAGATGAATGTGTGGCTGGAAAGATGGGGCAGGAGGGAGGGCTTTAGATTCCTGGGACACTGGAATTAGTTCTGGAGAAGGTGGGCCAGATGGGTTGCAGCTGACAGAGCTGGGACAGATTTTCTTGCAGGGCGATTTGCTAGTACTATTGGGGAGGGTTTAAACTAATTTGGCAAGGGTGTGGGAACCAGGAGGAATTATCAGAGAGGAATACCAAGGTGCATAGAATACTGGGAGAGATAGATAGCACTAGAGTAGGAAATAGTAAGTTATTAGGTGGGGTCAGAGTAAAGGAGAAAGTAAAGTCTAAATCAGGGTTAATGTGCATGTATATGAATGCACAGAGTGTTGCTAATACGATTGGTGAGTTACAGGTGCAGATTGCTATGTGGAAATATGATGATGTGGCTATAACAGAGACCTGGCTCAAAGAAGGACAGGACTGGGTGTTAAATATTCCTGTATACAAGGTGTCCAGGAAAGATAAGAAAGGGAAAAAAAGAGGAGGGGTGGCAGTATTGATTAAGGAGAGCATTGCAGTGCTGGAGAAAAAGGATATCCCAGAGGAGTCGAGGACAGAATCAGTTTGGCTCGAGTTAAGGGAAAAAAAGACGCAGTTACATTGCTCGTTGTCATAGGTCACCAACTCGTGGGAAGAATGAAGAGGAACAAATTTGCAAGGAAATTAGAGGTGCACAAGTTATAGGGTAGTTATAATGGGAGACTTTAATTATCCAAATGTAGACTAGGATAGAAGTGTAAAGGGCAGTGAGGAGCAAGAGATCCTAGAGTATGTTCAGGCAAACAGTCTACAGCAATATGTTTCCAGTCCAATGAGAAAGGAGGCACTGCTAGACCAGGTTCTTCGGAATGAGGTGGGCCAAGTACATAAAGTATCAGGAGAACATTTGTTAGGGGACAGTGATGATTGTATTATCAGATTTAGGCTGACTATGGAAAAGGTCAAAGAACGATTCAGAATAAGAATAATTAACTGGGGGAAAGCCAACTTCAGTGGGTTAAGAACAGATCTGGACCAAATAAATTGGAGTCAAAAGTTGGCATGAAAAATGGTAGCTGAACAATGGCTACCTTCCAAGAAGAGAGAGTTTGGGCACGGTCAAGGTATGTTACCTCGAAGGGGAAAGATAGGGTAAACAAATCCAGAGATCCCTGGATGACAAAGAGTTAGAGATTAAGATAAAGAGGAGAAAATGTACTTACGACAGCTACCAGGTAGAAAATAGTATTGAGAGCCAGGCTGAATATAGAAATTTCAGAGGGGAAATGAAAAAGCAAAAAGAGAATATGAAAAGAGACTGGCAGTTAACATAAAAGGGAATCCCAAAGTTTTATGCAGACATAGAAAGTAAAAGGGTGGTAAAAGGAGTGGGGCCGATTAGGGACCAAAAAGGGGATTTGCACCTGGAGGCAGAGGGCATAGCTGAGGTATTAAATGAATACTTTGCATCTGTTTCTACGAAGTAAGAAGATGCAACCTGGGCAATGGTAAAAGAGGAGGAAATTCAGACACCAGAAGGGTTTAAAATTGATAAGGTGGTGGTATTGGATTGGCTGTCTGTACTTGAAGTGGATAAGGCACCAGGACCAGATGAGATGCACCCAAGGATACTGAGGGAAGTGAGAGTGGAAATTGCGGAAGCAATGGCCATAATTTTTCAGTCTTCCTTAGACTCTGGGATGCTGCCAGAGAACTGGAGAATTGCAAAAGTTACACCCTTGCTCAAAAAAGGGTGTGAAGATAAGCCCAGCAACTGCAGGCCAATCAGTTTAACTTCGGTGATGGGGAAAATTCTGGAAAGAATAATTCGGGACAACATTATTAGTCACTTGGAGAAATGCGGGTTAATTAAGGAAAGCCAGCATGGATTTCTTAAGGAAAAATCATGCTTAACTAACTTGCTGGGGTTTTTTGGAGAGGTAGCAAGATGGTTGAGGAGGGACATGCAGTTGATGTGGTGGACTTCCAAAAGGCGTTTGATACAGTGCCACTAAACAGACTTGTGAACAAAGTTACAGCTCATGGAAAGGCGTGGCAGCAACATGTATATGGAATTGGCTGAGTGACAGGAAACAAAGAGTAGTGGTTAATGGATGTTTTTCGGGCTGGAGGAAGGTTTGTATTGGGAGTTTCCCACTGGTGGGTGTTAAGACCCTTGCTCTTCCTGATATATATGAGGAGGCGGTGGTGTCGGTATTGTCACTGAACTTGTAATCCAGAGATCCAAGTTATTGCTTTGGGGACATGAGTTTGAATTCCACCACGGCAGAAGGTGGAATTTGAATTCAATTCATAAATCTGGAATTAAAAATATAGTCTAATGATCATGAAACCATTGTCGATTGTCGTAAAAACTCATCTGGCTCACTAATGTCCTTCAGGGAGGGAAATCTGCTGTCCTTACCAGTCGGGCATACATGCCCTCTGAAATGGCCTGGCAAGCCACTCAGTTGCATCAAACCGCTACAAAGTCAATAAGGAATGAATTTGGATGACCACCAGGCATCGACCTTGGCACTGGAAATGACAAAGGCAAACCCAGCCCTGTGGACCCTGCAAAGTCCTCCTTACTAACATCTGGGGGCTTGAGCCAAAGTTGTTAGAGCTGTCCCACAGACTAGTCAAGCGACAGCCTGACGTAGTCATACTCACGGAATCATACCTTACAATGTCCCAGTCACCGCCATCACCATCCCCGGGTATGTCCTCTCCCACCGGCAGGACAGCCCCAGCAGAGGTGGCGGCACTGTGGTAAACAGTCGGGGGGGAGTTGCCCTGGGAGTCCTCAACATGGACTCTGGATCCCATGAAGTTTCATGGCATCAGGACAAACATGGGCAAGGGAACCTCCTGCTGATTACCACCTACTGCCCTCCCTCAGCTGATGAGTCAGTACTCCTCCATGTTCAATATCACTTGGAGGAAGCACTGACTGGCAAGAATGTACTCTGAGTGGGGTACTTCAAGGTCCATCACCAAGAGTGGCTCGGTGGCACCATTACTGACCGAGATGGCTGCGTCCTAAAGGACATAGCTGCAAGAGGGAAGAACATACTTGACCTCATCCTCACCAATCTGCCTGTTGCAGATGTATCTGTCCATGACATTATTGGTAGGAGTGACCACCGCACAGTCCTTGTGGAGACAAAGTCCTGTCTTCACATTGAGGATACCCTCCGTCGGGTTGTGTGGCACTACCCCCATGTTAAATGGGATAGATTTGGAACAGATCTAGCAACACAAAACTGGGCATCCATGAGGCGCTGTGGGCCATCAGTCGCAGTAAAATTGTACTCAACCACAATCTGTAACCTCATGGCCCAGCATATCCCCCACTCTACCATTGCTATCAAGCTGGGGGATTAACCCTGGTTCAATGAAGACTGTAGGAAGGCATGCCAGGAGCAGCACCAGGCATACCTCAAAATGAGGTGTCAACCTGGTGAAGCCACAAACCAGGACTATTTGCAATGCAAGCAGCATGCAACAGACAGAGTGAAGCGATCCCACAGCCAACGGATCAGATCTAAGCTCTGCAGTCCTGCCACATCCAGCCGTGAATGGTGGAGGACAATTAAACAACTGGAGGAGGTGGCTCCACAAATATCCCCATCCTCAATGATGGGGGAGCCCAGCATATCAGTGCGAAAGATGAGGCTGAAGCATTTGCAACAATCTTCAGCCAGAAGTACCGAGTTGATGATCCATTTAGTCGTCTCCTTAAGTCTCCAGCGTCACAGATGTTTCAGCCAATTCGATTCACTCCACGTGATATCAAGAAACGACTGAAGGCACTAGATACTGCAAAGGCTGTGGGCCCTGATAACATTCCGGCAATAGTACTGAAGACCTGTGCTCCAGAACTAGCTGTGCCCCAGCCAAGCTGTTCCAGTACAGCTACAACACTGGCATCTACTGGCCCCTATCAGTCTACTCTCGATCATCAGTAAAGTGATGGAAGGTGTCGTCAACAGTGCTATCTAGCGGCACTTTCTTAGCAATAACCTGCTCAGTGATGCTCCGTTTGGGTTCCGTCAGGGCCACTCAGCTCCTGACCTCATTTCAGCCTTGGTTCAAACATGGACAAAAGAGCTGAACGCAAGACAGGAGGTGAGAGTGACTGCCCTTGACATCAAGGCAGCATTTGACTGAATATGGCATCACGGAGTCCTAGCAAAACTGAAGTCAATGGGAATCGGGGAAAACTCTCTGCTGGTTGGAGTCATACCTAGTGCAAAGGAAGATGGTTGTGGTTGTTGCCATAGCTCCAGGACATCACTGCAGGAGTTCCTCAGGGTTATGTCCTCGGCTCATCCATCTTCAGCTGCTTCATCAATGACCTTCCTTCCATCATCAGGTTAGAAGTAGGGATATTCCCTGATTGCACAATGTTCAGCATCATTCGTGATTCCTCAGATACTGAAGCAGTCCGTGTTCACATGCAGCAAGACCTGGACAATATTCAGGCTTGGGCTGATAAGTGGCAAGTAACATTCGCGCCAGGCAATGACGATCGCAAACAAGAGAGAATCTGACCATCTCCCCGTGATATTCAGTGGCATTACAACCGCTGAATGCCCCACTATCAACATCCTGGGGGTTGCAATTGACCAGCAACTGATCTAGAGTAGCCATATAAATACCATGGCTACAAGAGCAGGTCAGAGGCTGGGAATCCTGCAGCTAACAACTCACTTCCTGTCTCCCCAAAGCTTGTCCATCATCTACAAAATGCAAGCCTGCATAGGTGCAGCTCCAACAACACTCAAGAAGCTTGACATCCTCCATGACAAAGCAGCCCGCTCGATTGGCACCCCATCCACAAACATTCACTTCCTCCACCACCAATGCCCAGTGGCAGCAGTGTGTAGCATCTACTAGATGCACTGCAGCAACGCACCAAGGCTCCTTTGACAGCACCTTTCAAACCCGCGACCTCTGCCACCTAGAAGGACAAGGCCAGCAGATGCATAGGAATGCCACCACCTGCAAGTTCCCTTCCAAGTCGCACGCCATCCTGACTTGGAACTATATCGCTGTTCCTTCACTGTCGCTGGTTCAAAATCCTGGAACTCCCTTCCTAACAACACTGTGGGTGTACCTACCCCACATGGACTGCAGTGGTTCAAGAAGGCAGCTCACCACCACTTTCTCAAGGGCAATTAGGGATAGGCAATAAATGCTGGCCTGACCAGCGATGCTCACATCCCAGGTATGAATAAAAAAAAAACTATACTAATGACCGAGACGTTGGTGTACAGGGCACAATTTCAAAGTTTGCGGATGATGCGAAACCTGGAGGCGTTGTGATCTGTGAGGAGGATAGTGTAGAACTTCAAAAGGACATAGACAAGTTGGTGGAATGGATGGACAGGTGGCAGCTGTTCAATGCGGAAAAATGTGAAGTGATTCATTTTGGCAGTAAGAACATGGAGAGACAATATAAAATAAAGGATACATTTTTAAAGGGGGTGCAGGAGCAGAGGGAGCTGGGTGTATATGTGCATAAGTCATCGAAGGTGGCAGGGCAGGTTAATGAAGCATAGAGTATCCTGGGCTTTATTAATAAGGGCATAGAGTACAAGAGCAAGGAGGTTATGTTGAACTTGTATAATACATTAGTTCGGATGGAGTATTGTGTCCCGTTCTGGGTGCCGCGCTTTAGGAAGGACATGAAGGTGTTCGAGAGGGTGCAGAAAAGTAACTTTCTCCAGCCCGACAAAGTTTCACAGAATTATGGAGTCTTCTAAATTCCTTTGCATGTCTCACTCCTTTTATCCCACAATGCCTTCAGCCGTCTAGACCTTAAGTTCTGGGATTGCCTCCGTAAACCTCTTACTTTAAGACTGCCCTGAAGTCCCCACCTGTTTGACCAAGCTTTTCGTCACCCAAAATCTCCTTTGGCCTGGACTCAATTATTTATGGTACTCAGGAGCTCCTTGGCAGGTTTTTCTCTGTCAAAGGCCCTTCATTTCTGCAGTTTGCTGCATGTTACTGCTGTGCAAAGGCAACCTAAGTATTCCGCGACATTAACTTGATACCTATTAATTTGTATTTTGGTTATAGGTTCCCCACTGAGGGAATTATCATGTTCAAATATAAAGTTAGCTTTAAAACATTTTGGTATTGATAACATATTAAAAATATTGCAAGTACATTTTCTGTCAGCCTGCTCTACTTCTGGTTGTCAAGATTTCTAGTCAACTTTGTCATTGTAAACTGTTGTCAGTATTTCTTACTCAAGTTTGTTGTGTCAGCTGTTCTGATGTAATAGCAGTTTGACACTCCTTTTGTTGTTTTTAAGTCCTTCCCCTCTTGTCTCCCTGGCCCTCCATGGTGCTCTGCTGTCTGTATGGGGCCTGCCTCTTAATTCCTGGCCCCACAGCCACTGCCTTCCTTAAATAGACCTATGCTTCCATGCTTGCAATTTCATTATTCTCACCTGGTACTGTCCAAACTGAACCTTCTTTCCTCACAGGTCCTCCATAGCACCTTCCTCCATCCCCAAACAACTCCATGCCTTGCTGTTTCTGTTGCTGGCAGGCTAGATTTTAAGTATTTGTTATTCAGTGGGCGATCATTACATACAATCTAAAACATTGCATGTCATTGTGAGAAGGTGGCTCATCATGACACCTGAGGGACCAGATGTTCCATTCTATTTGAACAGCAGGGTTCTTAGCTGAGGCAGATTTAGGAGCGTCTTGCTTCCATATCAAGGCAGGTGTTCTCCTAAATAATTGTGCTTGATAGCTTATTGTACTGAGATCTAATGCCATCATATAAAGAGGGCCTTTCCCAGAGATTTCTCATGTTTACTTTCGCTATCACTCTCCCTGATTCAGTGGTCAGTGTTTTAGTTTCACCAGCAGTAAGAAATTGTGTTTTACAAGTCTGAACTAGCCTGGTTGGCGAAGATGAGTAGCATCTATTATGCTTCAAAACAGAGAATCTGAAAATTGGTCATACTGAGAGAATCATATGCTTTTTATTTATATTGTTTTATGTCAAATGAACCAATTGATTTGAACCTGTGTTTCAGCCCGATAGACTATTAGTTTGGACTGCTTTCCATAAATCGAGCAGAATTCATGTGGCATCACATCATATTTCAGTAGCTGGTGAACAGAGTTGATGTTCCCTTTAGCAATTAACAGAGCTGCCACGATTTTAAATGACCGGGGCTGACCCACCCCCCCCACCCCCCCCACCCCACCCCACCAATGACATGGGAGGGGGTGGGCAGTTTGGCCCCAGCAGTGGCGTCTGCAGCCTTTGTGCAGATGCTGATGCCATTTTTAAAGGGCTTTGAGCCCTGTTGTTGCATTGAAATCTTTAAAGGGAAATGGTTTGAAAAAAATAAAATTTCTTGATCTTGCCCCTCTCCCACCCCTCCAACAGCCATAGATTTAATTCTTTGCCCTTCCCTTGCCTTACCTTGTTCACCTGAACTTCCCTGCCTCTTTCCCCCCCCACCCTGCACCTCCCCCCACAAAGTTCATAAACTTTAATCTTGGCTTCTTCCCACCATCCCCTCCACCAATAAAATTGCTCTGACATCGCGCCCCCACCACCCGCACTGGACAAGGTATCTGCTTCCCACTCCCCACCAGTGTTTCGCTTTGGATACCCAGATGGGTATCCGAAGAAGTGGGAGTGTGGGCCACGGATACCAATATTGCCCCAGAACAGATGGCAGAGCAGGTAAGTAATCGTCATTTATTTAAACACATTTAAATATTTAAATGGGGCTCCCGTTGCCGAACGGTGGTGGGGGGTGTGGGGGGGTGGCGGCGCCACGAGACCTCACTGACGCTGGCAATATCAGGCCAGGTCTTTCCCCCTCTTCCCTCTGCCGGGGGCATTTCCGGCCCCCACCCCCCTGTGCCACAACCCCCCAACGTTGTGGGGGGACTGTAAAATTCATCCCATTGTTTAACTTAATATTGAGTGGAAGCAGTGCATTCCATCTTTTACAAGAGTGACCGATATTGAACCAGAGAGAATGTCCATCACAAAAACCCTAACATGGTGATTGCCTGTTGTACATTTTTTTTTTGTTAGTGCAGGCCCGTCGTACTTTTTATTTCTGAAGTTGGTCTGCTGTGCTGCTCTCCCCTTTTATTGTGCTTTTTTTCAATGTCCTTGTGCTGTTTGTTTTTAACTACACAGTCCACACAATTTTTTTCTTTCATTGTTGAAGGTTTATTCTCCTGTGTCTTTTTTCCCCCCCCCATTTTTGGGCCTATTCCTTGCTGTCTTTCTGAAAGTTTTGCTCCCTGCTGTCTTTTCCTTGTTTTCAAATTTCTTTTCCCTGTTCCTCTTTTTCTTTTATATCTGCCATTCCTTTATTCTGAAGATAGTCTTTTTCTCCAAACACTCTCAAATGGAAAATCTAAATTTTCCGTAATATCCACTCCTCACTACTTCAATCCCTTATAATTATGCACCACTCAATTAGTTAATTTACCCTCTCAGCTACTCACTATTTCCCTCACCCTTCTGTATTGTGTTAAGCCTCAAAAATCCTTTACTTTCTTAGCAATGGTAATCGAATTGTTCCCATGCTTGTCTCAAATCCTTAAAAACTTCCGTAAACAAGATACTTTATTATGTCCCACAGCATATTTGCTTCTTTATAAAAATCCTGTTCCATCAGATAATCTAAACAATGGAAGATCCATTTAGTAGTCGGTGAACTGTGTATTTGTAATGGATTGATTGAGGTTGTAGATAGTGGCATAGCTGACAAAGACCAGAGATGCCATGATACTGGTGGCTGTAGGACTGTTAGAGCAACCATGTTCTGTAACTCATTATTTTCTACAGCATGTATTTGCTTTCAGAGCAGCTACCTAAATTGGTAGGGTAGTCTTTTGTACCCACAGGTAAAGGGTTCTGTGATGATGGCTGTGCCTGGAAGTATTTCATGGGCTGGACAGTGCAGGACCAGTTGTAAATATTAGTTTATCTTAAATGTAAAGCTGATTTCTTCTTTATCACTGGTAAAGAAGGTTCACTGGGGATGGTAAGTAAATACCAGCCTTGCCAGTGACACCCACACCCCGAAGAATAATTTTTTAAAAAAGCTATTGGTTACTGTAAATGTCAAATCAGCATACATGAATTCTACTTAAACTCACTTTCAGCTGAATGATGTTTGGTTACTGAGATCTCTAAACACATTTGTTTTTTTCTCTTTTACTAATTAATATTCTTCAACCAAGGAGATGGGCAGCCAACCTGCTTCTGTCCATCCTAGTTTTTCATTAAGTATGTTAGAATGTTGCAGATTAATTACCTTCTGATTTTTATTTCATCTGTGTCCAAGTACCTCTGTTTACATAAGACTGAAAACTGGCTGAGGGGAGAAATGTGGACAGATTGTATTATATTGTTGAGAATGTGAAGCAGATAGAAAATTAGTAGTGGTTGTAAGATTTTGTAACTGAGTTGCCATTTCTTTTTTATTTCATTTCAGAAAGCAAGCCTGAAACTTTAGAAGCACATAAGATAAAAATATATTTCTTCAACTATTCAACTTTAACTGAAATCTGTAGAAGATTGGTATCTCATTATTTCCTTCTGACTCCAGAGGAACTGTCTATGTGGGAGGAAGACCCTGAGGGCTTTGGTGAGATTTCAATTGAAAAAGTTGCTTTAATATATATGCTTTTGTAATAATTCTATAATTCAACCCAACTTTTGGCTTTGGTTAAAGATAAGATTTTGCTTCTTATGATTAACTGTTGTGTGGCACTGCTAATAGGCCATTTTATGTCACCGGTTTTATGATGCCTAACCTATTCAGTGCCTTAATATAAATATTGTGGGTTCCATGCAATTAGCATAAAAAGCTAATTTATTCAAAATATCGCTCAGATTAACATTTACAGTGCAACAGCTGAAACTAGTATGCGAAGAAGTACATAAAGAAAATAATCTGTGCAATGCAAGTTAAGAACTTGGACGTTACACTCAAACTAAATATGAAATATGGTTTGTTCTGTATATTTCCAAATATCTCCCATTGGCGATTTGCCATTTGGGTTCACATCTTGGCGTGCTGCTGTATGTTTGTTTGAAGCTTTGTTACTTGATGAGACAAGATGTGCGACGAAACAGGTATGCTGCATAATGCGACTAGAATACAGATGTATTAGCGGATAAACTTGCTGCGAAATAGAGATTTTTATGTTGTATTATAAATGCAATCAATATCTATCTAAATTACAATGCCTGTTTTCGTCTATTTAAAGGTTTATGATATCGGGAGTGCAAAAAGAAGTTGTAAATGTTAGGAAGTAGAGACTAGATTTTGTTTTATTCCCATTGCATTTTAGAAGGATAATCCTTGCAATTCTGATTGGTGAGACATGCCTCTTTATAGTGCAACTTTGACTCAGTGTTACTATACCTTCTCTGTAGATTATCTGTTTGACAGTAAACAGATGAAGAATCTCCTGATCTTAATTGCATTCTAATTGGTTTTGATAGTGTGTATAGAGAGAATATTTCTTCTCTTTCTTATGGGGAAAAGCATAACGAAAAGCCATCAGTTTAAGATGGTCACTAAGAAATCCAAAAGAGAATTCAGAAGAAACTTTTTTGAAGAGTGGCGAGAATGTGGAACTCACTACTTAAAGGCTGGCTTGGGTCTGCAAATGAAACCCAACCCGAGTCCGACAGAGCCACATTCAACCCCGAGCCCGACCCAGCCCGAGTCCGTCCATTTGTTTCCCGACCATCAGTTAACCTACCTTCCGTTGTACACGTTGTTGCTTATCTGCACAGGCTTAAATTAAAGAACAGTACAGCACAGGAACAGGCCATTCGGCCCTCCAAGCCTGCGCTGATCTTGATGCCTGCCTAAACTAAAGCCTTCTGCACTTCCGGGGACCGTATCCCTCTATTCCCATCCTATTCATGTATTTGTCAAGATGTCTCTTAAACGTTGCTATCGTACCTGCTTCCACCACCTCCCCCGGCAGCAAGTTCCAGGCACTCACCACCCTCTGTGGAAAGAACTTGCCTCGCACATCCCATCTAAACTTTGCCCCTCTCACCTTAAACCTATGTCCTCTAGTAACTGACTCTTCCATCCTGGGAAAAAGCTTCTGACTATCCACTCTGTCCATGCCGCTCATAACTTTGTAAACCTCCATCATGTCACCCCTCCACCTCCGTCGTTCCAGTGAACACAATCCGAGTTTATCTTACCTCTCCTCATAGCTAATGCCCTCCAGACCAGGCAACATCCTGGTAAACCTCTTCTGTACCCTCTCCAAAGCCTCCACGTCCTTCTGGTAGTGTGGCAACCAGAATTGCACGTAATATTCTAAGTGTGGCCTAACTAAAGTTCTGTACAGCTGCAGCATGACTTGCCAATTTTTATACTCTATGCCCCGACCGATGAAGGCAAGCGTGCCGTATGCCTTCTTGACTACCTTATCCACCTGCGTTGCCACTTTCAGTGATCTGTGGACCTGTACGCCCAGATCTCTCTGCCTGTCAATACTCCTGAGGGTTCTGCCATTTACTGTATACTTCCCACTTGCATTAGACCTTCCAAAATGCATTATCTCACATTTGTCCGGATTAAACTCCATCTGCCATTTCACCGCCCAAGTCTCCAAACGATCTATATTCTGCTGTATCCTCTGACAATCCTCATCACTATCCGCAACTCCACCAATCTTTGTGTCGTCCGCAAACTTATTAATCAGACCAGCTACATTTTCCTCCAAATCATTTATATATACTACAAACAGCAAAGGTCCCAGCACTGATCCCTGCGGAACACCACTGGTCACAGCCCTCCATTCAGAAATGCACCCTTCCACTGCTACCCTCTGTCTTCTATGACCGAGCCAGTTCTGTATCCATCTTGCCAGCTCACCTCTGATCCCGTGTGACTTCACCTTTTGCACCAGTCTGCCATGAGGGACCTTGTCAAAGGCTTTGCTGAAGTCCATATAGACATTATCCACTGCTCTTCCTTCATCAATCATCTTTGTCACTTCCTCAAAAAACTTAATCAAGTTAGTGAGACACGACCTCCCCTTCACAAAACCATGCTGCCTTTCGCTAATAAGTTCGTTTGTTTCCAAATGGTAGTAAATCCTGTCCTGAAGAATCCTCTCCAATAATTTCCCTACCACTGACGTAAGGCTCACCAGCCTATAATTTCCTGGATTATCCTTGCTACCCTTCTTAAACAAAGGAACAACATTGGCTATTCTCCAGTCCTCTGGGACCTCACCTGTAGCCAATGAGGATACAAAGATTTCTGTCAAGGCCCCAGCAATTTCTTCCCTTGCCTCCCTCAGTATTCTGGGTTGAATCCCATCAGGCCCTGGGGACTTATCTACCTTAATGCTTTGCAATACACCCAACACCACCTCCTTTTTGATAACGACATGACCCAGACTATCTACACTCCCTTCCCTAGACTCATCATCCACCAAGTCCTTCTCTTTGGTGAATACTGATGCAAAGTACTCATTTAGTACCTCGCCCATTTCCTCTGGCTCCACACATAGATTCCCTTCTCTGTCCTCGAATGGGCCAACCCTTTCCCTAGTTACCCTCTTGCTCTTTATATACATATAAAATGCCTTGCGATTTTCCTTAATCCTGTTTGCCAACGACTTTTCATGACCCCTTTTCGCCCTCCTGACTCCTTGCTTAAGTTCCT
The DNA here is from genome assembly GCF_036365525.1 of Heterodontus francisci. Classification (NCBI taxonomy): domain Eukaryota; kingdom Metazoa; phylum Chordata; class Chondrichthyes; order Heterodontiformes; family Heterodontidae; genus Heterodontus; species Heterodontus francisci. Next base: position 105,726,023 of record NC_090371.1, read on the forward strand.
TCCTACTGTCTTTATATTCCTCAAGGGCTTCGTCTGTTCCCAGCCTTCCAGCCCTAACGAATGCTTCCTTTTTCTTTTTGACTAGGCTCACAATATCCCGCGTTATCCAAGGTTCCCGAAACTTGCCAAACTTATCCTTCTTCCTCACAGGAACATGCTGGTCCTGGATTCTAATCAACTGACGTTTGAAAGACACCCACATGTCAGATGTTGATTTACCCTCAAACAGCCGCCCCCAATCTAAATTCTTCAGTTCCTGTCTAATATTGTTATAATTAGCCTTCCCCCAATTTAGCACCTTCACCTTCACCTCTTATCCTTATCCACAAGTACCTTAAAACTTATGTAATTATGGTCACTGTCCCCGAAATGCTCCCCTACTGAAACTTCGACCACCTGGCTGGGCTCATTCCCCAATACCAGGTCCAGTTCAGCCCCATCCCTAGCTGGACTATCTACATATTGCTTCAAGAGGCCCTCCTGGATGCTCCTTACAAATTCTGCCCCATCCAAGCCCTAGCACTAAGTGAGTCTCAGTCAATATAGGGGAAATCACCCACCACTACAACCAAAACCTGTCTACATATCTGCTCCTCTGCCTCCCGCTGGCTGTTGGGAGGCCTGTAGTAAACCCCCAACATCGTGACTGCAACCTTCCTATTCCTGAGCTCCACCCATATTGCCTCGCTGCATGACCCCTCCGAGGTGTCCTCCCGCAGTCCAGCTGTGATATTCTCCTCATCCAGTAATGCAACTCCTCCACCCCTTTTACAGCCCCTCTATCCCGCCTGAAGCTTCTAAAGCCTGGAACATTTAGCTGCCAATCCTGCCCTTCCCTCAACCAAGTCTCTGTAATAGCAACAACATCATAGTCCCAAGTACTAATCAAGCTCTAAGTTCATCTGCCTTGCCTGTTATACTTCTCGCATTGAAACAAATGCACTTCAGACCACCAGTCCCGCTGTGCTCAGCAACATCTCCTTGCCTGCTCTTCCTCTTAGTCTTACTGGCCTTATTTGCGAGTTCCCGCTCATTTATTTCACCTGCTGTCCTAATGCTCTGATTCCCACCCCCCTGCCACACTAGTTTAAACCCTCCTGAGTCATGCTCGCAAACCTCGCAGCCAGGATATTTGTGCCCCTCCAGTTTAGATGCAACCCGTCCTTCTTGTACAGGTCCCACTTGTCCCTGAAGAGATCCCAATGATCCAGATATCTGAAACCCTCCCGTCTACACCTGTTCAGCCACGTGTTTAGCTGCACTATCTTCCTATTTCTAGCCTCACTGGCACGTGGCACAGGGAGTAATCCTGAGATTACAACCCTAGAGGTCCTGTCTTTTAACTTTCTACCTAACTCCCTAAACTCCCCCTGTAGAACCTCGTCACTCTTCCTGCCTATGTCGTTGGTACCGATGTATACCACAACCTCTGGCTGTTCACCCTCCCCCTTCAGAATGCCCCTTGTCCTTTCAGAGACATCCTTGACCCTGGCACCAGGGAGGCAACATACCATCCTGGAGTCTCTTTCACGTCCACAGAAGAGCCTATCTGTGCCCCTGACTATAGAGTCCCCTATAACTATTGCTCTTCTGCGCTTTCTCCCTCCCTGCTGAACAACAGTGCTAGCCATGGTGCCACTGCTCTGGCTGCTGCTGTTGTTGTTTTCCCCTGATAGGCCATCCCCCCCAACAGTATCCAAAACGGTATACTTGTTAGAGAGGGGGATAGCCACAGGAGATTCCTGCAGTGACTGCCTGCCCCTTCTAGCGGTCACCCATCTATCTGCCTGCACCTTGGGTGTAACCACTTCTCTAAAACTCCTGTCTATGACGCTTTCTGCCACTTGCATGCTGCTAAGTGCATCCAGTTGCTGATCCAACCAATCCATGCGGTCTGTGAGGAGCTGCAACTGGGTACACTTACTGCAGATGTAGTCGTCTGGAACGCTGGAAGCATCACGGACCTCCCACATCTCACAGGTGAAGCACTTTACCCCTCTAACTGACATTTCTAGCACTAATTAATAAATTAATTTAAAATAAATCAATACTTAGTAAATCCTTACTAAATTATGTTGCAATTAACTATTTGGTCCCTAGTGCTAGATTCCTACTATAAATATTAAATGCTGACTAAATACAGTAATCTCCTCCCTCTGGTTTCGTTACTCTACTTATTAATTAGCTAATTAGGGTTTTAATCAATTTTTATCAATGTTTTATTTTCTAATTCAGTATAGATTCCCTACCAGCCAATCAGGTCGCAGCTTTCCTGTGACATCACCTTTTCAGTTTTGTTTTTACCAGAGGTAAGTTTTTTATACTTGCATGTCTGGAACTCCACCCTCCGAGTCTTCTCCCAGGATGCAGCAAACTTAACTGTAACAAATCCACCTTTCCAGCCCACAAAGTAAATTAATGTTGGAGCCACTTAGCTGAGGGTTGTGATAGAGCGTGTCCGCCCCGGCCCGACCAGAGCCTGAATGCCGGACCTGAACTGAGATACGTCTTCGGGTCTCGTTGGGTAGCCGGCCTTTACTCACTACCACAAGGAGTGGTTGAAGTGAATAATTTAGATGCATTTAAGGGAAGCTCGATAAGTATTTGAGGGTGAAAGGAATAGAGGGTTATGATGGACTTAGATGAGGAAAGATGGAGAGAGGCTCGAGTGGAGCATAAATGCTGGCATGAACTGGTTGGGCCGAATGGCCTGTTTCTGTGCTGTGTATCCTATGTAATTTACAGCAACTCTTTGCTATAGGATCGAGGGATAAATTAAAATGACTTCATGGTGGGTTGGCATAATTTTGCTGGAATATTGGGGCACCGCTGTAATTTTGTCGGGTGGAAAGATGCAGGTTTACTTCCCTGCTCTGAGTTACCAACCTCAGCTCTGCTTTGTGGAGGTCATCAATATCATTGTTTCCAACATGAGATCATACACAAAGTTGCCTCCTACTTCCTAATCTCTCTCCCACACTAATCAAGGATCTAATCTTTTTGCAGCTTCTTCTCAAAGCTCATCTCATCCATGAGACCCAACTCCTGCTTCCTCAAACCCAACCTCATTTAACCTCCCTTCCTGCAAACCATCCCTCCCCATCTATTTTAGTTGACACAATCAGCAGTTCGTGAGCTGTGGCGAATATTTTTCCACTGTTGTAAAACCTCATTGTTTGAAGACCAGTTGTCTAGCTGCCTTTAAGAGGAGTCTTCCAGACCCTTGAACTTTGCAGAAAATTTAGACATTAGGTACTTTAAGTTAATGTGCAAATAATTTCTATTGAATAAGTGGAAATAGGATGGCTTTTGTCCTTATTGGGGGACATAAGGAGTTTGCAAATGTGGGAGTGAATTGGTTTGTTTTATTCATTCACCGGATGTGGGTGTTGCTGGCAAGGCCAGCATTTATTGCTCACCCCTAATTGCCCCTTGAGAAGGTGGCGGTGAGCTGCCTTCTTGAATACAACTGAGTGGCTTGCGAGGCCGTTTCAAAGGGCAGTTCAGAGTCAACCACATTGCTCTAGACCTGGAGTCAGAGGCCAGACTGGGTAGTGATAGTGGATTTCCTTCCCTGATGGGGTTTTTATGACAATTTTGTAGTTTCATGTTCACCTTAATGATATTTGCTTTTTATTCATGATATAGTTAATTGAATTTAAATTCCCCCAGCTGCCCTGGTGGGATTTGAACTTATATATCCTGATCTTTAGCCCAGGTCTCTGGATTACTAGTCCAGTAACCTAACCACTATATATCCTTTGCAAGAATATCATACTTAATCTACTCTAGTGTCTTCTAGTTATCATTTTTATTTTAAATTGGGTCATAAATCATGAGCCATGAAAGTGGAATGTCGTGCCATTTTCATGAAGCTAAAGTAGATTTTACAAACCTAAAATAAATGATGCACGGAGCACTGATTATAGTGATTTACAAAAAGTGAATGATGTGTAAGGAGAGCAGATTATATTCCTTCATAATCCATTTTGAGCAGTATTATTTCAGCACTATTAAATTCTAATCCATATTCTGTTTTGAGAAATTGAATAACACATAGAGGGCATATGTTTTTAGTTTTAGAAAATGTATTTTAGGTGGCAACCTGACTTGTTACATTTGTGACGCTACTGTTATGTGATCTTCAAAAGAAAACAAGTATATAGAACTATAATTTTGGTGCAACACAGTCCATGTGAATAGATTATTATTTGAAAGTAGCAGTTATGCTTTAATTAACAGGTAATTTGCTTGCAAATTTAATTACAGTTTAACTTTGTTTCTTATCCTAACTCATGCATTTAATAACACCTCTGAATAACCTTCAACTTTTGTGATCATATTTCAGCCTGATGAAATGGTCTTTGTCAATATTTAGTTCTCTAATACATTTGAAAACTTCCCTTCATATTAGCATACTATTGTGTACAAATATCAAAATTGATCTCGTGTGAAAGTTTACCCATGATTTTAGGCCAAAAAAATCTTGAATTTTTCCTGTATCTTGTGTAAAAGTTGACTTTAACTTTCAGAGCGCAGTCAGAACATTCTAATCACGCACGTATACCTGAACTTTCAGCTCGGACCCCCACTTTTTTTTTTCATTATGCTGTCAAGGAGGAACAACAAATACATAGGGCAGTTTAAACTAAAAGTCATTGCAATAAGGCGAATAATTGTGTGGCAGCAAGAGAATTGAAAGTATCAGAGAAGAATGTCAGAGGTTGGAGAAAGTTTTTGATGCAGCTCGGGTGGATAAGGTCGTTAGGAAGGCATATGGGATACTTGCCTTTATTAGCCAAGGCATAGAATGTAAGAGCAGGGAGGTTATGATGGAGCTGTATGAAAGGGCTAGTTAGGCCACAGCTGGAGTACTGTGTACAGTTCTGGTCATCAAACTTTAGGAAGGATGTGATTGCACTGGAGAGGGTGCAAAGGAGATTCACCAGGATGTTGCCTGGGCTGGAGCATTTCAGCTATGAAGAGAGACTGAAAAGGCTAGGGTTGTTTTCCTTTGGGCAGAGAAGGCTGAGGGGGGGACATGATTGAGGTGTATAAGATTGAGGGGCATTGATAGGTTAGATAGGAAGAAACTTTTTCCCTTAGCGGAGGGGTCAAGAACCAGGGGGCTTAGATTTAGGGTAAGGGGCAGGAGGTTTAGGGGGGTTTTGAGGAACCATTTTATCACCCAGAGGGTGGTTGGAATCTGGAATGCGCTGCCTGAAGAGGTGTTGGAGGCAAGAACCCTCAACATTTAAGAAGTGTTTAGATGAGCACTTGAAACGCCATTGCATCCAAGGCTACGGGCCAAGTGCTAGAATATGGGATTAGAATAGTTGGGTGCTGTATGGCCGGCACAGACATGATGGGCAGAAGGGTCTGTTTCTGTGCTGTATAACTCTATGCCAAAGAATATAAGTGCAATCTGAGGAAAGTGACTGCAATTCGATGGTAAAGTAGCAGAATGGGTCAGTAAATATCATCAGAAGAGATACATAGTTTCCCATGCATACATCCGATTCTACACCCTGTCTCCATGGTGGTTTTTATTTTGTTGATAAAAGTTTGAAAATATGACCTGTGTAAAAGTCAATGCCCTGCCACACCCCACCCCCCAAAAAAAAATTTTAGCCTCAGAAATTGGTCTCAAAAATTTGACTTTTACACAAGTATATACGGTAAGTGAAATAATAGCATCTAATTGCAGAAATTAAGGGTGCACGATTGATTTTGATTGAAAGAAAATTGTGGCGAGTTGTCTAATGGGCAGTTGATCTGCCATTGATGGTTTTCTGTCCTTTGGTGAAAGTTGAAAACTACCCCAGTGTGTTTACAGACTACCTGAAAGGTAATAGTTTAACATTATACCTCTGTGTGCTTTTTCTGAATTAGCAATCAGAAGGATGAATTTTTAATATAGAATTGTGATTGAGTGCTTGACATAGGAATGTTCTGTTTTTTATTAAGTATAATTGTACTTTTTTGGAATCTGCATTGGTAAGGAGTGAGATCATTCACAATAGAAAAAAATACAGTCTTCCTTTATACCTGGATGAGCAAATACTCCCCAGAGAAGGTCCCAGCTTTGCTTCCTGATCTCAGCCAGAATAGTAATTGGCCTCAGTGCTCCTACACTCAGGAAGAAGATAAGCTGCATTTTATTGCTATCCAATGACCTCTGTTGGAAAATTTGCATATTTTGGATATCAAGTGAAGACAAATTGGGCTTGGTTGTGATGCCTGTTGTAGTTAATAGTTTGCTGGTCCTTAAATTTTCAGATAAATAGTAAAAATGGCCACCTGACTGATGTACCAGATGGTACTTGTGGAGTTGTACCTCCAACTTGTTTCAGTTTCGTCAGGAAAGGAGACGAGAATACTTTGGGAAGAAAAATAAATCAAATTCTACTACCTACAGTGGATGACTGCATTTAAAAATTTTTTTTTAGCGGATAATCCCTCAAAATTGTTTGTGCATTGGGACAGACTGTCAGGAAAACTATTGCATTTGCATCCTTGGTACTAGATTAAGAAAGTTATGGGCTATGCCTTTTTATGCCCAGGTTTGTGTTTCCTTTTGACCCACGAATTACAAGAGAATAAATTGATGACTTGCCCAAAGCTTCTTTATTCTTTTTAAACAATGGTATAATGTTCACAGTCCTCCAATCCTCTGGCACCTCGCCCGTATCCAGTGAGGATTTGAAGATGATCTTCAGCGCATCCACTATTTCCACCCTGATTTCCTTTAACATCCTGGGATGTTCATCCGGCCTGGTGATTTATCCAGCTTCAAGGATTTCAGACCCTCAAGTACTTCCTCTCCGATTATGCTTATCGTATCTAGTATTTCACACTCCTCCTCTTTTACTGTAATGCCTCTATCATCCCTCTCCTTTGTGAATACAGAGACAAAAATCTCATTTAAGAACCCTGCCCACATCATCTGCATCCATGCATATGTTCCCATGTACATCTCTGATAGGCCGTACCCTTTTCTTAGTACTTAATGTACTGATAAAACATCTTTGGGTTTTCCTTGATTTTACCTGCCAATCATTTTTCATGTCCTCTCTTTGCTTTTCTAATTTCCTTTTTTACTTCACTCCTGCACTTCCTATGCTCCTCCAGGCTTTCCAAAGTATTAAGATTTTTGTGATCTTCATTAGTTTTCTTTTTCTACTTTAATTACCCTGTATGCTTCTAGATAACCAGGGGGCTCCCCTCTCTCTCCCCCGGCTGTACCACCCTTTATCTTTGTGGTGACATGCCTACACTGTGCCTGTAGAATCTCGCTTTTGAATGCCTCCCACTGGTTTGCCACTGACTTTCCTTCAAGTAGCTGTATCCAGTCCACTTTTGCCAGATCACCTCTCAGTTTTGTAAAATTTGCCTTCCTCCAATTTAGAACTTTTAATCCTATTTTATCTTTGTCTGAACTTTTACTCCTGTCGTACCTTTGTCTCCAGCATAATAACTATTCTCATCTGATCAGTTTCTCTTTTTTTCATTTAATACTAACAGTTGGCTAACTATAGAACCAAGGCACTCAGGTTTGCAAGATTTAGCCAACGTTTACTGACTATTTCATTGCTTATATGATATTGTCTGGGAGGATCAGAAATCCGCAAAAACAAATTACTCTGTTCCATGCAGGTCTCTGAGTTTTTTTAAATTTCATTTTGGTATGTCAGTAAACTAACTAGATCCTTTTCTCTCTGGTGACACCTTTCCATGGGCTGTAAATTAAAATATATTGATGTTTTACTAATTTGAACAAAAGAGCCGACAGAGCATTGCATTCAGATCTTTGGTTAAAACCCAGTCTAAACTAATGGGATGAAAATGGTTTCTGACTATGTAAGGCTGCTACATGATTAACTTTGGGCAAGGCGCTCTCCCTCTCTGTCTCCCTCTCTCCCTCTCTGTCTCCCTCTCTGTCTCTCTGTCTCCCTCTCTCCTCCGCCCCCTCCTCTCTCTCCCTGTCCCCCACCCCTCTCTCTCCCTGTCCCCCACCCCTCTCTCTCCCTGTCCCCCACCCCTCTCTCTCCCTGTCCCCCCCCCTCTCTCCCTGTCCCCCCCCTCTCTCCCTGTCCCCCCCCTCTCTCCCTGTCCCCCCCCTCTCTCCCTGTCCCCCCCCTCTCTCCCTGTCCCCCCCCTCTCTCCCTGTCCCCCCCCTCTCTCCCTGTCCCCCCCCTCTCTCCCTGTCCCCCCCCTCTCTCCCTGTCCCCCCCCTCTCTCCCTGTTCCCCCCCCCCTCTCTCTCCCTGTTCCCCCCCCCCTCTCTCTCCTGTTCCCCCCCCCCTCTCTCTCCCTGTTCCCCCCCCCTCTCTCTCCCTGTTCCCCCCCCCCTCTCTCTCCCTGTTCCCCCCCTCTCTCTCTCCCTGTTCCCCCCCCTCTCTCTCTCCCTGTTCCCCCCCCCTCCCTCTCTCCCTGTTCCCCCCCCTCCCTCTCTCCCTGTTCCCCCCCCTCTCTCTCTCCCTGTTCCCCCCCCTCTCTCTCCCTGTTCCCCCCCCTCTCTCTCCCTGTTCCCCCCCCTCTCTCTCCCTGTTCCCCCCCCTCTCTCTCCCTGTTCCCCCCCCTCTCTCTCCCTGTTCCCCCCCTCTCTCTCCCTGTTCCCCCCCCTCTCTCTCCCTGTTCCCCCCCCTCTCTCTCCCTGTTCCCCCCCCTCTCTCTCCCTGTTCCCCCCCCCTCTCTCTCCCTGTTCCCCCCCCCTCTCTCTCCCTGTTCCCCCCCTCTCTCTCCCTGTTCCCCCCCTCTCTCTCTCCCTGTTCCCCCCCCTCTCTCTCCCTGTTCCCCCCCCTCTCTCTCCCTGTTCCCCCCCCTCTCTCTCCCTGTTCCCCCCCCCTCTCTCTCCCTGTTCCCCCCCTCTCTCTCCCTGTTCCCCCCCCTCTCTCTCCCTGTTCCCCCCCTCTCTCTCCCTGTTCCCCCCCCTCTCTCTCCCTGTTCCCCCCCCCCCTCTCTCTCCCTGCTCCCCCCCCCTCTCTCCCTGCTCCCCCCCCCTCTCTCCCTGCTCCCCCCCCTCTCTCTCCCTGCTCCCCCCCCCTCTCTCCCTGCTCCCCCCCCCCTCTCTCCCTGTTCCCCCCCCCTCTCTCCCTGTTCCCCCCCCCTCTCTCTCCCTGTTCCCCCCCCCTCTCTCTCCCTGTTCCCCCCCTCTCTCTCCCTGTTCCCCCCCCCCTCTCTCTCCCTGTTCCCCCCCCCTCTCTCTCCCTGTTCCCCCCCCCTCTCTCTCCCTGTTCCCCCCCCCCCTCTCTCTCCCTGTTCCCCCCCCCCTCTCTCTCCCTGTTTCCCCCCCCCCCTCTCTCTCCCTGTTTCCCCCCCCCTCTCTCTCCCTGTTCCCCCCCCCCTCTCTCTCCCTGTTCCCCCCCCCCTCTCTCTCCCTGTTCCCCCCCCCTCTCTCTCCCTGTTCCCCCCCTCTCTCTCTCCCTGTTCCCCCCCCCTCTCTCTCCCTGTTCCCCCCCCTCTCTCTCTCCCTGTTCCCCCCCCCTCTCTCTCTCCCTGTTCCCCCCCCCTCTCTCTCCCTGTTCCCCCCTCTCTCTCTCCCTGTTCCCCCCCCTCTCTCTCTCCCTGTTCCCCCCCCTCCCTCTCTCCCTGTTCCCCCCCCTCCCTCTCTCCCTGTTCCCCCCCCTCTCTCTCTCCCTGTTCCCCCCCCTCTCTCTCCCTGTTCCCCCCCCTCTCTCTCCCTGTTCCCCCCCCTCTCTCTCCCTGTTCCCCCCCCTCTCTCTCCCTGTTCCCCCCCCTCTCTCTCCCTGTTCCCCCCCCTCTCTCTCCCTGTTCCCCCCCTCTCTCTCCCTGTTCCCCCCCTCTCTCTCCCTGTTCCCCCCCCCTCTCTCTCCCTGTTCCCCCCCCTCTCTCTCCCTGTTCCCCCCCCTCTCTCCCTGTTCCCCCCCCCTCTCTCTCCCTGTTCCCCCCCTCTCTCTCCCTGTTCCCCCCCCCTCTCTCTCTCCCTGTTCCCCCCCCTCTCTCTCTCCCTGTTCCCCCCCCTCTCTCTCCCTGTTCCCCCCCCTCTCTCTCCCTGTTCCCCCCCTCTCTCTCCCTGTTCCCCCCCCTCTCTCTCCCTGTTCCCCCCCTCTCTCTCCCTGTTCCCCCCCCTCTCTCTCCCTGTTCCCCCCCCTCTCTCTCCCTGTTCCCCCCCCTCTCTCTCCCTGTTCCCCCCCCTCTCTCTCCCTGTTCCCCCCCCCTCTCTCTCCCTGTTCCCCCCCCTCTCTCTCCCTGTTCCCCCCCCTCTCTCTCCCTGTTCCCCCCCCTCTCTCTCCCTGTTCCCCCCCCTCTCTCTCCCTGTTCCCCCCCTCTCCCTGTTCCCCCCCTCTCCCTGTTCCCCCCCCTCTCTCTGTTCCCCCCCCCCTCTCTCTGTTCCCCCCCCTCTCTCTCCCTGTTTCCCCCCCCCTCTCTCTCCCTGTTTCCCCCCCCTCTCTCTCCCTGTTTCCCCCCCCCTCTCTCTCCCTGTTTCCCCCCCCCCTCTCTCTCCCTGTTTCCCCCCCCCTCTCTCTCCCTGTTTCCCCCCCCCTCTCTCTCCCTGTTCCCCCCCTCTCTCTCCCTGTTTCCCCCCTCTCTCTCCCTGTTTCCCCCCCTCTCTCTCCCTGTTTCCCCCCCTCTCTCTCCCTGTTCCCCCCCCTCTCTCTCCCTGTTCCCCCCCCCCTCTCTCTCCCTGTTCCCCCCCCTCTCTCTCCCTGTTCCCCCCCCTCTCTCTCCCTGTTCCCCCCCCTCTCTCTCCCTGTTCCCCCCCCTCTCTCTCCCTGTTCCCCCCCCCTCTCTCTCCCTGTTCCCCCCCCCTCTCTCTCCCTGTTCCCCCCCCTCTCTCTCCCTGTTCCCCCCCCTCTCTCTCCCTGTTCCCCCCCTTCTCTCTCCCTGTTCCCCCCCCCTCTCCCTGTTCCCCCCCCTCTCCCTGTTCCCCCCCCCTCTCTCTGTTCCCCCCCCTCTCTCTCCCTGTTTCCCCCCCCCCCTCTCTCTCCCTGTTTTCCCCCCCCCTCTCTCTCCCTGTTTCCCCCCCCTCTCTCTCCCTGTTTCCCCCCCCTCTCTCTCCCTGTTTCCCCCCCCTCTCTCTCCCTGTTTCCCCCCCCCCTCTCTCTCCCTGTTTCCCCCCCTCTCTCTCCCTGTTTCCCCCCCCCCTCTCTCTCCCTGTTTCCCCCCCCCTCTCTCTCCCTGTTTCCCCCCCCCCTCTCTCTCCCTGTTTCCCCCCCCTCTCTCTCCCTGTTTCCCCCCCTCTCTCTCCCTGTTTCCCCCCTCTCTCTCCCTGTTTCCCCCCCCCTCTCTCTCCCTGTTTCCCCCCCCTCTCTCTCCCTGTTTCCCCCCCCTCTCTCTCCTGTTTCCCCCCCCCTCTCTCTCCCTGTTTCCCCCCCCCCCTCTCTCTCCCTGTTCCCCCCCCCCTCTCCCTGTTCCCCCCCCCTCTCTCCCTGTTCCCCCCCCTCTCTCCCTGTTCCCCCCCCTCTCTCCCTGTTCTCCCCCCCCCCTCTCTCCTGTTCCCCCCCCCCTCTCCCTGTTCCCCCCCCTCTCTCCCTGTTCTCCCCCCCCCTCTCTCTCCCTGTCCCCCCCCCCTCTCCCTGTTCCCCCCCCTCTCTCCCTGTTCTCCCCCCCCCTCTCTCCCTGTTCCCCCCCCTCTCTCCCTGTTCTCCCCCCCCCCTCTCTCCCTGTTCCCCCCCCCCCCTCTCTCCCTGTTTCCCCCCCCCTCTCTCCCTGTTCTCCCCCCCTCTCTCCCTGTTCCCCCCCCCTCTCTCTCCCTGTTCCCCCCCCCCTCTCTCTCCCTGTTCCCCCCCCTCTCTCTCCCTGTTCCCCCCCCCTCTCTCTCCCTGTTCCCCCCCCCCCTCTCTCTCCCTGTTCCCCCCCCTCTCTCTCCCTGTTCCCCCCCCTCTCTCTCCCTGTTCCCCCCCCTCTCTCTCCCTGTTCCCCCCCCCTCTCTCTCCCTGTTCCCCCCCCTCTCTCTCCCTGTTCCCCCCCCTCTCTCTCCCTGTTCCCCCCCCTCTCTCTCCCTGTTCCCCCCCCTCTCTCTCCCTGTTCCCCCCCTCTCCCTGTTCCCCCCCCTCTCCCTGTTCCCCCCCTCTCTCTGTTCCCCCCCCCCTCTCTCTGTTCCCCCCCCTCTCTCTCCCTGTTTCCCCCCCCCTCTCTCTCCCTGTTTCCCCCCCCCTCTCTCTCCCTGTTTCCCCCCCCCTCTCTCTCCCTGTTTCCCCCCCCCTCTCTCTCCCTGTTTCCCCCCCCTCTCTCTCCCTGTTTCCCCCCCTCTCTCTCCCTGTTTCCCCCCCTCTCTCTCCCTGTTTCCCCCCCTCTCTCTCCCTGTTTCCCCCCCTCTCTCTCCCTGTTCCCCCCCCTCTCTCTCCCTGTTCCCCCCCCTCTCTCTCCCTGTTCCCCCCCCTCTCTCTCCCTGTTCCCCCCCCCTCTCTCTCCCTGTTCCCCCCCTCTCTCTCCCTGTTCCCCCCCCCTCTCTCTCCCTGTTCCCCCCCCCTCTCTCTCCCTGTTCCCCCCCCTCTCTCTCCCTGTTCCCCCCCTTCTCTCTCCCTGTTCCCCCCCCCTCTCCCTGTTCCCCCCCCTCTCCCTGTTCCCCCCCCTCTCCCTGTTCCCCCCCCCTCTCTCTGTTCCCCCCCCTCTCTCTCCCTGTTTCCCCCCCCCCCTCTCTCTCCCTGTTTTCCCCCCCCCTCTCTCTCCCTGTTTCCCCCCCCTCTCTCTCCCTGTTTCCCCCCCCTCTCTCTCCCTGTTTCCCCCCCCTCTCTCTCCCTGTTTCCCCCCCCCTCTCTCTCCCTGTTTCCCCCCCTCTCTCTCCCTGTTTCCCCCCCCCCCTCTCTCTCCCTGTTTCCCCCCCCTCTCTCTCCCTGTTTCCCCCCCCCTCTCTCTCCCTGTTTCCCCCCCCTCTCTCTCCCTGTTTCCCCCCCTCTCTCTCCCTGTTTCCCCCCCTCTCTCTCCCTGTTTCTCCCCCCTCTCTCTCCCTGTTTCCCCCCCCTCTCTCTCCCTGTTTCCCCCCCCTCTCTCTCCCTGTTTCCCCCCCCCTCTCTCTCCCTGTTTCCCCCCCCCCCTCTCTCTCCCTGTTCCCCCCCCCCCCTCTCCCTGTTCCCCCCCCTCTCTCCCTGTTCCCCCCCCTCTCTCCCTGTTCCCCCCCCTCTCTCCCTGTTCTCCCCCCCCCCTCTCTCCCTGTTCCCCCCCCCCTCTCCCTGTTCCCCCCCCTCTCTCCCTGTTCTCCCCCCCCCCTCTCTCTCCCTGTTCCCCCCCCCCTCTCCCTGTTCCCCCCCCTCTCTCCCTGTTCTCCCCCCCCCCTCTCCCTGTTCCCCCCCCTCTCTCCCTGTTCCCCCCCCCCTCTCTCCCTGTTCCCCCCCCCCCCTCTCTCCCTGTTTCCCCCCCCCCTCTCTCCCTGTTCTCCCCCCCCTCTCTCCCTGTTCCCCCCCCCTCTCTCTCCCTGTTCCCCCCCCCTCTCTCTCCCTGTTCCCCCCCCCTCTCTCTCCCTGTTCCCCCCCCCCTCTCTCTCCCTGTTCCCCCCCCCCCTCTCTCTCCCTGTTCCCCCCCCCCCCTCTCGCCCTCACGCACTCTCCCGCCCTCGCTCTCCTCTCCCCCCCATCTCGCATATAGCTTTATCAGTCATTCATACCCTAATAATTTTGAAGAGTGAAGCTGGAAGTGACAAGTTTTTAAGCTGAAGAGGAAAAGAAGGAAGAGACTAATTGAGAGGACGACTTTTCTGTATGATGGTTCTTGCGTTTATTCTTGTATTGGAGTTTGAATTTTTTTCTTAATGGGTGCTGGGAATTTTTCAAGTATAGATAATGTATGCTGGGATTTTTTTCTGTATGATGTGTTGCATTTCTGTGTAATTTATTTCCTTGCTTTGTCGCATATTTAGGTCTTGGGTCCATAAGATTGTATATTGCTAGGACAAGTGGCATGTTGTCGAGATGAATTAAGAGCAAGCTTGGCATCAAAAGTGCTGTTAATACTCTGCTTGGGGGAAGAAGTGACCAATGGGTTTCCTTGCTTAACTGTTCTCAAACCCCAGCAGCTTAACAATATTTATGAATGCAGTTTGTCAGGGCATCTGTCATGCTGTTAACTTTACTGATGGCAGAAAGCTCTGTGAGAAGTTCATGAGTAGAAAGATTAACTGTCTTCAGAGGCGCTTGGACCAGTTCTGCAGATGGGTTGAGATATGGAAGATGGATTTTAATGCAGATAAATATAAGGGAATATAGATGTAAAACAGGCAACAGTAGATGTACAGAGAAATTGAAGGAGCCTTCATTGCCAGAAGTTGAAGCAGATTTGGGAGTGATTGTTGTCATAATCTCAAAACATCTGGTCAGCGTGTGGCAATTATTAACATGTAATTTATGTATAACCAGATGGAATGCTTAGTTGCACCGTGATAGCACAATCAGAAGAATTGACAATACACAGATTAATGAGGCTATGTGCACTTTTGGTCACCAAACCTCAAAAAGAACATTCATGAATTAGAACATTTTCAGAGTAGAATTATCAGTATGATTCCAAGCCTTGAGGGACTAAGTTGAGAAGAGGGGTTCAAGCAGCTCAACATATTTTCCCTGGAGGAAAGACTGAGAGGAGACAATCCAGGTTTTGAAAAGAGTGAAAAGGTATGGTTGAGATAGATTTGGCATTACAAATTGTAATGTTTGAAGTTCTACAGGGCCTTGTAGATAATATATGTCCATTATTTTGACTGTAAATAAGGCTAATGGTTTTTTAAAACTAATATAAATTACAACAACAGAAGTCCCTAAGTTGCACTGATGCAAATGTTGCATCACAGCTGCCATAACTTTTTTCATGCCAAAAGGTGTACTTGATTAGTAAAAGTTTGTATGATGGTGTGGCCCAGACTTATGACTTGATTTCATTGAAATAAAGTAAAATTGACTTTCATTTTTCATTAAAAAAAAAGTTGTGTGCAACTGTCGTATAAAAATGTAACATTTTGTTTTATAGTAATTGGACAGTCAGCTTCTGAACCCCAAACATTGGTGATTGCCATTTTTCATGCATGTACTTGAATATTAACAGTCTGTTTGACAGTTGAGGGCATCATATCATTCTGATTTTCATTCAGCGTCAACCCGTGCATTTTCCATTAGGGGTGACCAGATAGCATTGAGGACATCACTAACCCAGAGGCTCAGAGGCCAGTTGTTGCAACTGAACTGTTTCCTTCAGTGATGTCGGCTTACTCGACTTGTCCCAGGATCAAACCTGTGATCACTTAGCCTGCATAGCTTAGTGCTGCACAGGACTGCCTGGCACTATCGACTTTGGAACATAGGATTACCTTTTCTGCTCCCCTTCAAGGCTGAAATTGTTTTGGTGCAGCAGCTAAACCCTAAATGTGAAGTAATTTTTTCATATTACAATGGAGGATGAAGGCATACACTGCTCAAAGGTAGTTCAACAAGGAATATGTGTTTAATGTCTCATACTGGGAACTTCTTAAGAAGGAATGCAGCAAGGTAGGAGGGGGACTATTTTATAGTGAAATTCTGTTTTCTGCGCCCGTTTGTATCTGGAGCTTGATTGAAGATTACCGATGGTTTGAGAGACATTAGAAGGCAAGATAAATTACAGTAAACAGTTTATCTTGAATTGGCTGCATTCTCAATGTAGATTTATAAAAAAACATTTTATTTTCTGCTCCTGCCGATTGTGACCTTAATTTTAAGTGATCCGGACTTGTGTAGGGGTTACAATATTAAAATTAGCAAATGACACAAGAATAGGGATTGAGGTTAACAGGGAAGAGGAAATGAGTAACTTTAGATGGACATAAACAATTTAGTAGATTGAGCAGATAATTGTCAGATGAAACTTAATTCAAGGGACTGTGAAATGTGCCATTTTGCACAACTCCTGCTGTTGCCCTGCATGTGAACCGAGCAGCTTCCCCCTATTCCTCAACTGAACTATTTTATTCTTGGAGCATACCCACCTTTGCCCAGAGTCGTTTTCTACCTGACATCACTTTTACTGCCTCCCTTTCCCAGGGTGCCATCCCACCTTTCTCCTCACTGCCTCATTCCTTCTCCCCTCACTGCCTTTCCTCTCCCCATTCTCTTCTCTCCCTTCTGTAGCGCCCTCCTACTTCTATCTCCTCTTCTCCTACCCACTTCCAGTCTCCCTGTCCCAACTCTCTTCACACCTCCCTCTTATTGCACCCCCTTTCCTTTCAGCATTTTCTTAAGAACATATAGACATAGAAACATACAAATTTGGAGCAGGAACAGGCCACTCAACCCCTTGAGCCTGCTCCGCCATTCAATAAGATCATGGCTAATCTTTTTGTAACCTCAATTCCACGTTCCTGCCTACCCTCGATAACTTTTCATACCCTTGCTTATCAGCCCTCCGCCCTTGCCCTTCTTTGTCCTCCTTGTTTGCCCTTCCCTCTCTCTTTAAGATCGGTGCAGGCTTGGAGGGCCGAATGGCCTGTTCCTGTGCTGTATTGTTCTTTGTTCTTTATTGCCCCTGGCATTCTACTCATTCTCCCTCGCCTGACCTTCCTCCTGCTTTCCTTTCTAAAAGGTATTAGCATTTTGTGATGAACTGCTTTGAGCAGAGCACTGGTTAGTCCTCTTATAATTAACACATTTGAGTTAAGTTGTCATTAATATTTTGTCTTCAAAACATTTAATATTTCAAATCTATTTTGTATTTCGATAGCTGTGGAAGAGGCTGGAGGAGACTCTTATAAGTATAGTCTTAGGGTAAGTTGGACTAAAATGATTACAAGCTTATTCCTATTGAAGCAAATGTGTTTATGAAGGAAAATTTATCATTGACTAATTGGGCACCTGAACCTCAGTGTAACTTCATAAAATATAAATTTACAAGATTAGATGCCATTGCAGCTTTGGTGCATGTGATTTAATGAAGCTAAAATTTTTGCTTGTAGCTAAAATGCTAGATTATTGGACTCTTAACTGGGATCTTAAATTCAAATCCTTGTTTTGACTATTGACCCACAGTTTCCTTTTCCCTTTGTATCATCCAAATGTAATATTTTAACATTTCAGTCTGAATAAAGGGAAATGGATTTGGGAAAGTCGAAAGCTGTATTCCTGCATTGCTTAAGTGGATGTCTTATTTTGATCAACCAAGTACTTAACGGACACGTTAATGAGAAATCACGTGCATGTAATACAGAGAGCTCCATGCAACTTGACCAGTTTTTAAAAAATGAGGTTTGCTGTTTTTTTTGTTTAGGAAAAAAGGATTCAACTCAATGTGAAATTCCCATTGCAAATCATTCTTCACAATGAGAAATGAACTTGAGTAATTAGACTGAAGAGGGAGAAAAGGAGGGACAAAGGGATGTGTTCCCCCCTCTCTGTGTTCCCCCCCTTCTCTGTGTTCCCCCCCCTTCTCTGTGTTCCCCCCCTTCTCTGTGTTTCCCCCCCTTCTCTGTGTTTCCCCCCCTTCTCTGTGTTTCCCCCCCCCTTCTCTGTGTTTCCCCCCCCCTTCTCTGTGTTTCCCCCCCCCTTCTCTGTGTTTCCCCCCCCCTTCTCTGTGTTTCCCCCCCCCTTCTCTGTGTTTCCCCCCCCCTTCTCTGTGTTTCCCCCCCCCCTTCTCTGTGTTTCCCCCCCCTTCTCTGTGTTTCCCCCCCCTTCTCTGTGTTTCCCCCCCCTTCTCTGTGTTTCCCCCCCCCTTCTCTGTGTTTCCCCCCCCCCTTCTCTGTGTTTCCCCCCCCTTCTCTGTGTTTCCCCCCCCCTTCTCTGTGTTTCCCCCCCCCTTCTCTGTGTTTCCCCCCCCCTTCTCTGTGTTTCCCCCCCCCTTCTCTGTGTTTCCCCCCCCTTCTCTGTGTTTCCCCCTGTGGAACAATTTGAGGCAATATCTGAAGAGTTTTTGTTACGGTTCTTCAAGCTCACCCTAGAGTCCTTAAATATAATTAGATCTTGCTTTTCACTGGGGCCCTGTATTATTTTTAAACCTTGTTCGCTATAGGAGTCTTTTCTCCCTTGGGGTTCATGTGTCTTCATTGGATTCAGAGGCTTGTGAGAAAGGGATGGGAGCAGACAGGAGAGATTTCTTCAGTCCAGGAGCAAACAGTCTGAGTTCAAACTCTCTCTGGCCAGTTCAAAAGAAAACTCGAACAGCCAGTTAGTCATATGACCAGCTGATCGAACCAGTCCTGGCAGTTGTGGATTGTATCCTCCTCCACTGGCCCTGGAATGCGCTTCCTCACCTTCGATGTCTGTTAGTTTGTAAATGCTTTTTTTCTAGCCACGGCTGATCTGTTTAACAAGTCATTTCCTCGCTCCACCAACTGTTAGAAATCAATGTTCCTGTCAAGATTGATGTGTCTCATTCTTGACAGGTGGGGGCCCAGCATGACAGCCCCCACTTCTGAGTCCATCCCCCTCCCGAGTCTCCCCTCGCCCCCTTCTGAGTCTCTTCTCTCCCCAACCCCCTTTTTTGGGTCCTCCCTCTTCTTCCCCACCCCTCCATCCCCCACCTTCTGGGTCCTGTTCCCTCCCTTTCTGGGTCCCCCCTTCCTTTTCTGGGTCCTCCCTCCCCCTGCCCCGCACCTTCTGGGTTGGTCCGCCGCCCCCCCCCTTTTCTGTGTCTGTCACCCCCCCTCCCTTTCTGGGTCTGTACCCCCTCCCCTTTTTGGGCCCTTTTCTCTTTTCCCCCCCCCCCCCCCCCCCGTGTCTCCTCCCTCTCTCTATTCCCTGTCCCGTCTCTCACCCCCCCCCCCACCTCCATATCTGTCTCCCCATCTTCCCACCGCCATCTCCTCCTCACACACACTTTCCACCCAGCTCTCCCCCATCAGTCTCCCCCGCCGCCGCCGCCGTCTACCCCCTGCTCCATTTCCATCTCCCTCTCCCCCTCCCCCTCTCCCCTTCGTCTCGTCTCTCTCTTCCCCTCCTCCCTCCCCCCCCGCATCTTCGCCCCCACGTGTCTCCACGTCGTCCCCCTCTCTCCGCATCGCCCCCCACCCCTTTCTCTTTACCCCCGCTCTCTACCGCAGCATTGTACAGTGAGAGACCCGTCCCCAACAGTACTGTACCCCAGTGTTGCACAGTGACAGACCTGTCCCAACCGGTACTGTATTTGTTGTACAGTGACACCTGTACAGCAATGCACTGGAACGTGCATCAGTGCTGTAAATATTTCACAGGGCGGTGCTTGCAAGATAGTGGGTTCTTAGTGGCAATAACAGGCCAGTTAGGAGCAATGGGGAAGCTCCAGGCAGGTGCTGTGATATTTCCAGTCAGAAGAGCGAACTGATGAACATCTTCGCTGCTTGGGTTTCTGTTGAGTTTCCTGTCCAACCAAGCCCTCAATCGGGGGCTTTGCCAGTGGGCTTCTTATTCCTGCAGCGTCACTTCTCAGTATAAGTGCAGTAACGCTGGCGAGTCATAGCCCTTCACGAGGGAGCAAACAACCACAGGGGAACAAAAATAAGATGTTGAATCCCCACTGGGACATATGCTTCTTCCTGCTATGAGCAACTGGCCATGAAGCAGCTGTCCCCACATAATCAGGTTAAATTGCTGTCCTTCCTTAGCAGTTATTGAGGCAGGTAGGACAAGTGTGCGATATCCAGCGCTCCAGTCTGGTTGAATATTGTGACCACTGATATGGTGCAGCTGAGCCCTGGGCAGCCCACTGTCAGTCACATAGGATTGGTGGGCCGGATTCAAGCCTTTGGTGGGCCCGATATTGGACAACCATAACTTAGAAGTTGCCAATGAACAATCAGCAAGCAGAGAAAAACAATTAATCAAATCCTTCAACTTTTTTTCTACCACATCATTTAAGTGGCTATGTTGGTTTGCCACCCACCCTATAATATACACTGAAAAGGAAATTTTAACCTAAGAATGTTAAATTCAACAAATAAGTTAAGGTCGGAGAGAAAAAACTCAGTGTACTCGAAACCTAGCCCAGTTATCTTCGAAAATGCTTAAACATAGAACACAGAACAGTTCAGCACAGTACAGTACAGGCCCTTCGGCCCACGATGTTGTGCCGAACCTTTAACCTACTCTAAGATCTAACTAACTACCTACCCTTCATTCCACTATCATCCATGTACCTATCCAAGAGTCGCTTAAATGCCCCTAATGTATCTGCTTCTACTACCACCGCTGGCAGTGCATTCCACAGACCCACCACTCTCTGTGTAAAGAACCTACCTCTGACATCTCCCCGAAACCTTCCTTCAATCTCCTTAAAATTATGCCCCCTGGTGATAGCTCTTTCCACCCTGGGAAAAAGTCTCTGACTATCCACTCTATCTATGCCTCTCATCATCTTGTACCCCTCTATCAAGTCACCTCTCATCCTGCTTCGCTCCAATGAGAAAAGCCCTAGCTCCCTCAATCTTTCTTCATAGGACATGCCCTCCAGTCCAGGCAGCATCCTGGTAAATCTCCTCTGCACCCTCTCTAAAGCTTCCACATCCGTCCTATAATGAGGCGACCAGAACTGAACACAGTATTCCAAGTGTGGTCGAACCAGGGCTTTATAGAGCTGCAACATAACCTCGCGGCTCTTAAACTCAATCCCCCTGTTAATGAAAGCCAGCACACCATACGCCTTCTTAACAACCCTATCAACTTGGGTGGCAACTTTGAGCGATCTATGGACATGGACCCCAAGATCCCTCTTCCTCCACACTACCAAGAATCCTGTCTTTAAGCCTGTATTCCGCATTCAAATTCGACCTTCCAAAATGAATCACTTCACATTTTTCCAGGTTGAACTCCATCTGCCACTTCTCAGCCCAGCTCTGCATCCTGTCAATGTCCCGTTGCAACCTACAACAGCCTTCCACACTATCCACAACTCCAGCAACCTTCGTGTCATCGGCAAACTTACTAACCCAGCCTTCCACTCCCTCATCCAAGTCATTTATAAAAATCACAAAGAGCAGAGGTCCCAGAACAGATCCTTGTGGAACACCACTGGTCACTGAGCTCCATGCTGAATACTTTCCATCTACTACCACCCTCTGACTTCTATGGGCCAGCCAATTTTGTATCCAGACAGCCAACTTTCCCTGTATCCCATGCTTCCTTACTTTCTGAATGAGCCTACCATGGGGAACCTTATCAAACGCCTTGCTAAAATCCATATACACCACATCCACTGCTCTTCCTTCATCAATGTGTTTTGTCACATCTTCAAAGAATTCAATAAGGCTTGTGAGGCATGACCTGCCCCTCACAAAGCCATGCTGACTGTCTCTAATCAAACCATGCTTTTCCAAGTAATCATAAATCCTGTCTCTCAGAATCCTCTCCAATAATTTGCCCACTACCGACGTAAGACTGACTGGTCTGTAATTCCCAGGGTTATCCCTATTCCCTTTCTTGAACAAGGGAACAACATTTGCCACCCTCCAATCATCCGGTACTACTCAAATGATTTGGAGGAAAGTATAGGTGATCTGATTAGCAAGTTTGCAGACGACACTAAGATTGGTGGAGTAGCAGATAGTGAAGGGGACTGTCAGAGAATACAGCAGAATATAGATAGATTGGAGAGTTGGGCAGAGAAATGGCAGATGGAGTTCAATCAGGGTAAATGCGAGGTGATGCATTTTGGAAGATCCAACTCAAGAGTGAACTATACAGTAAATGGAAAAGTCCTGGGGAAAATTGATGTACAGAGAGATTTGGGTGTTCAGGTCCATTGTTCCCTGAAGGTGGCAACGCAGGTCAATAGAGTGGTCAAGAAGGCATACGGCATGCTTTCCTTCATCGGACGGGGTATTGAGTACAAGAGTTGGCAGGTCATGTTACAGTTGTATAGGACTTTGGTTCGGCCACATTTGGAATACTGCGTGCAGTTCTGGTCGCCACATTACCAAAAGGATGTGGATGCTTTGGAGAGGGTGCAGAGGAGGTTCACCAGGATGTTGCCTGGTATGGAGGACGCTAGCTATGAAGAGAGGTTGAGTAGATTAGGATTATTTTCATTAGAAAGACGGAGGTTGAGGGGGGACCTGATTGAGGTGCACAAAATCATGAGAGGTATAGACAGGTTGGATAGCAAGAAGCTTTTTCCCAGAGTGGGGGATTCAAATACTAGGGGTCACGAGTTCAAAGTGAGAGGGGAAAAGTTTAGGGGGGATATGCGTGGAAAGTTCTTTACGCAGAGGGTGGTGGGTGCCTGGAACGCGATGCCAGCTGAGGTGGTAGATGCGAACATGATAGCGTCTTTTAAGATGTATCTAGACAGATCCATGAATGGGCAGGAAGCAAAGAGATACAGACCCTTAGAAAATAGGCGACATGTTTAGGTAGAGGATCTGGATCGGCGCAGGCTTGGAGGGCCGAAGGGCCTGTTTCTGTGCTGTAATTTTCTTTGTTCTTTTTGTTCTTTGTACTCCAGTGGACAGTGAAGACGCAAAGATCATCGCCAAAGGTGCAGCAATCTCTTCCCTCGCTTCCCGTAATATCCTTGGATATATCCCGTCTGGCCCCGGGGACTTATCTGTCCTCATATCATTCAAAATTTCCAGCACATCCTCCCTCTTAACCTCAACCTGTTTAAGCATATCAGCCTGTTCCACGCTGTCCTCACAAACGACCAGGTTCCTCTCACTAGTGAATACTGAAGCAAAGTATTCATTTAGGACCTTCCCTACCTCCTCCGACTCCAGGCACAAGTTCCCTCCACTATCCCTGATCGGCCCTACCCTCACTCTGGCCATCCTCTTGTTCCTCACATAAGTGTAGAACGCCTTGGGATTTTCCTTAATCCTACCCGCCAAGACTTTTTCATGTCCCCTTCTAGCTCTCCTAAGTCCATTCTTCAGTTCCTTCCTGGCTACATTGTAACCCTCCAGAGCCCTGTCTGATCCTTGCTTCCTCAACCTTAAGTAAGCTTCCTTCTTCCTCTTGACTAGCTGTTCCACATCTCTTGTCATCCAAGGTAGCCCAGTTATCTTCGAAAATGCTCAAGTTTTAAAAAATTATTCCTATTCTTTCATGGGATGTGGCAAGGCCAGCATTTGTTGCCCATCCCTAATTGCCTTTGAGAAGGTTTGGTGAGCCTACCATTGTATGAGGCTCACTTCTTTTGTGGCTTCATTTTCATAGAGTTATAATGTTGTAACAGCACAGAAGGAGGCCATTTGGCCCATTGTGGTGGTGTCCGTTCTCTGTAAGAGTTTCACTCTATGTCCCTATTTATAAAGCCCAGGATCCAGTATGCTTTCTTAACCACTTTCTCAACCTGCCCTGCCACCTTCAATAATTTGTGCAGGCATGCCCCAGGTTTCTCTGCTTCAGCATCCCCTTTAGAATTGTGCACTTTATTTTACATTGCCTCTCCTCCTCCTTCCTTCCAAAATGAATCACTTTCTCTTCATTAACTTTCATTTGCCACTTGTCTGCCCATTCCAATAGCCTGTGTTCTCTTGAAGTCTGTCACTGTCCTCCCCACAGTTCGCAAGTTTTGTGTCATTCACAGATTTTGAAATTGTGCCCCTGTGCACCCAAGTCTAGGTCATTAACCTATGTCAAGAAAAGCAATGGTCCTAACAACGTCCTCTGGGGAACCTCACTATATAGCTTCCTCCAGTCCAAAAAAATGACATTTACCACTATACTCTCTTTCCTGTCACTCAGCCAACTTCGTATCCATGCTGCTACTGCCTCTCTTATTCCATGGGCTTTATCTTTGCTAACAAGCCTGTTATGTGGCACTTTATCAAATGTGTTTTGGAAGTGCATGTACACATCAACTGCAGTACCCTTATCAACCCTCTCTGTTACCTCATCAAAAAACTCAAGCAAGTCAGTTAAACACGATTTGCCTTTAACAAATCCATGCTGGTTTTCCTTAATTAGGGGCGGCACAGTGGCGTAGTGGTTAGCACCGCAGCCTCACAGCTCCAGTGACCCGGGTTCAATTCTGGGTACTGCCTGTGTGGAGTTTGCAAGTTCTCCCTGTGTCTGCGTGGGTTTCCTCCGGGTGCTCCGGTTTCCTCCCACATGCCAAAGACTTGCAGGTTGATAGGTTAATTGGCCATTATAAATTGCCCCTAGTATAGGTAGGTGGTAGGGAAATATAGGGACAGGTAGGGATGTGGTAGGAATATGGGATTAGTGTAGGATTAGTATAAATGGGTGGTTGATGGTCGACACAGACTTGGTGGGCCGAAGGGCCTGTTTCAGTGCTGTATCTCTATAAAAAAAAAAATCCACATTTATCCAAGTGACTATTATTTTTGTCCTGGATTATTGTTTCTAAAACCTTTCCTACCACCGAGATTAACCTGACTGGCCTGTAGTTGCTGGGCTTATCCTTACGCCCTTTTTTGAATAAGGCTGTGACATTTGCAATGTCCCAGTCCTTTGGCACCGCCCCTATATCCAAGGTGGATTGGAAGATTATGGACAGTGGCTCTGCAATTTCCTGGTGCCTGGAGACATTTTAAGTATAGCCAGCCTATTTTATATCTCTTCTATATTCTGTGATAGATAATGTGTGTGTATGGCAACAGAAAAAAAATTTAGAGGGACCATGCACTGATAAAAACCACTGTGCACAACAACTAAATTTTAAAGGGAACTTTGACTAGGACTGCTGCTGATTTTGATGCACATTAATGACTTGGCAAATTGGCAAAGACAGTTCCTCCACTGCCGAAACCTTTATCTCTGGTTTTCAATGGGAATCTATTCTAAAATGCTGCATTTGTTCATGTAATCTTACACTATTGGTTTTATGAAATTCTTTTTTTTGTCTTTTAGCCATGTACGGAAGTGCTGTTTTTGGACATTTTTCACGAATACAGTCAAACGCTTACCCCTGTGCTGTTAGAAATGGTTCAAAATCAACATGGTAAGTCTGATTTTCTTTTAAAAGAGATGTTTAATTTTAACATGATATATATTGCATCAAAAAGATTCTTTATTTTGGGCATACATGAAGTGTTTTCAAATCTCTCAAAATTGAAATTTGCAGGATGGCAGAACCCCTGTTGATGTCTTTACTTGGAAACTTAAATAATCATGCGAATGTTTTCTGTTCATTGTTGAAAATCATTTGGAATTTTTTTGTATTCTGGAATTGTATAATTTATGCTTTTCTTGATATCCAATAGTGTATCAAAATAATGGCTACAAAATAACTCAGTGCATTTACAGCATTTCATTGAATATTTTCTTTTCTCATTTATGGAATGTGGGCATCACTGGCAGGGCCAGCATTTGTTTCCCATCTCCAGTTGCCCTTGAGAAGGTGGTGGTGAGCCGCTGCCTTGAACCACAGTCCATGTGGTGTAGTTCCACAACAGGACTGTTGGATAGTAAGTTCCAATATATTGATCCAGCCCACGATGAAGGAGCAGCAATATATTTCCAAATCAGAATGGTGTATGACTTATAGGGGATGGTATTCCTATGCACTAGCTCCCCTTGTCATTATCGGTGGTAGAAGTCACACGCATGCAAGTAGTCCTGGGTTGTAGCTTCACCAGGTTGACACCTCATTTTGAGGTATGCCTGGTGCTGCTCCTGACATGCCCTTCTGCACTCTTCATTGAACCAGAGTTGGTCTCCTGGCTTGATGGTAATGGTGGAGTGGGGGATAAGCTGGGCCATGAGGTTACAGATTGTGGTTGAGTACAATTCTGCTGCTTCTGATGGCCCACAACGCCTCATGGATGCCCAGTTTTGCATTGCTAGATCTGTTCGAAATCTATCCCATTTAACAGTGATAGTGCCACACAACAAGATGGACGGTATCTTCAATGTGAAGGCGGGACATCGTCTGCACAAGGACTGTGCGGTGGTCACTCCTACCAATACAGTCATGGACAGAAGCATCTGCGGCAGGCAGATTGGTTAGGACAAGGTCAAGTATGTTTTTCCCTCGTGTTGGTTCCCCCACAACCTGCCGCAGACCCTAGCAGCTATGTCCTTTAGGACTGGGCCAGCTTGGTCAGTAGTGGTGCGACTGAGCCACTCTTGGTGATGGACATTGAAGTCCCCCACCCAGAGTACATTTTGTGCCCTTGCCACCCTCAATGCTTCCTCCAAATGGTATTCAACATGGAGGAGTAGTGACTCATCAGCTGAGGGAGGGTGGTAGGTGGTAATCAGTAGGAGGTTACCTCGCCCATGTTTGACCTGATGCCATGAGACTTCATGGGGTCCGGAGTCGATGTTGAGGACTCCCAGGGCAACTCCCTCCCTACTGTAGACCACTGTCCTGCCACCTCTGGTGGGTCTGTCCTGCCGGTGGGACAGGACATAACCTGGGATAGCAATTGTAGTGTCTGGGACATTGTACGGTATGATTCCGTGAATATGACTATGTTAGGATGTTGCTTGACTAGTCTGTGGGACAGCTCTCCCAACTTTGGCACAAGCCCCCAGATGTTCGTAAGGAGGACTTTGCAGGGTCGACAGGGCTGGGTTTGTCGTTGTCGTTTCCGGTGCCTAGGTCGTTGGTATATCCGGCAGGCATGGAGATGGAAGGAATAAATGCTTGAGGTGGTGGATAGGGTGCCAATCAAGTGGATGGTGTTGAGCTTCTTGAGTGTTTTCTGAGCTGCACTCACCCAGGCAAGTGGAGTGTACACCATTACACTCCTGATTTTGCCTTGCAGATGGTGGAAAGACTTTAGGGAGTCAGGAGTTCCATTTCGATCTACACAACACGCAGCCTCTGACCTCTTGTAGTCATAGTAATTATGTGTCTGGTCCAGTTCAGTTTCTGGTCAATGGTGATCCCCAGGATGTAGATAGTGGGACTTCAGCAATGTCAAGGGGCAACTCCCTCCTGTTGGAGACGGTCATTGCCTGACATGTGTGGTGCGAATGTTACTTGCCACTATTCATTATCTGAGGCATAGCGAATGCCGCTGAACATTGTGCAGTCAACAGCGAACATCCCTACTTCTGACCTTACAATGGAGGGAAGGTCGTTGATGAAGCAGCTGAAGACTGTTGGGCCAGGACGCTACCCTGAGATTCTCCTGCAGTGATGTCCTGGGAATGAGATGATTGACCTCCAGCAACCACAACCATCTTCCTGTGCGCTTGTTATGACTCCAGCCATTGGAGAGTTTTCCCCTTGATTCCCGTTGACTTCACTTTTGCTCGGGCTTCTTGATGCGACACTAAAGGCCTGCTCAGGTCTGGAAAAAAAAGCTTGACCCAAACCCGACAGAACCACATCGGACCTGAGCCCGATCCGGCCCGTGTCCTTCCGTTTTTTGCAGCGCCCGACCTGACCCTAGTGCAGTCACTGTACTTATCAATTTTGGATGAATGGAATGGAAGGAAGCTGCAGCATGAGCGCAATGACGTCATCGAGACGCTCACTGCACAGTGGAGTCCGGATGCACGTTTCCCTCCTTGACGTCCCGGACTCCCAGCTCAGGTAGGCTTTTCAAACTTTGACACTTACTTACTCAACTTTCCTTTTCCTCCCAGCAGAGCAAAAGGTAGTAGTGTGTGTGTCCGGCCCGACCCGAGCCCGAAAGCCAGACCCGGAAGAGCGACCCGACCCGTACCTGACACATGTCGTCGGGTCCCGTCGGTTTCGGGTCGGGTAGCAGGCCTTTATGCCACACTCCGTGAACTGTAGCCTTGATGTCAAGGGCAGTCACTCACCTCATCTCTGGAATTCAGCTCTTTTGTCCATATTTGGACTAAGGCTGTAATGAGGCTTGGAGCTGAGTGGTCCTGGCAGAACTCAAACTGAGCAGGCTACTGGTAAGTACTGTTTGATAGCCCTGTCGCTGACACTTTCCATCACATTACTGGTGATTGAGTGTAGACTGATGGGATGGTGATTGGATTTGTCCTGCTTTTTGTGGACAGGACATAACTGGGCAATTTTTCACTTTGTTGGGTAGATTCCAGTGTTGTAGCTGTACTGGAACAGCTTAGCTAAGGGCTAGTTCTGGATCCCAAGTCTTCAGCACTACAGCCGGGTTCTTGTCAGGGGACCATTGCTTTTGCTGGATGCAGTGCCCTCAGCTATTTCTTGATATCACGTGGAGTGAATTGAATTGGCTGAATTGGGTGATGCTGTGGGCCTTCAGGATGAGGCTGAGATGGATCATCCACTCGGCACTTCTGGCTAAAGTTGTTTGCAAACGCTTCAGCGTCGTCTTTTTCACTCGCATGTTGGGCTCCGTCATTATTGAGGATGGGGATGTTCATGGAGACTCCTGTCGTTACTTGTTTATTTGTCCACTATAATTCATGATTGGATGTGGCAGGACTGCAGAGCTTTGATCTGGTCTGTTGGCTGTGGGATTGTTTAGCTCTGTCTTTTGCATGCTGCTTCCACTATTAAACATGCATGTGGCCCATTTAAGGCAATGTCCTTGGAGGGTATCTCTGTTTCTTTTAATTCTGTTCAGTCTTTCTTCGGTGTCCTCTAGAGCTACTTGCTGCTTCTGAGAAGGAGATTAATGTACTTCACACTTGTTTTTAGATGAATGAAAACAAACTAGGGTAGTAAGGTGACTTAATGGATTAAATTTGAGGAAACACAACTCTAAGTCTTAGGGCAGAATTAGTAGATTAAAGAATTATTTTTCCTTGTTAAGTAATAATACAACATAATGTGGGAATTTATTTCAGTGGAATATGTGTCTCAAATTGAAACTACTGTTCAGTTCACAGGAACAGGAGTAGGCCATTTAGCTTCTTGAGTCTGTTTCTGAAATCAATGCTGATCTGTGACCTGCCTCCATATAACCGCCTTTGGCCTATATTCCTTAATACCTTTGGTGAACAAAAATCTATGAATCTCAGATTTAAAATTCACAATTGGCCTAGTATCACCTGCTGTTCGTGGAAGAGAGCTCCAAACTTCTCTCACCCTTTGTGTGTAGAAGCGTTTCCTAACTTAAGAGCGTTCTCCTCCTAAAGTCCCGAATATCACAGATGCCAGTCTTCAGCCAATTTGATTCAATCCATATGAAGGCACTGGATACTGCAAAGGCTATGGGCCCTGACAACATTCTGGCGATAGTGCTGAAGATCTGTGCTCCAAAACTTGCCATGTCCCTAGCCAAGCTGTTCCAGTACAGCTACAATGCTGGCATTTACCCAGCAATGTGGAAAATTGCCCAGGTATGTCCTGTACAGAAAAAGCAGGACAAATCCAGCCCGGCCAATTACTGCCCTATCAATCTACTCTTGATCATCAGTAAAGCGATGGAAGGTGTCGTCGACAGTGCTATCAAGCGGCACTTGCATAGCAGTAACCTGCTCAGTCACGCTCAGTTTGGGTTCTGCCAGGGCCACTCAGCTCCTGACCTCATTACAACCCTGGTCCAAGAATGAACAAAAGAGCTGAATTCAAGAGGTGAGCTCAGAGTGACTGCCCTTGACATCCAGGCAGCATTTGACAGAGTATGGCATCAAGGAACCCGAGCAAAGCTGGAGTCAGTGGGAATCAGGGAAAACTTCTCCACTGATTAGAGTCATACCTGGTGCGAAGGTTGTGGTTGTTGGAGGTCAATCATCTCAGCTCCAGGACATCACTGCAAGAGTTCCTCAGGGTAGTGTCCTAGGCCAAGTGATCTTCAGCTGCTTCATCAATGACCTTTCTTCAGTCATAAGGTCAGAAGTGGGGATGTTCACTGATGATTGCACAATGTTCAGCACCATTCGCGACTCCTCAGATACTGAAGCAGTCTATGTCCATATGCAGCAAGACCTGGGCAATATCCAGGCTTGGGGCTGACAAGTGGCAAGTAACATTTGTGCCACACAAGTGCCAGGCAATGACTATCTCCAACAAGAGAGAATCTAACCATCTCCCCATGACATTCAATGGCATTACGATCACTGAATCCCCCACTATCGACATCCTGGGGGTTACCAGAAACTGAACTGGAGTAGCCATATAAATACCATGGCTACAAGAGCAGGTCAGAGACTATGCATCCTGCGGCTAGTAACTCACCACCTGACTCCCCAAAGTCTGTCCTCCATTGACAAGGCACAAGTCAGGAGTGTGATGGAATACTTTCCAGTTATCTGGATGAGTGCAGCTCCAACAACGCTGAAGAAGCTCGACACCATCCAGGACAAAGAGGCCTGCTTGATTGGCATCCCATCCACAAACATTAACTCCCTCCACCACCAATGCACAGTGGCAGCAGTGTGTACCATCTTCAAGATGCACTGCAGCAACACACCAAGGCTTCTTCGACAACACCTTCCAAACCTGCGACCTTTGCCACCTAGAAGGACAAGGGCAGCAGATGCATGGGAACACCACCACCTGCAAGTTCCCCTCCAAGCCACCCACCATCCTGTCACTGTTGCTGGGTCAAAATCTTGGAACTCCCTTCCTAACAGCACTGTGGGTGTCCCTACCCCACATGGACTGCAACAGTCCAAGAAGGCAGCTCACCACCACCTTCTCAAGGGCAATTAGGGATGTGCAATAATTGCTGTCCTAGCCAGCAACACCCACATCCCATGAACAAATAAAAAAAAAGGCTTCACTCCAAAAATATTTCCTGTAGTCCTAGATACCCCCACCAGCACAAATAATATCATTGTATCTACCCTATCAGTTCCCCTTAATATTTTGAAAATTGTGATCAAATCACCCCATAACCTTCCAAATTCCAGGGAATACAACCCTAGCTTGTGTAATTTTTTCCATAATATAACTGTTGGAGTCCAGGTATCATTCTGATAAATTTATGCTGCTGTTCCTCCAACAAGAACAGCAGCAACAACTTAAATTTAAGTAGCACCTTTAATGTAGTAAAACATCCCAGGTTGCTTCACAGGAGTATTATCAAACAAAATTGGGCACCGAGCCACATTAGCTATTAAGACAGATGACCAAAAGCTTGGTCAAAGATGTCGGTTTTAAGGAGTGTCTTAAAGGAAGAAAGAGAGGCAGAGATTTTCAGAAGTTAGGGCTTTTTTCAGCTGCAGGCATGGCCACCAATGGTGGAGCAATTAAAATCTCGGATGCACAGGACTAGAATTGGCGAAGCGCAGATAACTCTTGAGGGTTGTAGAGCTAGAGGAGATTACAGAGATGGGGAGGGGCGAGTCCATGAAAGGATTTGAAACTTAATGAAAATTTTAAAATCAAGGCTTTGCTTAAGTGGGAGTTGATGTAAATCATTGAGCACAGGGTGATGGGCGAATGGAACTTGGGGTGTGAGTTGGGACATGAGCGACAGAGTTTTGGATGACTTCAGGTTTGAAGACAGTAAAATGTGGGAGGCTGGCCAGGAGTGCATCAGAATAATCAAGTCTGGAAAGAAAGACAGACTTGCATTTATATAGCAGCTTTCATGACCACTGGATATCCCAAAGTTCCAATTAGTTGCAATGTGTCTTAATCTAGTCAAGCTATCTCCTCTTTGAAGGCGTCCCACTGTTCTAGCATCTTTCTGTAATTTGTCTGCAAATTCGTTCCTGTATCATCATCCCACTGTTCGGTTGCCTGGAGTATACACCATATAGTGTAACAGATTCTGTATCTTTCCTTACTTTTCACTAAATAGCTTCTGTTTTTAACCCACCACCTACACCATCCCTTTCCAGTGCTTTAGTTGTTTCTTTGATCAATACTGCCACTTTCCCCTCCATTTTTCTCTTCTCTATCTTTCCTAAATACCTTGTAGCCAGGTATTAAGTTCCCAAGCCTTCCCTTATTTGAACCAGATCTGGTACTGTGACTATATCATAGTCCCATGTGCCGACTCGTGCCTGATGCTCACCGGCCTTATTTTGTCTACTTCAGGCATTTATGCATATGCACTCAAAACCCATCTTCCATCTGCAGTCTGATTTTTTTTTTTTATTTCTGAACTATTCTTTATTAGTTTAGTTTAGAGATACAGCACTGAAACAGGCCCTTCGGCCCACCGAGTCTGTGCCGACCATCAACCAGCCATTTATACTAATCCTACACTAATTCCATATTCCTACCACATCC
Source organism: Heterodontus francisci (assembly GCF_036365525.1). NCBI lineage: Eukaryota > Metazoa > Chordata > Chondrichthyes > Heterodontiformes > Heterodontidae > Heterodontus > Heterodontus francisci. The sequence goes on from NC_090371.1 coordinate 105,757,912, forward strand.
CCACCTGTACCTATATTTCCCGACCACCTACCTATACGAGTGACAATTTATAATGGCCAATTTACCTATCAACCTGCAAGTCTTTTGGTCATGTGGGAGGAAACCGGAGCACCCGGAGGAAACCCACGCAGACACAGGGAGAACTTGCAAACTCCACACAGGCAGTACCCAGAATTGAACCCGGGTCGCTGGAGCTGTGAGGCTGCGGTGCTAACCACTGCACCACTGTGCCGCCCTATTCTAGTGCTATTTCTCTGTGCGCCTTATTTCTTCTCTCAAATCTTTGATTCTGGTGTCCCATCTCCTTGCCAAATTAGTTTAAATCTTTCCCCACAAAGCCTTGATGCCTTGTCCAGTCTCTCAATACTGCACTGAATTATTGGCCTAGATTGTATGGTTAAGTCCATAATGTGGCTTGAAGCTACTCTCTGGGATTTAGTGTTGAGAGTCTTACCAGCTGAGCCAAGTTGACATGCATTTAACTGGTGACTTCAAAACTGGTAACTTTGCAGACAGGTTGCTCTTTTGCCTAATTTAAAATACTTTTATGTCCTCTGCAATATAAGTATTAATTGGATTTAAATACTTGTTCACTAATTATTGTAGACTCATTAATGATTTTACACAGTCTGACAGAAGCAGTGCAGGTGCAATGCAAAGGAAAGCAGGAATGGCCAAAGATTTACATGTTGTAATAATATAGTCAAATATGGCAGCAGCACCTTTCTCATTTTGTTTCTAGTGACCCTTGATAAAATTAAGTATGTTAAATGTAGATCGTGTTTGAAAATTAGCTGGTGCTAATTATCTGAACTTTACTTGAGTGAAATAAGCGGAATGACCTATGAGTTGCAGTTCAGAGTAAATTATGTAGGCTTTGTTTAAGAGTGTGATATATTCAAAATTTGAATTTCTATGCGGCATTTGGGAGGTGATTGGAGAGTGATGTTGGTCAAAGATTGAAAGTGACCAAAAAAATGACTCGTGTTGCAATGTTTATGATATTGTGAATCAGCAGTATTTATTATAGCCAGGATTTTGCAGTCAGCAGTGAAATGACAGTGCTCACTGCTGACCTCAAAGAAAGCTGCCTAGAAAGATGTTGCAATCTCTGAGGCAAGGATTTCAAATTTCCCAATGTGAATTCCATTTTGGCGCAAGCTATAGAGAGTCTTTGGTGTCCAGCCACAGTGACAACATCAAGCAGGCTAAGCAGCCAGTCACATTGAAGAATTCTCACTGGCAACAGATCAGGAAGTAAAAAGAACTGACTATCCTTCACTTTTTAATTGTTTTGCCAAGAGCAAAATAAAGATTGGGATATACACGTGAGATTAAGATAGAAGGTGAAACATAAAATTAAATTTTATAGTTTTTATTGTTTAAAATTCTAATCGAGAAATTTGACGTTCCACAAAAAATTAGTTTTTCAAGGCCAGAGAGGTTGTTCGGTAATTATGACTGAGAGTGCTTTTAAAAAGCCAGTTACACCTCATTCAACAAGGCGTAACTTTTTCAAGTGTTTTACAGTGAGAATAACAGCATGTGGAAGTTCATGTCAGTTCAAATGATACCTAAGGTTTCCATCTGTGGAGACTTCAACAGTGCGCCCTGTGGAGGAGCAGGGAATCAGTGACAGCAGATCTTGATTTTTAGCTGCGCATGTGCGGACACCAGAAGTTACTGTCAGTTCCACAAGAGTACTGATATGAGTACTGACAGTTTCACTGTCATTACAACTGCAAAATCTGGGCCAATAATATAACATAAAAACCTCCCAGGCCAATTTCTAATTCATTAAATATATTTCTACATACGATGTAAAGTTTTACTGGTATTTATATATTTCCACTTTTAAGCAAAAAAAAAATTGACAGATGTAATGTTTGTAATACCTAAAGCCTGACTAGTGGTGTTAACCCACAAATAGTTAATTTTATATTTGTTGCCATTTCTTCTTTCTTTTGGGCCTCCTTATCTCGAGAGACAATGGATACGCGCCTGGAGGTGGTCAGTGTTGCCATTATAAACAAAAGAAAATGAATAATGAATCCATGTAACTATAATTTGAATTAACATACTGATTAGCATTTCAATTTGCATTAATTTCATGCTGCAGAGACTTTTCATCATTACTTACAATTACGTCCAATTAGCACCACTGCAAAATATAACAGTCAATCACCATTAAGTGTGACCTACCTTGGAAATTCCTAGGAAGAAAAACCTGCTCATCACTAGACCTGAACAGGGAAATAATTTGATCCGTCCATCTGTGTGCTGGAAGAAATGAATTGTTGAAATTTAAGGAAGAAAATAAGGTTCCCGTATTTAGTTCAGTTTAAAATTTATAATTCTGGTGTCGTCATACCTCCAAAATGCGGTTGTATAGTTTTGCTATTATAGATGTGTGAAGTGTGTGTTCCCTTACAAGCAGCTGAAGTAGTGCTATTTTCATCATGTTGCATAGCTCAGATGAGCATCAGTGAAAAGGCACTGATATAATTTGGTGGTTGGGTTGCTAACAGTGAATCTTCAACTCACTGTTGCAGTGTGGTATTAGACCACCTCTACTTGTCATTATCATGCCACTTACACACTTGGTGTAGTCTAACTCCAGGTTTGTGCAATGCTACTTCCATGTTTGTGCTTCATTGGATGGTTTGGAAATATTAAATTGGTATGGAATCTATTCATTTGGAATGAAGTGAGTCTGTTGCCATTGCTCTGTCCACTTAAATTGCTGCCCATGCTGCAGAGTTCTGCACATGCATCAGGCGTGCATTTGCAGAATGCCTTTGTTGCGAATTCCAGTGCAGTCTGTAGTAAGATGTTGCCAGTAGCATGAGTTTGGTCTGCCTGCTTCATGTTATACTCACCATAAAGTTATAAGTAAGTACCAAATTCTGTTACCTGTTAAAGGATAGCACAAAGGTATCCATTGTGGAGTAACTTGTATATTTTCTATCATTCGTTATCCTTTTATTTCTGTATTTGCATTTGTACTGCTTGAAGTAAAAATGAAACAACCAGAAATAATGGTCTTGGTGTTTTTTTTAGGACCAACCAATGTGGATAATACTGTTGGACTAGTGATCAAAGATGCTGGTATGTTATGTTTTCCAAAATATTGTCCAGTTCAATAAAGGACTATGGTTATATCAGCAGTGTTTTTGGTTTCCATGATATTATGACAATATTGTTTTATAACAGAAGAGCATCTCGTTTTGAGTACCATGGCATATATCCTAACATTTTATGATGGGAGTCTCTGTAAGACTCGGAAATGTTGAATATACATTTTGATATATTATTACTTTCAACCTATTGTGAATGCTGGACTTTGTAGTATGATTATGTTTTAAAAAAATGATTTTCAAAGCAGTGTAAAAAGGATTTGGAGGAGACGTGTGACCTCACACCAAGTCTGCCCAGAGACAAGTCAGGGGTCTTGGTTACCATGTAAACAAGGATTCCAGATCAAAGACCCTTTTGAAAGTGGAGTACAATGTTGTAACACCTGACCAACAGTGGGTTTTGCTCTCCCAGACTCTCGGATTGTAAACAAGGAGCCAGGGGCTCTCAAAATGCAAATTCAAGTTGCAATTGCTAACAGCTGGAAACAAAGGAAGGCCCAGGTGCCCAGGCCATTTTGCAATGGCCAGAATTATGGATTCTGAATACCATGTAACATATAAATATGGTGTGGGATTTTTGAGTGTTAAGTTAGTGGGAAATACCTTCCTGTAATTTAGTGTATTAACTACCTACTAAGTACTGTTTAGTTAATGTTGATTTTTAGTTTAGTTATAGTAAAAGTCTTAAAATGTGAAACATTGTCGTGTAATTCTTTATTTTGGTCTGGAAAGTTCATATCTCTCGTTTTAAAGTTAATGGTCTCAACTGAGGTCTGTTACAGAACTGTATTTATTTTCTTCTTGGATTAAAACAGTGCCTTTAAGACTCACTTTAAAAATAGTGTGCCTTTAAAAACCAAGAGGCACAGTGTGCCATCTGCGTCTGTTACCTTGGCAACAGCAGGAGAGTGAGGAGGTCACAATATAATGTTTCAATTTGACCGCATAAAAACCAGCTGAAACCAGTTTTGGGTGACACCACTCCTTGTTTAAAGAACTGTTTGACGTCTGCTGCAGTCGAAGTGTTTTGAATGCCAATGACTTTCATCAAATCTGCACGGAGACTTCGAGTGGCATTTGAATATTTTTACACTAGGATACCTCACCCATCAGGAACGTAACCCACAAAGACATATAACCCGGTTATTTATTTATTAAGAAACAGCTAATTTTTAAAACATCTATTGTAAGAAACTAGTTAACGGTTGATTTTTGAGTGTGTGTGTGTGAATGGGGGAGTTAGGTTAAAATAAGAAGTTATAAAGTCTTTAGACATAGGTTTATCTTGGTGTTTAAGATTTAGTTTTTAATAGTTAATTTGTTGTTTAAAGATACCTAGTTTGGTCTGTTTTATTCTGGGGGTTACTGGAGTGTTTAATTTGGCTGTTTTCCAGTTGGGTGGGAAAACTTTACACAATATACTGCAACCAGTTGAGTGATGGGACTGAATTGACAGTGCATTACTCCCACCTAGGTCATAACACTATTATGAAACTAGTTTGTATTGCTGACACTTTATATTTTCATCTTGATAGTGTACAATGCAATTGGATTGGCAGCCTATGAACTTTTTGACAGTGTGGACTTTGACCAGTGGTTTAATAACCAGTTACTGGCTGAGTTGCAGGTTACTCACATAAGGTAAGCCATTATTGTTTAAGCAAATTAAGAGAGCCTATTGTTCAGAAATTTAATTTCAGTATTTCCAGTGGAACATTAACATATTCACACGATGCCCTTTGAATTTGCATTATGTCTTTGCTTTTATTTAATGCCTCTTTGATTATCTTTTTCACTTTCTTTGCTCACTTTTACTCCTTTCCACTCTGGCATTATCTTTCTCAGTTTGGACCATGGATTGTCCAATCTATGGACATCACCACAAACATTTCTGGTGTCTGTCTTATTTGGCACATAAGGATGCTTGCTTCAGATTGTTCACTGATCAACTTTCCATTACTCCCCTAACAACATGTTGAAAATGTTGTGTTGCTTCTGAAAACAGCTCTGTATGTTCACAGTTTTGCACTGCCAGTAAAATATTCTTGTTTTATGTTGTGAAATTATTTTCCATATTTAGGGAGATGGTAGCAATCAAAAATCATGTTTAGCTTGAGAATCAACACCTTTGTTCTGTGTGATAGCCTTTTATTTCTGTCATACTGCAACTGAAGTGGTAAAAGCACTTAACGATGCTGTTGTTATGGTATAAGATGTTTAAAGCTGCTTTTATTTTGCTAGTTGGGTCTTGGGAAAGTGAGCAAATTGTGCTGTGTTTCTACTGCACAGCCAGTCTCCCTCTGGAGGTTTACTGCTTTACGCAAGTGCAGACCGATTATAAGATTTTGGATATGCTGTGACAGCGTTATAGACAGAATAGTGGTATGCCTGCGTTGTAATGTCATCACCAAAGCTCCACCAGGACCAACTTGGCATCCCTGCCACTGAATCCATCTCCCTCTCCAACCAATCATCAGACTGTGAAACCTCATTTTATCCAATACTGCATATTTCAACTACTGCTGTATCAACATTACTACTGCTGAAATCTTTATCCCCATGCTTTTGTCACCTCTAGACTTAGAGTCATTGTCATAGATACAGCACTGAAACAGGCCCTTCGGCCCACCGAGTCTGTGCTGACCATCAGCCACCCATTTATACTAATCCTACATTAATCCCATTTCCCTCTCTCATCCCCACAATTCTCCTACTGTCTACCTACACTAGGGGCAATTTACAATGGCCAATTTACCTATCAACCCACAGGTCTTTGGCATGTGCTTCGGCCCACCGAGTCTGTGCTGACCATCAGCCACCCATTTATACTAATCCTACATTAATCCCATTTCCCTCTCTCATCCCCACAATTCTCCTACTGTCTACCTACACTAGGGGCAATTTACAATGGCCAATTTACCTATCAACCCACAGGTCTTTGGCATGTGGGAGGAAACTGTTGTATTTGGGGATTTTTGACTTTTTTTCAGTGTTTTTGAATAAAGGTTATAATTTAAATATTGGATTAACACATGGAATATGGGTCTTAGTGACAAGAGCACATTTAATGCCCATCCCTTGTTGCCCTTATGATATTTTATATAATAATTATACATAGCTAGTTCCTCCTTGTAATAGACAATAATTAATTTGCCAATTTCTCCTAGGCTTAATTTTTATATGCAGTTCTTTTTATCTTATGAAATGCGGAACTAGCTAACTAGCTAAAGCTGTTTGGAATTTTCAGACAGATTCACGATATATCTTTTCTGACTTTGATTATGGCCGTTCAGTGCTTTGGCAGGGGAAATCTGATTGGAGAAATTCAAACATGGAGTTGAGAAAAAGAGATGCATCAGATTTCTGATACATGTTCAAGAAGTTCAGACAGTAACATGTTGGTTGGACATGTGGTAGTTTGCAAAGATAGAGGGGTTAAGGTTTTTTTTTGAGGCGGGGTGATGAAGGCTGAATTGAAAGGGGCAGGGGTCTGTACCTGAGGAGAGGGAGCCATTTGCCGTATCACCTCACATGAGGAACTGGGGAAGAAAGTTAGGTGGTCAGTTTAGTGGCAAAAGAGTTGAGAGAACAGGAGATGATGGGTCTCATGGAGATGAGCTTGAGGAGAGCATTGAGTTCAGTATGTTGCAGACAAGCTTTCTTTGCACTTGTCAGGGCCCTGCATGAAAAGAGTTTGTGCAGTCTGAAACCAGTTCCTTGTAAAGACAAAAGACCAAATGTCGCTAGATTGCCAAACTCACTGAGAGGAAATAGGACAGCTGGTGCCAGAAGTGAAAGAATATTACACTTGTGCAAAAGAGCTACCTTTCTGAGGTTGGGGTGGAGATGCATTTTAGGGCAGAATACAAGCAAATTTACTCTCTCATGCGGTACCAGAGTTTAGTTTTTTTTTAGTTTAGAGATACAGCACTGAAACAGGCCCTTCGGCCCACCGAGTCTGTGCCGACCATCAACCACCCATTTATACTAATCCTACACTAATCCCAGATTCCTACCATATCCCCATCTGTCTCTGTTTCCCTACCACCTACCTATACTAGGGGCAATTTATAATGGCCAATTAACCTATCAACCTGCAAGTCTTTGGCATGTGGGAGGAAATCGGAGCACCCGGAGGAAACCCATGCAGACACAGGGAGAACTTGCAAACTCCACACAGGCAGTACCCAGAATTGAACCCGAGTCGCTGGAGCTGTGAGGCTGCGGTGCTAACCACTGCACCACTGTGCCGCCCCACACAGTTGAGTGTTTAAGGCTGACACTGGGGTGGCCGAGCTGTCAATCTGTACAACGTCCCAAGGTTACTCACCTTTCCACCTCCATAACATCACCCAACTCCACCTCTGCCTCATAATCTGCTGAAGCACTCATCCATACCTTTGTTACTTATAGACTTGACTCTTCCGATGCACTCCTGGCTGGCCTCCCATGCTGTAGGTCATCCAAAACTATGCTGCCCATGACCGAACTTGCACCAAATTTCATTTGCCCATCATCCGTGTGCTCGCTGACTTACATTGGCTCCGGATCAAGCAACACCTTGATTTTTGAAATTCTCATCCCTTGTTTTAAATCTCTCAATGGCCTCATGTCTCCCTATCTTTGTAATCTCCTCGAGCTCTACAATCCTCCAATCTATCTCTGCTCCTCTTAATTCTGATCCCTTGAGCATCCCTGATTTTAATCACGCCACCATTGGTGGCCATGCCTTTAACTGCCAAGGCCCTAAGCTCTGGAATTGCCACCTTAAACCTCTCTGCCTCTCTTTCCTCCTTTTAAGATGCTCCTTAAAACCTACCTCTTTGACCAAGCTTTTGGTCATTTGCCCTAACATCTCCTTATGTGGCTCAATGTCAAATTTTGTTTGATAACGCTCCTGTGAGGTGCCTTGGGATGTTTATTAGCTTAAAGGTGCTATATAAATACAAGTTGTTGTAAAGGGAAAACAGCTTTTACAAGTTTAAAAGCATTAATTGTAATGTAAAAGACATGATTGTAATACATATTAAAATCGCCTTTCATATATTTCTTGAACTAGCCTTCTTTGAAAGGATAGAATTTTCTCACCTGTGGAAAACAGTCAATGCAATGTTGGGAAACCACTGGCAGGGTATCAGTACTGGTGATTAGTAAGGTGAAGTTAACCAGAATTGAAGTGGGAATTGATGTCTATGTGGCTCTGTTGAGCTCCAATTAGCACCTCAACTCCAAGTGTAATTGAAAACGCAATAAGTATCATGGGTAAAGAACAATATCGAATTAGTGGTTCAACATTTCATAAAGTCTGTTGCATGTGGTTGCTCTTAAGGTTATCACCTGAGGAAGGATATTCATTGAGCAGCTTTGGGATTGATTGTGTCTTTTTGTGGCCCGCAAGAACTAGTAGCAGAAGTCGACCATATGGCCCATCGAGCCTGCTCTGCCATTCAGTATGGTCATGGCTGATCTTGGGCTTCAATTCCACTTTCCTGCCCGCTCCGATTCCCTGCAAGACCAAAAATCAATCTATCCCAGCCTTAAATGTATTCAATGATGGAGCATCCACAGCCCTCTGGATTGGAGAATTCCAAAGATTCACAACCCTTTGAGTGTAATAATTTCTCCTCATCTCAGCCCTGAATGATTGGCCCCTTAGCCTGAGACTGTGTCCCCATGTTCTAGATTTCCCTGACCAGTGGGAACAATCTCTCAGCTTCTACCTGATCAAGCCCTTTCAGAATCTTGTATGTCTCAGTTAGATTGCCTCTCATTCTTCTAAACTCGAGAGAGTATAGGCCCAATTTACACAGCCTCTCATCATAGAACAACCCTGTCATCCCAGGGACCAATTTAGTAAGTCTTCACTGCACTGTCTCCAGTGCAAGTATATCCTTTCTTAAACGTGGAGACCAAAACTGCACATAGTATTCCAGGTGCAGCCTCACCAAAGCCCTGTACAATTTTAGTAAGATTTCTTTATTCCTGTACTCCAATCCCCTTGCAATAAAGACCAACATGACATTTGCCTTCCTGATAGCCTGCTGCAACTGTGTGTTAATTTTGTGCATTCCTTGTATGAGAACCCCACAAGTCTCTCAGAACATCAACACTTACCAGTTTCACACCTTTAAAAAAAAATATTCTGCTTTCCTATTTTTACGACCAAAGCGAGCAACTTCACACTTCCCTACATTACTTCATTTGCCATCTTGTTGCCCAGTCACCTAACCTGTCTGTATCTCTTTGTCCCTCTCTACATCCTCTCTGCAGCTTACCTTTCCACTGAGCTTTGTATCATCAGCAAACTTAGATATCTTACTCTCTGTCCCTTCATCCAAGTAACATAGAGTGTAAATAGCTGAAGTCTCAGCACTGATGCTTGTGGCACCCCACTATTCACTGCCTGCCAACTTGAAAATGCCCCATTTATGCCCACTTTCTGCTTCCTGTCTGTTAACCAATCTTCTATCCACACTAATATGTTGCCCCCAACACCATGAGCCCTTATCTTGCCTATGAATCTTTTATGTGGGACCTTATTGAATGCCTTTTGAAAATCCAGGTATACTACTTCTACTGGTTCCTCTTTATGTACCCTACTAGTTACATCCTGAAAAAATTATAATAAATTTGTCCCTTTAGTAAAACCATGCTGACTTGTTCTAATCATACTATGCTTTTCTGAGTGCAATGTTAAAGACTTCTTTAATAATAGTTTCTAGCATCTTCCCAATGACCGATGTTAGGCTAACTGGCCTGTAGTTTTCTGTTTTCTCTCTACCTCCTTTCTTGGAAAGTGGCATAACATTTGGCAACTTCCAATCTGACAGGACCATTCCTGAATGTAAGCAATTCTGGAAAATCATAGCCAATGCATCCACTGTCTCTGCAGCTATCTCTTTTAGAAACCTAAGATCTGGGCCATCTGATCCTGGGGACTTGTCAGATTTTAGTCCCTCAAGTTTCTCCAATACCTTTTCTCTACTGATATCGATATCCTTAATTTCCTCACTGTTTTGAGCCCCTAGGCTACTGCCTATTTCTGGTATGAAACTTGTGTCTTCTACTGTGAAGACTGACACAAAATATTTGTTCAATACCTCTGCCATTTCCTCATTCCCCATGTCTCTGCCTCTAAGGGACCAATGTCTACTTTAGCTACTCTCTTCCTTTTTATGTACTTATAAAAGCTCTTATCTGTTTTTGTATTGCTGGCTAGTTTACTCTCATTCTATTTTTTTCCCTTTTTATCAACTTTTTGGTGGCCCTTTTCTGGTTTCTAAAACACCCCCAATCCTCAGACTTGCTATTTTTTTACAACATTGTAAACCTCTTCTTTTAGTCTAATACCCTCCTTAAGTTCCTGAGTGAGCCAAGGATGGGTCTTTCTTGACAAATTTTTGTTTTTAAACGGAATGTACTTTTGTTGAGCCCTTTTGAATTGTTTCTTTTAAATATTTCCCATTGTTCATTTACTGCCATACCTTCCAGTTTATTTACCCAATTAACTTGAGCCAGTTCTCCCCTCATACCTTAGTAATTGGCTTTGTTTAAATTCAAGACTCTTGTATGTGATTGAAATGTGTCATTTATAAACTTAACATGAAATTCAATGGTATTATGATCACTATTTCCTAGTGGATCTTTTACTATGACATTGCTTATTAACCTTGCTTCATTACACCTTGCTTCATTACACCTTGCTTCATTACACCTTGCTTCATTACACCTTGCTTCATTACACCTTGCTTCATTACACCTTGCTTCATTACACCTTGCTTCATTACACCTTGCTTCATTACACCTTGCTTCATTACACCTTGCTTCATTACACCTTGCTTCATTACACCTTGCTTCATTACACCTTGCTTCATTACACCTTGCTTCATTACACCTTGCTTCATTACACCTTGCTTCATTACACCTTGCTTCATTACACCTTGCTTCATTACACCTTGCTTCATTACACCTTGCTTCATTACACCTTGCTTCATTACACCTTGCTTCATTACACCTTGCTTCATTACACCTTGCTTCATTACACCTTGCTTCATTACACCTTGCTTCATTACACCTTGCTTCATTACACCTTGCTTCATTACACCTTGCTTCATTACACCTTGCTTCATTACACCTTGCTTCATTACACCTTGCTTCATTACACCTTGCTTCATTACACCTTGCTTCATTACACCTTGCTTCATTACACCTTGCTTCATTACACCTTGCTTCATTACACCTTGCTTCATTACACCTTGCTTCATTACACCTTGCTTCATTACACCTTGCTTCATTACACCTTGCTTCATTACACCTTGCTTCATTACACAATACGAGATCTAAGATAGCTTTATCCCTAGTATAAAAACAAGAAATGCTGGAACCACTCAGCAGGTCTGGCAGCATCTGTGGAAAGAGAAGCAGAGTTAACATTTCGGGTCAGTGACCCTTCATCGGAACTGACAAATATTAGAAAAGTCACAGGTTATAAGCAAGTGAGGTGGGGGTGGGGCAAGAGATAACAAAGGAGGTCTCGATTGGACCAGGCCACATAGCTGACCAAAAGGTCATGGAGCAAAGGCAAACAATATGTTAATGGTGTGTTGAAAGACAAAGCATTAGTACAGATTAGCTGTTAATACACTGAATATTGAACAGCAGCAAGTGCAAACCTGAAAAAAACAGTGGGTAAGCAAACTGAACAAACTAAGATGAAATGAACTAAATGCAAAAAAAAATTGTAAAAAATGTAAAAAAGAATGTTTAAAAAAAAAAGGAAGAAAAAAATAACTAAAAATGAAAGTAAAATGGGGGGCTGTCATGCTCTGAAATTATTGAACTCAATGTTCAGTCCGGCAGGCTGAAGTGTGCCTAATCGGTAAATGAGATGCTGTTCCTCGACCTTGCGTAGATGTTCACTGGAACACTGCAGCAATCCCAGGACAGAGATGTGAGCATGAGAGCAGGGGGGAGTGTTGAAATGGCAAGCAACCGGAAGCTCAGGGTCCTACTTGTGGACTGAGCGGAGATGTTCCGCAAAGCGGTCACCTAGTCTGCGCTTGGTCTCCCCAACGTAGAGGAGACCACACTGTGAGCAGCGAATACAGTATACTACATTGAAAGAAGTACAAGTAAATCGCTGCTTCACCTGAAAGGAGTGTTTGGGGCCTGGGATAGTGAGGAGAGAGGAGGTAAATGGGCAGGTATTACACCTCCTGCGATTGCAGGGGAAGGTGCCATGGGACGGGGATGAGGTGGTGGGGGTAATGGAGGAGTGGACCAGGGTGTCACGGAGGGAACGATCCCTTCGGAATGCTGACGGGAAGGAAGATGCGACTGATAGTGGCATCACGCTGGAGGTGGCGGAAATGGCGGAGGATGATCCTTTGGATATGGAGGCTGGTGGGGTGAAAAGTGAGGACAAGGGGAACCCTGTCACGGTTCTGGGAGGGAGGGGAAGGGGTGAGGGTAGAGGTGCGGGGAATGGGTCGGACACGGTTGAGGGCCCTGTCAACCACAGTGGGGGGGAAATCCTCGGTTGAGGAAAAAGGAGGTCATATCAGAAGCACCGTCATGGAAGGTAGCATCATCAGAGCAGATGCGTCGGAGATGGAGAAACTGGGAGAATGGAATGGAGTCCTTACAGGAGGTAGGGTGTGAAGAAGTGTAGTTGAGGTAGCTGTGGGAATCGATGGGCTTATAATGGATATTAGTAGACACCCTATCACCAGAGATGGAGACAGAGAAGTCGAGGAAAGGAAGGGAAGTGTCAGAGATGGACCATGTAAAGGTGAGAGAAGGATGGAAATTGGAAGCAAAGTTGATAAAGTTTTCCAGTTCGGGGCGGGAGCAGGAAACGGCACCGATACAGTCATCAATGTACCGGAAAAATAGTTGGGGGAGGGGGCCTGAGTAGGACTGGAACAAAGAATGCTCGACATATCCCACAAAAAGACAGGCATAACTAGGACCCATGCGGGTACCCATAGCAACACCTTTTACTTGAAGGAAGTGCGTGGAGTTGAAGGAGAAGTTGTTCAATGTGAGAACAGGTTCAGCCAGGCGGAGAAGGGTGGTGGTGGATGGGGACTGGTTGGGCCTCTGTTTCAGGAAGAAGCGGAGAGCCCTCAAACCATCCTGGTGGGGGATGGAGGTGTAGAGCGATTGGACGTCCATAGTGAAGAGGAGGCGGTTGGGACCAGGAAACTGGAAATTGTCAAAATGACGTAGGGCGTCAGAAGAGTCACGGATGTAGGTGGGAAGAGACTGGACCAGCGGAGAAAAGATAGAGTCTAGATAGGAAGAAATAAGTTCAGTGGGGCAGGAGCAGGCTGACACAATGGGTCTGCCGGGACAGTCCCGTTTGTGGATTTTGGGAAGGAGGTAGAAGTGGGCTGTCCGGGGTTGTGGGACTATGAGGTTGGAAGCTGTAGAGGGAAGATCTCCAGAGGAGATGAGGTCAGTGACAGTCCTGTGGACAGTGGCTTGATGTTCGGTGGTGGGGTCATGGTCCAGAGGGAGGTAGAAAGAAGTGTCCGTGAGTTGGCGTTGAGCTTCTGCAAGGTAGAGGTCGGTACGCCGTACGACAACAGCACCACCCTTGTCTGCAGGTTTGATGACCATGTCGGGGTTAGACCTGAGAGAACGGAGTGCCTCAAGTTCAGAGGGGGACAGGTTAGATTTCAGATTTCCAGCATCCGCAGTATTTTGCTTTTAGCTTTATCCCTGGTCGGTTCTACAACGTATTGCTCCAAGAAACTGTCACAAAAACATTTTACAAACTCATCTCCTAGACCACTGTTGCCAATTTGATTGTCCTAGTATGTATGCAGATTAATGTCCCCCACAATTAATACAGTACCTTTTTTACATGCTCCAGTAATTTCCCATTTAGTGCTCTGTCCAATAATATAACTACTATTCAGGGGCCTGTCAACTACTCCCACCAGTGTTTTCTGACTCCTGCTATTCCTAATTTCCACCCAAACTGATTCTACTTCGTGATTTTCTGAGGACATGTCCCTTCTTATTAATGTCCTTCTGTCATCCTTTCCTATCAGGGCTACCCCTCCTCCTTTGCCATTCTGTCTGTCTGTCCAAAATGTTGTGTACTCTGGAATATTCATTTCCCAACCTCGATTTCCTTGTAACCAAGTCTCGGTAATGGCAATTAAATCTAGATCATTTACCTCATTCCTATAGTTTATCTATCTTTTTAGAATTAGAATTAGAACATTACTGCGCAGTCCAGGCCCTTCGGCCCTCGATGTTGCGCTGACCTGTGAAACCATCTGACCTACACTATTCCATTTTCTTATTACAGATGCTCGTGCATTCAGATAAAGGACCTATAATTTCATTTTTTTTTTACCTCTATTCCCTGCAATGACCTTATTTGCCAATATTCAATGTTTGTTAAACACTCTGTCCCTTCCTGTCTCATTCTGTTGGGAGTTACCCACATCACTATCCTGCTCTGATGCCCTGACCCCTCTCTTTGGATTTCGAAATTTCCCTTTACCCAAACCGTCCCCGTCCCTCAACCCCCAACCCCCTGTTAGTTTAAAGGCTTGTCCACAGCCCTAGTTCTGCGATTGGCCAGGACACTGGTTCCAGCCCTGTTCGTGAAGCCCATCCCAACGGAATAGCTCCCTCTTCTCTGAGTACTGATGCCAGTGCCCCAAGAATCGAAATCCCTTCTTCCCACATCACTCTTTGAGCCACGCATTTATTTCCCTAATCTGCTTGACCCTGTGCCAATTTGCGCGTGGCTCTGGTAACAATCCGGACATGATTACCTTTGATGTTCTGCGTTTTAGTTTCGACCCTAACTCCTCAAATTCTCTAAGGATAAAATAATTTCTGGTTCTGACTATGTCATTGGTTCCCACATGGACCACGACAACTGGATTCTCCTCCTCTCACTCCAGGTTGCTCTCTAGCCGTGAGGACATGTCTTTAACCCTGGCGCTGGGATACCCCTGACTATACTGTCTCCTATCACTACCACATTCCTCTTCACTTCCCCCACTGGAATGGCATCTTTCACCATGGTCAGTCCGCTCATCCACCTTGTAGTCCTCCTCTTCTTGCATACAGGTAGCAAGGACTTCGTACCCGTTGGACAAGATCAGGGGCTGAGACTCCTCCATCGCTACATGCTGATTTCCCCCTCCCTACCTCACTCACACCCTCTTGTCCCTGACTATTTGCCATTTCTAATGTTCTCCCTACTCTATTGCGTGTGACTGCCTCCTGGAACAAAGTGTCCAGGTAACTTTCCCCCTCCCTGATGCTCCGCAATGTCTGCAACTCAGTCTTCAGCTCAGCAATTCTGAGCTGAAGTCATGCAGGCACCAGACACTTAGTGCAGATATGGTTGACCAGGATTGCAGTGCATTCCACAGATGTCCACATGCTGCATTTAGAGCACACCACCGATCCTGTCATTTCTGTCCAACCTTATTTTTTAATTAGTCGATTAGTTAATGATTCAAGCTGAAGTCATGGAAAGTTGCACTCATCTACCTTGGAGTCAAAGTAAGAAGACTCACCATGTGCTGGAGGCTGAAAAAGTTAGGAAAAGGAGCCCCTCTTTCCCCCTCTGCACCAAATTCCCACGTGCACCAAATTTCCAAATTCACTCTGGCAAGTGTCTCTTACTGAGGCTCAGCTGATGTCTTATCAGCTGTTTTCTTTGCTTTCTCTTAAATTTGATAATGAACACAATTTTGATCACACCAATCAAAAAAAAGTGTCTTTATTGAGCCACTCTTTCTTGTAGCGTCCAAGCTAGAAATTAAATACACCTTCTCAAGCTTCTGCAGAATTGTCTTTGTACAACATTTGCGTTAATGATCCAAATAATATCTAGTTGCAAGATGGAATGTAACATTTCCACCATAATGCTGCAAATAAGATTCAGATTCTGTATGCACAAAAAGTGAATCTGGTAGAACAGAATGCATAGTTGTTTTGACATTTTTAATTCGATATATACTGTATTGTGATGAAGCTGCCATATTTACTGAAAGTCGTGTCTACAATTCTTATCTTTCATTGCATCTGACAGCTTGCCACTTCTCTTGTCAGTTTTCAGATCTTTACATGTAGCATTTTTATAATGCGGTGTAGTTATAGGAGCATTGGGATCAACAGCAATAATGTGCAGTTATATTGCATTTTGAATGTATTAGCCTCCCGAGATGATTTGTAGGTGCTTAATCAGGAAAACTCAGTATATCACAAAAGAAAAATCAGGACGTGACCAAAATCCTTGTCAATGAGGTTTTAAACAGTGTCTTAAAGAAGGTGACGAAAGTGGAAAATCTGAGTGATCTTAGGATGAAATTCTGGTGTTTAGGGTTTAGAAGGCTAGAGGTAAGGCCACCACTGAGAGCAACGGAAGTAGCAGATGTACTACAGTTGAAGGAACGGAGAGATCTCAGAGGCTTGTAGGGCTGACGAGGTTGCAGAGCTTGGAAGGAGCGAGGCCATAGAGAAATTTAAATATAAGAATCAGAATTCAAAAATAGAAGTGATGCTGGAATGGGATCCAGTGTAGGTCAGAGCATGAGAGTGATCAATGAATGGGAAATGGTGTGAGTTAGGATGTGAACAGCATTTGGATGAGCTCAGGTTCATGACTGGTGGAACATGGGAAGCCAACCAGGAGAACATTGGAATTGTTGTGTCTGTAGGTAATAAAGGCCCGGATGAGGGTTTAAGCAACAAGTGGGTTGAGCCAAGAGCACAGTCAGGCAGTATTATGGAGATAAAAGTAGGCTGTCTTTCTGATGGAGGAGATATGGTGCTGAAAGCTCAAATTAGGGTTAATTAGGACACCAAAGTCGCAAAAACAATGGCTTCAGTTTTCATAAAGTAAAAACCTTGGCTCCTTCCTCCCTCCCTCGCCTCTCCCGTCACCCCTCTCTGTTCTCTGCTCTCCCCCCTCCCTGCTCTCCCTCCTCCCCTCCCTGCTCTCCCTCCTCCCCTCCCTGCTCTCCCTCCTCCCCTCCCTGCTCTCCCTCCTCCCCTCCCTGCTCTCCCTCCTCCCCTCCCTGCTCTCCCTCCTCCCCTCCCTGCTCTCCCTCCTCCCCTCCCTGCTCCCCCTCCTCCCCTCCCTGCTCTCCCTCCTCCCCGCGCTCTCTCTCCCTCCTCCCCGCGCTCTCTCTCCCTCCTCCCCGCGCTCTCTCTCCCACCTCCCCGCGCTCTCTCTCCCTCCTCCCCGCGCTCTCTCTCCCTCCTCCCCGCGCTCTCTCTCCCTCCTCCCCGCGCTCTCTCTCCCTCCTCCCCGCGCTCTCTCTCCCTCCTCCCCGCGCTCTCTCTCCCTCCTCCCCGCGCTCTCTCTCCCTCCTCCCCGCGCTCTCTCTCCCTCCTCCCCGCGCTCTCTCTCCCTCCTCCCCGCGCTCTCTCTCCCTCCTCCCCGCGCTCTCTCTCCCTCCTCCCCGCGCTCTCTCTCCCTCCTCCCCGCGCTCTCTCTCCCTCCTCCCCGCGCGCTCTCTCTCCCTCCTCCCCGCGCGCTCTCTCTCCCTCCTCCCCGCGCGCTCTCTCTCCCTCCTCCCCGCGCGCTCTCTCTCCCTCCTCCCCGCGCGCTCTCTCTCCCTCCTCCCCGCGCGCTCTCTCTCCCTCCTCCCCGCGCTCTCTCTCCCTCCTCCCCGCGCTCTCTCTCCCTCCTCCCCGCGCTCTCTCTCCCTCCTCCCCGCGCTCTCTCTCCCTCCTCCCCGCGCTCTCTCTCCCTCCTCCCCGCGCTCTCTCTCCCTCCTCCCCGCGCTCTCTCTCCCTCCTCCCCGCGCTCTCTCTCCCTCCTCCCCGCGCTCTCTCTCCCTCCTCCCCGCGCTCTCTCTCCCTCCTCCCCGCGCTCTCTCTCCCTCCTCCCCGCGCTCTCTCTCCCTCCTCCCCGCGCTCTCTCTCCCTCCTCCCCGCGCTCTCTCTCCCTCCTCCCCGCGCTCTCTCTCCCTCCTCCCCGCGCTCTCTCTCCCTCCTCCCCGCGCTCTCTCTCCCTCCTCCCCGCGCTCTCTCTCCCTCCTCCCCGCGCTCTCTCTCCCTCCTCCCCGCGCTCTCTTTCCCTCCTCCCCGCGCTCTCTCTCCCTCCTCCCCGCGCTCTCTCTCCCTCCTCCCCGCGCTCTCTCTCCCTCCTCCCCGCGCTCTCTCTCCCTCCTCCCCGCGCTCTCTCTCCCTCCTCCCCGCGCTCTCTCTCCCTCCTCCCCGCGCTTCTCTCCCTCCTCCCCGCGCTCTCTCTCCCTCCTCCCCGCGCTCTCTCTCCCTCCTCCCCGCGCTCTCTCTCCCTCCTCCCCGCGCTCTCTCTCCCTCCTCCCCGCGCTCTCTCTCCCTCCTCCCCGCGCTCTCTCTCCCTCCTCCCCGCGCTCTCTCTCCCTCCTCCCCGCGCTCTCTCTCCCTCCTCCCCGCGCTCTCTCTCCCTCCTCCCCGCGCTCTCTCTCCCTCCTCCCCGCGCTCTCTCTCCCTCCTCCCCGCGCTCTCTCTCCCTCCTCCCCGCGCTCTCTCTCCCTCCTCCCCGCGCTCTCTCTCCCTCCTCCCCGCGCTCTCTCTCCCTCCTCCCCGCGCTCTCTCTCCCTCCTCCCCGCGCTCTCTCTCCCTCCTCCCCGCGCTCTCTCTCCCTCCTCCCCGCGCTCTCTCTCCCTCCTCCCCGCGCTCTCTCTCCCTCCTCCCCGCGCTCTCTCTCCCTCCTCCCCGCGCTCTCTCTCCCTCCTCCCCGCGCTCTCTCTCCCTCCTCCCCGCGCTCTCTCTCCCTCCTCCCCGCGCTCGCTCTCCCTCCTCCCCGCGCTCGCTCTCCCTCCTCCCCGCGCTCGCTCTCCCTCCTCCCCGCGCTCGCTCTCCCTCCTCCCCGCGCTCGCTCTCCCTCCTCCCCCGCTCGCTCTCCCTCCTCCCCCCGCTCGCTCTCCCTCCTCCCCCCGCTCGCTCTCCCTCCTCCCCGCGCTCGCTCTCCCTCCTCCCCGCGCTCGCTCTCCCTCCTCCCCCCGCTCGCTCTCCCTCCTCCCCGCGCTCGCTCTCCCTCCTCCCCGCGCTCGCTCTCCCTCCTCCCCGCGCTCGCTCTCCCTCCTCCCCGCGCTCGCTCTCCCTCCTCCCCGCGCTCGCTCTCCCTCCTCCCCGCGCTCGCTCTCCCTCCTCCCCGCGCTCGCTCTCCCTCCTCCCCGCGCTCGCTCTCCCTCCTCCCCGCGCTCGCCCCCCCTCCTCCCCGCGCTCGCCCCCCCTCCTCCCCGCGCTCGCCCCCCCTCCTCCCCGCGCTCCCCCCCCCGCGCTCCCCCCCCCGCGCTCCCCCCCCCTCTCTCCCCCCCCCTCTCTCCCCCCCCCCTCTCTCTCCCCCCCCCCTCTCTCTCTCCCCCCCTCTCTCTCCCCCCCCCTCTCTCTCCCCCCCCTCTCTCTCCCCCCCCCTCTCTCTCCCCCCCCTCTCTCTCCCCCCCCCCTCTCTCTCCCCCCCCCTCTCTCTCCCCCCCCCTCTCTCTCTCCCCCCCCTCTCTCTCCCCCCCCCTCTCTCTTCCCCCCCCTCTCTCTTCCCCCCCCTCTCTCTTCCCCCCCCTCTCTCTCCCCCCCCCTCTCTCTCCCCCCCCCTCTCTCTCCCCCCCCCTCTCTCTCCCCCCCCCTCTCTCTCCCCCCCCCTCTCTTTCCCCCCCCCTCTCTCCCCCCCCTCTCTCTCTCCCCCCCCTCTCTCTCCCCCCCCCTCTCTCTCCCCCCCCCCTCTCTCTCCCCCCCCCCTCTCTCTCCCCCCCCCCTCTCTCTCTCCCCCCCCTCTCTCTCTCCCCCCCCTCTCTCTCTCCCCCCCCCTCTCTCTCTCCCCCCCCCTCTCTCTCTCCCCCCCCCTCTCTCTCTCCCCCCCCCTCTCTCTCTCCCCCCCCCTCTCTCTCTCCCCCCCCCCTCTCTCTCTCCCCCCCCCTCTCTCTCCCCCCCCCCCCTCTCTCTCCTCCCCCTTCTCCTTTACTATTCTTTTTGCTCTTTCACCCATATCTTTTCCCCCTTCTCATCAGTCATCCCCGGCCTCCCCGCCCTCTTGCCTGGATTATATTAATTTTCACCAGCTGTATAGGAATACACTCTATCATTCCAGAATCAGGTCTTGAAAGCCACTGCAGCTGTAACTAATTGAATTTAGCAACATTTTACTTGTATTTGTTGTTCATGTATTGTTCATTAAAGCTAATTTTGTGAACTTGTTTAGTTACAGCATTTTTTAATAGATTACTAATATATAATCACCTGTTCTTTTTGGTGTACAGATACAAGCTTATTCGGCGAAGGGTGATTTGGTTGATTGGCCAATGGATCTCTGTAAAATTTAAATCCGAATTAAGACCAATGTTATATGAGGCTATCCTTAATCTCATGCAGGACCAAGACCGTGTGGTATGTTTTCAAATACAATTTATATTTTCAGAAATACTTCATTTCTTTGGAGACTATTAACCTAAGTTTGTAATATATTTTTCTTTTTAACATACTGGCATGTCTTTTTAGTCATCAAATTGAGGAACATGATGTGTGGACAGTTTGTTTGGAGTTGGATTCACCTCCCACATATGCAACCCTCTTTTGGCGATTAGTGGAAAAGGGATGAGAGTGAATTGGAAGGCCAGCTTTTACCATGCCCACTTTTTTCCACAGCAGTCAACCATCGGCCGTAGTGTAAAATTCATGATAAATCCACTTGGTGAGCACTAATTCACCCTCGTATTTTTGCATAACTATTTTTATTTTCTCAGCAAATGTAACATATTGCTTGAGACAAAAATAGAACAGTGCCACTACTATAAAACTGAATATACTTGAACACAAAAGGACACGATGACTCACACTTAACTTTTTGAGTAGGCTGTCTGTGCGTGCTAGTAAATAATTTGTGTAATTTTGGCTTGAGTTCGGAGAGGTTCAACTGCAAATTAGTCTCTGCATTTAAGTGTCTTCTGTATAAGTAAGTGAAAATCCCAATACACAGATATGTTGATGCAAGTGGACAAGTATTCCAACTGCTCTTTGGGGCATAGGGGGAATTCTTTTTGAATTGAAAGCCAGAACTGATCAAGAGGCATGACTATAGAATTCCATCTCAAAAGAGAGTTACCAGCACTGGCAATCAAATTCTCCTTCAGATTGGAAGCAGTTTTGGCTTTTTTTCCCACAAAAGTCCTCTGAAATGCATTTCAAAATTAAGTGAAATCCTGCAATTTATTTGTCTCTCGAACATATTTGCTGAATTTTGGTACAAAGCTAATATTTTCTCAGAATTAAATCTTTGCCTTCTGGGGCGTGGCAATTTGCAACCCATAATAACAGGACAATGTTGGGACCATTGTTAGATTGTTTTGCAGCACATAGCTACTAATCAGTTGCAAAACTCTTTTTTTGGCAATGCTCTGTACTTTTCCACGCATGATAAAAATGTTAGTTTTCACCTCAAAAAGTAGTTTTATTGAGCCTTTCAGATATGTGGGCTAAATAGCCCAATAAAACTTGTAAGCACTGGTTGAGGAAATGATGAAGTGATGATTCGGCATCCGTTTAAAAATATGCAGCACTCCTTGAGTTCTCACATTCTTGCCAAAACTTTACCACGAAACAGCCTTCAAACTAATTGATTCCCTCTATCAGTCTTTTCAGTTGAAAGAACTTTTGTTTCAAAAAATCTTGTGGTTTTTCTTTGAGGGTCAGATGGTTGGTCTCCAAGTGGTGTTTTAGGTTTCTTGGTTTCATGCTACCCTGAGCACAAACACCACTTTGTGGTCGACGGTTTTAGTCAAAACCAGTAAATTCTGGCGAGGGTCATCTGGGCGGACTGCAAATGATATTTTGAAAAGGTATTGCTTATCTGGTGGATGTCTGCAGCTGCCACCAATGCAACCTCACTCCAACTTCCTGCCGTAATCTGTTGGACGCATAAGTGAGAGTTTCTTAAACTGAGGAAACCTAAGTTTAACTTCGAAGAGAAGTGCACACTGATGCAACCTCATGTCGGGTGATGTCAGCACAGAGCGGGATGTTTGAATCACTGCTGATTCCTCAAAGTGGGAATTATTACTAATTACTGGTCCAACTTCAGAAAGGATTAAAACACTGTGCACTGTGCTGAGAGCACCCTGTGCGAGGCTGCATTTGTGAATACTTTTCCTTTGAAGTTAATCTTCTATTTGCGATATTTCTTTAAAATTTAAAGAAATTAAGACTTGATGTGCCTTCTTCGGCTATGCGAGGGTGCATTGGACATCTTTCCTTCGTAATCAACCTGTTATCCTCATACTCCCACCACCGTGCACGCCGATATCCTTGTTTCCCTCCCCCCCATGTTTGGGAATGTTTGTACAAGGGAAATAAATATTACTTCATTTTTAAAAACTATATAGTAGCACCAAATGCAGTCCTATGTTCAGGGTAAATTCCTCTGCATTGTTCTAACTTCGCACCAGTGCTGCTATGGAAATGTCACATAAGTTACTCATGACTCTCTGCGTGTTAAATCATGGACAACTTTGTGTCAACTTGTGCCCTTGGAATTTGATTTGAGATGGGCAAAGTTTTCCATTTACAGCCATCAAGAGACAAATGTGATGAATCTCCTGTCCCTGCTTCTAAATGAAATCCAATTTGCCAACCTTAGTCCAGTTCCTAAGAGATGTGAGTTCACAAAACATAAAACACAAATACTCAGCATTTAGCACTAGGTTTCTCTTTGTGCATTTGGCCAATGGAAAGCACACATGGATTAGACAGTAGCCGGAGAAGGGGGAGAAAAAAAACAAACAGGAAGGAATGTGTGACTTAAATATTTAATTAATATCCAGTAATCTGAGCAAACTGTTTGTCATTGACTAATAAATGAATGCAGCAATTGCATCTCTGATTATTTTTAAAAGTCATCTGTTTAAATTGTTATTTTACAGCTATTCCATAGCTGGAAAAAAAATCCTATATTTTTAAGAGTTTTCAACAAAGTACATTTGCCAATATTTTATGAAGTCATTGTGCAATGTGTGTATCCTCATTATGAGACTATTGTATGTATTATGTTTGTTCACATATTATGAGTGTACATTCTTGCACATTTTATGAAGCCATTTTGCATTGTAGTTGTACAGTGGCTACAGGAAGAATGCATTGATAAATTCAGGTTTCTTGTCTGTTGTGCTGGAAGGCTGTTTCCAGTGGCATTCTGCTGGGCTCAGTGCTAGGTTCCCTGCTTTTGTGGTGATTTGGATGTAAATGAAGATTGCAGGAAGATATCAATGGATTAGTCAAGATGGGTAGAAAAGTGCCAAATGGAATTCAACTTGGAGAAGTCCAAGGTGATGCATTTGGGGAGGTCAGACAAGGCAGAGGAATACACGATTGATGGGAGGATATTGAGAGATGTAGGGGAAGTGAGGGACTTTGGAATGAATGTCCACAGACCCCTGAAGGTAGCAGGACAGGTGGATAAGACGGTTAAGAAGACGTTTGGACTCCTTTCCTTTATTAGCCGAGGCATAGAATATAAGAGCAGGGAGATTATGCTGGAACTGTATAAATCATTAGTTAGGCCACAACTTGAGTACTATGTGCAGTTCTGGCCACCTGATTACAGAAAGGATGTAATTGCACTGGAGAGGGTACAGAGGAAATTTACGAGGTTGTTGTCAGGACTGGAAAAATGCAGCTATGAGGAAAGATTGGTTAGGTTGGGCTTGTTCTCCTTGGAACAGAGAAGGACGAGGGGAGATGTGATTGAAATGTACAAAATTGTGAGAGGCCTGGATAGAGTGGATGTGACCTTAGAGCGGTCAGTGAGTAGGGGGCATAGATTTAAAGTGATTGGTAGAAAGATTAGAGGGGAGATGAGGAAAAGTTTTTCATGCAGAGGGTGGTGGGGGTCTGGAACTCTCTGCCTGAAAGGATAGTAGGGGCAGAAACCCTCAACTCATTCAAAAGGTATCTGGATATGCACCTCATGTGCCGTAACCTGCAGGGCTGCAGACCAAATGCTGGAAGGTGGGATTAAGCTGGGTGGCTTGTTTTCAGCCGACGCAGCCAAGTGACCTCTTTCTGTGCTGTAAACGTTCTATAATTCTACTGTAACCATGTTGAATCAGGGTGTTGAGGAAGCTTATAAAATCAAAGTACTCCAGATGCTGCAAATCTGAAATAAAAACAAATTGCTAGAAATACCCATCTGTGGAGAGAGAAACAGTTAATGTTTCAGGTTAATGACCTTTTGACAGAGTTGGGAGTACTTAGAGGGATAGTGGTTATGATTCTGCTATTCCCAGTTACACCGCCTCTAGATCCATCTTCTGTTTCTCAACTTGTCCCATTACCATCTCCTTTTGCCTCGCTGCATCATCTCTTTTGTCATTTAATCTCTCCTGCTTTCCACCTTATCACAGACCTTCCCTTTTATTCATTTCGGCCCCCTTCCCTCCACCTTTCCCTGCTTGTTTAAAAACCATGAGATCTCTAAGTGATCCCTATTCTGATGAAAGGTCATGGACCTGAAACGTAAATTCTATTTCTTTCTCCACAGATGGTTATTTCCAGCAATTTCTGTTTTTATTTCAAATTTGCTGCATCTGGAGTACTTTGATTTTATAAGCTTACCAACCCCCTGATTCAAAATGCTTCTGGTAGAATCATAGAATGTTTACAGCACAGAAAGAGGCTAAGTATTTCCAGCATTTTCCATTATTGAGTCTGCTTGTTTGGTTAGGGTCTGAGTGTTAGTTAGTTCTGGGGACAAGGCATAGCATACTGGTAGTCATGTTATTGGGAATCAATATCCTCCATGGCTTATGGGTGGTTTGTTATTTTGTTGAGTTTGTCTCCAAGAGTAGTCTCCAAACTGCTAGGTGTTTTCCCATTTCCATGCAGAGAATAAACATTCATTTCAATTGACCTCTATCAGAGAGCATGATGAGAGTGAGAATATGTCATCAAAGCCGTTCGGAAAAACATTGTGACAGGGAATTTCCATTTGACCTGATTAAATGCCTTTTTGGGAATTGTGTTGGATTGGAAAATTTCAAGTACTTGTGGAGAAAGAACTAGAATTAACATTTTGGGTCCATGACCTTTCATCAAACAGGGAGCACTTAGAGATCTAATGGGTTTTACATAAGAAGGGGATGGGGTGGGGGGTGGGGGGGTGGTGGCGGGTGGGTGGAGAAATGAACAAAAGGGGATAGGGTGGAAGGCAGGAGAGATTAAATAACAAAAGAGATGATGGAACCAGGCAAAAGGAGATGGTAATGGGACAAGTTGAGAAACAAGTTTATTTAACAAGAATGAGAGAGAGAAATCAGTTAACTGCATACTTGTCAGTCTGTCGACATTTGCAAGGAATTTTCTAGAATCTATCATTAGGGAAAGAGTGAATGAGCACTTAAATATGAGTCAGTCAGAGACATTCAGCATGAATTTGTGAAGGTTAGGTCTTATCTAATGAATTTAATTGATTTTTTTTGTTGAAGTCACGAGCATGGAAAAGGGGAATGTCTATAGATGTCTGTATGGACTTTGGAAGACATTTGATAACGTTCTGCATAAGGGATTATTTGCAAAAATGTGAGTACACCGATTTGAAGATAGCCTTGTGACAAAGGTTGGTAATTGTTTGGGAGATGGAGACAGCGCGTAGGGATAGAGGAACATACTCTTAGTGGAATGCGACAAGTGGTGTTCCCCAAGTGGTGTACTGGGGTCTCAGCTTTTCATCATATTTATCAATGACTTTGTGAAGGAAGACTTCAACAAGAATTTGTATTCATATGGTGCCTCTTGAAGTAATAAAAAGTCCCAAAGCGCTTCACAGGAGTGCTATAAAGTAAAATTAGACATTGAATAAAAAAATAAAGGCTTGCATTTATATAGAGCCTTTCATGACCACTGGACGTCTCGAAGTGTTTCACAGCCAATGCAGTACTTTTTGAAGTGAGTCACTGTTGTAATGCAGCAAATGCATAAGAAGATATTAGGGCAGATAGTCAAAAGCTTGGTCAAAGCGGTAGGTTTTAAGAGTGTCTTAAAGGAAGAAAGAGAGTTAGAGGAGGGGGGAGAGAATTCCAGAGTTTCGGGCCTAGACTGCTGACTGCACGGCTACCGGTGATGGAGTAATTAAAATCGGGTAAGCTCAAGAACCCAGAATTAGATGGTGCAGGTATCTGAGGGTTGTGGGGCTGGAGGAGATCATAGAGATAGAAAGAGGCAAAGCCATGGAGGGACTTGAAAAGAGGATGAGAATTTTAAAATCAAGGTGTTGCTCAACTGGAAACCAGTGTAGGTCAGCAAGCACAGGGTGACGGATGAATGGGGTTTGGTGTGAGTAATCATAGAAATTTACAGCATGGAAGGAGGCCATTGAGCCTATTGTGTCTGCACTGACCGACAGAGAGCCATCTAGCCTAATACTACTTTCTGGCTTTGGGTCCGTAGCCCTGTAGGTTATGGCACTTCACGTGCATATCCAAGTACTTTTTAAAAATATTATGAAGGTTTCTGCCTCTAACACTCTGCAGGCAGTGAGTTCCAGATCCCCTCCACCCTCTGAGTGAAAATGTTTTCCCGAATCTCCTCTCAAGCTCCTACCACTTACCCTAAATCTATGGACCCATCAACCAAGGGGAATAGGGTCTTCCTGTCCACTCTGTGTAGACCCCTCATAATTTTATACACTTCAATTACGTCTGCCCTCTGCCTCCTCTGTTCCAAAGAAAACAATCCAAGCCTATCCAATCTTTCCTCATAACTAAAATCCTCCAGTCCAGTCAACATCCTCGTAAATCTCCTCTGTACCCTGTCTAGTGCAATCACAGCTTTCCTATCATTCAGTGACCAGAACTGCACACAGTACTCCAGCTGTGGCCCAATCAGTGTTTTATACACCAGCATAACCGTCCAGCCCTTATATTCTATGCCTTGGCTAATAAAGCCAAGTATCCCGTGCACCGACTTGATCACCTTACTTACCTGTCCAGCCACCTTCGGGGATCTATGGACATGCATTCCAAGGACTCTCTGTTCCTCTACACTTAAGTATCATACCATTTATAGTGTATTCCCTTGCCTTGTTCACCTTTTCCAAATGCATTACCTCACACTTCTGTGGATTGAACTCCATTTCCCACTGTTCCACCCATCTGACTAATCCATTGATATCTTCCTGCAGTCTACCACTGCTACCTTCATTATCAACTGCACAGCCAATTTTTGGATAGCTTGCAAACTTCTTTCCCCCTGTATTCAAGTCCAAATCATTGATATATACCACAAAAAGCAAGGGACCTAGTACTGAGCCCTGTGGAACCCTGCTGGAAACAGCCTTTCACTCACGAAGACATCCATTGACCATTCCTCTTTGCTTCCTGTGTCTGAGCGAGTTTTAGATCTAATTTGCCACTTTGCCTTGGATCCCATAGACTTTTACTTCCATGACTAGTCTGCCATGTGAGGCCTTATCAAAAGCCTTGCTAAAATGCATATTGACTGCATCAAATGCATTACCCTCATCGACACTCAAAAAAATTCAGTCGTGTTTGTCAGACATGACCATCCCTTAACAAATCTGTGCTCACTGTTTTTGATTAATTCGTGTCTTTCTAAATGAAGATTTATCCTGCCCTCAGAATTTTTCCCAATAATTTTCCCACCACCGAGCTTGGGCTGACTGGCCTGTAATTGCGCGGTCTATCCATGTCTCTCTTTTTAAACAATGGTATAACGTTACCTGTCCTCCAGTCCTCTAGCATCACACCTGTAGCCAGAGAGGATTGGAGAATGATGGTCAGAGCCTCCACTATTTCTTCTCTTGCTTCCCTTAACAGCTGAGGCTACATTTCATCTGTGCGTCGGGATTTATCCACTTTCAAAAATGTTAAACCAATTATTACTTCCTCTCTCACTATGGTAATTTAATCTTCTATTTCACACTCTTTCTCCCTGATTTCAGTGTTTTTATCATCACTCACTTTTGTGAAACCAAAATACGCTATGTATTCTTTATGAACCATGCCAAGGGGCTTGGATGGGGCAGTATTTGTAAGGAGCATCCAGGAGGGCTTCTTGAAACAATATGTAGATAGTCCAACTAGGGATGGGGCCGTACTGGACCTGGTATTGGGGAATGAGCCCGGCCAGGTGGTCGAAGTTTCAGTAGGGGAGCATTTTGGGAACAGTGACCATAATTCCGTAAGTTTTAAGGTACTTGTGGATAAGGATAAGTAGTCCTCGGGGAAAGGTGCGAAATTGGGGGAAGGCTAATTATAACAATATTAGGCAGGAACTGAAGAATTTAGATTGGGGGCGGCTGTTTGAGGGTAAACCAACATCTGACATGTGGGTGTCTCAAACGTCAGTTGATTAGAATCCAGGACCAGCATGTTCCTGTGAGGAAGAAGGATAAGTTTGGCAAGTTTCGGGAACCTTGGATAACGCGGGATATTGTGAGCCTAGTCAAAAAGAAAAAGGAAGCATTCATAAGGGCTGGAAGGCGAGGAACAGACTAATCCCTTGAGGAATATAAAGACAGTAGGAAGGAACATAAGCAAGAAGTCAGGAGGGCGAAAAGGGGTCATGAAAAGTCGTTGGCAAACAGGATTAAGGAAAATCCCAAGGCTTTTTATAAGTATATAAAGAGCAAGAGGGTAACTAAGGAAAGGGTTGGCCCACTCGAGGACAGAGAAGGGAATCTATGTGTGGAGCCAGAGGAAATGGGCGAGGTACTAAATGAGTACTTTGCATCAGTATTCACCAAAGAGAAGGACTTGGTGGATGATGAGCCTAAGGAAGGGAGTGTAGATAGTCTCAGTCATCTCATTATTGAAAAGGAGGAGGTGTTGGGTGTTTTGCAAAGCATTAAGGTAGATAGGTCCCCAGGGTCTGATGGGATCTACCCCAGAATACTGAGGGAGGCAAGGGAAGAAATTGCTGGGGCCTTGACAGAAATCTTTGCATCCTCATTGGCTACAGGTGAGGTCCCAGAGGACTGGAGAATAGCCAATGTTGTTCCTTTGTTTAAGAAGGGTAGCAAGGATAATCCAGGAAATTATAGGCCAGTGAGCCTTAAGTCAGTGGTAGGGAAACTATTAGAGAGGATTCTTCGGGACAGGATTTACTCCCATTTGGAAACAAACGAACTTATTAGCGAGACGCAGCATGGTTTTGAAAAGGGGAGGTCGTGTGTCTCTAATTTGATTGAGTTTTTTGAGGAAGTGACAAAGATGATTGATGAAGGAAGGGCAGTGGATGTTGTCTATATGGACTTCAGTAAAGCCTTTGACAAGGTCCCTCATGGCAGACTGGTACAAAAGGTGAAGTCTCACGGGATCAGAGGTGAGCTGGCAAGATGGATACAGAACTGGCTCGGTCATAGAAGACAGAGGGTATCAGTGGAAGGGTGCTTTTCTGAATGGAGGGCTGTGACTAGTGGTGTTCCGCAGGGATCAGTGCTGGGATCTTTGCTGTTTGTAGTATATATAAATGATTTGGAGGAAATGTAGCTGATCTGATTAGTAAGTTTGTGGACGACACAAAGGTTGGTGGAGTTGCGGATAATGATGAGGATTGTCAGAGGATACAGCAGGATATAGATCGGTTGGAGACTTGGGCGGAGAAATGGCAGATGGAGTTTAATCCGGACAAATGTGAGGTAATGCATTTTGGAAGGTCTAATGCAGGTGGGAAGTATACAGTAAATGGCAGAACCCTTAGGAGTATTGACAGGCAGAGAGATCTGGGCGTACAGGTCCACAGGTCACTGAAAGTAGCAACGCAGGTGGATAAGGTAGTCAAGAAGGCATACGGCATGCTTGCCTTCATCGGTCGGGGCATAGAGTATAAAAATTGGCAAGTCATGCTGCAGCTGTACAGAACTTTAGTTAGGCCACACTTAGAATATTACGTGCAATTCTGGTTGCCACACTACCAGAAGGATGTGGAGGCTTTGGAGAGGGTACAGAAGAGTTTTACCGGGATGTTGCCTGGTCTGGAGGGCATTAGCTATGAGGAGAGGTTGGATAAACTCGGATTGTGTTCACTGGAACGACGGAGGTGGAGGGGTGACATGATAGAGGTTTACAAAGTTATGAGTGGCATGGACAGAGTGGATAGTCAGAAGCTTTTTCCCAGGGTGGAAGAGTCAGTTACTAGGGGACATAGGTTTAAGGTGAGAGGGGCAAAGGTTAGAGGGGATGTGCGAGGCAAGTTCTTTACACAGAGGGTGGTGAGTGCCTGGAACTTGCTGCCGGGGGAGGTGGTGGAAGCAGGTCCGATAGCGACGTTTAAGAGGCATCTTGACAAATACAGGAATAAGATGGGAATAGAGGGATACGGTCTCCGGAAGTGCAGAAGGCTTTAGTTTAGGCAGGCATCAAGATCAGCGCAGGCTTGGAGGGCCGAATGGCCTGTTCCTGTGCTGTACTGTTCTTTGTACATTTAAGGTGTGGCTTTGAGCTGCCTGAAGAGAGGGAAAGACCCATGAACAGAAGGGTTGCTACACTCTGTGGAGAAACACTGCTTTGGAGAGAGGAAGCCTTGTGTTTCAGGTGTGGCAGATTACGATTGCCTCCAGTCTCTGAAGAATCCCTGCCTCAAGAGTGACTACTGCTGCCTTTTGTGTTTTGGGAGCTCTTGAAATCTCAAGAAAGCTTATAGTGCTGGACTGCTACTTGAAAATCCAAGTAGATCTGTTGCTGCACCCCTGATGGAAGACTTCTTTTATTCATTCATGGATATGGGCGTCGCTGACCAGGTCAGCATTTATTGCCCATCCCTAATTGCCCTTGGGAAGGTGGTGGTGAGCTGCCTTCTTGAACCACTGCAGTCCATGTGGAGTACGTGTACCCACAGTGTTGACATTCCAAGATTTTATCCCAGCGACAGTGAAGGAACGGCGATATAGTTCCAAGTCAGGATGGTGTGTGACTTGGAGGGAAACTTGCAGGTGGTGGTGTTCCCATGCGTTTGCTGCCCAATCCTTCTAGTTGGTAGAGGTCACGGGTTTGGAAGGTGCTGTCTAAGGAGCCTTAGTGCATTGCTCCAGTGCATCTTGTAGATGGTACACACTGCTGCCACTGTGCGACGGTGGTGGAGGGAGTGAATGTTTGCAGCTGGGGTATCAATCAAGCGGGCTGCCTTGTCCTGGATGGTGTCGAACTTCTTGAGTGTTGTTCGTGTTGCACCCATCCAGGCAAGTGGAGAGTATTCCATCACACTCCTGACTTGTGCCTTGTAGAAGGTGGACAGGCTTTGGGGAGTCAGGAGGTGAGTTACTTGCCGCAGAATACCTAGCCTCTGACCTGTACTTGCAGCCACAGTATTTGTGTGGTGACTCCAGTGCAGTTTCTGGTCAATGGTAGCCCCTGGGATGTTGATAATGGGGGATTCAGCGATGGTAATGCCATTGAATGTCAAGAGGAGATGGTTAGATTCTCTCTTGTTGGAGATGGTCATTGCCTGGCACTTGTGTGGCGCGAATGTTACTTGCCACTTATCAGTGGCGCAGTGGTTAGCACCGCAGCCTCACAGCTCCAGCGACCCGGGTTCAATTCTGGGTACTGCCTGTGTGGAGTTCTCCCTGTGTCTGTATGGGTTTCCTCCGGGTGCTCCGGTTTCCTCCCACAAGCCAAAAGACTTGCAGGTTGGTAGGTAAATTGGTCATTATAAATTGCCCCTAGTATAGGTAGGTGGTAGGGAAATATAGGGACAGGTGGGGATGTGGTAGGAATATGGGATCAGTGTAGGATTAGTATAAATGGGTGGTTGATGGTCGGCACAGACTCGGTGGGCCGAAGGGCCTGTTTCAGTGCTGTATCTCTAAACTAAACTAAACAGCCCAAGCCTGGATGTTGTCCAAGTCATGCTGCATTTCTACGCGGACTGTTTCAGTATCTGAGGAGTCACGAATAGTCACGAACATCCCCCCATCTGACCTTATGATTGAAGGAAGGTCAGAATGAAGCAGCTGAAGATGGTTGGGCCGAGGGCACTACCCTGGGGAACTCCTGCAGTCATGTCCTGGAGCTGAGATGATTGACCGCCAACAACCACAACCATCTTCCTTTGCTCTAGGTATGACTCCAGCCAGCAGAGAGTTTTCTCCCTGATTCCCATTGACCTCTGTTTTGCTAGGGCTCCTTGATGCCTTACTCGGTCAAATGCTGCCTTGATTTCAAGGGCAGTCACTCTCACCTCACCTCATGAGTTCAGCTCTTGTGTCCATGTTTGAATCAAGGCTGTAATGAGGCCAGGTGCTGAGTGGCCCTGTGAGAACCCAAACTGGGTATCACTGAAACTCCTTGCTCAGCATGATAGAGCCTCTCTCAAATGGCTCGGAACGCATACTGTCCATCCGACTGCTCACCACCTCTGGTCCAGTACACCTACTCAGCATCTATGCTCCAACACTCTGCTCCCCCCCTGAAGCTAAAGACCAGTTCTACGAGCAACTCCATAACATCATTAGCAGCATCCCCAACACCGAACACCTATTCCTGCTGGGGGACTTTAATGCCAGGGTTGGGGCCGACCATGACTCATGGCCCTCCTGCCTTGGGCGCGATGGCGTTGGAAGGATGAATGAGAACGGGCAGAGACTGCTTGAGTTGTGTACCTATCATAGCCTCTGCATCACCAACTCGTTCTTTCACACTAAACCCTGTCACCAGGTTTCATGGAGGCACCCAAGATCGCGCCATTGGCACCAGCTAGACCTCATTGTCACAAGGCGAGCCGCCTTAAACCGTGTTCAAATCACACGCAGCTTCCACAGTGCGGACTGCGACACCGACCACTCCCTGGTGTGCAGCAAGGTTAGACTCAGACCAAAGAAGTTGCATCATTCCAAGCAGAAGGGCCACCTGCGCATCAACACGAGCAGAATTTCTCACCCACAGCTGTTACAAAAATTTCTAAATTCATTTGCAACAGCCCTTCAAAACACTCCCACAGGGGATGCTGAGACCAAGTGGGCCCACATCAGAGACGCCATCTATGAGTCAGCTTTGACCACCTACGGCAAAAGCGCAAAGAGAAATGCAGACTGGTTTCAATCTCATAATGAAGAGCTGGAACCTGTCATAGCCGCTAAGCGCATTGCACTGTTGAACTACAAGAAAGCCCCCAGCGATTTAACATCTGCAGCACTTAAAGCAGCCAGAAGCACTGCACAAAGAACAGCCAGACGCTGCGCAAACGACTACTGGCAACACATTTGCAGTCATATTCAGCTGGCCTCAGACACCGGAAACATCAGAGGAATGTATGATGGCATGAAGAGAGCTCTTGGGCCAACCATCAAGAAGATTGCCCCCCTCAAATCTAAATCAGGGGACATAATCACTGACCAACACAAACAAATGGACCGCTGGGTTGAGCACTACCTAGAACTGTACTCCAGGGAGAATGCTGTCACTGAGACTGCCCTCAATGCAGCCCAGCCTCTACCAGTCATGGATGAGCTGGACATACAGCCAACCAAATCAGAACTCAGTGATGCCATTGATTCCCTAGCCAGCGGAAAAGCCCCTGGGAAGGACAGCATTACCCCTGAAATAATCAAGAGTGCCAAGCCTGCTATACTCTCAGCACTACATGAACTGCTATGCCTGTGCTGGGACGAGGGAGCAGTACCTCAGGACATGCGCGATGCCAATATCATCACCCTCTACAAAAACAAAGGTGACCGCGGTGACTGCAACAGCTACCGTGGAAACTCCCTGCTCAGCATAGTGGGGAAAGTCTTTGCTCGAGTCGCTCTGAACAGGCTCCAGAAGCTGGCCGAGCGCGTCTACCCTGAGGCACAGTGTGGCTTTCGTGCAGAGAGATCGACCGTTGACAT
Source organism: Heterodontus francisci (assembly GCF_036365525.1). Taxonomy (NCBI): domain Eukaryota; kingdom Metazoa; phylum Chordata; class Chondrichthyes; order Heterodontiformes; family Heterodontidae; genus Heterodontus; species Heterodontus francisci. Next base: position 105,791,854 of record NC_090371.1, read on the forward strand.
GCTGTTCTCCCTTCGTCAGATACAGGAGAAATGCCGTGAACAACAGATGCCCCTCTACATTGCTTTCATTGATCTCACCAAAGCCTTTGACCTAGTCAGCAGACGTGGTCTCTTCAGACTACTAGAAAAGATTGGATGTCCACCAAAGCTACTAAGTATCATCACCTCATTCCATGACAATATGAAAGGCACAATTCAACATGGTGGCTCTTCCTCAGAGCCCTTTCCTATCCTGAGTGGCGTGAAACAGGGCTGTGTTCTCGCACCCACACTTTATGGGATTTTCTTCTCCCTGCTGCTTTCACATGCGTTCAAGTCCTCTGAAGAAGGAATTTTCCTCCACACAAGATCAGATGGCAGGTTGTTCAACCTTGCCCGTCTTGGAGCGAAGACCAAAGTACGGAAAGTCTTCATCAGGGAACTCCTCTTTGCTGACGATGCTGCATTAATATCTCACGCAGAAGAGTGTCTGCAGAGACTCATCGACAGGATTGTGACTGCCTGCAACGAATTTGGCCTAACCATCAGCCTCAAGAAAACGAACATCATGGGACAGGATGTCAGAAATACTCCATCCATCAATATCGGCGACCACGCTCTGGAAGTGGTTCGAGAGTTCACCTACCTCGGCTCAACTATCACCAGTAACCTGTATCTCGATGCAGAAATCAACAAGCGCATGGGAAAGGCTATGTCCAGACTAGCCAAGAGGGTGTGGGAAAATGGCACACTGACACGGAACACAAGTGTTTCAAACCTGTGTTCTCAGTACCTTGCTGTACGGCAGCGAGGCCTGGACAATGTATGTCAGCCAAGAGCGACGTCTCAACTCATTCCATCTTCGCTGCCTCCGGAGAATCCTTGACGTCGAGTGACAGGACCGTATCTCCAACGCAGAAGTCCTCGAGGCAGCCAACATCCCCAGCATATACACCCTACTTAGCCAGCGGCGCTTGATGTGGCTTGGCCGTGTGAGCCGCATGGAAGATGGCAGGATCCCCAAGGACGCATTGTATAGCGAGCTCGTCACTGGTATCAGACTCACCGGCCGTCCATGTCTCAGCTTTTAAGTTTGCAAACGTGACATGAAGTCCTGTGGCATGAACCACAAGTCGTGGGAGTCAGTTGCCAGTGATCGCCAGAGCTGGCGGGCAGCCATAAATGCGGGGCTAAAGAGAGGCGAGTCGGAGAGACTTAGCAGTTGGCAGGAAAAAAGGCAGAAGTGCAAGGAGAGAGCCAACTGTGTAACAGCCCTGACAACCAATTTTATCTGCAGCACCTGTGGAAGAGTCTGTCACTCTAGAATTGGCCTTTATATCCACTCCGGGTGCTGCTCCATAAACCACTGACTACCTTCAGGCGCTTACCCCATGTCTCTCGAGACAAGGAGACCAAAGAAGGAGAGAAGAAAGAAGAGATGCTGAAGCAATCCGTGTCCATATGCAGCAAGACCTGGATAACAATCAGGCTTGGGCTGATAAGTGGCAAGTAACATTCGGATTTTTAGGTAGTAATGATGGCGAAACTGTCAATAATTGTTCTCATTGCTGAGAAACTGACAGTAACTGCTGGCGCCTGCACAAACGTAGCTGAACACAGAAATCCAAAAGTTGCTGTCAGTGATTCCCTGCTGTTCCACAGGGTATGCAGTTGCACTCCTGCAGATGGAAAGTTTTGTACTCAGTTGAATTGACATTAAATTTTACTTTTGTGCTGTTAGTCTCGCATGAAAAAGTTGCGTCTTGTTGAATGAGATGTAACTGGGTTTTTAAATGGTATACTAAATTTGTAATTACTGCTGAACAATCTCTTTGGCCCTGAAAAACTAATTTTATATTTGTGGGTTGTCAAATTTCTCCATTATGAGAATTGCATAGGTTTTGAATATAGTACACTTTTTAAGAGGTTTTGTATATTGTATTTCAGCTTCTATCTTAATCCCATGTGTATGTCCCAATAATTATTTTGTTAGCTGTTGAACAATTAAAAAATGAAGAATAGTCACTGCATTTTACTTCCTGGTTTGCTGTCTGAGAATTCTTCAGTTATGTTTGGCTGTTTAGCCTGTTTGGTGACATCACTGTTGCTGGATGCCGAGATTCCCTCTCGTTGGCACACAAATGAAGTTAACATCGGGAAAGGTGAAATCCATGCCACAGACATTGCTCATGTTAGGATTGAGGTGGGAGGAGTGCACTGTCTTTACCTAGTTCCACTTCTCCACAGGTCACAACATATATTTAAATATTTACCCAGTTACCGATAATCAAATACTCTATTCTTTATCCCCGAATAAAATACACCAACCAGGTTTCTTTCATAAACAACAAAGTTATCAGTTTATTATAAAACAAGACTTATCCAATCGTGAAGTAAAACATTGACACACAGATTGAAATAGGAAAGCTCCTTTCTTAAATACACACACACACGCACTGATTAAAGAAAAAATAAAGAAATGTTCTCTCTGTAGAGGTCTTTTACAAAAAAGACTAAAAAGAATGCTTTGGCCAAATACTTGCCAATTCTTGAAAAAGGATGCGATAGGTTGTGCCCCAAAAATGGCATACAGTCTGGCGTCCGAGTACACATAGATTGGTCCTCTTTTCTGGAACAGTTCTTTTCAGGTGGCGTCGAGAATTAATCTGGCAGGCTTTCCAGGAGAAATGCGGCATCAGATGTTTCAGATATCACACTCTATATGCAGGGTTTCGCAGCAACAGGAGGAAGGAGGCGGCGAGTTGGGTGCTTTTCTCTTGGCAGGTTGATCTCCAACTGCTTTCAAAACAGTCCACATCCCAACTGAGCCAAAACAATATCCCAAAAGCGAAACCTCCTGACCACCATAAATCTCGACATGTCACTTCTCTAAACATTTTCCCCAAATCACCAAGGTTTCTGTTGTTTATTGGGCTTAAGGCATGTGACATCCAGTAAAGGTTTGCTTTCAAACAAGACCTCTCAGTAACCCTTGTAAAAAGAAACACATCAATGGAATCTTTTCAGTCTTCCCAAATGAAGCAATGCCCATAATTCTAAAATATGAGTCCTCAAAAAAAAAGAAGCACTTTCATAACACTAGATCTTTGTGGACAGCATTCTTCAAGGCCAGCAGCGAGCGTCGTCGCTTTGCTGCTCACCGCAAAATACGGCCCCTGGTTTTTTCCCCACTTCACTGGCTGCTGTCTGCCTTGAGCTCTCACTTGCAGTGCTTAATGGTATTTTTCTCACTGATTATGTAGCCACGTGGTGAAAATGTAATTTTTGGTGAAGGGTGTTGGGTGGAGCAAAAATGTGAATCAGGAACAGTACAATCCACCTACCATTATCTATTTAAATTCTTGCTGTTGCACAAAGGTTCAGGCTAAACAGAACTTATTACAGCACTACAATTTTAAATAGGGCAATCACGTGACTTGCACCTAAATCTTCAATATAGAGACAGTGGGCTGGTTTGAGTTCAGATTAAGGAGTGTAACTCCTCTACTGCTGTTTTTCATTACAGTTGAACTGATGTTTAAACCTACAGTCAATTCATTTGGGGACTTTTAGGTAGAAAATACTGGAGATTTAAGATGTTTGTCGACCGTGTAGTTTTCTTGCATTTGCTTTATTTATAGAAATGTATGTATTTGTTTTTTTTGACTTTGAATTATCTTTGCAGCCCTTATTCTGCTGAATACTGCATAGTATTTGAATGTACTAAACCTTCCGCTGCTATGGAATTGGTCATTTACAGCTACTAATAAAGTTTTTCTTGGAGTGTATTTAAATTTAAGTGATGTGCTTGATTTGAAATGAGATAAAAATTCCAGTCAATGCCTGTTACAATTGAACAATGTTAAAAATCTGGTTGAACATAAATGCATTTTACCTTTAATTTATTTTTTTTTCAGGTACGCATTGAGACAGCTACAACCCTGAAGCTTGATATCCTTTTCAATGTATCTAGGAGTACATTGTCCTGATGCATTTGTTTTTTTGTTTTCTCTTTCGGAGATTTCTTTGCTATTTTTTCCAGCATTGTGGTATCAGAGTGAGATATTGAGTGATGAATGAGTGATAGGGTGATCACTGCAAATGCAGAACTGTTCACTAAAATGAATGCTGTATATTTTGGGTACACTGTGGGGTGGGACTGAAGTGACTTATTCTTTATAAGTATTTTATTTTACTTTACTATGTGTCTTCACTTTTCTTCTAATTAATATTTCCTTCTACTTCTCTGTCATTTTGTTTCCACATCTCTCATGGTCTGTGCATTATCTTTTCTCTCTTATACTCCTCTTTCTTTGGTACCATCACCTTTTATCATCTAAATTCCATTAGTACAGTATGTAAATCCTGTTGTGCAAAGACAAAGTGTCACTTAGCATGCATGGTGTTCCTAAAGGAAAGGATGTTCAGAAAAACACATGGAATTTATTTCCTTTTTCTCTATATTAATATTCATAATCCTTTCACATTAGTCCCTTACACTGTGTTATTTGGGGACCTTACTTTAAGTTGGGTGTGTTGAAGTGACAGTATGAACTCCATTCATTAAGTGCTTCCATCCATTCAAAGAAATTAGAAACTTGCTTGCTGCCTTTATGGGAAAAAATTTTTCCAAGTGGCTTTACAATAGAAAGTGATGCTACGGAGGAAGAGGTTAGAGGGCATGACTGAAATCTTAGTTGAAAAGATAGGTTTTGAGTAGGTTTTTAAAGCTGTAGAGAAAATTAGAGAAGCAAAATGTGTTCCATGGTTGGCCAAGGCAATGGAGTGGTCTGCTAAATAGAGTGGTGTGACATTTAGTAGGTCAGTGGACTGAAGAGTGAGGCTGAACATGAGACTGCAAACAGGAATGGAGTTTGTAGCAAGGAAATGGAGTTTCTCTTGAGGGTAGACAATTATGGTTTCAGTCCTCCTGATGTTCAATTGAAGGAGGTTGCGACTCATCCATAATATGATGCCGTATGGAGAGCATGTAGGTGTACATGGGATCAAGAGGAATAGCATACATTTTGATCTAATCCCAGTTCTGAAGAAGGGTCACTGACCTGAAACATTAACTCTGCTTCTGTCACCACAGATGCTGCCAGACCTGCTGAGTATTTCCAGCGTTTCTTATTTTTATTTCAGAAAAACCCAGGTTGCCAATCAGGTTAGTCATGTGACTAGCTGGTCTGACCATGTCTGTTGGGGATTCTGTTGTCTTAGCCGACCCTGGAATGTCTCCTCTTATGCACAATACCTCGTGCTCAAAGTCCATTGTGGGTTAAATTGGAGCAGGGGATAGCCCCTTTGTCACTCCAAGCACTGTTTGTTTGTATGCAAATGTTTTTTCCAGCCACGGCTGGTTTGTTTAACAAGTCATTTCCTCGTTCCAGCAACAGTTTAAAAACAATGCTCATATGACAAAATTAATATGCCTCATTCTTGGCAGGTGAAAGCGAGGGTGACCTTCCTCGGGCATATTGTAGGCCAAGCACAAGTGTTGCCAAAAACAGTGAAAGTACAAGCATTGGCAGAGTTCCCTACCCCTAAGATTAAGCGAGAAATCATGAGGTTTTTAGGGATGTGTAGTTTCTACCGAAAGTTTGTACCAAATTTTAATATCATAGCTGCTGCAATAACAGATTTGCTACAGATAAAGAAAACCAAGGTAGTGTGGTTAGGGGAATGCTGAGCATCTTTTAGAAGCTGAAAGCCATTTTGACGAATGAACCAGTGTTGGCTGCTCCAAATTTCACTAAGCCCTTCAAGGTAGCAGTTGATGCTCGTGACCTGGGGGTTAGTGAGTCCTGTTGCAAGACGATGAGTCAGGCATAGAAAAGCCAGTGGGATACTTTTCCAAAAAGCTAAATCGACGCCAAAGAAGATATTCAACAGTGGAAAAAGAAACCCTAGGTCTATTATTGGCTGTTAAACATTTTGAAGTCTATGTCCGCAATGACGATATAGAGACACTGGTATGTACTGATCATAACCCCCTAGCCTTTGTGGAAAGATTCAAAAACCAGAATGCCAGAATATTCCGATGGAGTTTACTATTACAGCCCTATCACTTAAAGATTATCCATATTGCGGGACAAAATAATGTGATTGCAGATGCTTTATTTAGAAGCTGATTTTGAGTTATCTAAGTGCAAAGATCGTCCAAAGCAGAACTGTATTAGCTACAAGAAAAAAGTGAATGAGTGTGAGTGTGAAAGTGTGTTTTAAAATTTTTCACCTATTTTTTCCACACTTAGTAATGAAATGCATTTAAAAATGGTGTTTCATTCCTCCAAGGATGGAGGTGTCATGAAAGTGCCTCTGTGTTAAATATATTTTTTGAGAATTCATTTTTGAAAGCTTGCAGAAATGTTAAACTTCGGGGTTTTCAAAGGGGGTCATGTAAAGACCACTTGAATTTTAAAAACAGTCCCTGGAAATATTTTTTTCAAAGGGACACTGAGAGGTCTTGTGTGGAAAACAAGTCTTTCTGGGAAACCACCTGACTTCCAGCTCAGTAAACAACAGAGAACTTTGGACACCTGGAGAAGTTGTTTACCAAGAAGTGACAGGTCAGGATTGATGGAGGTCAAAAAGTTGACCACCTGTTGTTGCTTTCGCTTTTGAATTGTTTTGAGTTGGGGTTGAACTGTACAAAAAGGTAGAGAACCTTCAAGGAGATAAGAGAAAACCGCAACCCAGCTCAGCTTTCTAGCACCTCTCTAAAAAGACCCTGAAAAGTCCACTGTGTCAACTCATCTCATCTACTGTCTTTGAAAAAAAGCCTGCAAAATTAATTCTCAATGCCACCTGAAAAGAACTGTTCTAAAAGATCCCAGGGACCTGTCTATATGTACTCAGAGGCCAGACTTTATGCCAGTTTTGGAACACAACATATCTCATCTGCTAAATTAAAAGCAAAATACTCAGATGCTGGAAATTTGAAATACAAACAAAAAGTGCTGGGAATACTCATCAGGTCTGGCAGCCTATGGAGAGAGAAGCAGCGTTAACGTTTGAGGTCAGTGGCCTTTCATCAGAGTTCTGACCTGGAACGTCAACTCTGCTTCTCTCTCCACAGATGCTGCCAGACCTGCTGAGTATTTCCAGCATTTTTTGTTTTTATATCTCATCTGCTGTTTCTTCAAGAGCTCTAAAAACAAATATACCTTTGTTTATATGGTTAACCGGTGTATGTGTATGTGTGTGTGTGTGTGAGGGGCTAAGGTAAAAAGGGAACTTTAATATTTCAATCTGTGTGTTTATGCTTTACTGCATTACTGATTAAGACTTGTTTTATAATAAACTGATAATTTTCTTGTTTATTAAAGAATCCTGGTTCATGTGTTTTATTCTTGGTTAAAAATAGAGTAGATGGTTGACTGTATCGGTAAATGGGGCAAAAATTTTAATATATGTTGTGACCCACGATTAGTGGAACTAGAATAAACAGTGCACTTTTCCCATCTTGGTCATAACGGTGTGCATTATATATTGCAGACATGTCTTGGACATTGCCTGTAAAATAAAATGTGTGTATCTGTAGCTCATCTATACATTGGACTTGAGATAAGTAGTGCAGTACCCTTCGAGTTTTACTTTGGAAGCCCCCAGGGCATTCATCGCTTCAGTTTTTTTTCTTTTCTCCCAAAGATGCTGCTGGTTTATTTCAAGTTGCAAATCATCTGTGTGTTGAGAACACTTAATTTTGACAAGCTGCTTGACCATAAGGAGTATTACAGCTGGGCTTCAATCCAGTGCTTATCCAACATCCAGAGATGCACATTTTCAACAATAGTCCTAAATATCCTGGCTTATTTCCACACCTCTCCCTCCCTCTACCCTACATTGCTGAAGTACCAATCTTTTTCTTATATGATATTTGCCCATTAATCCAGTAACTAGAATAGATAGCATTCAATGCTTGCTGTGACATTGCTGCAAAATACTGGATGCACCACGGGTAACCATTGCAGGAAATTAACGTTGGGCATGTATAGTTCTCTGGTTGCAGAGATTGTTTGTTTTTTTTTTGTCTTAAAACAGCTTCACACACTAACTCCACATTCAATCCTTGGTAAGTTGGAGCAGTTTTTGGTCTGTGTTGCAGGTCTTTTGTCAACCAAGGTTGGAATATATTTTCTCATAATCTGAGCAAGGCTGGCAAGTCGAATAAATAATTTAGAACGGAATAGTTTGCATCAGCAAGTATACTTTTCTTTCTGTTTTGTGTTGGCTTCAGCAAAACTGAAAAATGTTTTCCGTGATCAGCATTTTGTTTTTCAGTGATTGGTTGTGAGGAAATAATTTGTCCATGTCAGTTGACTTAAATTTTAATTCTTGTTTACTGGATTAGATTCTTTTCTCATAATGTATGTTTTTTTTTTCAATTTTGTGGATCCAAACTATGGTTATATCTGGGGGAAAAAAAGTAAGATTTTTCAGTGTGGAAAAATTATTTGCAGATTGCATGGGGAATCCTTGCCAATCCAATAGCTTAATCATAAAGGTACATTTTTACTGATGGTATTGATGGCTTTACGAAGGCAACAAAAGTATTGTTCTTTAACATTATTATTACCTGTGGATGACTTTGAGTTTAGAACGGAACAGTTTGTACCAGTAAGTATTCTTTTATTTGTATTTTTTGTTCGCTTTGGCAAAACTGAAAAATGTTTTCAATAATAAGAATTTTGCAGGGTCCTTTTGTTGATTATCAATTATCGTTTGAGAGAAAATAGTGTTAGTAGAACCAAAATCAAACTTCAGGAAATGAAGTGACTGAAATGACCTTTATCAAAACCATGATTGTGCTCGATCTCATCCCCAAGGAATTGGTATTACTCTTTCAGGCCAGTTGACAGTAGGGCATTTCATAAAGTTATGAGTAGGACAACTGTATAATTCAATTTTAATTTTTTTATTTGTTTTCATTGTCAGTACCTGTGATTTATCTAAATCAATTGTATAGATGCAAATTCCCAAAATAATTAACTTAATCATAATGAACGCACAGGGGTTTAAACATGAGTGCTTTGAGGACTACAAATATGTCAACGCCAGGATTTAGAAGCAAAAGGAAGACGGTAACAAATTGTTTATCCATGGAATTTCATGACTTTATAAATATTGCTTCATTCATTTGTTCTCCGCTCCCTGTTCTAATGTTTAAAAAAAAAGGTTGGTCTCTACAACACAATATCCTTCAGCTTGAAGGCTAAACATGTCGTGGTTATAGACTAATCTGCAACAGATGTTAATGCTGTGATTAGCTGGGTAGCTGTCAGTTTATCCTTGTTTCTGTTGTAGAAAGGGTGTCAATTTGACATTTTCTGGTGACTGGCATTGTTCCTAAACTATTCAAGCTGTGTTCTGGTATTTCATATCATCCAAAGTGTTGAATGCTATGCAGCCTTGTAAATTTTACAAAAGCAGTTACACTGGCTTTACACACAGATTCTACAGTTATTTGAGGAGCGTAATTTTTATACTGTTGTATGGTGCAACTTACGCTATAATAGCACATTAAGTTAGATTTCTTTGAATTATTTCATCAAATATCAACAATAGTAAAATACACAAGAGCACAGCCCTCAATTCAAATGCATTTTATCTTCCAACACTAGTGTACCTGTGTGAACAAGGACATTTAAAGTTCAGAAAAAGGAAATTAAAGTATCTGTGACTAAGATTTAATAAAACTGAGATGTGTAAAAATATATATAGGTCCAAACTGGTTTCCTTCATGGTTTTGCAGCACCTTATGACAGACCTGAAAATCTGTATATACAACATTAATTGTATTCATTGCATTTCCTTTATACATGGTGATTTTCTCAAATATATTAATCTAGTCTAATATGACTGCCTCTTTATAAATCCTTGCTGATTATGCCAAATAAGCCTATGGCTTATTAAGTGTTCCTTCATTTCATGCCCTAACATGGGGTCTAAAAGTTCACACATCTGAGCTTCAATTAATTTGCTTGTTATTTTTCTGCTTTTAATATTTGTCGGGATGCTAGCATTGGCAAGTCTGGCACTCCTTTCCTAGTTTCGCAGAGAAGGTGATTGTGGGCCTTTTTCTTGAACCGTCTGTATGGTCTCGTTAACTCTTTGTAGTGGTTTGATACAACTGGGTGACTTGCCAGGCCACTTTAGAGGGCACTTAAGAGTCAGCCACGTTGATGTGGCAGTGGAGTCACATACAGGTCATACTAAGCACGAGCGTCAAGTTTCCTTCCCTAAAGGATATTAGTGAACTGGCTGGATTTTTACACCAATCCAACAGCTTCATGGTCACTTTTATTGATACCAGATTTTTCTTTTATTTCCATATTTTTTGAGCATACTTCTCAAACTGCCATGGTGGGATTTGAACTCAATCTATTCAATTACTGGTCCAGTAGCATAACCACTGCACTACCATACAGAGATTTCCTAGTTTATTTTTGTCCCCTTTTTTGAATGAAGTATAACATTTGCCATCCTCCTGTTCTTTGATATGAATGCTTCTGCACATTCTTTAGAAAATTATGTTTGATGCCTTTGCTATCTTTTCCCTAATCAGCTTCAGTATTCCAGAATGCATACTTATGACCCTCATGACCTTTCTATTTTTAGTACCCTTAATATATTTTAGTACTGTGCGCTTTTTAATATTTGTCTCCAGTAGAGTCTGTAATAACTAATGCAAAATACTCATAAAGCATCTCGGTCATTCCCTCACTCGCAAATCAAGATGGCCCCCTTATGTCTTTAAGTCAGCAATCCTGTTTTTGACTTTCATGTGCTTATAATACCCCTTGTTATTTCCTTTTATGTTGACCTTCACTCTTCATGTTTTGCCTTCGCTTTCCTAATTATTCGGCTTTATTTCTCTCCCTTTTATAATTATCTATTTTATTCTGTATAATCCCCCATACTTATATGCCACTTGAAAAAAAAATCTCTTATTTGCTATATCCTCTTTATACATATCACAGCTTTTCCTCCTAGTTGGAATGTAGTTAACTTGGTACCATATCCATGTCATAGTTAGAAGTCTCCTGTTGTTGGTCTGATGTTTGATCTGTCAATTTTCCAGGCAATTAATCTAAACCTTTCAACCTACTGAAAACAGCTAATTACTACTTCACTACCTTTATTTGCATCATTTTTCCAATCTGACCCCAATTAGGTTATGGTCAAATGTTTCTTATTTATAAGTTGTTTTCTTATACTGCTTTGTTACTTAGAATCAGATCCAACACTGTATCCTTCCTTCAAATCATAGGCTGCTCAGCTGGAAGCCATTCAGCCTTCATGTCATTGCCAGCTCTTTGCTTGAGCAGGTCAAAACTGCTTCCATTGCCCTGCTTTCTCTTCATAGTCCTGTATCTTCCTTTGAATCAGATGGTTATCCACTTAAAAGATGCAGTTGTGTTTGCGTCTGCTCCTATCTATGGCAAAACATTCCATGTTCTAACATCTCTGTGTACAAACCTTTCTCCTAACCCCTTCTTGCTTCCTTTGTGATTATTTTAAACTGATGGTCCTTTGTCATTGACTCCTCAACCAGAGAAAGTAGTTTTTCCATTTTCACCCTATTAAAACCCTTCAGAATTTTAAAAACCTCATTCCTATTAGCTTTCTCTGCTCAGTGGAAAAAGTTCCAATATTGCACATATCCTTATAACTGTAGTTTCTCATTCATGTCATCAGTCGACTGAAGCTTAACTGTTCTCTACCTATGGCTTTAATGTACATTATCTGTTAAGCTAAGCATTAATAAATCCAATCTGTTTTTCCTAACTAGCAAAGGCCGGAGTAGCAGGGGTAATCCTGTCTGCTGATTGTATTCCCATTATTTGACATTTTGCTCCTTCGGAACTAAAGTATCTATTTTGATCCTGTTGGTTTTGCAGCTTTGAAACGTGCATTAGGAGATAGCACTTAAGTGAAGATGTAATTTTTGTCCCCAGCTACAGTGCTAAAGGTGCTCAGTGGTCTAGTTTTTGTTCTGAAAGACAGATGTGACTGAGCTGAACTCCATTTTCCCTTGGCAGTGCTTATTCTACTGGCTTCCTGAGAGTTGATGACAATTTATCATGCCTTATTACTTGTAGCTTAAGGTAGTTGCTTCTGTTGAGATTCAAGCTGGTCTCAAAGGTTTGATAAACTGCAAAATTGTGGGCATTTCTCCAAGTGGTAAAAGTATGTAAAGCTTAGTGCACTATAAACAGTGAAGCTGTGATGTATGTAATTCTGGTATAAAAGTTCATTAAGGAAAATAATGAGTGGAAACTAAGCATACACACAGGGGAGAGAGAACTGTGTTTTCCAACAAATGCCCAGAGGCAGACATTTGCAAAGAAGTGGGAACAAATTGTTTCCCTGTTCTAGCAGACAGGGACTGGAATATGCTATAGCGATCAAAGAAACAATTTCATACAACTGAAACATTAATTATTTTGTGACTTTCCTTCTTGTGCTCATTTGTGTTGACTTGACATTTGATCTTTAACATAATCATTCCAAATATTCTGTTTGTCGCTATCATTTTTGAGTACCTTTAAAATTGCTGTAATTACAGCACATAATTATTTATTTTTTCTTTTATAGTACTTGGAAAACATTTTCAGTCTACTCTTCCAGTTGCTGCAACAAGTCACAGAATGTGATACGAAAATGCATGTATTGCATGTCATTTCTTGTGTCATCGAAAGAGTTGGAATGCAGGTAATACTCTGGAAACCTGTACATTTGCGCAATCCATTTTTAAAATCTTTTTATACCAATTTTTATCCTGTACATATATTAATCTGCACTTCACAGAGTCACAGAATTGTTACAACACAGAAGGAGGCCATTCAACCCATCATGTTTGCACCTGCTCTCCAAGTGAGTAATTCACTTAGTGCCATTCCCCTGCCATCTCCCCATAACCCTGTACATTCTTCCTTTTTCGGTAACTATCTAATTCCCTTTTGAATGCCTCAATTGAACCTGCCTCCACTGCACACTCTGGCAGTGCATTCCAGATCCTAACCACTTGATGCGTGTCGAAGTTTTTCCTCATGTCGCTATTGTTTCTTTTGCCAATTAGCTTAAATCTGTGCCCTCTCGTTCTTGATCCTTTCACGGGTGGGAACAGTTTCTCCCTATCTACTCTGTCCAGACCCCTCATGATTTTGAATACCTCTATCAAATCTCCTCTCAGCCTTCACCTCTGCAAGGAAAACAGTCCCAACTTCTCCAGTCGATCTTCGTAAATTAAGTTGCTCATCCCTGGAACCATTCTCGTGAATCCTTTCTGCACTCTTTCCAATGCCTTCACATCTTTCCTTAAATGCGGCGAGCAGAACTGGATGCAGTACTCCAGCTGAGGCAGAACTAGTGTCTTATGCAAGTTCAACATAACGTCCTTGGTCTTGTGATCTGTGCCCCTATTAATAAAGCCTATGATACTGTATCCTTTATTGACCGCTTTCTCAACCTGTCTTGCCACCTTTAATGACTTATGCACATATACACGTAGGTCTCTCTGTTCCTGCACCCCCTTTAGAGTTGTACCCTTTGTTATATTGTCTTTCCATGTTCTTCTTACCACAATGAATCACTTCACAATTCTCCGCATTGAACTTCACCTGCCACTTGTGTGCCCATTCCACCAGTTTGTCTGTGTCCTTTTGAAGTTCTACATTATCCTTCTCACAGTTCACAATGCTGCCAAGTTTTGTATCATCTGCAAACTTTGAAATTGTGCCCTATACACCAAGGTCTCGATCATTGATATATATTAGGAAGAGCAAGGGTGCCAACACTGCCCCCAGGGAACTCCACTATAAACCTTCCTCCAGTCCAAAAATGTCCATTAACCACTACTCTCTGTTTCCTGTCACTCAGCCAATTTCATAACTATGTTGCGACTGTCCCTTTTATTTGATGAGCTATAACTTTTCTCACAAGTCTGTTGTGTGGCACTGTATCAAATGCCTTTTGGAAGTCCATGTGCACCACATCAACAGCATTGCCCTCATCAACCCTTTCTGTTCCCCGTTGAAAAAATTACAGCAAATTAGTTAAACACGATTTTCCCTTAACAAATTTATGCTGGCTTTCCTTAATTAACCTTCATTTGTCCATGTGACTTAATTTTGCCCTAAATGATTGTTTCTAGAAGTTTCCCCACTACCGAAGCTAAATTGACTGGCCTTGGTTGCTGGGCTTATTTTTGTACCCTTGTTTGAACAAGGGTTGGCAATTCTCCAGTTGTTTGAATGGAAAAATTAATCAAACACAAGTTCCTTCCTCAAGTATACTTTTTCCCTCTCTGGTTTGCCCCGTTACCCTTCCTTTTGATGGTGGGTGAGCCATTGGGATATCATTCGGTGACGGTTCTTCTGGATCCTTCCATATATCATTGGTCATAGAAACAGATCTACTGCATTAGATTTATGATGTTCTTAAGAGGGGCTTCTTAGCAAAATGGGGTTTTCACAATTGTGATAGTAGTCCTCATACCTGGAAAAACCTCAATTTTTCAAGGCTCCAGTGCTCATTGATGCTAATGCACTAACTATAATCAGGTATAGTGTTATTGCCTGGAATTTTGTTTTCTAAATGGTGCTCGATTACAAGTTGTTACCTCACTTATTTATTACTCAAGATGCTACTAGCTCTGCTGATCATGTCCATTTGGCAGAAAGTCACTTGTGTGCTTTTTTTTTTAATGTCTTCAACTTAGGGTATGGGGGAAAATGCCCTCTTTTGCCAGCTGATACTACCCACCAACAACTCAGCCAATGAAAATGAATCACAAACATCTTTAAAGTCTGGCTAGTATTTCCCTTACTCTCCATCCAAAAAGTATTGAATAACTCGCAGAGTTTAGGTAAGAAAATGAGAGCGGAGGAACATGCCCAGCTAGGGAAGCTAAATTAAAATGACTGTCTTGACATCCACTGGTTTGCTAATACAATTGTTTTGAGTTTAGTATGAGAATGTAGTTGGCTATTGATGTACTTAGGCAAAAGCAGAACACACAGTTCAAGGTAAAAAGTTTGCCAGAAAAAGCAACCATTTTCTTTGTGTATAATGAAGTACCATTGACTGCATCATTGGGGATGTTCGATGTTTGGACTTTGACCAGTTGCATTGAGGAAAGTTTTCGTAATGTAGATCAGCTGCAAGGGGGGAATATAGGTATGCTTTTAGGTTTTTACACTAAATATTTTCTTGGATTCACTGGCACCATGCTCATAAGAGGACATGGCATCTCCTGTGATTTGGAACTTATTTTAATGTGCTCATTATCTAGCTAAGTGATACTGAGATCCAAGGATTGCGCAGGGAGTGCTTGTTCTGTTTTTCAGTTATTTGCTACCATGTGGTTTTCTTTTGAAAATCAGACTGAGCATATATTCTTAACCGGTTCAAAAGCAACAAGTAGTTTATTGAATAAAGCAGGTGAATGAATAGGATATAGTGCAGTACAATGGCTCGGATATTGCAGTTGTAATGGTGCCAAAACTGTTGGCGTTCACCATCATTACAATTTTGAAACTCTCAGCAACTTCCGGCATTGGCACATTTCTAATTCAGTGCAGGAGTACAGAAGTTGCTGACTGTGATTTCCCACTCCTCCATGGGGTGCACTGTTGAAGTTCCCACAAATAGAAATCTTTAGAAATAACTTGAATTGACATGAATATCACTTTTAAGCTATTAGTCTTGCCCTAAAAACCCTTGAAAAAGTTGTGTCTTCTTGAATGAGGCTTAGCTTAGTTTTTAACAGTGTACTAAATTCATAATTACTGCTGAACAACCTTTAGAGCATAGAACAGTACAGGCCCTTCGGCCCATGATGTTGTGCCGAACCTTTAACCTACTCTAAGATCAAACTACCTACATACCCTTCATTCTACTATCATCCATGTACCTATCCAAGAGTCGCTTAAATGTCCCTAATGTATCTGCTTCTACTACCACCGCTGGCAGCGCATTCCACGCACCCACCACTCTCTGTGTAAAGAACCTACCTATGACATCTCCCCGAAACCTTCCTATAGTAAAGGTCAGGGAGTTGTGATCACTATCACCGAAATGCTCTCCCACCGAGAGATCTGCCACCTGGCCTGGTTCGTTGCCAAGCACCAAGTCCAACATAGTCTCCCCTCTAGTCGGCCTATCTACATATTGAGTCAGGAAACCTTCCTGGATACACCTGACAAAAACTGCTCCATCCAAACTATTTGCACTAAGGAGGTTCCAATCAATATTAGGGAAGTTGAAGTCACCCATGCCAACAACCCTGTTACTTCTGCACCTTTCCAAAATCTGCCTCCCAATCTGTTCCTCCGTGTCTCTGTTGCTATTGGGGGGTCTATAGAAAACTCCCAATAAAGTGACTGCTCCTTTCCTGTTTCTGACTTCCACCCATAATGACTCAGTAGACAAACCCTCCTCGATGACCTCCCTTTCTGCAGCTGTGATACTATCCTTGATTAGCAATGCCACTCCCCCACCTCTTTTACCTCCCTCCCTATTCCTTTTGAAACATCTAAACCCCGGAACATCCAACATCCATTCCTGCCCCTGTGATATCCAAGTCTCTGTAATGGCCACAACATCGTAGCTCCAAGTACTGATCCATGCTCTAAGTTCATCACCCTTATTCCTGACACTTTCTGGCTTGGAAAAACTGATTTTATATTTGTGGAATGTCAAATTTCTCCATTATTAAAAACTATATATTAAAATAACTTTTTAAATAGTTTATCATTTCAGATTTTAACTTAATCTCGTGTATGTCCCAATCTTTATTTCGCTGTCTGTAAACTGATTTTGAAAAAAAGGACAATCGGTGCTTTTTATTTCCTGGTTTGCTGTCTGTAAGAATTCTTCAATGTGATTGGCTGCTTAGCCTGCTTGACGGCATCACTGTTGCTGCAAGCTGTAGATCCCCTTGAGCTGATGTTGGATTGAAATTACTATCAGGAAAGGTGAAATCCATGCTTCAGAGATCACTAGATCTTTGTGGACAGCCGCCTTCATGGTCAGTGTTGAGCACCATTGCTTTGCCACTGACTGCAAAATCTGGGCCTGTAAAAACTTAAATGAACAGCAGTCAGATGGATTTAGAAAGAGAAGATCTGCCTGACCATCCACCTTGACTTTTTTTGGGGCCAATGATATCCTAATGAACTATGGTTACCTCTACGATATGTTGAATTTGACTTGCAGAAGCCATTTCTACAGGTTCCACCCACAAGGCCATTAGGTAAACAGTACAAAAAAAAAGCACTCATCTTAGAGGTATAAATTATATGGAAGGACTGGAGAAATTGAGGCTTATTAGCCTTGAAAGGAAACTGGCGAAGGTTGGCTTTTCACCCTTTCAAGGAGATGTCTAAAAGGTGGTCCGATATAAGACTATAACTTGTAGGACAAAGGTAAATCTTCAAAATTACTGAAAATTAAACTGCAAGAGTAGGGCATAGTTTCAAACTAGTGAAAGAAAACCTTAGGAAGTTTTTCTTCATACAGCGATTAACACGCATTGGATTTCTGGTTAGTGCTAGACCCAAAAACAAAGGAATTACACAAAAACTTAAGTGATGCTCCAGTGGGGTACTTCATTGTCATTCTGGATGAATGAACTTAGATTGGCTGAATGCTTTCCTCATTCATCATTATCTTTTGATCTTGTAATTTCCCATAATTGGATTGGATAAAATATTAGTATGCAGGTACAGTAAGTGATTTGAAAGGCAAATGAAATGCTGGTGTTTATTGCAAGAGGAATCGAGTAAAAAGTAGGGAAGTTTTACTGCTGCTGTACAGGACCTTGGTGAGACGATATCTGGAGTACTGTGTACAGTTTTGATCATCTTATTTGAAAAAGGATGTAATTGCATTAGAAGCACTTCAGAGAAGGTTCATTTGACTAATTCCAAGGATGAAGGGCTTATCTTATGAAGAAAGGTTGAACAAGTTGGGCCTATACCCGCTGGAATTTAGAAGAATGAAAGATGATCTTATTGAAATATATAATATCCTGAGGGGACTTGATAGAGTGGATGTTTCTGCTGTGGGGGAGACTGGAAGTAGAAGACACAGTTTAAGAATAAGCGGTCTCCCTTTTAAAATGGAGATGAGAAGTTTTTTTTCTCAAAGGATTGTTATTCTGTGGAATTCTCTTCCCCAGAAAGCAGTGGAGGCTGGGCCATTAAATTTATTCAAGGCTGAGTTAGATAGATTTTTGATAGACAAGGTAGCCGAGGGTTGTGGGAGCAGACAGGAAAGTGGAGTTGAGACCACAACCAGATCAGCCATGATCTTATCGAATGGCGGAGCAGGCTCAAGGAGCCGAATTGCCAGTCCTGCTCCTACTACTATGTTTCATAAACAACTATTCATAGTCCGTCACTCACTTTGAATGTCGAATGTCTTTCCATCCAAATACAAGTGCCATTTCCAGTATAGAAATATCACGTAGGCTGTCAATAACCAAAGTGACAATCTGTGCAAATTGAATGCAACAATATCTAAAGAGTAAGGGGGCAGTAAATGCTTCTTGAGAACAATGTATCTGTAATTACACTTTTGCATGCCACTTTCTTGTAAGTTACCTCCATTTTGTTGGAAATAGCAACTATTGACTGATCTAACACTTGTGTGACCTGTTCTTAGTCCTTCACATGAGGTTTCCTGTAGAAGTTGCAGTTATAAAGCATCTTTATTGCAGAAAAATGCCCCAAGCTGTTTAATAGAAGCACAATCAAACAAAAATAGATGCTGAGCAAAAGGAGATATTAGATGTGTGACTAAAAACTTGGTTAATGAGATGGGTTTTAAGGAGGGTGTACACTTCAGTTAGGCAAGAATGCCCCCAAAATTAAATGAGATTCAGCTTTAAAGAAATAGACTGCAGCCTACCTAGTAATCTTGATTTGAAATATTACATTTGCTATTCGACAGCTTTGTGGGTTTGCCTTTACTATAATTCAACATTTCAAAGTGTCTTTTGACCATTCTCGTTCTTGATGTTTTACACATTTTGTGAACAATTAATCTACTTTTGCAGAATTGACTATTTCTATTCCTTCCCCAACTTTTTGTCTTAATAGATTTTTTTTTACATTTATAGATTCGGCCTTATGTTGGATGTTTGGTGCAGTATTTACCTTTGCTTTGGAAGCAGTCTGAAGATCACAATATGCTGCGATGTGCAATTCTTACCACACTAATTCACCTAGTTCAGGTACAGCTTTAATAGGTGCAGTATCTTTTCACTGGATTTTTAATAGTATTGAATTCCATTATTTGAGGTTTTCTGGGAGCCCAGTTCTGCATAACATCAGGAATGTCTGATATTGTAATCTGTTGCACAATTCTTACCTTCTAGACTCAGAATTAAAGAATCTGACCACATGGTTGAGTTAATGGGCTTTTGCTGCATGTAAAACTGTACCCTTGTATGAGGCTGTAGCCAAATTTCAAGCCAACCAGGCCAAGAAGTGATATATAGTTTAGGATGTTAGTTGTCATTGTTGCAATGTTTTCTATTTGGAAGGGAAAATCAGAGAGTAAATATTTTCTGTTGAACTCTTGCCTTGGATATAGTCACCATGAAGTTTATGACTGATGCATGCTTTCAACAACTCATAGCCCCAATCATAATACTGTATTTATTCCTTGTGATGCTTCAACTGGGGAGTTGATTAAAAAAAAAATTACGTTATTATACATTGTGTTCATAGCATACGGCACAAATAATAGTGTCAGGTACTGCACTGCCAAGAGTGGCTATCAAACAAACCAGCCAGTTGGCTCTGGTTGAAGTTAATTCTCAAAGCTTTGAACCTAACGCAGGACAGCCGAAACTCAAAAGTCAATGCATATGTTGCTGTACAAAGTATTTGGAATTCTGAGAGAATTGAGTAGAATAATATCCCTTTGGTGCAGTTATGTTTGTAATCAGGATTTCTGTTTTATTCAAGGTGAGCTGCTATTTATGTTGAGTAATTGAGGGAATTATATTTTCTGTCACTGGATAAATGGAAATTAATAGACTTTATTGAAAAAATCTTGCGAGGAGAAAGTTTGAGTCCAATTACCTATTCTTTCATAGCCTCAGTTAAATATTCTGTTTTAATGTGTCTTTAGTTGCCATTTTCACAAGATGATGGAGCTTCCTTAGAGCTATATTCTATCCTTCCAGGAAGAAGAACAATTATATCAGTTGACATATAAAGTGCTCCAAGTGTCCTGGCCAACATTTCTCCCTCAACCAATGCCATCAAAAACAATTTGACCTGTAAATAATCTCATGTTCTGTTTGTGAGATCTTTTTGTGCTAAGATTAGCTGCTGCAGTGCCTTAGACTTAATATAACAATTCTTTGGATATGAAACATTTTGGCATGTCATGATGAGCCGCCATATAAATGCAGGCTTATTCATTCTTTACATAGTATTGCATAGTATTTACATCTCAGAACCAGGCCAGTTGACCCAACAGGTCCATGCCATTGGCTATAGTCCACATGAGCTGCCTCCCACCCTCTTTCATCTAATCCCATAAACACATCCTTCTGTTCCTTTCTCCCTTGTGTGTTTATCGAGCTTCCCCTGAAATGCATCTGTGCTTTTTTTTATTTATTCATGTGATGTGGGTGTCGCTGGCTAGGCCAGCATTTATTGCCCATCCCTAATTGCCCTTGGGAAAGTGGTGGTGAGCTGCCTTCTTGAACCACTGCAGTCCTTAGGGTGTAGGTACACCAACAGTGCTGTTAGAAAGGGAGTTCCAGGATTTTGTACCAGCGACAGTAAAGGAACGGCATTCTAGTTCCAAGTCAGGATGGTGTGTGGCTTGGAGGGGAGCTTGCAGGTGGTGTTCCCATGCATCTGCTGCCCTTGTCCTTCTAGTTGGTAGAGGTCATGGGTCACCTCAACTATTGCTTGTGGTTGTGAGTTCTGCATTCTAACCACTCTTTTGGTAAGAAGGTTTCTCCTGAATTCCCTATTGAATTTATTACTGACTATCTTACATTTAATGGGCCCAAGTTCAAATCCACCCCAAAATGGAAACAGTTTGGGCTAGATTTTATGGGCCGCCTGAGGCAGGGAGAAGCATAGAATCGCGATGGGGAGATGGAGTGCCTGTCGTTAAGCGATATTGCATAGGGCAGGATAGGTCGAAGACGGCCTTCACACCCAAAGGCCAATTGAGGCCCCGAAATAGACCATTTAAGGGCTTCTTGCCGCCGCCGCCGGGATCTTACCAGTGGCAGGGAGGTGCCCCCGCCATGCGCAGAGTGCCTTGTAATACGAGGTGCCCTCCCTGCAGGCTTAGGGGAGGTGTTCTCTCCTTCATGGGCAATCTGTGGCCCACGGAGGAGCCCCGCTGGCAAAACCTCCAATTCCATGGCCCGCCTCCCCCTCGACTTCACACCCTCCCTCCTACCCACCCTTGATGGGGCCTTCTGGACTGTCCACAGCGACCCTGCCTCACTTACCTGAGGTCCAGGTCTCTAGCGCTGGGCCTGGGTCCAAGGCCTCTACAGTATCGGCAGTGGCCAGCGCTTCTGGAGGCGCTGCCGGTACTGCTGAACTGCTGGCCCTGTGATTGGCTGACAGCCCTTGCAGGTGGGTTCCCTGTATTTAAAGGGATGGGGATCCTGGCATGGAACACCTCGGCTTCAAAACACAGGAGGATTGCTCTGGGGGGAGTTGGGGGAGGGCATGGAAAAGGTTGTAGTGGGGCTCCCCCTGCCTTTTCGGCCGGGAGCTCTGGCTCCTCAAAAAAATCCAGCCCATCTTCTCCATGTCTACCCTATAAACCCTTTCATAATCATAAAGATTTCACTTGGGTCACCCCTCAGTCTTCTCTTTCCAAGAGAAAAGAGTCCCAGCTTTTCCAGTCTTTCCTGATAAGTATAACCTCCCAGTTCTGATATCATTCTAGTCAATCTTTTTTGCATCTTCTCTAGTGCCTCTATATCCTTCATTGTTTTATTCATTCATGGAATGTGGGCATCGCTGGCCAGGCCAGCATTTATTGCCCATCCCTAATTGCCCTTGAGAAGTTGTTGGTGGGCTGCCTTCTTGAACCACTGCAGTCCATGTGAGATAGGTACATCCACAGTGCTGTTAGGAAGGGAGTTCCAGGATTTTGACCCAGCGACAGTGAAGGAACAGCAATATAGTTCCAAGTCAGGATGGTGTGTGACTTGGAGGGCAACTTGCAGGTGGTGGTGTTCCCATGTATTTGCTGCCCTTGTCCTTTTAGTTGGTAGAGGCCGCAGGTTTGGAAGGTGCTGTCTAAGGAGCCTTGGTGCATTGCTGCAGTGCATCTTGTAGATGGTACATTCTGCTGCCACTGTGTGTCGGTGGTGCAGGGAGTGGATGTTTGTGGATGGGGTGCCAATCAAGCAGGCTGCTTTGTTCTGGATGGTGTCGAGCTTCTTGAGTGTTGTTGGAGCTGCACCCATCCAGGCAAGTGGAGAGTATTCCATCACACTCCTGACTTGTGCCTTGTAGATGGTGGACAGTCTTTGGGGAGTCATGTGGTGAGTTACTCACCGCAGGATTCCTAGCCTCTGACCTGCTCTTGTAGCCATGGTATTTATATGGCTACTCCAGTTCAGTTTCTGGTCAATGGTAGCCCCTAGGATGTTGATAGTGGGGGATTCAGCTATGGTAATGCTATTGAATATCAAGGGGAGATGGTTTGATTCTCTCTTGTTGGAGATGGTCATTGCCTGGCACTTGTGTGGCATGATTGTTGCTTGCCACTTATCAGCCCAAGCCTGGATATTGTCCAAGTCTTGCTGCATTTCTACACAGACTGCTTCAGTATCTGAGGAGTCGCGAATGGTGCTGAACACTATGCAATCATCAGCAAACATCCCCACTTCTGACCTTATGATTGAAGGAAAGTCATTGATGAAACAGCTGAAGATGGTTGGGCCTAGGACACTACCCTGAGGAACTCCTGCAGTGATGTCCTGAAGCTGAGATGATTGACCTCCAACAACCACAGCCATCTTCCTTTGTGCTAGGTATGACTCCAACCAGCGGAGACTTTTCCTGCTGATTCCCATTGACTTAGTTTTGCTAGGGCTCCTTGATGCCATACTCTGTCAAAGGCTGTCTTGATGTCAAGGGCAGTCACTCTCACCTCATTTCTCGAGTTCAGCTCTTTTGTCCATGCTTGAACCAAGGCTGTCAAGAGGTCAGGCGCTGAGTGGTGCTGGCGGAACCCAAACTGAGCGTCACTGAGCAGGTTATTAAGCAAGTGCTGCTTGATGGCACTGTTGATGACACCTTCCATCCCTTTACTGATGATTGAGAGTAGACTGATGGGGCGGTAATTGGCCGGGATGGACTTGTCCTTTTTGTGTACAGGACGTCCCGGTCAATTTTCCACATTGCAGGGTAGATGCCAGTATTGTAGCTGTACTGGAATAGCTTGGCACGGGGTGCAGTGAGTTCTGGACACAGATCTTCAATACTGTTGCCAGAATGTTGTCAGGGCCCATAGCCTTTGCAGTATCCAGTCTTCAATCATTTCTTGATATCACACGGAGTGAATCGAATTGGCTGAAGTCTGGCATCTGTGATGCTGGGGGCTTCAAGAGGAGGCTAAGATGGATCATCAACTGGGCACTTCTGGCTGAGGATTGTTGCAAATACTTCAGCCTTATCTTTTGCACCGATGTGCTAGGCTCCCCATCATTGAGGATGGGGATATTTGTGGAGCCACCTCTTCTGGTGAGTTGTTTAATTGTCCACCACCGTTCACGGCTGGATGTGGCAGGATGCAGGGCTTCGATCTGATTCGTTGGTTATGGGATTGCTTAGCTGTGTTGCATGCTGATTATGCAGTTTGGCATGCAGATAATCCTGTGTTGTAGCTTCACCAGGTTGACACCTCATTTTGAGGTACGCCTCGTGCTGCTCCTGGCATGCCCTCCTGCACTCTTCATTGAACCATGGTTGGTCTCCTGGCTTGATGGTAATGGTAGAGTGGGAGATGTTCCAGGCCCTGAGGTTCCAGATTGTGGTTGAGTACAATTCTGCTGCTGCTGATGCTCCACAGTGCCTCATGGATGCTCAGTTTTGCATTGTTCGGGAGACCAAAACTATTCAGAGTACTCCAAATGTGGTCTAATTAAGTTTTTATGCAAGTTTCATATAATTTCTCTACTTATCAATTCTATTTCTCTAGAAATTAACCACAGTGCTAAATTTGCTTTTTTTATGGCCTTATTAAACTACTTTGCTGCTTTTCATGATTTGTGTACCTGTACCCCAGGAGCGCTCTACCCCTACCCCATTTCAGATATTTATTCTTCCTACCAAAATGTACCAACTCATATTAAAAATTGTAATGCATAACAGCCTGTGCTTGTTTTTTTGAGACAGTCCCTGATTTGAAATTGAAAC
Source organism: Heterodontus francisci (assembly GCF_036365525.1). Taxonomy (NCBI): domain Eukaryota; kingdom Metazoa; phylum Chordata; class Chondrichthyes; order Heterodontiformes; family Heterodontidae; genus Heterodontus; species Heterodontus francisci. The sequence continues at coordinate 105,816,267 of NC_090371.1, forward strand.
TCAAGGTTTCCAAGTTCTGGGGAGTCAAACCCAGGTTTGACCAAGTCCTGTGACTGAGAACAAATGAGCAGTTTTTTTTTTAGCAAGGACATGTGACTGGAGTAAAAGCAAAAATAAAAGCAAAATACTGCGGATGCTGGAAATCTGAAATAAAAACAAGAAATGCTGGAACCACTCAGCAGGTTTGGCAGCATCTGTGGAAAGAGAAGCAGAGTTGACGTTTCGGGTCAGTTCCGAAGAAGGGTCACTGACCCGAAACGTCAACTCTGCTTCTCTTTCCACAGATGCTGCCAGACCTGCTGAGTGGTTCCAGCATTTCTTGTTTTTATACATGGAGATTTAGTTTCAATTTGTTAAGAAAACTCTATAGAGTGTTAAGCCAGCTAAAAGGAATGCTGGGTGTGTTGTTTGACCAGAAATTTTCTTGAAAAAGATGGATGCCAGCTGCAAGCTTGTTTTGTGTTTTGTAAAAGAAGACTTTTGGAGATTTGAGAAGGATTCTGCGATGGATGGAAACTCGGATTGTTTTAGGAGACAGGCTGAGAGCTGTAAGTTTCTGGGCTTCTAGAGAATCAGACTATAAAGCAGCAAAGAAGCCTGGGCTGAGGGCTAACCATTGGTGAATGACGTGATGGCAGTTGTCTTTTGGTGACTGGCAAAATTATCAGTGATACCATGCCATCAGGTTGGTGGTGGGTATGGCCATGGTCATTCGAGGGGCAACACAACCAAACATTTAAAGGGAAAATTGCATTGCTTGCTATCGACGGAATCTCATTACTCCCATATTTGCATTCTGGAGGGCAGATCTTGAACTACCTGAGGAGGATTCTGATTTTGTTGTACTGAGGAACTGTTCAGTGCCACCTTGCCGATAAGTCTATTCTGAAGTTCCATAAGGACTATCTTTGCTGCTTCTGCTAATTAAAGTGTAACCTTTAAGATATATATTTATAAATATTCAGACTGGGAGTTAACTGTTAGTTCATGTTTTATTTATGTTGGCTTTGGTTTGAATGTTAAAGTAGAATTTATAAAAGTGAAATCTTGAACATTTGGTTTATTTGGTTTCCTAAATTGAAGTCAGTTAGTGGATTTGTTTTCCTTTTGATTTTTGTTGGTGGCTTCCATCGGGATCATAAATTATTGAATCATTTGCCACTTACACACTCTGCAAGTTTGCTAGCATCTTGCTGTATTCTGTTGCAGTCCTCCTGTATTAACTATTAACCCCCAATTTGGTGTCGTCTACAAGGTTTGAAATTCTATTTCAGATTCCAGAGTCCAAATCATTTACCTAAATGGTGAACAGCAATTGACCCAACCCCGATCCTTGTGGGACACCATTTCCGACCTTTTGCCAGTCTGAGTAGCTACCTTTAACCCTGACTGTTTTCTGTTTTGTTGCCAATCCTTTCTGCTATTTGTCCCCTGACTCATCACATTCCAAAAAGAGCAGCTTGCATTTATATAGCAGCTGTAGCCTAACAAAGTGTGCCAAGGCACTTTACAGAAGCATTATAGAACAAAATATGACGTGAGCTGCATAAGGAGATATTGGGTCAAATGATCGAAAGCTTGGTCCAAGAGGTTGCTTTTAAGGAGTGTCTTAAAGGAGGAAAGTGAGGTAGAGAGACAGAAATTCAGGAAGAGAATTCCAGAGCTTGGGGCCTAGGCAGCTGAAGACACAGCTGCGCTACCAATGATGGAGCAATTAAAGTCTTGGATGCTTAAGAGGCCAGAATTAGAGGAGAACCGATATCTTGGAGCATTGTGTGACTGGAAGAAATTAGAGTGATAGGGAGGGGCGAGGCCAGGGAGGGCTTTGGGAACAAGGATGAGAATTTTAAAATCAAGGCATTGTTTGTCGAGGAGCCAATGCACGTCAGCGAGCACAGGGGTGATAGGTGAACAGTACTATCCTTATTCATGAGTCTCTTAACTGGTACCCTATTGAAGGTTTTTTTGAAAATCAAAATATTTGCGTCTACTGCATTATCCTTGTCTACCTTCTTGGTTACTTCAAATAGTAAATTAAGATTGGTCAAGGATGATATTCCCTTTTGGAAACCATGCTGATTATTATTTATTTTTCAATTTCTCGTTGTTTTTCTGTAATATCCCAAGAGTAAGGATTCCATTATCTTTCCACCACCAACATTAAGCTAATTGGTCCCCTTGACTTTTTCTGTCTCGATATAGGAGTTTATTAGCTGTATGACAGTTCTTTGGAATGATACTGGTTTCTAATGAATGTTTATGCATATATCATAGCGCTTCTGCTAAATATTTCCTAGCTTTTAATATAGGAACAGGAATAGGCCATTCAGCCCATCGAGCCTGCCCCCACCATTCAATATGATCACGGCTGATCATCCACTTCAATGCCTTTTTCCCACACTATCCTCATATCCCCTTATGTCAATTGTATTTAGAAATCTGTCAATCTCTGCTATAAACATACTCAATGACTGAGCTTCCACAGTCCTCTGGAGTAGAAAATTCCAAAGATTCACAACCCTCTGAGTAAAGAATTTTCTCCTCATCTCTGTCCTAAGTGGCTTTCTCCCTATTTTAAAATAGTGTCCCCGAGATCTCGACTCCCCAACCAGGTAAACATCTTAGCTGCATCTACCCTGTCTATCCATTTAAGTATTTTGTAGGTTTCAATTAGATCATCTCTCATTCTTTGAAACTCTGGAGAATGCAGGCCCATTTTCCCCAATCTCTTTTCATAGGACAGTCCTGCCATCTCAGGAACAAGTCTGGTGAATCTTCGTTGCACTCCCTCTATAGCAATAATATCCTTCCTAAGGTAAAGGGACCAAAACTGCACATAGTACTCCAAGTACGGTCTAACCAAGGTTCTATACAATTGAAGCAAGACTTCACTACTCCTGTACTGAAATCCTCTTGCAATAAAGGCTAACATACCATTAGCCTTCCTAATTGCTTGCTGGCTGGATGCATGGATGTTATCAATCCAGATCAGAGCTTTTATCCTCTCAAGTTTGATTAGTTTCTCAATTATCTCCCCCCTTTCTACCTTAAATGTCTTTAATTGTGGCATCAAGGAGCCCCAGCAAAATTGGAGTCAATGGGAATCGGGGGAGGAGGGGGGAAACTCTCTTCTGGTTGGAGTCATACCTAGCTCGAGGGAAGATGGTTGTGTTTGTTGGAGGTCAGTCATCTCAATCCTAGGACATCACTGCAGGAGTTCCTCAGGGTGGTGTCCTAGGCCCAATCATCTTCAGCTGCTTCATTAATGATCTTCCCTCCATCATAAGGTCGGGATGTTCACTGATGTTTGCACAATCTTCAGCATGTTTCGCAACTCCTCCAATACTGAAGCAGCCTATGTCCATATGCAGCAAGGCCTGGATAACATTCAGGCTTGGGCTGATGTGGCAAGTTATATTTGTGCAACAGAAGCACCAGGCAATGACCATCTGCAACAAGAGAGGATCCAACCATCTCCCCTTGACATTCAGTGCCATTACCATCGCTGAATCCCCCACCATCAACATTCTGGGGGTTGCTATTGACCAGAAACTGAACTGGACCAGCCATACAAATACTGTGGCTACAAAAGCAGGTCAGAGGCTGGGAATTCTGCAGCAAGTAACTCACTTCCTAACTCTCCAAAGCCTGTCCACCATCTACAAGGCACAAGTCAAGTGTGTAATGGAATACTTTCCACTTGCCTGAGTGTGACTTCAACGACACTCGGGAAGCTCGGCACCATCCGGGACAAAGCAGCCTGCTTGATTTGCACCCCATCCACCTACCACCTAGAAGGACAAGGGCAGCAGATGCATGGGAGCATTACCATCTGCAAATTCCCCTCCAAGCCACACACCATCCTGACATGGAACAATTTATTTATTTAGAGATACAGCACTGAAACAGGCCTTTCGGCCCACCCAGTCTGTGCCGACCAACAACCACCCATTTATACTAACCCTGCAGTAATCCCATAATGCCTACCACCTACCTACACTAGGGGCAATTTACAATGACCAATTTACCTATCAACCTGCAAGTCTTTGGCTGTGGGAGGAAACAGGAGCACCCGGCGAAAACCCAAGCATTCACAGGGAGAACTTGCTAACTCCGCACAGGCAATACCCAGAATCGAACCCGGGTCCCTGGAGCTGTGAGGCTGCGGTGCTAACCACTGCGCCACTGTGCCGCCCAATTTCGCTGTTCCTTCACTGTCGCTGGGTCTTTAGGGCGGCACAGTGGCGCAGTGGTTAGCACCGCAGCCTCACAGCTCCAGCGACCCGGGTTCAATTCTGGGTACTGCCTGTGTGGAGTTTGCACGTTCTCCCTGTGTCTGCGTGGGTTTCCTCCGGGTGCTCCGGTTTCCTCCCACATGCCAAAGACTTGCAGGTTGATAGGTAAATTGGCCATTATAAATTGTTGAGGCCTCGTAATTATTTAACATTTCTGCCATTTAATTGTGATTACCTGTATGTTCATTGCCCTTAGTGGCCCTATCCCTATCCGAATATTTATTTTGCTGTTTATGCGCCTGTTGAATAATAATTCTTTTTATATTGCTTTATAATTTAACCTGGTAATTTCTCTGGGACTCTATTGATCACCACTATAAATGTTTTTCTACTGTTGTGTTTGTCAGTAGATTTTTCCAATTTTTTTCCTTAGTTCCATTCTCATTCCCTAAAATTCAGCTTTTTCTGATTGATAACTTGATCTTTGTCTTATTTCCTCCTCAGTCTTTATCTTGACTCTTACTTTGTTGTGATTGCAGTTGCCTCAATGCTCTTCTACCCTTACATCTCTCTTTTTGTGTGTTCTGGTTCATTTCCCATTGCTGTATCCAGCTGTGCTCCTCTTATTGGACATTTTACATTACGAGTACGCAAGAAGTCTTGCACACATTGTAAAACTCATTCCATGTACCCCATTTACTACCTCTTGCCAGTATATTTGGATGTGTTTAAAATCTCCAATGATTATTATTTTATATCTATAAATTCATTTCACATATTTACTTATGCAATGCTTCATCCCCCTCCTTTCGACTATTAGGTGGTCTGTTATTTCCTTATTAGCGTGATTGATCCCATGTCTTTTATTTCAATCCAAATGGATTTTGTTGCTATCTTTATAATTTATGTTCCTTTTACTACTGCCATTATGTCATCTCGAATGAAGACAGCCAGTTCTTCCATTCCTATCCTTTTGGATTATGTTATAACCTGCAATATTTAGTTGCTACTCCTGTTCTTTATGTTTATCTTTTGTTTATTCCTATTCCATCTGTTACTTCACATTGGATTATTGTCTCCAGTTTTGTTTAGATGCAGTGTACATTGCTGCACAGGTAATTTAATTCTTCAGTCGTTCATTTTACTTCATTTTTGACAGTCCTTTTATACTTATAAACTGTGTTTTCTTCCTGATTGCGTTTATGTGACCCTTTTTCCTTAACTTGGCCTGACATTTATTTCTGTCTCTTCCTTTTATTTTCATCTTTCAAGTTATCTTCACCAGCTGTATCTGTGTATATTAAACATCCGTCACTTTTGAGCAGTTTTTTGTGGGGAGGGGGGAGGAGCATACACAGGGGCTGAATTTTGACCGTGCCTCAAATTGAGGAGGCACACTCTGATCTCGCCGGTCCATCTGCGCGAAGCGGCCGTCGCCGAGCCCCTGCAATATTTTGCGCAGGGGCTCATTTAAATGGAGGGGCGGAGCGGCCGCCCCCAATGACGTAGAGTGGGCGGCCGCTGCATCCCCGGCTACAGTGTCTGGCGCCACCGTGCAGGTACGGCACCATTTTTAAAGGCCTTCAATCTCTTACAGATGATTTCAAATTTTAAAGGAACCATCACCTTTAATTCAATAAAAACAGTTAATTAAACCTCAAAGCCCCTCCTACACCGCCGCAATGATCAAACACTACATTTATTTCTCCTTCCTCCCCCTCGAAAAATTATTTTTGCCGGTTCTGACCTTTCACCCTCAAACTTCGTAATCTTTGCCCTGCAACCCCTTCCCACCATCCCCTCAGCCAATTGAAACAGGTTTAACCACTCCCCTTCCCCCACCCTGAGAATTTCACTCCTCCTCTCTTTACCCCCCCGCTCCCGCTTACCACCAGTGTCACGCCTCGGATCTGTGTATGGAGATCCGAAGGCGCAGGAGTTCTGGCCGGGGGCCGGAATATTGGCGTGGGACGGCAATCGGAACCAGATAAGTTTATTTGAATTTATTTGCATTGATTTCAATATGGAGATGAAGGGGCTGCACCGAGGCCTAGCCACCGCCGGTAAAATGCAGCGGGGCCTTCTTGGCATTGGGGGTCGTGGTGGGATTCTCCCGGCAGAATTTTCCAGGCCCCGCTGCCACGACCCCCGACGCCGGAGTGCTCATATAATTCAGCTCATTCTATTTGTAGGTTTGCAAGATGTGTGTATAAGCGCATATATATGTGTATGCTTCACATTTTTTCTAGCTATGAAATTGAATTATTTGTTTACTTATCTCTAGGGTTTGGGAGCAGACAGCAAAAATCTCTACCCATTCTTGCTGCCAGTTATTCAGCTGAGTACAGATGTCTCCCAGCCTCCCCATGTTTACTTGCTGGAGGACGGTTTAGAGTTATGGTGAGTAGAAAACTTGAATTCATTTGTTGAACGTGATCCTTGCTGGCAAGGTGTTGAGTTCTTTTGTGAAGTGAATATAACAGTAAAAGTTCAATGGTGACGCAGCATCATATATTCAGTGTGCCATTCACAGTCCTATTTGTCGACAAACGTTGCTGCCGTAATTCTTCACCTTGACCTGCATAGTGAATAAGTGATTTTTAAAATTAAGCTTTTGCTGAATTCCTGGTCGTCGAGCCATATTTGTGGAGGTATGCCAATCTCAATACAATTTATAAGATGAATATAGATTATAGATGGATACAGATATGTGTAGGAATTATAGGGTTGTAATAGTAGGTGATTTTAACTTACCTAATATTGACTGAGACTGCCTTAGTGCTAAGGGATCAGATGGGGAAGAATTTGTTAAGTGTGTCCAGGATAGTTTTCTGAAGCAGTATGTGGATGGCCCTACTAGAGAAGGAGCTACACTCGACCTGCTCTTAGGAAATGAGGATGGGCAGGTGGTTATGTGTCAGTTGGGGAGCACTTTGGGATCAGTGACCATAACACTATTAGCTTCAAGATAGTTGTGGAAAAGGATAGGACTGGTCCTCAGGTTGAAATCCTAAATTGGGGGAAGGCTAATTTCAATGGTATCAGACAGGAACTCTCAAACGTTGAATGGGGGAGGCTGTTTACAGGTAAAGGGACATCTGGCAAGTGGGAGGCTTTTAAAAGTGAGATAGGAAGAGTTCAGGGCTGGCATGTTCCTGTTAGTTGGAAGGGCAAGGCTGGCAAGGTTAGGGAACCTTGGTTGACGAGGGGTATTGAGGGTCTGATCAGGACAAAGAAGGAGGCATGTGTCAGGTATAGGCAGCTGGGATCGAGTGAGTCCCTTGAGGAGTATAGGGGATGTAGGACTACACTTAAGGAAATTAGGAGGGCGAAAAGGGACCATGAGATTTCCCTGGCAGCTAAGATACTTATAGAATCTTTTAGGATTCTTCTTTATAATAAGAGTAAAAGGGTAGCTAGGGAGAGAGTAGGTCCCCTTAAGGATCAGTGTGGCAATCTATGTGTGGAGCCACGGGAAATGGGCGAGGTCTTAAATGAATATGTCTCGTCCGTATTGACCATGGAGAAGGTCATGGAAGCTAGTGAGCTCAAGGGAGGGAACAGCGATATCCTGGAGCATATCAACATTACAAAGGAGGAGGCGCATTAAGGTGGATAAATCCCCAGGGCCTGACCAGGTGTATCCTAGGATGCTATGGGAAGCAAGGCAGGAGATTGCTGGGGCCCTGGCAGAGATTTTTGTATCATCGTTAGCCACGGGTGAGGTACCGGAAGACTGGAGAATAGCTAATGTTGTGCCTTTATTTAAGAAGGGCAGCAGGGATAAGCCAGGGAACTACAGGCTGGTGAGCCTTACATCAGTGGTGGGAAAGTTATTGGAAGGGATTCTGAGAGACAGGATTTATATGCATTTGGAAAGGCATGGTCTGATTAGGGATAGTCAGCATAGCTTTGTGCGTGGGAAATCATGTCTCATGAATTTGATTGAGTTTTTTGAGGAGGTGACCAAGAGGATTGATGAGGGCAGGGCGATGGACGTTGTCTACATGGACTTTAGCAATGCCTTTGACGAGGTCCCGCATGGTAGGCTGGTCCAGAAGGTTCGAACACATGGGATCCAGGGTGAGCTAGCAAATTGGATACAAAATTGGCTTGGTGATAGGAGGCAGAGGGTGGTAGTGGAGGGTTGTTTTTCAGATTGGAGGCCAGTGGTGTGCCGCAGAGATCGGTGCTGGGCCCTCTGTTGTTTGTCATATATATTATTGGCTTGGATGTGAATGTAAGGGGCATGATTAGTAAGTTTGCAGATGACACCAAAATTGATGGTATAGTGGACAGTGAAGAAGGTTGTCTAAGGTTACAACAGGATATAGATCAACTGGGAAAGTGGGCAAGAGAGTGGCAAATGGAATTTAACGCAGACAAGTATGAAGTGATGCATTTTGGGAAGTTAAACCAGGGCAGGACATATACAGTGAATGGCAGGTCCCTGGAGAGTGTTCTTGAGCAGAGAGACCTTGGGGTGCAAGTACATAGTTCCCTGAAAGTGGCAACACAGGTAGACAGGGTGGTGAAGAAGGCGTATGGCATGCTTGCTTTCATCGGCTGAGGCATTGAGTACAAGAGTTGGGACGTCATGTTACAGTTGTACATAATGTTGGTTCGGCCGCATTTGGAGTACTGTGTGCAGTTCTGGTCGCCACACTACAGGAAAGATGTGATTAAGCTAGAGAGGGTGCAGAAAAGATTCACAAGGATGTTGCCTGGTTTGGAGGGCTTGAGTTATAAAGAGAGATTGGATAGGCTGGGTTTGTTTTCCCTGAAGTGAAGGAGGCTGAGAGGGGACATGATAGAGGTGTATAAAATTATGAGAGGCATAGATAGGGTAGATAGCCAGAATCTGTTTCCCATGGTAGGGGTGACTAAAACTAGAGGGCATAGATTTAAGGTGAGAGGGAGGAGCTTTAAAGGGGATCAAAGGGGTAAATTTTTCACACAAAGAATAGTGGGTATCTGGAATGAGCTGCCTGAGGAGGTGGTGGAGGCAGGAACAGTAACGACATTTAAGAGGCATCTGGACAGGTACTTGAATGAGCAAGGCATAGAGGGATATGGAATTAATGCAGGTAGTTGGGATTAGTATAGATAGACGTTATGGTTGGCATGGACGCGGTGGGCCGAAGGGCTTGTTTCTATGCTCTGTGACTCTATGAAAGTGACTGATATCTATCTATATATCAGTGATATATGGATGAACACTCTTCATTTCTGACTCAGTTTTAAAAATGGTACAATGAATTTTTGCAGAAATAGAAGGAAAAAAATGAACAAAAATTTGTATTAAGCTGCTTTTAACAGTTCTGTACTTAGGTTTTTATTTCAATGTAGAGAAACCATTTAGAAGTCAGAGTCATAATTCAGATCAGCAACCAAGGTACAGTCTGGATATCGCAAATATACTGATGACTGCCAGTCACTTATTTCCCAGATTTCCACTAAGTAATTTCCTTTCTATATTTTTCTCTGCAACCTATACTAATGTTTGAAAAGTCATAATTGCTAAAAAGTTCCCTGCAAGTTTTCCAAGAAATCAAAATTAAAAAAACAAAACTCTTTTTATGAATGGCCTATATTTGGAACACAAGAATGGTTAGTTTTCTGAATAATGTACTGACCTAACTGTACCAAATTTGTGCAACTTTACTCTCCAGCTTCCAAATTTATCAAAAACTGGATGCCAGTCGAAAGGAACTGTCAATGTAGAGTTTTTAGTGCCTGACATTGAATGGAATTCTTGATTTGTAGGGCATTATGTGACTACATAGCCTAGGGAATGTATATAATGCAGTTTAATAAATGGATGCTAAAGGGATTCTGAGATTCCCGATAGTTAACAATATTTGTTCATATAACAGCATTCAGGCATTTATTTCTCTTTCTATAATTGTATTTTCTCTTACTGAGAGCCAGCACTAACACGGCGGGCCAAGTGGCCGTATTCTGTGTCGTAACTATTCTATCATCCTATGATTCTATGCAAAGTAATGTAACATCATGGTAATTCAAAATATAGTTGCAAACCTGTGCAGTCTGAGCGAACTGTAGGGAAAGTACTAGATTTGACCACTGGCTCTTGGTGATTTGTTGGGAATGTGAAGAGCAACACAAAATAATCTGAATTGTTCAACCTTTTTATATTGACTGATTGTGTGTCTGTTGCCTTAATGTGAGCATACGTATGCTGCATCTTAATTTTCTGTTATCAAAAGGCTAGGTAAAGAATTGCTGAAGTAAATTAATGCCCTTTTTTATACAAATGTTAATGTTTCCCACTTTCTTCAACACAGTGGCACTTGTTGTTTGAGCAACAATGCACAGTGCAACAGAGTGAAAGCATCCAGGCTGAATTCTCCAGGTTTGTAATCTCAGCTGTTGAGTTATGTGGTGAAAGCATAGCAGTCATTGGACTTTGAAGGATTAGCAGAGGAGACGAGGAGAAGATGAAGAAAATAAACTGTTCACCCACCCCTATCTGAGGATGCATTTATTTTATGTATTAGTCAGGTAGATGTCTGTCATGTGTAGAAGCCACTAACATGCTCATGGTTCCCCTGGCCAATGTGTTGAGTGTGTCTGCTCGATAGGGTACATCCAGTCTCTCCCCAATCATCAAGTTATCTAAATTAAAGGTGCAGATTAGCAACATCCAAGGCTGAAGAATTCCCAAGTATATAAGTGGATATTGCTGAGCTATAACCAAACGGAAATTGATTGCTTACCAGCACACAGCCCTTGTAAGCTTCCTTGCTGCTTGTCTAGCTAAGGCTACCCTACTCGTTAAGATAGTGAATGTACAGTTATTTGTAATTGAATGGGAAGAATTTTAGTTTCCAGTGGCTGGGTTCTTTCCTTAAGTCTTATTTATGAGCCAGGATGGCAGGACAATGTCCATAGTGCCCCAAACATTGCGGTATTCCCTGTTTAGGCACCTGATTACAAGATTCATTCCCAGATATCTGATTTGTACTGTCTGACCTTATTCTGAGCTCCTCTGCCCTCAAAAGAACACTTGCCTAAGTTTCTTTCCCAATTGTTGAATTTTAAATGTTTTGAGAGGACAGGAAAATCACAGTCTCTAAACATTTATCTAAACTTTTTTTTATTCTTTTATGGGATGTGGGTATTGCTGGCTAGACTAGCATTTATTGCCCATCCCTAATTGCCCTTGACGAGTCGCTGCCTTGAACTGCTGCAGTCCATGTTGGGAAGGTACACCCACAGGGCTGTTGGGAAGGGAGTTCCAGGATATTGACCCAGTGACAGTGAAGGAGTGGCGATGTAGTTCCAAGTCAGATGGTGTGTGGCTTGGAGAGGAATCTGCAGGTGGTGGTGTTCCCGTGCATCTGCTACCCTTGTCCTTCTAGGTGGTAGACTTCACTGGCTTGGAAGGTGCTGTCGAAGGAACCTTGGTGAGTTGTTGCAATGCATCTTGCAAAGGGTCCATACTGCTGCCACTGTGCATCGGTGGTGGAGGGAGTGAATGTTGAAGATGGTGAATGGGGTCCCAATTAAACAGGCTGCTTTGTTCTGGATGGTGTCGAGCTTCTTGAGTGTTGTTGGAGCCGCACCCATCCAGGCAAGTGGAGAGTATTCCATTACACACCTGACTTGTGCCTTGTAAATGGTGGACAGGCTTTGGGGAGTCAGGGAGTGAGTTACTTGCTGCAGAATTCCCAGCCTCTGACCTGCTTTTGTAGCCACAGTATTTATATGGCTGGTCCAGTTCAGTTTCTGGTCAATATTAACCCCAGAATGTTGGTAGTGGGGGATTCAGCAATGGTATTGGCATTGAATGTCACGGGGGGATGGTTGGATCCTATCTTGTTGCAGATGGTCATTGCCTGGTGCTTCTGTTGCGCAAATATAACTTTCCACTTATCAGACCATTACTGTGACTAGCTTGTTAATTCCAAATTTATTAATTGAATTTAAAATTTAAGTTCCACTAGCTGCTATGGTGGGATTTGAACCTGTGTCCCCAGAGCATCCGCTGAGTACATTTACATTGCACCAATTGTAAATTTGAGCTCCTCCAAGACTCTGACTCCAATATTCTAACTTGCACCATGTTCCATTCATCCCATTACCCCTGTGCTTGCTGACCTACAGGCTCCAGGTCAGCAAACGCCTCGATTTAAAAATTCTCATTCTTGTTTAAAAATTCTCATTCTTGTTTAAAAATTCTCATTCTTGTTTAAAAATCCTTCTGTGGCCTTGCCTCTCTCTACCTCTGTAACCTCCTTCATCCTTCAAGCTTCTGAGACCTCTGCACTGCTCCAAATCTGGCCTTTTGATTTTATTTGGTCCACCATTGGTGGCCTTGCCTTCAGCTGCCTCGGGCCTAAGCTCTGGAATTTTTTTCCTCTCCCTCTCTGTGTCTGTACCTCTTTCTCCTCCTTTAAGTTGCTCCTTAAAACCGAACACTTTGATCAAGCTTTTGATCAAGCTGATATTGCCTGATATGGTTTGATGTCAAATTTTGTTTTATCCTGCTGTCAGTAGTGGACAAATTATTGGAATCGATTCTGAGAAACAGGATAAACTGTGACTTAGAAATGCAGAGGTTAATCAAGGATAGTCAGCATGCATTTGTTAAGGGAAGATCTTGTTTAATGAACTTGATCGAATTTTTTGAAGAAGTAACAAGGCAGATAGCTGAGGGTAGTGCAGTTGGTGTGGTCTACAAGGATTTTAGCAAGGCTTTTGACAAGGTCCCATATGGCAGACTGGTTAAAAAAATAAAATCCCATGGGATCTAGGGAAGTGCAGCAAGGTGGATACAAAATTGGCTCAGTGACAGGAAACAAAGGGTAACTGTTGACCGGTGTTTTAGCAATTGGAGGGCTGTTTCCAGTGGTGTTGCGCAGGGCTCAGTACTAGGTCCCCTGCTTTTTGTGGTGTACATTAACAATTTGGGCATAAATGTAGGGGGCATCATCAAGAAGCTTGCAGACGACACAAAGATTGGCCGTGTGGAGGATAGCTGTAGGAAGTGGCAAATTGAACTCAACTTGGAGAAGTGTGAGGTGATGCATTTGGGGAGTTCAAACAAGGCAAAGGAATACACGATTAATGGGAAAATACTGACGTGTAGAGGAAGTGAGGGACCTTGGAGTGAATGTCCACAGATCCCTGAAGGTAGCAGGACAGGTCAATCAGGTGGTTAAGAAGGCATATGTAATACTTTCCTTTATTAGCTGAGGTATAGAAAACAAGAGCAGGGAGGTTATGCTGGAACTGTATAACTCATTAATTAGGCCACAACTTGAATACCGTGTGCAGTTCTGGTCACCTCATTACACAAAGGATGTAATTGCACTAGAGAGGGTACAGAGGAGATTTGTGAGGATGTTGCCAGGACTGGAAAAATGCAGCTGTGAGATGAGATTAGATAGGCTGGGGTTAGTCTCCTTGGAACAGAGAAGGCTGAGGGGAGATCTGATTGAAATGTACAAAATTTTGAGGGCCTGGATGTAGTGGAGGTGAAGGGTCTATTCACCTTAGCAGAGAAGTCAGTGACTAGATGTCATAGATTTCAAGTGATTGGTAGAAAAATTAGAGGAGAGATTAGGAAAAGCTTTTTCACCCAGATGTTGGTGATGGTCTGGAACTCACTGCCTGAAAGGGTAGTTGAGGCAGAGACTCTCAACTCATTAAAAAGGAGTTGTAGGGCTCTGGACCAAATGCTGGAAGGTGGAATTAGAATAGGTGGATTGTTTTTCGGCTGGCATGGACACGATGGGCCAACTGGCCTCTTTCTGTGCCTTAAACTTTCTATGATTCTATGAAATTCCTTGGGACACATTATTGCTTTAAAATTACTTTATAAATACAAGTAGTTGTTGCTTAAGAAGTACTAAAAATGCCCTATAAATGTAGTACATTGCGATTGAGTTTGTATCTGACTGATTCCTTTTTAAATTGAGTGATCGATGTCAAACCACCAAAAAAATGAGAAAAGGAAAAGTAAAATGGGGGTACAAGTTATGATCTAAAATTATTGAACTCAATTGAGTCCAGAAGGCTGTAAAGTGCCCAGTCGAAAGATGAGATGCTGTTCCTCGAGCTTGTGTTGCTCTTCTTTGGAACACTGTAACAGGCCAAGGACAGAAAGGTCAGAGTGGGTGCAAGGTGGAGAATTAAAATGACAGGTGACAGGTAGCTCAGGGTCACGCTTGCGGACTGAATGGAGTTGTTCCGCAAAGTGGTCACCTAGTCTGCATTTAGTCTCCCCGATGAGGAGGGGACCACATTGCGAGCAGCGAATACAGTATATTAAATTGAAGGAAGTACAAGTAAATTGCTGTTTCGCTTGGAAGAAGTGTTTGGGGCCCAAGACTGTGGGAAGGGAGAAGGTAAAAGGGCAGGTGTTGCATCTCCTGCGCTTGCATGGATAGGTGCCACAGGAAAGAGGAGAGGTGTTGGAGGTGACTGAGGAGTGGACTTGGATGTGCAGAGTGAACGGTCCTTTCGGAATGCTGAAAGGGGAGGGTAAGATGTGTTTGGTGGTGGCATCATGCTGGAGGTGGTGGAAATGGTGGAGGATGATCCATTGAATAGAGACTGGTGAGATGGAAGGTGAGGACAAGGGAACCCTATTGTGGTTCTGACGTGGAGGGGAAGGGGCTAAGAGCAGAAGTACATGAAATAGATAAGACACGGTTGAGGGTCCTGTCAACCACAGTGGTGGGGAATCCTCAGTTGAGGAATAAGGAAGACAAAGTGGAAGTGTTAGTCTGGAAGCTTGCATTATCTGAAAAGCTACAGTGGTATCCGAGAAACTGGGAAAATGGAATCGAGTCCTTGTCGGAAGTGGAGTGTGAGGAAGTGTCGCTGTGGGAGTCCTTGGGTTTATGGTGAATATTGGTCGATAACCTATCCCTTAAAATGGAGACAGAGAAATTGAGGACGGGAATGGGAAGACTCGGAAATGGACCATATGAAGGTGAGAGAAGAGTGGTAAATGGAAACAAAGTTAATGAAATTTCTACGGTCACGATGAGAGCAGGAAGTGGCACCGATACAGCCATCAATATACCGGAAGAAGCGGTAGGGCTAGAACAAATGCTGTCCCATATATCCCACAAAAAGGGAGGCATTGCGAGGACTCATGCGGGTACCCATAGCAACACCTTTTATTTGGAGGAAATGAGTGGGGTTGAAGGAGCAGTTGATAAATGTGAGATATGGGGAGGCGGTGGCGTACTGGTATTGCGCTGGGGACCTGGGTTCGAATCCCACCACAGCAGAAGGTAGAATTTGAATTCAATTAATAAATCTGGAATTTAAAAAAAAACTAGTCTAATGATGGCCATGAAACCATTGTTGATTGTTGTAAAAACCCATCTGGTTCACTAATGTCCTTTAGGGAAGGAAATCTGCTGTCCTTACCTGGTCTAGCCTACATGTGACTCCAGATCCACAGCAATGTGGTTGACTCTTACATGCCCTCGAAATGGCCTAGCAAGCCACTCGGCTCAAGGGCAATTAGGGATGGATAATAAATGCAGGCCTGGCCTGCGACTCCCACAAACCATAAATGAATAAAAAAAAAACACGTTCAGCCAGGCAGAGGGTGGTGGGTGGGGACTGTTTGGTCCTCCGTTCTATGAAGAAGCAGGGAGCTCTCAAATATCCTTGTGGGGGATGGAGGTGTAGAGGAATTGGTTGTCCATGGTGAATAAGAGATGGTGAGGGCTGTCTGTTGAAGTGGCAGAGGGCATTGGAAGAGTACGGATGTAGGTGGAAAAAGACTGGACAAGGGGCATCAAATTAGAGTTGAGATAGGAAGAAATCGATTCATGGGGCAGGAATAGGCTGAAATAGTGGGTCTACCACAGCAGTCTTGTTTGTGGATTTTGGGAAGGAGGTAGAAGCAGGCTGTACAGGGTTGGGGAACTATGAGGTTGCAGACCTTGGAGAGAAGGTCTCCATTCACTGGTTCATTCTTAAGGCAATTCCTTGACCAATTAGAGTCCAGCTGCCTGGTTTAAATTTCAAACAAAGCTTGGCAGTTAACTGTCAATCACCGTAGACTGGTGCATTCTCCATGGCAACACCTCTACCAATCAGAGTTCATAGAATCATAGAACGTTTAAAGCACAGAAAGAAGCCAGGTAGCCCGTCGTGTCTATGCCAGCCTAAAAACGATCCATCTATTCTAATCCCACCTTCCAGCATTTGGTCCGTAGCCCTGCAGCTTACAGCATTTGAGTTGCATATCCAGACTGCTTTTGAATGAGTTGAGGGTCTCTGCCTCAACTACCCTTTCAGGCAGTGAGTTCCAGGTCATCACCACCCTCTGGGTAAAAAAGTTGTTTCTCATCTCCCCTCTAGTCTTTCTACCTATCACTTTAAATCTATGCCCCCTCATCACGGTCCTCTCTGCTAAGGTGAATAGACCCTTCACTTCCACTCTATCCAGGCCCCTCAAAATTTTGTACATTTCAATCAGATCGCTCCTCAGCCTTCTCTGTTCCAAGGAGAACAAACCCAGCCTATCCAATCTTTTCTCATAGCTGCAACTTTCAAGCCCTGGCAACATTCTCGTACATCCCATCTGTACTCTCTCCAGAGCAATTATGTTCTTCCTGTAATATGACCAGAATTGTACGCAATACTCCAGCTGTGGCCTAACCAGTGTTTTATATAGCTTTTACATTCTATACCTTGGCCAATAAAGGAAAGCATTCCATGTGCCTTCTTCACCATTCATCTACCTGTCCTGCCATCTTCAGGGACCTATGGACATGCATTCCAAGGTGTTACTTCTTCCATCCCTCTCAATATCTTCCCGTTTATTGTGTTATTCCCTTGCTTTGTTTGCCTCCCCAAATGCATTACCTCATACTTCTCTGGATTGAATTCCATTTGCCACTTTTCTGCCCGCTAAACCAAACCATTGCTATCATTCTGGAGTCTACGACTATCCTCTTCACTATCAACTACACAACCAACTTTTGTATCATCAGCAAATTTCCCGATCATGCCTCCCATATTTAAGTCCAAATCATTAATATATTGCCACAAACAGCAAGGATCCCAACACTAAGCCCTGTGGAACGCCACTGGAAACCGTTTTCCATTCGCAAAAACATCCGTCAAATACTACCCTTTGTTTCCTGTCCCTGAGCCAATTTTGGATCCAACCTGCGACATTCCCCTGTATCCCATGGGCTTTCATTTTTCTGACATGTCTGCCATGCAGGACCTGATCAAATGCCTTACTAAAATCCATGTAGACCACATTGACTACACTTTCATCGATCCTCCTTGTCACTTCCTCAAAAATCTCAATCAAGTTAGTAAGACATGATCTTACCCTAACAAATCAATGCTGACTATCCCTGATTAACCTGTGCCTTTCTAAGTGGCAGTTTATCCTGTCCCTCAGAGTTGATTCTAATAATTTACCCACCACCGAGGTCAGACTGACAGGCCTATAATTATTTGGCCTATCCCTCGCACCCTTTTTAAACAATGGTTCAACGTTCACAGTGCTCCTGGCACCTCGCCCGTATCCAGTGAGGATTTATAGATGGGGGTGGCACAGTGGTTAGCACCGCAGCCTCACAGCTCCAGCGACCTGGGTTCAGTTCTGGGCACTGCCTGTGCGGAGTTTACAAGTTCTCCCTGTGACCGCGTGGGTTTCAGGCGGGTGCTCTGGTTTCCTCCCACAGCCAAAGACTTGCAGGTTGCTCGGTAAATTGGTCATTGTAAATTACCCCTAGTGTGTAGGTAGGAGAATTGAGGGAAGGTGGGGCTATGGTAGGGAATATGGGGTTAATGTAGGATTAGTATAAATGGGTGGTTGTTGGTCGGCACAGACTCGGTGGGCTGAAGGGCCTGTTTCAGTGCTTTATCTGTCTATGACTCTGTGACGCTATGATCCTCAGAACATCCGCTATTTCCTCCCTGGCTTCCTTTAACAACCTGGGATGCAATCCATCCGGCCCTGGCGATTTGTCCACTTTCAAGGATGTCGGACCCTCAAGTACTTCCTCTCTCATTATACTCATCGTATCTAATATTTCACACTCCTCCTGTTTTACTACAATGTCTGCATCAACCCTCTCCTTTGTGAAGACAGCGACAAAAAAACTCATTAAGAACCCTGCCCACATCTTCTGCATCCACACATAAAGTTCCCTTGTATATCTCTGGTAGGCCCTACCCTTTCCTTAGTTATCCTCTTGCTTTGAATGTACTGATAAAACATCTTTGGGTTTTCCTTGATTTTACCTGCCAATAATTTTTGCCTTTCTAATTGCCCTATTTACTTCACCCCTGCACTTTCAATACTAGTCTTTCTAAAGTATTAAGTTTCTTGTGATTGTCATAAGCTTTCTTTTTCTACTTTAACTTACCCTGTCTGCTTCTAGATAACCAGGGGGCTGTAGATTTGGTCGTACAGCCCTTTATCTTTGTGCGGACATGCCTACACTGTGCCTGTAGAATCTTGCTTTTGAATGCCTCCCACTGGTTTGCCACTGATTTTCCTTCAAGTAGCTGTATCCAGTCTACTTACGTCAGATCACCTCTCAGTTTTGTAAAATTTGCCTTCCCCCAATTTAGAACTTTTACTACACAAAAACAAGAAATGCTGGAATCACTCAGCAGGTCTGGCAGCATCTGTTTCACAGATGCTGCCAGACCTGCTGAGTGATTCCAGCATTTCTTGTTTTTGTTTCAGATTTCCGGCATCCGCAGTATTTTGCTTTTATTTTAGAACTTTTACTCCTGTTTTATCTTTGTACTTTTCCATGATTATGCTAAAACTAACTGTATTATGGTCGTTTTCTCCAAAATGGTCACCCACTGCTACTTCATCCACTTGCCCAGCTTCAATACTGAAGACTCATTCTAGAATTGCATCCCCTCTCGTTGGGCTTGTTATGCGATGTAATGTAATGTCTAATGTAAGGTTCCGACCAATGAAATTAATATTTCTCATTTGGCATATAGGGTTTTTCATGACAACAGAATAAGGAAAATGCTATTAATTTGTTTTATTACATGCACAAAATATTAATATTCCATGTGAAATCAAAGAATAAATGGTATATGGAAATAGATTAACTACAAATGCTTGAAATCTGAAACAAAATGAACATGCTGGAAATACACAACATGTTTGAAAAGGCAAAACATGAAATGACACTTTGGTTGAAGATACTTCAGGATAAATTATATATTGCAGTTTAATTAGTGATAAACTGGTCTATTTAAATGATTACCTCATTTTTATGTATATATTTATATGTATGTAAAAAATCCAAGATGCCAAATATTTTCTGAAATGATTTTATGAGGACTGTAAATGACGCAGCCTATAAGAAAAACCTCTGCATCTGCTTCCCTGCTGCTGATACGAGGTCAGGTCAAACTATTTTAGGGCTAACATGCTGTGTCTGAAGAATACTTGGAGAAAGGACAACATTGAAGTAGCATAATTTATCAACTTTGTTCTATCCGCTTTACTTAGTTAAAAGCTCGTTGTTTACATTTAAACTGAAGAAATCACAAGCTTCTTGAGATGAGAGGCTTGGAAGATGAGAGTTTTGACTTCAGGCTCTTAATGATTTGTAGTTCAGGCACATGTGCATTGGAACGGTACTGCTTCCCTTTAAGAAGGAAAAGTTGACAGGATTTGATTTAAGGGAACATATTTTACATAATGTGAGATCACCATTAGTTCATGTATGCAAATGAAATTTGTTAAAAGATGAGAGTGAAAAATTAAATGCAACAGTCTTAACCTTAAGTGACTTAAATGATTTAACGCTGTATCTGACAGCATGCTGAAACAATAATTTTTCATTTGTTGGAATGTCTGTGTGAAAAGGTTAGACAAGTATAATGAGAACCTTAGCAGCAAGTCTGATTTAGCCCTTGTTTTTTGTATCAGACATGATGATTCATCTTTTGTAGGGTCAGCAAATTAATCTATGCTAATCTAGCAGGTTAATTTCACAGACCCGATGAAACTTACTGTGTAGTGAACTGTGATATTTGATTTGCTAATACGGTATCCTTTTGTTATTGAACAGATTGCCACTTGTGACCAAGGAAATAAGTGGTAACGGCTTCATTGAAAAGCTGTCTTCAAAATAACATCCAAAACTTAAAATATTTGTGATGTACAATATAACTGTAGATTTGAAAACACTGGCAACAGAATTTATCGTCCAAGTGCAGTGTACCAAAGAACATAAGAAATTGGAGCAGCAGTAGATCATGTGACTCTTCGAGCCTGCTCTGCCATTCAATACGATCATGGCTTATCTGCCTCAATTCCACTTTCCTGCTCACTCCCCATATTTTTTGATTCCCTGAGACACCAAAAATCTGTCTATCTCAGCCTGTCTTTTGGAAAGGAAATGATTTAAACTCCCAAAATTTCCACTAAATAGAAGCCGTTGTTGGCATTTATACAGCAACTTTAACGTAATAAAACGACTCATGAGCATTATGACACTAAGCTACATAAGGTGACATTTGGGCAGATGGCTAAAAATTGGTCAAAGAGATAGGTTTTAAGGAACGTCTTAAAGGAGGCAAGAGAGGGAGAAAGGTGGAGAGCTTTCGGGAAGAAATTCCCAAGCTTAGGGACTAGGCAGTATGGCCACCAATTGTGGGGCAATTAAAATCAGGAATGCTGAAGAGGCCAGAATTAGATCAGTGCAGACATCCGAAGGTTGTTGGGGTAGATGAGATTACAGGGATAGGAAGGAATGAGGCTATGGAGGGACATGAAAACAAGGATGAGAATTTTAAAATCAAGGTGTTGCTTCACTGGTAGCCAGTATAGATCAGTGAGCACAGGGGTGATTAAATGAATTAACGTTTCGGGTCAGTGACCCTTCTTCCGAAGAAAGACCCAAAACGTTAACTCTGCTTCTCTTTCCACAGATGCTGCCAGACCTGCTGAGTGGTTCCAGCATTTCTTGTTTTTATTTCAGATTTCCAGCATCCGCAGTATTTTGCTTTTATTTTAGTGATTAAATGAATGGTAGTTTGCGACCCATGTTCTTACTTGTGCTGGGTTTTGGGTTACCTCAAGTTTATGGAGAGTAGAATGTGGGAGGGCGGCCAGGAGTGCGTTGTAATTGTCAAGTTTCGAGGTAACAAAGGCTAGGATAAGGCACGATACCAAAGGTCATATTTGTCAAATTGTTGGAAACATGCTTTCACTGCAGTATTTTAAAGAATGGAAGGAAAAATTAGGTTAGTAAATATGTCTTGTTTGAGGATGGGAACAAGCTGGATAATTAATCTCAATTTCATTCCACATGATGAATTATAATACAATTATAATTATTGTGGGTTTGTGTAACAGTTCGTCTTGACCAATGGTGCTCCAATAATTCATACTGAGAAATCCTAGTGTTGATCAAGTTAGTTAAACCTGATTGCCAGCAGCAATGTTGGGTTGAAAATCGAAGATCAGTTGAATTATTTGCAAGCAGGTAAATTTGTCAAAGTAGTGTAGAACTATTTTCAAGAATACAGTATGCGCTAGAGAAACAGGTATTCTATTTTCTTGCTTGTGTTTATATTTCTTCACTGTGTACAAGCTTGGTGAAAATCTGGGCCTGGTATTTCACCAGATCTCGTCAGTGCCCTTTTGACACCTGCGCTTTGTATTTCATGGTTATTTTAAAGGGAGCAGGGAGTGAAAATCTGCCTGATTGAGGTATGTATAGAAGAATTGTCAAAGAAGTTAGTAAAGTCTAAACTTAGTGAACAAATTAAACTTGGGTTTATGTGCCACCTGTCCTGTTCTCAGGACGTACCAAAGTACTTCAGAGCCAACAAATTATTTTTGTAATTCAATCACTGTTATGCAGTAAAGCTAGCAGCTGTTTGGTGCACAGCAAGCTCTTAAGAAAAACAAATGAGCTGAAAGACCAGTTAATCTGTTTCTGGTGGTGAGGGAGAAATGTTGCTCAGGATTGTAGGTGAAACTGCACTTCGAATCACATCATGACATTTTCTTTAGCCAACTAAAGAGGCAGACAGGGTTTTGTTTAACAGCACTTATGAAAATGTTGCACACCTTCTGTACTGCATTGATGTTTAAGCCATCAACCTTCTGATTCAAGAGAGAGTGATGGCACTCCTCATCTCTAAATGAGCACATTTGGGAAGGTCATCTGATACAGGCATCAAAATAGCTGATGGACAGAAGTAAAACGGGTTATTTTGCCAACATCCTTTTATGGCAGCTAACCTTCCATTGCCTTGTAAAGTTTTTAATTTCTTGGAAATCTTGATATGCTTGAGTTACTGAATGCTGTCAGAGTTGGTGTAAAGTCAACAGCTTCACTATCATGATGCTTATAGAATTGTGGAATGGTTACAGCACAGAAGGAGGCCATTCAGCCTGTCGTGTCCATGCTGGCTGTCTGCAAGAGCAACTCAGTTAGTCCCACTCCCCAGCCCTTTCCCAGTTGTCCTGTCATTTCTTTTCCAGACACTTACCCAATTCGCTTTTGCAATCCACAATTGAATCTGCTTCCACCACACTCTCAGGCATGCTCTGTAAAATAAAAAAAAAAGTGTTTCATCATGCCACCATTGATTCTTCTGCCAATAACCTTTAATTGGTGTCCTCTGGTTCTCAACTCTTGCATCAATCGATACAGTTTCTCTCTACCTGCACCCTTAATGATTTTGAACACCTTTATCAAATCTCCTCTCAACCTACCCTGAGGAAAACAATCCCAGCTTCTCCAATTTCTTTATGTAATTGAAGTCCCTCAACTCTGGAGCCATTCTCCAAATCTTTTCTGCACCCTCTGTAATGTCTTCACATCCTTCCTAATTTGTGATGCCCAGAGTTGGGCACGATACTCCAGTTGAGGCTGAACCAGTGTTTTTTAAAAGTTCTTCATAACTTCCTTGCTTTTATACTCTCAATCTGCCCTATCACCTTAAACGATTTGTGCACATATACCCCTCAGGTCTCTCTTTCCCTTCACCCCCTTTAGAATTGTACCCTTAATTTTATGTTGCCCCTCATCATTCTTCCTATCAGAATAGACCACTTCACACTTCTCTGCATTAAATTTCATCCATCACGTGTTTGCCCATTCCACCAGCCTGTCTGTTCTCTTGAAATCTATCACTATCCTCCTCGCAGTTAACAGTACTTCCAAGTTTTGTGTCATCTGTAAATTTTGAAATTGTGTTCTCTATACCCAAGTCTAGGTCATTAATTTATATTAAGGAAAGCAGTGGTCCCAGTGCTGATCCCTCAGGAAAGCCACCATATACCTTCCTCTAGTACGAAAAACAGCATTCACCGCTACTCTGCTTCCTGTCATTCAGCCTGCGCATATCCATGCTGCCACTGTCTCTTATATTCCATGGTCTTCAGCTTTGCTGGCATGTCTATTATGTGGCACTTTATCAAATGCCTTTTGGAAATTCATATAGCTCCTCCTCATCAATTTTGAGTCCATCCAGTATCTCAGCTACCACCTCTTTCACTGTGACTTGGGGAGCGTCTTCTTCCTTGGTAAAGAAACATGCAGAGTAGTCAGTTAGTACCTCAACCATGCCCTCTGCATCCATGTGTAGATCCCATATTTGGTCTTTAATTGGCCCCACCCCTCTTTTTATTTGTTTCATGGGACGTGGGGGTTGCTGGCAAGGCTAGCATTTGTTGCCCATCCTTAATTGCCCTTGAGAAGGTGGTGGTGAGCTGCCTTCTTGAACTGCTGCAGTCCATCTGGTGCAGGTATATGCACAGTGTTATTAGGGAGGGAGTTCCAGGATTTTGATCCAGCAACAGTAAAGGAATGGCAATATATTTGCAAGTCAAAATGGTGTGTGGCTTGGAGGGGAACTTTCAGATGGTGGTGTTCCCACGCCTCTGCTGTCCTTGTCCTTCTAGGTGAAAGAGGTCACAGGTTTGGAAGGTGCTATTGAAGGAGGTGTGGTGAGTTGCTGCTGTGCATCTTGTATATGATACACACTGTTGCCACTGTGCGTAGCTGGAGGGAGTGAATGTTCCCCATGGTGGATGGGGTGCCGATCAAGTCCTGGATGGTGTCGAGCTTCTCGAGTATTGTTGGAGCTGCACTCATTTAGGGAAGTGGAGAGTATTCCAACACGCTGCTGACTTACTAGCCTTTTGCTATTTGTATGCCGATAAAAGACTTTTGAATTCCCTTTTATGTTAACTGCCACTTGCTTCTCATACTCTCTCTTTGCTTTTCTTATTTCCTTTTCCACTTTTCCTTTGAACTTTCTATATTTAGCCTGGTTCTCACTTGAATTATCAACCTGACATCCGTCATAATCATTTTTCTGCTTCATCTTACTTTCTAGCTCTTTCCCACTGAACTTGACCCTTCTCCAATTGTATTTTTGCTTGAGTGCTCCTTGTCCTTTTCCAAAGCTAATCTAAACCTTATGGTACTATGATCACTGTTCCCTAAATGTTCTTCTCCTAATACTTGATCCACTTGACCTTGATTCCCTAGAACCAGATCCAGCAGTGCTTCCTTCCTTGTTGGGCCAGAACAATATTGATTAAGAAAAGTCTCCTGAACACATTTCAGAAACTCTTCCCCCACCCACCCCCATCCTTTACGCTGTTACTATGCTGGACTGGAAACCCAGATGTTGTGAGTTTATATCCCAGTCTGGCACCTCTTCCAGCGAGAACAAAATTAATTAATGGGTTTCAGGGGGTCATTTTATATTGACAAGGGTAAGGGTAATGGAAGTGCATGCCTTTGTGTATGTGAGCATATGGGTTATAGCATTCTGAATGAGTTGTATGTCATGCTCCCGGAAGGAACAGTGATGAAATATAAAATAAACTAGAGAAATTATGAAATAAAAGTTAACTGTTGAGCTGTACCACAAGAAAATGAACACATTTGTGCCACAGACAAAATGGAGTAGATGTCAGGTGACCCCTCCTGTACTGTTAATACACACATTTGTCTTTTGAAGAGGAAACACATTATCTACATCTGAATTAGCTTCGGGGAAAATACAGTGAAATGAAAAAACAGCCCATTCCATGTTAACAACTCATATCTGCCACAATAGAGCTAACAAAGACTTTTGCAGACTTACTGACTCCAAAGCAAAAATAATAGGTGTGACGTAAGACCTGTTTATCAGAGTGAACCACATTCAGATGCCATCAGGTAACAATGGTTCCCATATCTTGGAACATTGAATCAGGGCTGAGAAATTTCCACCATATGGCGGATTTTCAACATTGGGGTTTCGCATATCCGCAATGGCTTCTCTCTTTCCGACTTTGAGCAAAGGTCTGGCTTTAAAAAAAAAAGGGGGGAGAGAGACTGGGGCGGAGAGAGAGGGACTGGGTGGGAAGAGCTCTCTACAGGGTCCTGGATTGGAGTCAAGTCTTCCCTCACCAGAATTTTCATTGGGATCAAAGCCACCCTTTTTTTAGTTGGAATATCCTTTATTGTTCCCTTTTTCTCTCTCCTGCCGCTCTGCTTGCTCCCTTTGAAATTCTAGTTCAGGTTTTCTCATTACTTTTTCTCAAGTTCAAGCTGCTTCATCTGCAACTGAGTTCAGTTGAATGAGCTAGAATTATCATCTGGATTGCCTTTTCCTCCTTCCAAATTGGAATACTGTGCTATTACTTGAATTATGTCTGTTTTCTTAGCTTTAACTCTAACTCCAACTCTTCTGCCAATTCCTTTAGCCTAGCCTTGGTTAAGTTTTTCAAATCACTCTGGGATAAGTCCTCCCTTTGTAGAAAGATTGCAGGAACTGACAAAGCCGTTCTGCTAGTGTAAACTTTACTCTAATGCACAAGAAACCTGGTGCTTTCCTTTTCATTTTTTCTATTAATTATTTCCCCACTTACAATTGCATCGGCTTTGGATTATACCGGATGAGCCCCCACTTGTATGTTACAACTGAGGCTGGAGGAATGCACCGTCTTTCTCTAGTTCCACTTCTCCACAGGTCACAACATGTATTTAAATGTTTTACCCATTTACTGATACAGCCAGTTGTATACTTTATTTTAGTTTCAGAATAAAATCCACCAACCAGGTTTCTTTAATAAACAAGAAAATTATTAATTTATGATGAAACCAGACTTATTCAATAAAGTTGCAAAGCTTATTAACACACAGGTTGAAATATGAAAGTTCCCTTCTAAATTAACCCAACACACACACACAGGTCAAAGAAAAAATAAAGACGTTTTCTCTGCTGAGATCTCTTTACAAAAAAGATTTTAAAAAACTTTGGCCAAATGCTTGTTAATTGTTGAGGGAAAAGGGTAAGATATGGTATGTTCCCAGTCCTTTATTCTGGTGTCCAAGTATGCGCAGATGGCTGTCACTGAGATCTTTTTGGAGCAGTTCTTTTCAGGTGATGTCGAGGATTAGTCTGGCAGGCTTTTCCAGGAGGATCAGTATCAGGGGTTTCAGCTATCACGCTGGATTCTCAGCATTTTTCTGTGGAAAAATCTGATGCTTCTTGCCTAGCAGGCTTACCCTCAACTGACTCAAAACAATATCCAAAATGAAACCAACTCTTGACCACCATAAATCTTGATATGTCACTTTTCTGTAAACAACTCCCTTTGTCAGCAAGGCTCCTGCTGTTTACTTAGTTTGAGGCATGTGACATCCAGTAAAGGTTTGTTTTTAAACAAAATCTCAAGTCCTTCTCGTGACCTTTTTAAAAAAAAAACTGAAGTCCAGCATCAATGGAATCTCTTTAGTCTTTCAAATGGATCCGTTTCCACAGTTTTTAAACAGAAGTCCTCAAAAATATTTTTAAAATGGAAGCACTTCCATAACAACTCCAAAAGCAAGGAAATCATGTTAAGCCTTTGTAAAATGCTGATTAGACCCCAGCTGGAGTATTATGTCAAATTCTGGGCGCCACGCTTTAAGAAGGACGTCACAGCCTTAGAGAGGGATCAGAGGAGATTTAATAGAATGGTAGCAGAAATGAAAGACTTCAGTTACGTGGAGAAACTTGGGTTGTTCTCCTTGGAGCAGAGAAGATTGAGTGGAGATTTGATAGAAGTGTTAAAGATCCTGAAAGGTTTTGATGAAACAAATAGGGAGAAACTGTTTCCAGTGGCAGACATATTGATAGCCCGAGGAGACAGTTTTAAAGTAATTGACAAAAGAACCAGAGGTAACATGAGGGGGAAAAAAATTACACATCGAATTGTTATGATCTGGAATACACTGCCTGAAACGATGGTGGAAGCAGATTCGATGGTAACCTTCAGAAAGGAATTTTATTTGCCCCTTGATGTGGGGTCCATTGATAGATAATGGCATCTGAATGTGGTCCATTTTGATAACATGCTGTTATTTCACACCTATTATCTTGGCCTTGGCCTCAGAGTCAGTCCGTTTGCAAAAGTCTTTTTTGGACCAATTCTTGTTGACAGGAGTCATTACCATGGAATGTGCTATTTTACAAGTCAATGTGCCTCCTTAAGGTGATTCCAGATGTTAATAATGGTGCTGTCTTCAACAGACAAACCTGTTTCTTGGTAGAACAGAAGGGTAGAACCTGACCTCTCCCTCCATGTTGCTGGTTGGCAAAGTGTACATTTTTCTTGTGGTTTAGTTCCACAGTTTACTTCTATTTTGTAATACCTCCAGTTCATTTCCTATTTCATCACTGTTGCCTTCGTGAGCGTGATATTCCATTATTTTATTTGGTTATTTTCGCCACTAGTTAACACCAAAAACTCTAGATCTTTTTTTCTTACGTTATGTTGCCTTATATATGTAATTCACATCCTTGCTTCTACCAAATGTCAAGGCTTCAGGCTACTTTTGCCGAGCCTGTGTACTACTCATTGCACATTAACCTAGTTTTTCCTGATTGCACATTGGTTAGCGTCATTGGCCACTTTACCAAATCTGGTGTTGACCACAAACTTTGAACCCTTAGGCAATATTCCATCCTGTAAGTTATTGGGCTTGGAAACAGGGATACGAAATTTCCGCCAAATGGCATATTTCTGACTTTGGGGTTTTGGAAATCCGCCATTGGCTTCTTCCTTTCTGCCATGGTTATCTGACATATGGCTCACCGCCAAAGCTTTCAATCTGTCCCACCAATCCTCTGTGACTCACAGCGGGCTGCCTGTGGCTTGACTTTGAGTGACGGCTCTCTTACTAAAGTGTACGTCAGGCCGAGGGGGTAAGCGGGACCAGAGTCTGATGGATGGTGGACGCCTGTTTGTGATTGGTCAGTGTCTGTCACTGACAATGGGCTGCCTGGGCGGGGTGAGTGCTGATGGCGATTTGCATCACAGGCCCGCTGGGATCAGCCTCCCCTGCTGTTTTCGGGCAGTTCAGTGAGTGAGCAAGTCAATGGAAATGGCTGCTGTGGGGAGAGAGAGAGAAGCCAAGGGGAGAGGAGTCAGGCAGCCCTTAAAACTAGCAACAGCCTGGAGAGCAGAGGGGGAGAGAAGGGGGAGGGGGGAAGAGAGATAGACATGGGGTGGGGACGGAGCGCGAGAGGGAGGGGGACACAGAGTTGGGGGGGGGAGGGGCTGCACTGATACAGAGACATAGAGAGGGAGAGAGCGATCAAGATCACCGCATTGCTACATCAACTGTACAGGCAGCAATGTGCAAGCTAAAACAATGCCAGGCTCCTCACTAAATCAGTTTTCAACATCATGATGAGAATTTAAGTTAATTTATGAATTTAAGTCTTCTCATTTTAAAGCTTGTTCACAATAATGCACTTTTTTTGTTTAGTAATAGTAAAATAACTTTCTAATGCCTTTATCTTGCTGAAATTTGCTCACCGGCCCCCTATGTAGGACAAAAATTGTACTGTAGCTCCTCATGCGAAAAGGTTGGATACCCTTGCAGTTTCTGACCTTCAGGCCCAAAAGACCTGCTTTGAAAAAAAATCGAAACTATCAGTTTCACTGACAGTTGCTGCAAGTAGGAACTGCTGTTTCCGACCTTCGGGGCACTTTGTGGTTTTCTAGTAGACTTTCAAAAAAAAATCAGAACGGATAGTTCTGGTGTTAAAATTTACTTCACCCTTCATAATTATATGCTGTACTAACTGTATTGAATGCTGAAATGTTGGAATGTTGAGGTCACCTTGGTTATTTTATACAAATGCATTGGTCCACTGTCTTGACGTTAACTGAAGGTAAACAAAAGGACAGCTAATGTTTGTGCATATTTGAAGTGGCCTGGAAGCATTTATATTCATTCCAGACCATTAACAGTGCTATAATTAAATGATTTTTGTCTTCATTACAGATCATTACCAAACTATAATTACATGATTCCTTGTCAAAAACAAATTCACTTTTTTGTCTTTGACCACTAATTTTCAGACCTTTTGGTCTTTGGCCATTCTCACCCTTGATTGTATGAATCACCCCAGGGGAGAGAGTCCTTTGCATCCGGACTGACACCTCAACCTGACAAGTTTCTACCTTAAAGGTATCTCTCTGGAGAGAGAGGGCAGAACTGCCAGTGAATGTCTTTTCCAGCCAGAACAGCTGTGAGACAGTCCCAGCTAAGCAGGAGCCCTGCTGAAACATCTTTTAACTACTGCAGCAGGGAAATTGCAAGGTGACTTGGGAACTCCTTCCCCTGCAAAATGAACCAGGATTTTCACCATCAACTTCAGATTGAGGATTAACCACAGGGAGCCTGCAGCACTTCATCCTTTTCAAGACAAAGAACTTTCAGGCCTGCACTATTGAAAGATTTCCTCCCGTAAAGCTGCGAAAGATTTTCTTAAAACAACAAACCCTTTTACCACAATTGAACTTCAACTGCATGCTACCACTCTACTCTCTCTCTTGTGTCTGTGTGCCTGTGTGGGGATGCGTGTGTGTTTGCGTGAGTGGGTGACATTGCAAACGTTTTTTGGTTATTATGTAAAATAAATATTTATCTTTTTTAACTTATGAGAAAACCTGTCATCTGACTATTTATTTGACGCTCAAAAACACCAAAACACTTATAGTCTAGTAGTCCAATTCCCATGACCACCATCCTGTGTGCCTCCCTGGTGCTCGAGAAGCCTGGATTATAAATTTTCAAGATGCTTTGTGTATTAAATTCTAAGGCATCAATCCAGTTATCGGGACCCCTGCAGGCTTTTAATACGAGTATTTCCTTCCTTTCCCGTGTCATGTTTCGAAGTAAACATTTCAAGTTCATTCTGGAAGAACTTGGGGCTCTGAGTAAACAACAAAAACAGAAGTACCTAAAAATAGAAGTCTCTGCCGAATTTTCAATTTTGGAAGTCTAAGTAGACATGGTCTACTGGGCTTCTCTTATTCACCAACTTCATAGCTTCTTCAAAAAAATAGAATTAGATTTGTAACACTGACCTTTTTATGAAGCCACGTTGTGTGTCCCGAATGCGTCCTTCTCTATCCAAGCAATATTACTTTGCATCCATAATGATTCCCTCAACCATTTTCCCTAATTCTGATGCCAAACTAATAGTCTTATAGTTACCAGGTTTATCTTGCCACCTTTTTAAAAGATGGGGACTGCATTAGCCTTCCAGTCTACAGGAACCATCCTAGAATGCAGTGATCTATTAATATCTTGCAAAGGGGCTTACACAGCACACGTCCATCTTCCTGAGGACCCTCAGGCATATTATCCAGCCCGGATGCTTTATCTATTTTACAGTTCTTAATTCTTTTTAAACGATATGTTCATCTAATTTAATACCACTGGTTGTATTTTTAAAAATTTGCTACCTTTCGAATGTTAAGATGATACTGCCACAATGAAAGTGAATGCACATTGCATTTTCTTTTTGTGATGAAATAATCTGTTTTTTCCAAGAGTCAAAACTTATGGAGTAATACAATGTTTAAACAATTTATGTAATCACATTGATTCCTACTTTTAATATTGTGGGTTCTAGCTTCTAAAACGAAAATCATCTATTTTAATTAATTTTATGCCCATAGGTAGTACTGAAGTTAAGACTAAGTTGAAAATTAAATTTGAATGATGATTCAGTTTTGATATTGTGCAAACCCTAATGGACTGTCTGGGTATTGCTCTTCACTCAGGATTGGGATGGGGATGCTGAAAAAGGTGAGACGTAAATGAAGAAAGGGAGAGAATAGTAGTGTTAACCTTGTCAAAGATTAGTCAAAAGTTCTTTGACCTAATTTTTTAAAAGCATAGTGGGTGATCAGGGGAGGGAACCCTGGCTGACTTTTTTCCCTCTCCTTAGGGAGAAGAATTTTAGTGCCCCCAGCACAGTGGCTTATCAAACTTGTGGCTTTCCTGGTCTGTTTCCTGAAGTTTATTTGCATATTTGCACTAATCAGTTCTGCTTTGAGCTCAAGTATTTAATTAAAAATTTTCACCTTCAGTGGTGTGGTCCTGGAAGTGGTTGCATGATCAAATGTCATGTGACCAAATCTCCAGGAGTGCATTGAACCAGTGTTGGACATTTCAATGTGGGGTAGTATTTCTGGCTGTAATATCTTTCACTTTAAATAAAAAAAATTGTGTACTTTAATCTGATCAAGCACCACTTGTACAACATTGTCATCATAGAGTTATACAGCACAGAAACAGGCCCTTTGGCCCACTGTGTCTGCGCCTGCCATCAAGCCTATCTATTCTAATCCCATTTTCCAGCACTTGGCCTGTGGCGTTGTATGCTATGGTGTTTCAAGTGCTCATCTAAATACTAAAATGTTGTGAAGGTTCCTGCCTGTACCACCCCGTCAGGCAGTCTGTTCCAGATTCCAACCACCCTTTGGGTGAAAAATCTTTTCCTCAAATCCCCTCTAAACCTCCTGCCCCTTACCTTAAATCTATGCCCCCTTGATATTGACCCCGCCGCTAAGGGAAAAAGTTTCTTCCTATCTATGCCCCTCATAATTTTGTATACCTCAATCAGGTCCCTCCTCAGCCTTCTCTGCTCTAAGGAAGACAACCCTAGCCTATCCAGTCTTTCTTCATAGCTGAAATGCTACAGCCCAGGCAAGATCCTGGTGGATCTCCTCTGCACCCTCTCCAGTGCAATCACATCCTTCCTACAGTGCAGTGACCAGAACTGTACACAATACTCCAGCTGTGGCCTAACTAGTGGTTTATACAGCTCCATCATAACCTCCTTGTTCTTGTATTCTATGCCTTGGCTAATAAAGGCAAATATCCCATATGTCTTCCTAACCGCCTCATCTACCTGTGCTGCTGCCTTCAGTGATCTATGGACAAGTACACCAAAGTCCCTCTAACCCTCTTACTTCCTAGGGTCCAAACATCCATTATGTATTCCCTTGCCTTAATAGTCCTTCCAAAATGCATCACCTCTCATTTCTCAGGATTAAATTCCATTCGCCACTACTCTGCCCATCTTACCAGCCCATCTATATCTTCCTATAATCTAAGGCTTTCCTCCTCACTATTTACGACACCACCAATTTTCATGTCATCTGTGAACTTACTGATCATACCTCCTATATTCACGTCTAAATCATTAATGTACACTACAAACAGCAAGGGTCCCAGCATCAATCCCTGCGGTATACCACTGTTCATAGGCATCCAATAGCAGAAACAACCCTCGACCATTACCCTCTGCCTCCTGCCACTAAGCCAATTTTGGATCCAATTTGCCTAATTGTCCTGGATCCCATAAGCTCTTCTACATTTCTAATATCTGCCAGTTCTGATGAAGGGTCACTGACCTGAAACGTTAACTCTCCTCCTCTCTCCACAGATGCTGCCAGATCTGCTGAGTATTTCCAGCATTTCTTGTTTTTATTTAAGATTTCCAGCATCTGCAGTATTTTGCTTTTATGCCATAGGCTCTTACCTTCTTAACCAATCTGCCATGCGGGACCTTATCAAAAGCCTTACTGAAGTCCATGTAGACTACATTAGCTGCTTTACCCTCATCTACACATGTAGTCACCTCCTCGAAAAATTCAATTAAGTTTGTTAGACATGATCATCCCCTGACATAGCCATGCTGACTATCCTTGATTAATCCCTCCCTCTCCAAGTGGAGATTAATCTTGTCCCTCAGAATTTTTCCAATAATTTCTCAACCATTGATGTTGGACTCACTGGCCTGAAATTACCTGGTTTATCCCTGCTACCCTTCTTGAATAATGGTACCACATTTGCTGTCCTCCAGTCCTCTGGCACCTCTCCTGTGACCAGGCAGGATTTGAAAATTTGTGTCAGATCCCCTGCAATCGCCTCGCTTGCCTCACATGGCAGCCTGGGATACATCTCATCTGAGCCTGGGGATTTATCCACTTTTAAGCCAGCTAAAACCTCCTCCCTTTCAATGCTAATTTGTTTGGGTACATCACATCCCCCTCCCTGAACTCTACACCTACATCATCCTTCTCCATCGTGAACACAGATGTAAAGTAATCATTTAAAACCTCACCTACATCTGACTCCACACGCACATTGCCACTTTGGTTCTTAATGGGCCCTACTCTTCCCCTGGTTATCCTCGTGCCCTAAATATACTTATAAAATGCCTTGGGATTTTCCTTTATCTTGCCTGCCATTGTCATGCCTCCTCTTTGCTCTCCTAATTACTTTTTTTAGTACCCCTTACACTTTCTATACTCCTCCAGTGCCTCCACTGTTTGCAGCCCTCTGAATCTGCCAAAAGTGACTTAATTTTTCCATTTCCAATCCTTTATATCCCTGGACTTATTGGTCCTACCCTTCACCTTTACGGGAACATGTTGGCCGTGAACTCTCTCTATTTCCTTTTTATATTGTGTGTGAAGAACATCCCCCTATGCGGCTTGATTATATGCTATTTACAGGTGCAGGGAGAATCTGAGCTCCATATATATGCATTTAAACTATGTTTTTATGCCAGTTTCAAAGAGAATTGATACTAGGTAAGGTCAGAAGAACAGGAAAAACGTCCAGCATGAGCAGTGCTAGTGTGTATTTCTGAGCTAGTGAGGAAAATTGTAGCATAGTACCAGCAATATGTCAGTAATGATCAGTATAACAACGTTATAATTCATTCTTTGGATGAGAAGCACATCAAGATGTAAAAATTTAAATGGGGAGGGGGACACATTTGTTAGCTAATGAAATTAAAATGAACTGACAATTGTGATCTTATCTGTGCTATTATTTTGTGTTTTTGATTTTTTAATTATCTGTAGATGTTAATCCCTTTAGCAAATAAGCTGTGTGATTAAATTGGTATTCTGAATTGCTAATTGCACTTTACGCATCTTAATGACAGTGCTCAGGTGTTTGATGTTGAGATTACCCATTGAGATACTGCAGTATTTTACACCTAAAATCAGTTTATACTGTTCATTTGTCTATTTTGTAACTGCCAACTGTCAGTGAAACTCTCATCACCTACTTTTTTTATTGCCACCTTATAGGTTAGTGACATTGGAAAATAGCCCATCAATCACTCCAGAGCTTCTTGGAGTCTTTCAGAATATGTCTGCTTTACTTGGTAAGTATAGGTTAGCATTATGGCTTGATAACATTATATTTTAAAAGTCACAATTTTTAAAAATTCTTTCTTGGGATGTTTATTGTCCATTTATGCAGCAATGTTTCTGAACAATTGTTTTTGGCATAATTCTGTGTGCGGCAGTTGCAAATTTCACTGTTGTTCCTGTCTTTTCACTTTGTCAAAAATTTGACTTTGGATAGAGGTTTGTCTTTGTTGGTTCCTTCTGCTCAGCTGGATTTGGAGGAGTGGGAATATGCAGGATTAAAATGCTATTTTTTAATGTTTTGCAAATAGACCTTAATGGGAAAGTTAAGCTGATTTTCATTGCTTTAGCTTTAAAAAAAATTCTATCCAGCACTCAGGGTGTGATTTACAATCTCATGCATTTGCTTAATGAATTATTAAAAATGCACCCCTTATTTATTTTTAGGAAAAACCTTTATTACGTAACTGATAAGCTGGCAAATCCCCAAATCTTTATTGATATAGTTATCAGAGCGAAACACCTTTTTCTTCATAATAATCCCCATCCATTATAATGTTGGCCTCCTTTGAGGTTTTGTTATGGAATTGCTGGCATTATTAGTGATAAAATATCACTGCATACCACAACTTGGCATTTATCTTAATAAAGTGAAATATTGATAGGTTTATGCTTTTTAAGTGAAGTCAAATTTGAGTTCAAAGTAGTGTGCAATTAAATGTTAATTGTTTTCCCAATGCAGCAGACAGGGTGGAGATAAAATGGAACCTGTGAAACTAACCAATATGGTCTGATCAGTTTCTCGAATTTGTTGCATTGTTTTGTGCTGACTTTGGTTGACAATGTGCTGTCTTATTTACAGCAGGGAAAGATGTGATCACCCCTTAATTGTCTGCATGAACATGATTATTTTCCCACAGCTGAAGAATGTCCTTATTTTAGGACTTAGGTGATAGTGAGTGTAACACTTTATAATTACAGTATTGCAATTCTGTATGATTGAACTTTACACTTTGGCCAGTGCATGGTATTTGTGTGCTCAATTCCCTGCTGCGTACATATTCCCTGATATTGGCTGGTACACCTGCATTTGTGCAAGATTTATGTTTGGGCCTGAAGTCCCCACACTAAGTTGCACATTTATAACTATGTTCTTCACTCTGGGGTGATTAATATGTAAAATGGATTTCTGCGTAAGATGATGGGGAGGGGGTGGCATAGTGGTATTGTCACTGGACTAGCAACCCAGAGACCCAGGGTATTGCTCTGGGGACTTGAGTTCGAATCCCACCACAGCAGAAGGTGGATTTTGAATTGAATTAATAAAAATCTGGAATTAAAAGCTAGTCTGATGATGGCCATGAAACCATTGTCGATTGTTGTAAAAACCCATCTGGTTCACTAATGTCCTTTAGGGAAGGAAATCTGCTGTCCTTACCTAGTCTGGCCTACACGTGACTCCAAACCCACAGCAATGTGGTTGACTCTTGCATGCCCTCTGAAATGGCCTAACAAGCCACTCAGTTGTATCTAACCGCTACGAAGTCAATAAAAAAAAGAATGAAACCGGACGGACCACATGGCATCGACCTAGGCCGGGGTCACTCAGCTCCTGACCTCATTACAGCCTTGGTTCAAACATAGACAAAAGAGGTGAGGTGAGAGTGACTGCCCTTGTCATCAAGGCAGCATTTGACCGTGTATGGCATCAAGGAGCCCTAGCAAAACCGAGATCAATGGGAATCAGGGGATAACTCTCCGCTGGTTGGAATCATACTTGGAGCGAAGGAAGATGGTTGTGGTTGTTGGAGGTCAATCATCTGAGCTCCAGGACATCACTACAGGAGTTCCTCAGGGTAGTGTCCTAGGCCCAACCATCTTCAGCTGCTTCGTCAATGACCTTCCTTCAATCATAAGGTCAGAAGTGGGGATGTTCGCTGATTGCACAATGTTCAGCACCATTCACGACTCCTCAGACACTGAAGCAGTCCGTGTAGAAATGCAGCAAGACCTGGACAATATCCAGGCTTGGACTGATAAGTGGCAAGTAACATTCGTGCTACACAAGTGCCAGGCAATGACCATCTCCAACAAGAGAGAATCTAACCATCTCCCCTTGACATTCAATGGCATTACCATCACTGAATCCCCCACTATCAACATCCTAGGGGCTACCATTGACCAGAAACTGAACTGGAGTAGCCATATAAATACCGTGGCTACAAGAGCAGGTCAGAGGCTAGGAATCCTGCGGTGAGTAACTCACCACCTGACTCCCCAAAGCCTGTCCACCATCTGCAAGGCACAAGTCAGGAGTGTGATGGAATACTCTCCACTCCACTTGCCTGGATGGGTGCAGCTCCAACAACACTCAAGAAGCTCGACACCATCCAGGACAAAACTGCCCTCCTGATTGGCACTCTATTCACAAGCATTCACTCCCTCCACCACCGACGCACAGTGGCAGCAGTGTGTACCATCTACAAGATGCACTGCGGCAACACAGCACCTTCCAAACCCGCGACCTCTACCAACTAGAAGGAAAAGGGCAGCAAATGTATGGGAACACCGCCTGCAAGTTCCCCTCCAAGTCACACACCATCCTGACTTGGAACTATATCGCCGTTTCTTGACTGTCACTGGGTCAAAGTCCTGGAACTCCCTTCCTAACAGCACTGTGGGTGTACCTACCTCCCATTGGACTGCAGTGGTTCAAGAAGGCGGCTCACCGCCACTTTCTCAAGGGCAATTCGGGATGGGCAATAAATGCTGGCCTAGCCTGCGACACCCACATCCCATGAAAGAGTATAAAAAAAGCCTTGAAATCATTTAAGAAGCAGTCTTATGTTGTGATGATGAGGCGAGCGTACTGTATAGATGAAAGTTGGGCAAAACAATCTCCCTCGTCTATCTAGTGACTGTGTGCTATCATTGGGAGAAGAAGCAGAAGTGAAAGAATTCAGTTAAAGTTTTTTCCTGTCCATAAAAAAGTTAATGTATTAGTTATGTTCGAGCTCAGTTACAACTATGTGTGATGCATACAAATTCATCATAGAGCATTATGTGATTAGTGAAAGATATTCCATGCTATTGTATTATAAGTGAGTTATTACTGTACATAGGTGATCTAAATAAGTTTCTAGCTGAGCCATGGGTTCGCATTTTAAGACTAAAACAAAATACCAGACATTTTATGTAATTTTGATTTTGCAGACTATTTCATCTTTCCGTTGCTTATCCACGTGGATTCAAACCTGGGTTGGCAACAGGAAGGTGGAGGAGAGGTACCAGAGAGGGGAGAAGTGAAAGTTGGCATGATCAGGTGATAGGAAGGGGAAGAGATAGGAGAGAAGGGCTGAAGAGCTGGAAGAAGAGAGAAGTAATGGGCT
Source organism: Heterodontus francisci (assembly GCF_036365525.1). Classification (NCBI taxonomy): domain Eukaryota; kingdom Metazoa; phylum Chordata; class Chondrichthyes; order Heterodontiformes; family Heterodontidae; genus Heterodontus; species Heterodontus francisci. The sequence continues at coordinate 105,854,369 of NC_090371.1, forward strand.
TTGCACCTTCAGAAGGCCGGAGGGAAGAATACCAGCTTAGCTGCATTGAAGGGGATAAAAGTATCATGTTGAATTGACAAGGGAGAGGCAAAAAGGCACCAGTATGAACTGAACACATTGGAGATGAGAGCATCTCTGAAACAGTGGCGATTGGATGAGGTGCAGTCTCTATGATCGAGTTTAGAGTGGATAGAGGTGTGCCTTTGTGAACTGTGTTGTATGTTGATGGTGACTGTTGCGATAAAATTTGAATGCCTTGTTCGTCTGTGCACAAGAACACGAGAAGAAAATCAGTGTTGTTTTTTTTTCTCCTTTTTTAAAATCAAATATCCAACAGTTGTGAAGTATAAAGATGCTTAAAATTAACTAGAATGCATAATTCTTAAAATGTTGAAGTTTTCCAGGTGAGCATGCCTAATCTCCTGTTTCTGCAACTTTCAAATTTCCTTTTCACACTTCGATATACTTGTGGGTTGTTTTCTTTCAATACAAGTGCAGGAATGCTGTTTTATACCTACTGCTTAAGTTACAAAACCCAGGTAACTACCCAGCTGTTAGTCAGCTTTTGCTACTTTTCAAGGTTAGCACGTATGTTCAGTTGTGTTAAATTTCTCTGGCAAACATTTTTCAATTAAAATTGGAAGTTTGCCCATGTTTAATGACAATTTTTGCAAACAAATCATTAGTATTGTTCCTTTTGGGTCATGTAAAATTACCATCTGACATTCTGGTCTTTAATCAGTAATAGTTATATGCATGAATCTGCATTGGTTTTAGAATTGTGCCGTTACTACTGCTGTCAGTCCTCTTGGTATTGGAGTAAAATATTTTGCTGATGTACTTAATAGTAGTTGAAATATTAATGCCTCGAATGATATTAAGCATTTATGTGGTGGAGGCAGATTCAACCATGGCTTTCAAAAGAATATTGGATAATTATCTGAAGAGAGAAAATTTGAAGGGCTACACAGAAAAGGCAGGGGAATGGGACCAGCTTAGTTGCTGTTTCAGAGGGCCGGCATAGACACGGCAGACTGAATGGCCTCTTGTGCAGTAACCATTCTATGATTTCTCCAGTAACCTGAATTAAGAGCCTGCAAAGTGCAATCTTTTCTTCATTTCGAAATCTTATTTTATTAAAGGATTGCCTGTTTCTCTCTCATTTATTAACATCTGAATATTGACTGCCAGATTTATGTTTGACTTTAAAATTAAATTTAAAAAGAAAATAGCCCTTATGAACTTTGGTATATGACATATAGACATATATTTAGTTTTGCAATTCAGCTCTTGAAATTCAAAACCATAAGTAAATGTTATGGAGCTGCTTTGATTCTCCATGAATGGATGTTCAGCAGAGCAGTGTGTTTTGCCATGCAACAGTATTTGTGATGTGGCAGTTTGGGTTACGGAAATGAATTAAGAAGTGGTTAGGAGTGGAAGAGTTTATAAAATTTGAATTTCTCCTAACAATTGAATACTTTGAATGGAATGATAGTTTAGACATTGAAATAAACAGGTTTAGCTTAAAATACTGACTCACTATAATAGATTTAACGTGCTGTTGCTGTACCATAACATCACGATACAGACATCTAAGTGCCTGTAGATTAAAGGATAGTTTCTCTGTGCCAGTCAATGGGAAATATAGAGAAATATAGAAAAATATTAGGGAATTGGCAGGTTGACCTCGCTAAATCAGGAGTCGGCAGTTCCAGCAGTCATTTGCTGCCTCTCTATGCGACTTTTTTCACTTTTCAGAAATCTATCGCAAAGTTTACTTTTGCTTAGTCATCAGCAATATTTTCCTTCAACAATATTTACAACATCTCAGTATTTATCCACCAAGACTTACCTTAGTTTGTTTCATGCTATTTTAGCTGTGTGAATGTTGGTTTTAAATTTACATGACAAGCTACAGATACTTCTAAGTGATTGAAAACAGGTACTTATGTAATTTTCTGGCATTCCGTGTCTGTCAGTCGTGTTATACCTTCTGTAAGCTTAGCAAAAGGCTAACATAAAAGTTTTTTTCTGGGTGGATGTCCTTGGTAACGTCATGAAAACTAAATTAGCTGAGCTGCTGGTTAGTACTTAACCACAAGACACATACGAGATGAATGACCAGTTTATTTATTTTGGTTCAAAGAGGAATGTTGGTCAGTGCACCAGGAGAATTCCTTGCTCATTAAATAGTGCAATGGGATCTTTAAATCCTCTTGAACAATCAGATTAGATACCTAGCAACTTGGTTTCATAATTTATCTGAAGGCTAACGAGTTAGTGAAGAACGTATAAGGTATTTTTTAGGAAAGATGCCAATACAGGCACAATGGGCTGAATGGCCACTGTATGTGTTGCAAACTTCTGTGCTTTTCAAATGTTTTAGTGTATTAATTTATCGAGGATCATAGTGCAATCTTGTTTGGATGTAGAGAGTGTAGGAGCATATTTTGAATATCATATGTTTTCTAATGTGAATTACAAACCTCAACCTTTTATTCATTCACGGGATGTGGGTATCATTGGCAAGACCAGCATTTAATGCCCATGAGAAGGTGGTAGTGAGCCACCTTCTGGATATGTGAGTGGCTTGCTATGCCATTTCAGAGAGTCAGTCATATTGCTTTGGGTCTGGAGTCACATACATCAGACCATGTGGGGAAGGCAGATGGGCTTTTATAACAATGCATTGGTTACAAGGTCACCATTACTGAGATTAGCTTTTTATTCCAGATTTATTTAATTAAATGAATTTAAATTCCCCAACTGCTTGTCTTAAGATTTCAACTCATATCTCTGGATCATTAGTCCAGGTCTCTGAATTGCTAGTCCAGTAGAAGAACCACTATAGTACTGTTCCCGTGAGTGGTTGCCTCCTTGTCTCGAGAGACAGTGGGTAAGCGCCTGGAGGTGGTCAGTGTTTTGTGAAGCAGCGCCTGGAGTGGCTATAAAGGCCAATTCTAGAGTGACAGATTTTTCCACAGGTGCTACAGATAAAATTGGTTGCCGGGGCTGTTACGCAGTTGGCTCTCCCCTTGCGCTTCTGTCTTTTTTCCTGCCAACAGCTAAGTCTCTTCGACTCGCCACACTTTAGCCCTGCCTTTATGGCTGCCCGCCAGCTCTGGCGATCGCTGGCAACTGACTCCCACGACTTGTGATCAATGTCACAGGACTTCATGTCACATTTGCAGACGTCTTTAAAGTGGTGACATGGACGGCCAGTGGGTCTGATACCAGTGATGAGCTCGCTGTACAATGTGTTCTTGGAGATCCTGCCATCTTCCATGCAGATCACATGGCCAAGCCATCTCAAGCGCCGCTGTATCAGCAGGGTGTATATGCCTGGCCGCCTCGAGGACTTCTGCGTTGTAGATACGGTCCTGCTACCTGATGCCAAGGATTCTCCGGAGGCAGCGAAGATGGAATGAATTGAGACATCGCTCTTGGCTGACATACGTTGTCCAGACCTCGCTGCCATAGCGCAAAGTGCTGTCATTTACGGTACAGATATTGGTCATTCGGCCCATCAAGTCCATGCTGGCTCTCCACGTAGCTGTCCAGTCAGTACCACTCCCCTGCTCTATCCCTGTAGCTCTGCAAGTTTATTTCCTTCAAGTGGCCATCCAATTTCCTTTTGCAGTCAGACTGTTGCTGCTTCCACTACCCTTGTGGGCAGCAAGTTCCAGGTCATGACCACTTGATGTGTAATAAAAAAGTTGTTCTTTATATTCCCCCTGCATCTCTTGCCCAAAACCTTCAATCTGTGTCCCCTAGTCCTTGTACCATTAGTTAATGGGAACAGTTTTTCCTTGTCTTATCTCAGCTTGCCATAATCATGAACACTTCTATTAAATCTCCCCTCAATCTCCTTTTTTCTAAGGAGAACAACCCCAGCTTTTCCGACCTAATGTCATAACTAAAATCCCTCACCCTGGAACCATTCTGGTAAATTTTGGAAGAGAGTCACTGCTATTGGCTTGGCCAATATTTATCCCTCAGCCAACACTAAATCAGATTATCTGTTCATTGTAACATTGCTGTTCGTGGGAGCTTGCTTTATGCAAATTGGCTGTGGTGTATCCTACATTGCAATGGTGACTGTATGTCAGAAATACTTCATTGGCTGTAAAGCATCTTGGGACATCTTGAGGTTGTGAAAGGTGCTATATAAATACAAATCTTTTGTTAGTTTTTCTTCCCTCTCCATCAGCAATCATAACTGCTTACTACACTTTTTTTAGTGAGTAAACTTAGCAAATTTAATATATTTATTGGTGAGCCAGTATTGGGCAGCAGCTTATAGACAGAACCATTTATTTTTCCAGAGAAGCATAGAAATACATAGACATTACAGCATGGAAACAGAATATTTGACCCTACTTCCGTGAGGCTTTTATGCCTTTATGTGACAAACAGTTCCAGTCACGTTTGCCGACCCTGATTCCATATCCCTTTAGCCCCTTTTCCTTAACCTAATCCCACCTGCAGTTGGCAGGAAAAAAGACAGAAGCGCAAGGAGAGAGCCAACTACGTAACAGCCCTATCAACCAATTTTATCTGCAGCACCTGTGGAAGAGTTTGCCACTCTAAAATTGGCCTTTATAGCCACTCCAGGCGCTGCTTCACAAACCACTGACCACCTCCAGGCGCTTACCCATTGTCTCTCGAGACAAAGAGGCCAAAGAGGAATCCCACCTGCAATATAGTCTTGACTGCCGACGGTTTCTGCGTCGACCCTGAGGTGAATTCCATACCCTTGCAACACTCTGTGAAGAAGATTCTACTTTGCTTTATTCTAAATCTCTTACATTTAATCTTGTATCTATGGCCCCTTGGTCCTGACCCCTCAACTACTGGAAACTGTATGCTTCTATCTATTCTGTCCCATACGTTCATAGTTTTAAACATTTCTGTCATATCATCTATAATCTGCAGTTTTCTAATTTTCATCTTTTTGATGCTTATAGTTTCTCTATACTCGGTAGAATATGAGTGAATTTTTGCTGCACCTTGTGTAAGACCTTAATATCTTGCAATTTTTTGGACCCTTCAGCTGCGCATACTGTAACTCAGGTCTTACAAAGCTTTTATATGAGTTCATTATTACCTTTTTGCTTTTATATATTTTATGACTCTTATGATAAAACCTAGAATGCCATTAGCTTTTTTTAAACATTCAGTCTGTGGTGCTGTCTCTAATGCTTTTTCTCAGCACTGCTTTACTTTCATTCAGAATATAATTACTGCTGTTACTGTTTTATTACCAAAATTCATCATCTCGCATTTACTAACATTGAACTACAACTGCCTCTTTTTTAGCCTAATCCACCATCTTTTCAAATGACTTTGCAGCTTCCTATGGTCTTCTAAAGAATTAACTATACATCTTATTTTGTTATCATCTGCAGTTTTTAATACCACTCCCTGTAAGCCTACATACAAATCTTCGCATAAAAGTTTCTGAATGTAATGTCCTGAAATTATTGGAGCAAGGCACCTCATAACGTGCATCGTGAATTGGGTTTTTTACCTCATCCTTTAGATTGTATTATTTTTGCACAGCAAATTGTTGGAAATGTGAATTGATAGCAGGGTCACAGGGTATCTGTACCTCATGAATGTTGGGTTCAATGGTTTATCTACTTAAGTAATGAACTTTAGAGAAAGCACCTGAACAATGGAGGGTGAATTAAAGTCAAATTAGGTACAGAAAGGGAAGGAAAGAGGGCATTGAGAGAGAGAGAGAGAGAGAGAGAAGAAAAAAGGCACAGAAAGCAGAAGTAAGAAAAATGATTAACATTTTAAAAAACCTCAAGGTATTGTCCTGTCTAAGCTGCATGTGTGCATACAGGAAACAAACAAGCGACACACATTCAACTAAAATAAAAGCAAAGTACTGCAGATGCTGGAAATCTGAATTAAAAACAAGAAGTGCTGGGAATACTCAGGTCTGGCAGCATCTATGGAGAGAGAAACCAAGTTAACGTTTCAGGTCTGCGACCTTTCATCAAAACTGGGGTACCTCGCCAAGGTCAAAGCCAACCTGTTTCTGTAGGAATGTGGAATACCATACCTCAGCACCTACAGGCAATGATCATGATGGGGGGGGGTCCCATGGGTGGTCAATCTGGTCAGGGGGAAATGATTCCCATTCTTTTGGCATGGAGATTCTGCAGGGAGGCAACTTTACTGTCACTGATGTTAAGGAGGTGGTGGGCAGCCACCTCCTCATTGCAGACGTACTGTTCAAAAATGCTCCACTCCGATAAATCAACATGTACATCTGGTTCTGAAGAGCGAGTGCTGACCATCCTCCCGGAGCTACCACTGCTGCTGGCGACAATTAGGCTGGCCATTCTAAGCGGTGACGTCAGCAGCATCATTCTTGTGGCTGGACAATCCGGCAGGACTGACAGCAAACTGGACGCCATGTTCAGACTCCTGATGGAAACGGTTAAAAAAAACACAAAGCTCCATGACGTCTTTGGCAACCCTGCAGACTGAGCGCTGCGAAAATATGTCTGGTTGAGGCCAGATGGGTCTGAATATTCCAGGATAGACTTCCTGTTTGTGTCCCAAGCGCTCACCGTCAAAGTCACCAGCACCAAGCCACTGTTCTTTTCTGTCTGCTGCCTCCAAGTGGCTGGCTGTCACTTACAGGAAGACCAGAGGGTTGGCAGAAGGGCATGGAAGCTGAATGTGAAATGGTTGACCCAGAAAACATTGAGGACTCAAAAGGGCTTGGAAAGGTTGGAGAACCATGCAATCCGTCTTCATGTCCCTGATGCACTGGTGGGAAGCGATCAAGGCAAACATCAAGAGGTGATGCTTCCTCCAGGGTATTCAGAGGTGGGAGAGACAGAAAGAAATGTTCTAACTCCAGAAAAGTATGCAAAATCTGCTTCTGCTGTAGTCGATGGGGGTCACTGTCAATGTGGATCTCTAAGAGGTGAAGAGCCAGCAGGCTTTGCTCTTTGCCTGAAAGACCTCTAAGGTCATCTTTCAGTCCACAGTCCGCTCCGTGGAGCAGGATGAGACATGCTCGTGCTTCTTCTTTCTAAAAGCACACGGAGAGCTCTGACCGGCAGTCTGAAGGAAAAAGACAGCTTAATAATGTCATCACAGCCTGACATACTAAGGAGCAGAAAATACTTTTATGCAAGTTTGTATGACGTGACGCCCACAGACAGCATGGTGTCAAGCATGGAAGGAGCCGTGATGAAATAAACAATTAAATGGAAGAATTATGAATTTAAAAAGTCAACTGTTAAACAAGACCACAAGAACATGGACACTGGTACCATAATCAGAATGGAGTATTGGTCATGTGACTCCTCCTGCACTGGGAATCAACAAACTTGTCTGCAATGATGGCATTATTTTTAACCTTGGCTGAAATAGCTCTGGGGAGAACCCCTTTGAAAATGAAAGGAGATCTATCGTATAGTAAATACTCTTATTAACATGTGCGAATTAACGAAGGATGTTGGAGACAGTCTGACCCACAGTCAAAACCAAAATGAATAGTGTGGCCTAGCCCCATCGTAATAGAATGATACCCATCCAGACGTGGATAGATAGCCATTGGTTCTACATCCTGGTCCATTGTGTGGTCCACCTGGGGAGAAGGCCATGTGTCTCCTAACAGAAACTCTAATGTGATGGATTTTTACCTTAAAAGGTAGCCCTCTGGAGAGAGGAAAGAGATCAAGCCAACACTTCAGAAAGCGGTCCAGTCAGAAGCTGTGAAAAAAGATCTAGCCAAGCAATAAGAAGCCTTGCTGCCAATTCTACACTTTAGCTTGCTACAGCAGAGAACTGAAAGTGACCCCCTTCCCCCACCTCCAGTCTAAAGTCTTAAACACCAGAAATCTACAACACCTCAACAGGTTCAAGACGACAAATATCCAGGCCTGCACCTTGTAAAAGAGACTGTCCTCAGAAGATTTAACAGGTTTACCATAAACCGCAAACAAATACCGCTCTTTGAATTACATCCTACCCTTTTCTCTCCATCTATTCATGTGTAGGGGTGTGTGAGAGAGGTTGCAACCATTTCGGGAATTGTGTAAAAATAAATAGGTTTTCTCTCAGGTTAAAACAAAAACAATTATTTGTCTGTTTATTTGACCCTAAAAAACACTCGGGGACTAACTTACCATTTTAAAGAAAACAAGATTGCAGTCGCATGGGGGGTGAACAGTGGGAACCACCCATACCATTTATGATCTATCCATTACAATGGCCTCCCAGTCTTTCCTGTCCTCTATCATGGCTGTTTAGAGATTGTATCCCTGTGGAGTGCAAGGCTATCGTCCATGTGTAGGACAAGGGGCTGGATACCTGCCTCCTTAGCTTGAAGCAGGAGAAGGCCTTTGTTAGAATATCCCACACCTACATGATGGATGTGCTCTCCAAAATGGAGTTGAGGAGGGAAGCTCAACACCATCCAGGACAAAGCAGCCCGCTTGATTGGCACCCCATCCACAAACATTCACTCCCTTCACCACCGACGCACAGTGGCAGCAGTGCGTATCATCTACAAGATGCACTGCAGCAACGCAACAAGGCTCCTTAGACCGCACCTTCCAAACTTACAAACCCGCGACTTCTACCAACTAGAAGGACAAGGGTAGCAAATACATGGAAACACCACCACCTGCAAGTTCCCCTCCAAGTCACACACCATCCTGACTTGGAACCATAACGCCGTTCCTTCACTGTCACTGGGTCAATATCCTGGAACTCCCTTCCTAATAGTACTGTGGGTATACCTACCCCACATGGACTGCAGTGGTTCAAGAATACAGCTCACCACCACCTTCACAAGGGCAATTAGGGATGGGCAATAAATACCGGCCTGGCCAGCGAGGCCCACATCCCATGAATGAATAAAAAAAAATTCCTAATATGGATCCAACTGCTCTACATAAACATCAGAAGCACAGTTTCAATCAATGGGTGGGAATCTGAAAGCTTTATGATCAAATCTGGAGTCAGGCAGCACTTGTCTTCTATCCCCTGTCTTGTTCGTGAGCTCTATTGAACCTTTTACTGAGCCCATCAGGAATGATTCAGGCATAAGCAGCATGATGATCCCAGGCAGCGGAGGCACTCGGGACAAAGTCTCTCTGTACATGGTCCTCTGCTCAGATCTGCTGTCTGTTTACAGACTGGTGAGCATCTGTGACCAGTTCGAACTGGCTCGGGAGCCAAAGTCAAGTGTAGCAAGAGCGAGGCCATGTTCTTTGGGAACTGGGCGTATCAATCCTTCGTCCCCTTTGCCGTAGGTCAGACTAGCTGAAGGTGCTGGGGATATGATTTGGAGGGGTCGGGGTATGCACCAAAAACTGGAACGCGTATATTGCCGAGGTGAAACAGAAACTAGGCTAATGGGAGTGGCACTCGCTCGCCATTGTGGGTAAGAACCTGGTCATCACGTACGAGACACTAGCGGTGGTGTTCCACGTGGTGCAGGTCTGGCCCATCCTTCACTCCTGCGCCATAGCGGTCACCCAAGCCATCTTCCACTCTATCTGGAGATCGAAAATGAACACTATTCGTTGGGACATGATATACAAATCTCCAGATAAAGAGGGAAAAGATGTACCCAACATCCTGATGACCACCTCTCTGTGCGGCTGAATCAAGCTGTGCGTAGGCCTTTGGTCGCAAACACCAAGAGCCACTAGGTGCTCAGGTTCTCTCTGTCCCCCCCCCCCCCCCCAGTGTTGTGATAAGGATGGATCTGGCCATGTTGCCATGGAATGCTCTATTCAGTTGGCTTGTGCCACACTGCCTGTCCCTCATGGAAATGCTTGTGCAGTAAAACTCCTTTGACCACAAGTCCATCAGGCAGTGGTCCACAAGTAATGTCCTCAAGGCCTTGCAGGAACAGGAGATGGTGGATCCTGTCATATGGTTTCCTGAGAAGACTGTCAAACTTATTTAGCAGAATACCTCATCGCCAGAACTTTCAAACAAGCACCAAGATGTAGCTTGGCTGATGGTGAGAAGGATCCTTCCTGTATGCCCGGAGTCTCAGCTCCAACGCACACTGCCCGCACGGTGACTGCAGCAGGGGAGAGACCGTTGGCCACTGCCTTATAGAATGTGCCTTTGCAAAGGAAGTCTGGAAAGAGAAAAGAGATGCAGTTGTCTTTGTTACGGTTCATCCCAAGCACCTCCGTAACACAGGACTGTGTTCTACAAGCTGTTCCCAGATATGCACACCAAGATAAATATCAACTGTTGCTTTCTTGAGCAAAATGGTACCAGAGAATCTTGAGTTGCATGGTAATAAAGAGTGAGTGATAGGTTTACAAGAGATCTCTATAATGCACGTGTGCATAGGTGACTGGCATGACTCCAACTGAACTGTCTGTGTTGGTTAGTATCACTTCCTGTGATGTGTGAAGTACTCAAACTGTTAGTGATACCAGAACACCATCAACTTGGTGAAAGATGCTCTTTGGTCTGCCCAAAACTTGCTTGTCTTCCAGGACAAAAAAGCTGTCGACAACCGGGTGTTGCAGACTGGCACATTACAAGGTCCAGGGTTACGTGCTGAGGGATGCACTAAAGCTTGAGGCAGCCGCCACAAAGGCACAATGGGAAAGCCACTTTCTAAGACCTTCCCACTATAGTATACCGAAGAGCTGGAGACTGTGTAAAACCCCTTAGGCTCTATACACTAGAGAATGTTTGACACAAAATGTACATTGTAAATATAACTTGTAATGCAAATATAGTGAGGCACCACCTTTCTGTACTGTGTTGAAAGAAACTCATCTGTATTGCACTTTATGTAATGTCAAATTTGGACTGTTATGAAATGAATTTTTAAAAATTTTGTGAATGAAGTATACTTTTGGGGAAAAAAACAGGCTGGGTCTTTCTCCTCTTGAAATGAGAAAGCTGAGGGGTGACCTAATAGAGATCTTTAAAATTATGAAAGGTTTTGATAAAGTAGATACAAAGTGACTGTTTCCACTTGTGAGGAAGAGCAAAATAGAGGCTTTCAGTATGTTAGTCACCAAAAAGTTAAATGGGTAACTCAGAAGAACCGTCTTAACCCAAACGGTGGTGAGAATGTGAAACTCGCTACCAAGGGAGTGGCTGAAGCAAATAGTATAGATACATTTGAGGGGAGGCTAGATAAGCATATAAGGGAGAAAGGAATAGACGATTATGCTGATGGAATTAGATGAGAAAAGTCTCATCTTTGTATTATAAAACATAACCTGGACTGGTTAGGCCAAATGGCTTGTTTCTGTGCTGGGTATCCTATGTAATGGTACCTCACTGAAATTGCACTGATAATTCGTGATTAAAGTGGTAACACACAGGTACCCTCATAACCAACAGTAATACAGTTACTGATAATCTATATGCAACTGGTAGTAATAAGTGTAATGCCCTCATATCCTACCTGTAACTAGTAATCCTATAACTCAAGGATATTCACCCTGAAACTGTATCTGAAGGCACAAGATGCAGTCAGGCTCCTCATTCAATGTCACTTTAAACTGGCAACCTTCTCCCTATTTCCTTGGATTCTGATTCAGACACACCCTGATCCCTTGTGAATGTCAAAAATTAATAGTGCCTGATGTATTGTTCTTATAATCCACAGTTTCTACTGCATCATTTGGCAGTGCCTCTCAGCGTACATGATCAACTTAATTGTGGCGTGAAAGTTAAGTAGCTGCACTTCTAGGCTGCTGATGACACAGCTCGGGATAGGCACCCCCGATTTCAGAAATCTCTCTCATCAGGAGAGTTGGGAATCCTAAGGTGCACACAGGGCGCTGAATTTTATCAGCCCCTTGCCTCAGGTCGCGGCAAGGTGGGGGAGGTGGGGGGGCGGTAAAATTCTGCGGGGAGAGGCCCGCTTCAACCCACGACATCGAGAAGGGCCCGTTGCATGTTAACAGCGGCGAGGGGACCTAATGCGGCCCCCCACCACCCCCCCACCGCATGACGGTGGCCCTTCATCACCAAATTGAAATCAACCTAAATGATATACAAAGAAACTTGCAGGCGGTGGCTGTCCCACGCTGATTTTACCACCGCTGAACGCAGCTCGCATGCCTTCGGAACTCCGTGTGGAGTTCTGAGGCGGGAACCTGGTGGGGAAGGGGGGGCGGAATAAAATATTCAGGGCAGGAGTAGTGAAGGTGTGGGGAAAACATTTTTTATTGGCTGTGGGGATGGTGGGAAGGTGTTGAAAGGCAAAGAGTGCACAGTTTGGGGTTTAAAGGTTGGGACTGTCAAAAATGTTTTTTAGAGGTGGGGGGAGAGGGAAATAAATTTATTTTGTGAACATGGGGGGTGGTGGTGGAAGTAGCACTTTAATGTTGAATTTAATGTTTTTATTGACATTTAAAGTGCTGGTCCTTTTAAAATTTAAAATCAGGTGTCAGGGCTTGAAGCCCTTTTAAAAATGACGCCGTGCTTGCACGGTGGCACAGCACGCCGTTGCTGGGGACGCGGCGCCCGCCCCCTCTACATCATCAGGGGCGTCTGCTCCACTTCCTCTGTTTAAATCAGCCTCCTTGTGTAATATCGCAGGGCTGTGCAGCGGCACTTGCATGTCGGAAGGCTGCCGCTCAAACAGTGTGGAGCACGGTGCATGAATAAAATCCAGCCCAGGATGAACATACTGGAAAATAGTGCAATTTGAGTCTCTGATCTTCTGTTAATTCAGCCTGTCTAAGAAGAATCACACCAACAATTTACACTTATGCTTTAACACAGGGTCATAAAAATAGAACCTTGTTGACAGCAGTGAAAGCATAGAGGGAGTACCTGAGGATGCAACATGGTGGCCGACTGGTTGTGGGAGAAGGCTGATGAGTGGCACTTAATGGTTCAAAAAGGACCAAGGAGGGTTTGGTCCCATTCTGGCCCTCTGTCTCACAAGATTGCAAGATCCCATTCCCCCAAAACTGCAAATTTGCAGCATTCCCCAGTACTGCTGAACTCTGCAGATTCTTCCTCCAAATTTCACTCCTCCTACTCACAGGATCCCATCTCGATCCTCGTAAAGCCATAGATTGCATTCCTAGTGCTCCCTAATCGCAGGACCATCTCCGGTGCTCCAAGGCTTCGGATTTCCTCCGTCCATTGATCTTGCATTCCATACCCACCCCATACCATCCTTGGAGTCTGGGGTTTCCCTCCTAATGCTCCCACACCCTTAGATCCAACCCCCTCCAACATGAAGGGGGCGTAATGACCCCCTCTGATGACATAGAAGGGGCGGGCGCTTGGTCCCCGGCAACGGCGTCTGGCGCCACTGCGCAGGTGCTGGCACCATTTATAGAGGACTTTAACCCCTTCAGTGAGATCTAAATTTCTAAAGGTCCAGCTGTCCAAAAAAAGAATTAAATATTTAATTGCACTTTGAATCCCCCTCCCACTACTCCCAATGAGTAATCAGTGTGTAATTTGGCCTCTCACCCCCACAAAAACATTTTTTGCGATTGCAACCTTTCTCTACCCCCTCTCCACCGAACTTCATAAACTTGGACCTTCAGCCGCTTCCCACCATCCCCGCAACCAATAAGAATAGTTGTCCCTGCTACCCCCACCCTGAAAAATTCACTCCTCCCCTTCCTCGCTAGTGTTATGCCTTGGATCTCCCAATGGAAAACCGAAGGCGCGAGAGTTTCGGCATCCGGCTGGAATATTGGGGTGGAATGGCTGTTGGGGCGAGTTAATTGGTTATTCATTCATTAACATTTATTTGACTGTTTAAGGCTCCACCGCCAAGCGGCGGGGGGCCACCGTGAGACCTCACCGCCACCAGTAAAATGGGATGGGGCCTTCCCACTGTCGAGGCCCCTGGCGGGCCTCTCCTGGAAGTATTTTTTGGGCCCTCCCTGTCTCGACCCGCGACATTGGGGGGTGGGGGGGGCTGGTAAAATCCAGCCCCTAGTCCATTTCTAATAAGTAGCTTAGTAATGCTGCAGTTTCAAATTACCATGAGCAATACCATGGGAGTTAAGGTAGCATTGGAGATTGAATAAAGCAGGATTATTTCACAGTGCGCTAGGGAAAGTAAAACCAGTGGTCATAAATGGAAATTACTGAAAATTACATTCAAGATGACTATTTGGAACAACTTGACTGCACTGAATAGTAATTCATTATATGGGTACTGCTTTGGGAGATTTTTGAGAAATAAGATCTGGCATTACTATAAATTCAAGTTTTGCTTTCAGCATCCAATCGGCTCAGAATGATTAGATTAGATTAGAGATACAGCACTGAAACAGGCCCTTCGGCCCACCGAGTCTGTGCCGAACATCAACCACCCATTTATACTAATCCTACACTAATCCCATATTCCTACCACATCCCCACCTGTCCCTATATTTCCCTACCACCTACCTATACTAGGGGCAATTTATAATGGCCAATTTACCTATCAACCTGCAAGTCTTTTGGCTTGAATGAATGCCATCTTGGGTCAATTGTTAGTATCTACAGTAGAGAAAGAAAATGTTGTCGAGGAGAATACTGAGATTCAGGCTACTAGGCGAGATGGGATTGAGGTTCACAAGGAGGAGGTGTTAGCAATTTTGCAAAATGTGAAAATAGATGTCCCCTGGGCCAGATGGAATTTATCCTAGGATTCTCTGGGAAGCCAGGGAGGAGATTGCAGAGCCTTTGTCCTTGATCTTTATGTCGTCATTGTCGACAGGAATAGTGCCGGAAGACTGGAGGATAGCAAATGTTGTCCCCTTGTTCAAGAAGGGGAGTAGAGACAGCCCTAGTAATTATAGACCTGTGAGCCTTACTTCGGTTGTGGGTAAAATGTTGGAAAAGGTTATAAGAGACAGGATTTATAATCATCTTGAAAAGAATAAGTTCATTAGCGATAGTCAGCACGGTTTTGTGAAGGGTAGGTCGTGCCTCACAAACCTTATTGAGTTTTTCGAGAAGGTGACCAAACAGGTGGATGAGCGTAAAGCAGTGGATGTGGTGTATATGGATTTCAGTAAGGCGTTTGATAAGGTTCCCCACGGTAGGCTATTGCAGAAAATACGGAAGTATGGGGTTAAAGGTGATTTAGAGCTTTGGATCAGAAATTGGCTAGCTGAAAGAAGACAGAGGGTGGTGGTTGATGGCAAATGTTCATCCTGGAGTTTAGTTACTAGTGGTGTACCGCAAGGATCTGTTTTGGGGCCACTGCTGTTTGTCATTTTTATAAATGACCTGGAAGAGGGTGTAGAAGGGTGGGTTAGTAAATTTGCGGATGACACTAAGGTCGGTGGAGTTGTGGATAGTGCCGAAGGATGTTGTAGGGTACAGAGGGACATAGATAGGCTGCAGAGCTGGGCTGAGAGATGGCAAATGGAGTTTAATGCGGAAAAGTGCGAGGTGATTCACTTTGGAAGGAGTAACAGGAATGCAGAGTACTGGGCTAATGGGAAGATTCTTGGTAGTGTAGATGAACAGAGAGATCTTGGTGTCCAGGTACATAAATCCCTGAAAGTTGCTACCCAGGTTAATAGGGCTGTTAAGAAGGCATATGGTGTGTTAGCTTTTATTAGTAGGGGGATCGAGTTTCGGAGCCACGAGGTCATTGGATAGACATATGGATGAAAATGGAATAGTGTAGGTCAGATGGTTTCTCAGGTCGGCGCAACATCGAGGGCCGAAGGGCCTGTACTGCGCTGTAATGTTCTAATTCTAATTCTAAAAAAATCTGAGTCAGATATTTGTGGGTTCAAGGTTCGCTCCAGGACCTAATAGAGACAGACACTTCTGTGAAATAGAGGGAATACTGCATTGACAGACATAATGTCTGTTGGATATGATATTAAACTGGGGCCTCATCTCACTGTTTAGATGGTTATGATCCTGTAGGCTTTTTTTCTCGGAAGAATGTAGTGTACCTTTGAGGCTGGAAAAGGAGCAGTACTGCTTTAAGGCAATAAGCTCCAGAGACTGAGTCAAAGAATGCATTCTCATTGTCCCGGGATACAGCCACTTAGAGACTGAGGATCGAGAGATACATTGTTGCCGATTAACATTTGCTGAATGTCTGAAAAACTGGTTTTTGAGACAGTTAACAGAGAAACAGACAGCCAGCTGGACCAGCACATACTGAAGGAAATGAGAGCTCTCTCTCGGTTTATTTAAATCCTATTTGATTAGATTAGATTAGATTAGAGATACAGCACTGAAACAGGCCCTTCGGCCCACCGAGTCTGTGCCGAACATCAACCACCCATTTATACTAATCGTACACTAATCCCATATTCCTACCAAACATCCCCACCTGTCCCTATATTTCCCTACCACCTACCTATACTAGTGACAATTTATAATGGCCAATTTACCTATCAACCTGCAAGTCTTTTGGCTTGTGGGAGGAAACCGGAGCACCCGGAGAAAACCCACGCAGACACAGGGAGAACTTACAAACTCCACACAGGCAGTACCCGGAATTGAACCCGGGTCCCTGGAGCTGTGAGGCTGCGGTGCTAACCACTGCGCCACTGTGCCGCCCTTATTTATTATATTTATTATGCTGTCAGAATTCTTATGTCAAGCCTGATTAATTTGTTACAAGAAAATAAACAAATTCCTTTAACTGTAATTGTTGAAATTCATTGCTGGAAGAGTATCAATTCAACTGCTGTTCTACTGTTGAAGAACCTTTTTTTCCCCATCGGACTGCTGTGAAGATTTCAAGCAACCTTGGACTGTTCCAGATTGGAAGATTTTACTTCGGCAGGAGTGTAAATATGCAAGAACTCTAATTTTTCTATTTTAAATGTTGTTTATATCTTAGTGTTTAAGAATTTAGTTTTTCTAATTAAACAGTTAATTTGTTGATCTAAAGACGCCTGGTTTGGTTCGCCTCATTTGGGGGTTAATAGATGGTACAATTTAGCTGGGTCTTTCTTTAATTTGGAAAGTTTAAAATGATATGTTAGGCTATCTTTGGAGGGACGGGACTGAATCAACAGTGTGTTTCTCCCACCACAATTAGAATCCTATATTTTGATTGGGGGCTTTAACTTGAGCAATCAGTCATAACATGGTGTAAAAGGTACCATACCAATATTCACAGAAAAGGAAGGAGTTCTGGTGGTCTGACCAATATTCTTTCTAGAATCGACACCTGTTTTAAAAAAAAAACTGATTGTCTAGTCGTTAGTTGTTTGCTGTTTGTGGGAACTTGCTGTGTGCAAACTGACTTCCTACATCATAACTATACTTCAGAAATAATTTACAGTTGTGAAATCTTTGGGATGTCTAGAGGATCTAAAAGGAGCTTATATAAAACCAGTTCTTTTTCTTCCTTCCTGAATTACAATTGTTTTGGAGTGATCTGCCAGGTAGGATATTAGAGACAAGAACATTGTATTATTGAAGATCATTTTCTGCTGTTTTCAGAGAGTTAGGGTTTCAGAGGATGACCTTTCATAGGCCATTTATTCTTTTCTATTTCACAACATTTTGTGAGGTTAGTTTCTTTCCTACAGGGGTCTCTCTTGAAAGAACTCACCAGGTCAGCCAATTTAGTCCATACATAGTACAAAACTGCCTATAATGTCACATTAATTTAGCATAAGAATTCAAAATGTCACATATAATAGTCTAGGTGATCTCTGCATTGCGTTTTATGTCTGCCCCATAGTGACAAACATAAGGTGGTATTCTTTGCAGTGTCTTGCATGGGCCTTCTCAAGTGAGACAAGATCATTAAAAATGGCGTTCCTGACGTGAGAATGCCACTTGATGACACTGAATACCGTGTAATAAATATTCTATTCCCTAGTATGAAGATGGAGTGTGTGTATATATAAATGAGATAGAAGAATACCAAGAGCTCTGACCTTGTTACAGAAATGAATATATTAATACAGATTACCATAGTGACAGCCTAACATGTCAGTCCTGACAATGTGATTCAAACTGAAACCTGCCTCCAAAATATCTGTGTAGAAAGACCAATATCTGTACTAATGGTGATTACAGAGGTTTCACGGTACTTAGCCAGCTGTCCAGAGGTTGAAATAGAACTTTTATTTTACAATTAACCATCAGGTGGACTGGTTCATATTGACCCAGACATACTTAACTGTTTCTAAACCTGCTGTACTTTGATTCTGATTTGTCTATTTCCTAACTCCTAATTCTGATTTGCTGCTATTTTATTTTGAGCTAATCAACAAAATCTAACATACAAGAGCAGCAGAATGGAAACAATGCACTAAAGTACTTCCAATTCCAGGAAGTGTCCACGATATGCCCGACTTTTAATATTCTAAAGGTATTACTTGACTTTATGGAAAGTAGAATTGTTGTGAGTATATTCAGGTACAAATTGGTATCAGCCTTGGCTTGGTGGTAGCATTCTCATCTCTGAATCAGAAGATTTTGGGTTCGATCCCACTGCAGAGACTTGAAGACATGATCGAGGCTGGCACTTCAGTGAAGCAATGAGGGAGTGCCGCACTGTCAGAAGTGCCATCTTTCAGAGGGATGTTAAACCAAGCTTGTATCTGTCCTCTTGGGTGGATGTGAAAGATCCATGGCACTATTTGAAAGAAGAGAAGGGTGTTCTCCCCAGTGTCATGGCCAATATTTATCACTCAACCAATATCTCTAATATAAGTTTTCTGGTTATTATCTTATTAATGTTCTGTGGACCTTGCTGTGTGATAAAATGGCTGTATTTTATCTGTTACACTTCAAAAGTACATAATTGGCTCTGAATGGCTTTGCAGCATCCTGAGGTTGTGGAAGCTACTTTATAATTGTGAGTTATTTTTTATAAACTACTTCAAGCAAGAAAATGCATAAGCCATATAGTAAACTTCATATAGTTTGATGAAAAACTTACTGTGTACTTCAACAGGATCTGCATTAAAACAATAAAATTGAAATTCGTTTTTGCCACCAAAACATATATTGGACAATGAGACCTGATGGAATGAATGCACTTCTACTGTGATGAAACTTAGATTCTGCAGTTCATTTGATTTTTCCCTGTTGCATATTTGAACCCGATAACAGTAATTGCAGCTCAAATCAAGCTACCTGACAGATTAGTATGTCACAAAATGATGCTTGATATTGTACTGTTGATCTTATCCACTGTTTCCATTGCATTGTTTGACAATGCAGCTTGTACGATCATCTTAAGCAGATAATTAGCTGCTTAGCCACTCCACCATGGTGGGCTGCTCAGAATGTTAATGCTTTTCCTTTTTATTCCATTTATTGCTGAGTGGGGAGAAACTTACTTTTTTTTAGGTGGGGGCTAAATTAAATCATCATTTATTGGTCAGTTTTTGCAACAGCTTGTCTGGAGATGTTTTAGGGCGTAGGTTGTTTAGCTCTCTAAGGTAAAAGTTGAGAAGTACCTTGAATACAGATCTTATTGGATATATCTGCTGAACTATCAGGAAGTCAGATTAAATGGAATTATGACAAATAGTTCCTTATCTGGCTTCGTCTTATGTTAGGCAGAGTGCACCATTGAGCGAGGCCTGCAAACAGCAGTTGGCTGCTGGCTGTAGGGCTTTCTGGCTGCTGTACAAAAATAGAAGGCAAAATGCCTCCAGTGATAGTCATAGAGTCGTACAGCATAAAAACAGGCCCTTCAGCCCACCACGTCCATGCCAACCATAATGCCTATCTACACTAATCCCACCTGCCTGCATTAATTCCATATCTCTCTATGCCTTGCTCATTCAAGTACCTGTCCAGATGCCTCTTAAATGTTGCTACTGTTCCTGCCTCCACCACCTCCGCAGGCAGCTCATTCCAGATACCCACTATTCTTTGTGTGAAAAATGTACTCCTTTTGATCCCCTTTAAACCTTCTCCCTCTCACTTTAAATCTATGCCCTCTAGTTTTAGTCACCCCTACCATGGGAAACAGACTCTGGCTATCTACCCTATCTATACCTCTCATAATTTTATTTTCCACTATCATGTCCCTTCTCAGCCTCCTTCACTCCAGGGAAAACAGACCCAGCCTATCCAATCTCTCTTTGTAACTCAAGCCCTCCAAATCAGGCAATATCCTTGTGAATCTTTCCTGCATCCTCTCTAGATTAATCACATGATGAAAATATTCTGCTCCATCTTCTGGCTAAAAAAGGCACAAGATTTTGAGTTGTCTGTGTGTTTGCTGCCTGCCCCCCTCAGCCTCTGATCTGAGGGGTGTTCATCTGAATCGTCACTGAATTCTTGTGCCTGTTCAGTCCACCCACAGGAGAAGCTCCAGATGTGCGAGGGCAAAGCAGAGGGTATGGAGGTTGAATGTTATGGGCATTTGTCCCTATTTACCCTGCTTTGTGTTCTGGATATGAACATTTCCTGGGTGCAAAACATAGGAAAATTGATACTGTAGTCTCTTCCAGCCTGGCAATTTTCTAGTTTTCTCTGTGGTGCATGATACCATTCCCCTTTAAAAACAGAAAACAGTCACAGGGAAGACCAATTATTTGTAGATCAAAACATGTTACAGAGCTATGATATTCTATTTTGCTTTTTGGGAGTAGCAGATGTAATCCTGAAGCTATGGTCTTGCTTTGAACTTATGTTCTTAATTGTCACAGAGGGAACATGAATTCAGACATATTTTAAGACCTAATCAACATTTTCTCCACTTTGCTGTTATTGCAGGATTCTTCCAGGGATAGAAATAAATGATGGAATTATTTTAAAACTAGTTGTTCAGCCGAACTAACGAATGACTTAGGCTATGTGTTGAACTTTTCTGATTGAGAATATTTTTTACAACTTCGACATCAATCAAAAGTTATACTTTCAGTGAAACCAAAGAATTCTAGCCGGAGAGTTAATAGCATATTGTGTCCATCTGCTGTCATGTTCCATATGTTTAAATGGACTGTAATAACCACAGGACCATGAATATACTGACCTTGTAGTTAACAAGGACAATCTCCTGCTCTTGCCCTGCTGCTTGCCTTCCTTCACCCTCCCAGCTGCATTATCAGTTCAAGCCCTGGCCCTTGCCTCCTGCTCCTTTGTAACCTCAGGCCCAAGGTCTAGGAAAGAGTCTAATACCCCTACTCATGTCCCAGATTCAAACTCCCACTTTATCATCCGTGTGTTGTGATGAATCTTGGATGTTGCTGGTACTGGTTGAAACCACAGCCCATGAAAGCACTATTTGGTGTGGGATAGAGAAATACTCAGCACCTGGCTTCATACTTCCTTCTGGTCTAACCCACTGCTTCTCTCTAACCTCTGTGTGTTCCAAAGGACAAGGATGGCTCTCCCTGGTCCTGTTCCTGATATCCACCTCTGACTTGGTATATGTTTCGGCTGCCATTTTACTGCATGCTGTGGACTTCCATAAAAGGATGAATGATGCAAGTTGAATAGCTCAATGAAGCAACATATTCAAGAGACATACAGAAGATGGAAGATACAGAAGGAAGGAGAGAGAATAAGTGTTAGAATCCAAGATAGTTACAAGAGAAAATGTGCAGAGCTAGAGTGAAAAAGAGAAACATACAGTGGAAGACAAACCAAAAGACAGTGAGCGGAAAGAATAATTATTGAGGGAGAAAACAGTTATTGTAGTAAATGAACCTACTAATTCAAGTTCTATAACTTCAGAAGTAATTTGCATTCCTATTTTTTGCAGGTGACAAAATCTGTGGCTTGATCAATATTTCAGTCCCAGCAATCCATAAATGGACTTTACAGCAAAGACTTTTTTCTGCAGAAAATAAGAGTACAATTTCATCTCAGGAATTTAAAACTGATTTAAAGATTATGGGGCCAAATCATATTGGAAATCACACAATATACACAAATGCAAAGGGGCCTTCACCAAAGAAATAATTCATGTCCCTATGTTTCCATGCTCAACAAAAATGCTGACCACGAATGGGCAATGAGCAATTTTGCTCAGCAAAAAAAATTGTTGAAAAGTGGCTGACTTTAAAATTAAATTGTTATAAATTACACTTTTAAATCATTTTTTGATTATAATTTTTGGGTTAATTTAGAGATACAGCACTGAAACAGGTCCTTCGGCCCACCAGGTCTGTGCCGACCATCAACCACCCATTTATACTAATCCTACATTAATCCCATATTCCTACCACAACCCACCTTCCCTCACTTCCCCTACCACCTACCTATACTAGGGGCAATTTATAATGGCCAATTTACCTATCAACCTGCAAGTCTTCGGCTGTGGGAGGAAACAGGAGAACCCAGCGAAAACCCACGCGGTCACAGGGAGAACTTGCAAACTCTGCACAGGCAGTACCCAGAACCGAACCCGGGTCGCTGGAGCTGTGAGGCTGCGGTGCTAACCACTGCGGAATGTTTCATAATAAACATAGTTTCAAGTTGTAATTATGTTTTTTATGTGAAACTGCTGCTGTTATACTTCAATGTATGAATCTGTTCAGAGCGCTTCATGTGCTGCAGCAATTGGATAAGACAGCTGTTGAATACATTTTCTTCAGAGAATGTGGTAGCGCTTGCCACATAAATTGACCTTGAAGTAATGCAAAATTCTAGCAACTCTGCCTATAATGTCAGCTGTGTTAGAGTGTCAATTGTGGCTCAGTTGGTAGCACTCTCGCCTGTGAGTCGTAAGGTTTTGCGTTCAAGTCTCACCCCAGGGCTTAAGCACAAAAATCAAGGCTGACACTCCAGTGTAGTACTGAGGGAGTGCTGTACTGTTGGAGGTGTTGTCCTTTGGATGAGACATTAAGTAGAGACCTCATCTGCCTGTACAAGCGGATGTAAACGATCCCATGGCTCTATTTCAAAGAAGAGAGGGGAGTTATCTCCGGTGTCTTGGCTAATATTTATCCCTCAATCAACATCACAAAAGACAGATGATCTGGTCATTATCACTTTACTGATTTTGGGAGTTTGATGTGCGCAAATCAGTTGCCGTGATTCTTACGTTACAACAGCGATGACACTTCAAAAAATACTTCATAGATTGTAAAGCACTTTGAGACATCCGGTGGTTGTGAAAGGCACTATATAAATGCAAATTTTCCTTTTTTATTTAATAACTTTTTTTTTTAAATAGAGAGACATGAATTGGAAGTCAATTAGGGCGAACATTGGTAGTGGAGAACGTCCTGAAGAGCATTTTAAGTCATACTGTTGATATCCGCAAAGCTTCCATGGCATGGAATTAGAAATGATGAATTGCTTCCCATAAATCTAGTGGAATTATTATGAAGAGGCAAACTAATTGATGAGGACAAATACAAAGGATACAATTCACTTGGATTTTTAGAAGGCAATTGAAAATGCTCCACATATGAGGTTTATAAAAGGCTCATGGCGTTAATGGAAATTAGCTAATATGGTTTAAAATAGGTTCTGCGATGGAAACCAAAGTGATGGTAAGGATAAATAAAAGGTTCATTTAGAGGTGGTAACACCTCATTAGAAATGATGAGAATGCTGATTTGTACTTAAAATGTGCTGATCACAGCAGATAATAAGTACGGGAACTTAATAGCATTCAAAGAGACTGGAACAATTAGGTAGAAGGGCCATGGATGGCAGCTGGATTAACTGTTAATAAATACAAGGTAATACATGTTGGAAAAGGAACTCTGACAGTGGAAAGCATCTTGGTGAGTAATTATTGAGCAATCAATGACCGTTATTCTGAAACTGATATCTATAAGGTGAATCAATGATCTGGATGCACCTCAAGAGAGCATTTGACTTGAAGTCAAAATAATTTTTTAAATCTTGTAAATTGTTAATGATGCCACACTTAATATTGTGTGCAGTTTTGGACGACCTATCTTCAAAAGGCTCTTGATGTATTGATGAAAGTTCAGATAAGAGGGAATGATTATTACAGTCCTTAATGTTTCATCTTATGAAGACAGGGAATCAGGTCTGTTTTCATGATTATGAGGCACATTATCCAGTATTTAAAATGTTGAGAGCAGTGGATAATGTGAATGCAAACTAGTTACTTGGATTGAGAACTCAGCTAGAAAATTTAGATTAGCAAACTTCAGGCACATTTTGAGATTCAATTATTCTCCTACCCCATATTTTTTTAAATTTCATTTCATGGGGTGTGGGTGATGCTGGCTAGGCCAATATTTATTGCCCATCCCTAATTGCCCTTGAGAAGGTGGTGGTGAGCCACCTTCTTGAACCGCAGCAGTCCATCTGGTATGTGTAAACCACCAGTGCTGTTAGTGGGTGGAGTTCCACGATTTTGATTCAGCAACAGTGAAGGAACGACAATATATTTCCAAATCAGGATGGTGACTGGCTTGGAGGGGAACTTGCAGATGATGTTCCCATGCATCTGCTGCCCTTGTCCTTCGAAGTGGACGTGGTCATGGGTTTATAAAAGCAAAATACTGCGGATGCTGGAAATCTGAAATAAAAACAAGAAATGCTGGAATCACTCAGCAGGTCTGGCAGCATCTGTGGAAAGAGAAGCAGAGTTAACGTTTCGGGTCAGTGACCCTTCTTCGGAACTGACAAATATTAGAAAAGTCACAGATTATAAGCAAGTGAGGTGGGGGTGGGGCAAGAGATAACAAAGGAGAAGGTGTAGATTGGACCAGGCCACACAGCTGACCAAAAGGTCACGGAGAAAAGGCAAACAATATGTTAATGGTGTGTTGAAAGACAAAGCATTAGTACAGATTAGGTGTGAATATACTGAATATTGAACAGCAGCAAGTGCAAACCTGAAAAAAACAGTGGGTAAGCAAACTGAACAAACTAAGATGAAATGAAATAAATGCAAAAAAAAAATTGTAAAAAATGTAAAAAAAGAATGTAAAAACAAGGAAGAAAAAATAACTAAAAATGAAAGTAAAATGGGGGGCTGTCATGCTCTGAAATTATTGAACTCAATGTTCAGTCCGGCAGGCTGTACTGTGCCTAATCGGTAGATGAGATGCTGTTCCTCGAGCTTGCGTTGATGTTCACTGGAACACTGCAGCAATCCCAGGACGGAGATGTGAGCATGAGAGCAGGGGGGAGTGTTGAAATGGCAAGCAACCGGAAGCTCAGGGTCCTGCTTGTGGACTGAGCGGAGATGTTCCGCAAAGCGGTCACCCAGTCTGCGCTTGGTCTCCCCAATGTAGAGGAGACCACACTGTGAGCAGCGAATACAGTATACTACATTGAAAGAAGTACAAGTAAATCGCTGCTTCACCTGAAAGAAGTGTTTGGGGCCTGGGATAGTGAGGAGAGAGGAGGTAAATGGGCAGGTATTACACCTCCTGCGATTGCAGGGGAAGGTGCCCTGGGTCGGGGACGAGGTGGTGGGGGGAATGGAGGAGTGGACCAGGGTGTCGCGGAGGGAACGATCCCTTCGGAATGCTGACAGGGGAAGGGAGGGGAAGATGCGACTGGTAGTGGCATCACGCTGGAGGTGGCGAAAATGGCGGAGGATGATCCTTTGGATATGGAGGCTGGTGGGATGAAAAGTGAGGACAAGGGGAACCCTGTCACGGTTCTGGGAGGGAGGGGAAGGGGTGAGGGTAGAGGTGCGGGGAATGGGTCGGACACTGTTGAGGGCCCTGTCAACCACAGTGGGGGGAAATCCTCGGTTGAGGAAAAAGGAGGTCATATCAGAAGCACCGTCATGGTAGGTAGCATCATCAGAGCAGATGCGTCGGAGACGGAGAAACTGGGAGAATGGAATGGAGTCCTTACAGGAGGTAGGGTGTGAAGAAGTGTAGTCGAGGTAGCTGTGGGAGTCGGTGGGCTTATAATGGATGTTGGTAGACAACCTATCCCCAGAGATGGAGACAGAGAAGTCGAGGAAGGGAAGGGAAGTGTCAGAGATGGACCATGTAAAGGTGAGAGAAGGGTGGAAATTGGAATCAAAGTTGATAAAGTTTTCCAGTTCGGGGCGGGAGCAGGAAACGGCACCGATAGTCATCAATGTACCGGAAAAAGAGTTGGGGGAGGGGGCCTGAGTAGGACTGGAACAAAGAATGCTCGACATATCCCACAAAAAGACAGGCATAACTAGGACCCATGCGGGTACCCATAGCGACACCTTTTACTTGAAGGAAGTGCGTGGAGTTGAAGGAGAAGTTGTTCAATGTGAGAACAAGTTCAGCCAGGCGGAGGAGGGTGGTGGTGGATGGGGACTGGTTGGGCCTCTGTTCCAGGAAGAAGCGGAGAGCCCTCAAACCATCCTGGTGGGGGATGGAGGTGTAGAGCGATTGGACGTCCATAGTGAAGAGGAGGCGGGTGGGACCAGGAAACTGGAAATTGTCAAAATGACGTAGGGCGTCAGAAGAGTCACGGATGTAGGTGGGAAGAGACTGGACCAGCGGAGAAAAGATAGAGTCTAGATAGGAAGAAGTAAGTTCAGTGGGGCAGGAGCAGGCTGACACAATGGGTCTGCCGGGACAGTCCCGTTTGTGGATTTTGGGAAGGAGGTAGAAGCGGGCTGTCATGGGTTTGGAAGGTGCTGTCAAAGGAGGCATGGTAAGTTGCTGCAGTGCATCTTGTAGATCAGGGTTGTCCAACATACGGCCTGCGGGCCAGAATCTGGCCCGACAAAGGTTTCCACCCAGCCTGTGGGTGTAAACTGTTCGTGGGGCTGTACCTCATTCTCACAGGGCTCTATGACTGGAAATGGGAAATTTCCCTTTGCCGTCTTCTTGCAGAGCGGCCTTTTTAAAAACATCACGCTGTCAGTTTCACAGCTCAGCTGCTGAAGCAAGAACGCACTTCCCAACTTTGACAGATTTGAGGTTTTCCGACTTTTTCTTAAAAGCGTGCCGGTAAACCCCGAATCTGTCCGATGTTAGGAAATGCGTTCCTGCTTCAGCAGCTGAGCCGTGAAACTCAGCGCAACGTTTTTAAACAAACTGAGCAAGCACAAAGCTGTTGTGCTGAGCGCTCCCGCTCAGTGCAACTGCCAGAGAAAGAGAGGGTGGGGGGGGAAACAGAGAGCGGGGGAAACAGGGAACAGAAATAGAGGGGGGAGAACAGACAGCGAGGCCGACACAGAGGGGGGGGGGGGGACAACACAGAGAGGGGCTAACGCAGGGAGAGACGGAGAGAGATCAAGATCGCTCCTGACAGATGGATATCTATTCAGAATACTTTGCATCGCTATATCTAGTGTGCGGACAGAGATTAATACTTATGTAAGCAAAAACAATGCCAGGTATGTCACTAAATTAGTTTTCAATATAGTGATGAGAAAGTAAGTCAATAAATTAGTCTTCACATTTAAAGCTTCTTCACAAAAATGCACATTTTTTGTTTTTATTAGAAAGATAAATTTTTAATGCCGTTATCTTTCGAAATTTGCTCACTGGCCCCCTGGGCTGAGCAAAAATTGTAATGCAGCCCTCCGCCTGAAAAGGTTGGACAACCCTTTTGTAGATGGTACTGATGCCACTGGGTGTCGGTGGTGGAGGGGGTGAATGTTTAAGGTGGTGGATGGGATGCTGATCAAGCGGGCTGCTTTGTCCTGGATAGTGTTGAGATTCCTGAGTGCTGAGTCACACTCATCCAGGCAAGTGGAGAGTATCCCATCACACTTCCTGACTTGTGGCTTGCAGATGGTGGGTAGGCTTTGGGGAGTTAGGAGGTGAGTTACTCACTGCAGGATACCCAGTCTCTGATTTACTCTTGTAGCCACAGTATTTCTGCTCCAGTTCAGTTTCTGATCAATGATACATCTGATACAATGATAGTGGGGGGATTCAGCGAAGGTAATACTGTTCAATGTCGAGATGAGATGGTTAGATTCACTCTTGTTGGAAATCAGCATTGGCTGACACTTGTGTGGTACGAATGTTACTTGCCACCTATCAGCCCAAGTCTGAATGTTGTCCAGGTCTTGCTACATATGGATACAGACTGCATCATTCTCTGAGGAGTCACGAGCAGTACTGATTATTGTGCAATTGTTAGCGAACATCCCCACTTCTGACATTAGGATGGAGGGAGGGTCATTGATGAAGCAGCTGAAGATGGTTGAGCCTAGGACACTGAGGAGCAATTAACATGGTGAGGCTCATTGTTACCAAACTGCAAGAAGTATACTGGTTAAACCAGAAGAGAGAAATAATAAACAGGCGAATAAAGCATCAGTGCTGAGGGACAGGTTAGGGGGTATAGCCCAAATAAGAGTTCTATATACAAATGCACGGAGTGTAAGAAATAAACTAGATGAACTGCAGGCGCAAATTCAAATGGAAAATTATGATGTGGTGGCCATTGCGGAGACATGGCTGCAGGATGGTCGAGACTGGGAACTAAATATACCTGATTATAAAGTTTACAGGAGGGACAGGGAAAATGGCAGAGGGGGTGGAGTAGCCTTACTGATCAGAAATAATATCACCTCATTGGTGAGGGAGGATATAATGAGGGGAAAGCATCCAGTGGAGACCTGATGGGTGGAATTGAGGAACAGAAAAGAATCTAAAACTGTAATGGGTGTTGTGTATAGACCCCCTGGTAGCAGTTCTGAGGTGTTAGATTGTATAAATGCACAAATTAGGCAAGTGTGTAACAAAGGCCGAGTGGTATTAATGGGGGATTTTAACTTACACATAGATTGGGAGAGGCAGACTAGCACCTGTCAGAAAAGTAGTGAATTTCTGGAATGTGTCCGGGATAGTTTCCTACAGCAATATGTCCCAGATGTAACAAGGGGACAGGCAATATTAGATTTAGTAATGAGCCAAATTTAATTAGTAGCCTAACTATGCGTGAACATTTATCAAATAGTGATCACGACATGATCGAATTCAAGGTTGCGTTTGAAAGTGAAAAGCACGAATCAGCTACTAGAATTTTAGACTTGGGTAAGGCTGACTTTACCGGGATGAGACAGAGACTGTCCATGGTAAACTGGGTAGATCTGTTAATGGGTCAAACGACTGAAGAACAGTGGAGAATATTTAAAGAAACATTTAACGAAATACAGAGCGAGTATATACCCCTGTGAGGAAAAAGCTCCACTTCACACAAAAAACAGCCATGGGCAACTCAAGAGATTGGGGATAGCATAAAACAAAAAGAAATGGCTTACAAAAGTGCAAAACGCAGCACAGATCCGGCCCAATGGGATCGATACAAAGACAAGCAAAGGGACACAAAGCAGCTTATAAGAGCTACTAAAAGAGATTATGAAAGGAAACTTGCAAGGGACATCAAAATCAATAGGAAGAACTTTTATAGTTACATAAAGGGAAAGCGGGTGGTCAAGAGCAATGTCGGCCCACTAAAAGCTGAAACTGGAGATATTGTCATTGATAATGGGGAAATGGCAGACATGTTGAACAATTACTTTGCCTCAATATTTACAGTTGAACAGGAGGATAACTTGCCGGAAGTCCCGAAAAAATTAATAGCCGAAAGGGGTCAGGGACTTAATACAATTTAAGTAAGTAAATCATCAGTAACAAGGAAATTAATGGAACGAAAGAGTGAGAAATCCCCAGGACCTGACTGTTTCCATCTGAGGGTGTTAAAGGAAGTAGGGGAGCACATTGTAGATGCCCTAACTATAGTCTTTCAGAGTTCCTTAGATTCAGGAGTGGTCCCTCTGGATTGGAAAGTTGCACATGTCACTCCACTTTTTAAGAAGGATGAAAGGGGGAACCAAGGAAATTACAGACCAGTTAGCCTGACATCTGTAGTGGGCAAGTTGCTGGTGTCTATAATCAAGGATAGGGTGACTGAACATTACTGAACTGTAACTGAAAATTACAGTTCATCAGGGACAGCCAGCATGGATTCATGACGGGAAGGTCATGCCTGACCAATCTCATTGAATTTTTTGAAGATGTGACAAACGTAGTGGACGGGAATGTCTATGGATGTTATTTATACGGACTTCCAGAAGGCATTTAATAAAGTCCCACATAAGAGACTGTTAACTAAGGTCGAGCCCATGGAGTTGAGGGCAAATTATTGACATGGTTAGAAAGTTGGTTGAGTGGTAGGCAACACAGTGTGGGGATAATGGGTAAGTACTCTGGCAGGATGTAACAAGTGGTGTCCCACAGGGATCTGTGTTGTGGCCTCAATATTCATTAACGACTTGGATGATAGCATAGTAAGTCATATATCCAAATTTGCTGCTGATACAAAGTTAGGTAGCATTGTAGACAGTCTAGATGATAGCATAAAATTGCAACGAGATATTGACAGACTCGGTGAGTGGGAAAAACTGTGGCAGATGGATTTCAATGCGGGCAGGTGTGAGGTTATCCATTTTGGACCAAAAAAGGATAGAGCAGGATACTTTCTAAATGGGAAGAGGTTAAGTACAGTGGATGTCCAAAGAGACTTGGGGGTTCAGGTGCAAAGATCTTAAAAATGCCACGAGCAAGTGCAGAAAATGATCAAAAAGGCTAATGGAATGCTAGCCTTTATATCTAGAGGATTGGAGTATACAGACACCGACCGAGGTTATGCTGCAGCTGTACAAAACCCTGGTTCGACCCCACTTGGAGTACTGTGAGCAGTGGTAGAGGTTTGGAACTCTCTCCCACAAATAGCAGTTGAAGCTAGAACAGTTGTTAACTTCAAATCTGAGATAGATAGAATTTTGGTTAGCAAAGATATTAAGGGATATGGGCCAAAGGCAGGTATATGGAGTTAGGCTGCGGATCAGCCATGATCTCATTGAATGGCGGGACAGGCTCGAGGGGCTGAATGTCCTACTCCTGTTCCTATCTTCCTATGTAACATTGCTAATACTTTTAAAAAAGCACTGCATGATTATCAAACTACAAATAGGGTTAAGGGTTATGAGGTAACAATAGAATGCTGCACCAGCTGTCATGTAGTGAGCTGCTCATACCATAGAAATGCCCTATGGTCAGAAGTATTCTGTTCTGTATGTGAAATATTGAATGTAAAGATAGGAAAATACTCAGGTACGGCAGATAATTTTCTAGTGAAGTTAAGTAAAATGGATGGGGTCCATGATAGAGCTGATTCTGTATAGATTGTGGAAGGAATGATCTTGTTGGACCCTGTAGCCTCTTCTCATTCCATGCTTCTTTTTGCTTTATGCATGTGTTTTACAAGACACTTACAGTGCTGAGGTCCACCGTTCAAGAGGGATCAATTGCATGCACTTGAGCTAAGCATTTCACCGAAACTTGTTTGTATGAGTATCTCCTGTTTTTTGTGGTACTAAGTTTTTTTTATATTCATTCATGGGATGTGAGCGTCGCTGGCTATGACAGCATTTATTGCCCATCCGTAATTGCCCTTGAGAAGATGGTCGTGAGCTGCCTTCTTGAATCACTGCAGTCCTGGTGAATAGGTACACCAATAGTGCTATTGGGAAGGGAGTTCCAGGATTTTGACCCAGTGACAGTGAAGGAACGGCGATATAGTTTTAAGTCAGGATGGTGTGTGGCTTGGAGGGGAACTTGCAGGTGGTGGTGTTCCCATGCATCTGCTGCCCTTGTCCTTCTAATTGGTAGAGGTCACTGGTTTAGAAGATGCTGTCGAAGGAGCCTGATGTGTTGCCTGCAGTGTGTCTTGTAAATGGTACACACTGCTGCCACTGTGCATCGGTGGTGAAGCGAGTGAATGTTGAAGGTGGTGGAGAAGGTGCCTATCAGGCGGGCTGCTTTGTCCTGGATGGTGTTGAGCTTCTTGAGTGTTATTGGAGCTGCACTCATCCGGGCAAGTGGAGAGCATTCCGTTACACTCCTGACTTATGCCTTGTCCACGATGGAAAGGCATTGGGGAGTCAGGAGGTGAGTTACTCGCCGTAGAATTCCCAGGCTCTGATCTGCTCTTGTAGCCACGGCATTTATGTGGCTGGTCCAGTTCAGTTTCTGGTCAATAGTAACCCCCAGAATGTTGATAGTGGCATATTCAGCGATGGTGAACATCAAGGGGAGATGGATAGATTCTCTCTTATTCGAGATGGTTATAGCCTGGCACTTGCGTGGCGCAAATGTTACTTGCCACGTAACAGCCCAAACTTGGATATTGCCCAGGTTTTGCTGCATATGGACACAGGCTGCTTCAGTATCTGAGGAGTTGCGAATGGTGCTGAACATTGTGCAATTATCAGCGAACATCCCCACTTCTGACCTTGTGCTAGAGGGAAAATTATTGATGAAGCAGCTGAAGATGGTTGGGCCTAGGACACTATCCTGAGGAGCTCCTGCAGTGATGTCCTAGGAATGAAATGATTGACCCGCAACAACCACAACCATCTTCCTTTGTGCTAGATATGACTCAGTCAGCAGAGAGTTTTCCCCCTGATTCCCATTGACCCCAGTTTTGCTCGGGCTCTGTGATGCCATACTCAGTCAAATGTTGCCTTGGATGTCAAGGGCAGTCACTCTCACCTTACCTCTGGAGTTCTGCTCTTTTGTCCATGTTTGGGCCAGTGCTGTAATGAGGTAATAGAAACATAGTAAATAGGAGCGGGAGTGGGCCATTCGGCCCTTTGAGCCTGCTCCGCCATTCGTTATGATCATGTTTGATCATCTAACTCATCAACCTGTTCACCCTTTTGCCCCATATCCTTTGATCCCTTTAAACCCAAGATCTATATCTAACTCCTTCTTGAAAAGATGCAATGTTTTGGCCTCAACTGCTTTCTGTGGTAGCGAATTCCACAGGGTCACCACTCGCTGGGTGATGAAATTTCTTCTCATCTCAGTCCTGAATGGTTTACCCCGTATCCTTAGACTATGACCCCTCGTTCTGGATTCCCCCACCCTCGGGAACATCCTTCCTGCATCTACCCTGTCAAGTCCTGTTAGAATTTTATAGGTTTCTATGAGATCCCCCCTCACTCTTCTGAACTCCAGCGAATATAATCCTAACCGTCTCAATCTCTCCTCATACGTCACTCCCGCCATCCCAGGAATCAGTCTGGTAAACCTTCGCTGCACTCCCTCTATAGCAAGAACATCCTTCCTCAGATAAGGAGACCAAAACTGCGCATACTATTCCGGGTGTGGCCTCACCAAAACCCTGTATAATTGCAACAAGACTTCCCTGCTCCTGTACTCGAATCCTCTTGCTATGAAGGCCAACATGCCATTTGCCTTTTTTACCACCTGTTGGACCTGCATGCTTACCTTCAGCGACTGGTGTACGAGGACACCCAGGTCTCGTTGCATATTCCCCCCTCTCAGTTTCTAGCTGTTCAGAGCTGAGTGGCCCTGGCAGAACCCAAACTGAGCGTCAGTGAGCAGGTTATTGCTGAGCAAGTGCCACTTGATAGCACTGTCGACGACCCCTTCCATCACTGCTGCTGATTGAGAGTAGAGTTTTAAGGCGGTAATTGGCCAGGTTGAATTTGTCCTGCTTTTTGTGGACAGGACATACCTGGGCAATTTTCCACTTTGGCGGGTAGGTGGCAGTGTTATAGATGGATTTATAAAAGGTCTTATTCTACATCTCTCCGGACCTATATTACTGCAGCAAAGCAATCTCATTACTGTAAATTAATAAAATATGTACAGTATCAGCACAGTTGCAGCATTTTTAACAAAAGGGGACATGTAAGCATGGACAGTATAATACATTAATTCGGGCTCACATCAACAATGGCTCCATGTACAATTGTAGTCTCTCAGCAGATGATCAACAATAATAAAAAAAAATGGAAAAATGCCATTTTGTGAATATTAAATTCAGTCAGTTCAGTACTTTGGAAGAAGCAATTGGACACTGAAGCATCCTTTTTTGTGGGCAGCTTGTCAAATGTGGGAAAAAAAAGAAATGCTGATTCTCACGCACACATTTGGAATCCTGGCTTCAGAGAGGAAGCTTGAGTAGTGAGTACTATTAAAATGAAAGAATTGTCACTTAAACTTTTTCATCTTGATCGTTTTCATTTATAGTGGTCTCGGCTGAAAACTGTCAATGAAAAATACAAGTGGACAGTCTGACATAGCAAAACTATAAAATATTATTGTCTTCATACTTTCTGAATCTTGACAATTTGCAGAAAAAGTGTAAAGCAAGTACAAATAAAAAGAAATGTAGAAGTGTTTTAGAACCCTTAATATGTACAAGAATAGACAATTAACCATTATCATGTACTTAACAGTTGTAGCTTTAAAAGTTACAGTCAAGATTTTTTGGGAAAATGAATTCTTGTGTAGATTGAACATTTTCAAACTTAATTTTTTTGAGTTAGTGCAAAATACTGGCAAAACTTAGCAATATTTTCTGTTTATATTTCAGATTTCCAGTACTTGCAGTACTTTGCCTTTTGTATTACTATTTTTGTGTATTGATCTTTCTAAAATGTTCTTTTTTTAGTCTTTTTTGATATCATGCTACTTGCCAATAGAGTACTTACTAATTGACTCTGGTCTATCCGTAC
Source organism: Heterodontus francisci (assembly GCF_036365525.1). NCBI lineage: Eukaryota > Metazoa > Chordata > Chondrichthyes > Heterodontiformes > Heterodontidae > Heterodontus > Heterodontus francisci. The sequence continues at coordinate 105,888,714 of NC_090371.1, forward strand.
TGAAGGGATTGGAGGGAAAGTGGAGTTAGTTTTATTAAATTGCAGAGCAGGTTCAAAGGTCTCTATGGCCTATTCGTGCTCCTATTTCTTATGTTATTTCTCATGTTCTTATAAAATATTACCCAATTGTCCAAAAGCAAAATACGGTACATGCTGGAAATCGGAAATGAAAACAAAAAATCTTGGAAATACTCAGCAGGTCTGGCAGCATCTGTGGCGAGAGGGACAGAAGTAACATTTTCTGGTCTGTGACCTTTCCATTAGAACCCTTTCCTTCATCGGACGGGGTATTGAGTACAAGAGTTGGCAGGTCATGTTACAGTTGTATAGGACTTTGGTTCGGCCACATTTGGAATACTGCGTGCCGTTCTGGTTGCCACATTACCAAAAGGATGTGGATGCTTTGGAGAGGGTGCAGAGGAGGTTCACCAGGATGTTGCCTGGTATGGAGGGCGCTAGCTATGAAGAGAGGTTGAGTAGATTAGGATTATTTTCATTAGAAAGACGGAGGTTGAGGGGGGACCTGATTGAGGTGTACAAAATCATGAGGGGTATAGACAGGGTGGATAGCAAGAAGCTTTTTCCCAGAGTGGGGGATTCAATTACAAGGGGACACGAGTTCAAAGTGAAAGGGGAAAAGTTTAGGGGGGATATGCGCGGAAAGTTCTTTACGCAGAGGGTGGTGGGTGCATGGAACGCATTACCAGCGGAGGTGGTAGACTCGGGCACGATAGCGTCTTTTAAGATGTATCTAGACAGATACATGAATGGGCAGGAAGTAAAGAGATACGGACCCGTAGAAAATAGGCGACAGGTTTAGATAGAGGATTTGGATCGGCGTAGGCTTGGAGGGCCGAAGGGCCTGTTCCTGTGCTGTAATTTTCTTTGTTCTTTAACCCAATAGTCCAGATTTTCCAAGATTAGCAAAATGGAATATTCTGGTCTAATTTGCAGGCTTGTCTACGCCTGTAGCATGGAAGGATGGCCTGCTTCAAAATTATGATGGATGTCCCTTCTACTGTCCAGAAAGCTTGGTCGAATGTATATTTGGATGAGGATTAGAAAATTCAGTCAGGAGACTGCTTTTGAAGGATTGTGGCTAACCATTAAAAGGATAAGTTCTGGCCAATATTTAGCCCTCAACCCGACATCACAAAAACAAATATTCTGGTCATTATCATATTGTTGTCCGGGAGATTTTGCAGTGCACAATCTTCAGCTTATCCAACATTACAACACTGACTATACTTCAAAAATACGTTTTCAGGTCATCGACCTGAAACATTGTTTCTGTTTCTCTCTCTGCAGCTGCAGCTAGACCTGAGTATTTCCAGCATTTTCTGTTTTTAACTTTTAAAATTTACTGTCAAGCTTTTGTGATGTCCTGAGCTCATGGCAGGAATTATATAAATGGAAGGCCTTTTTTTTCCTTCCTTTATTTCCATTCTTTTTTTCTTCTTGATTGGCTAGTGCTGAAACTCGATCTATTTAGAATTGTGATTCCATCTATTAGATGAGTGATGGTTTATGGAATATTTTCCCACTTTGCAACAATTATGCATCATGTACTGTTAGGTTGGGTACAGTACAGTATGAGGAAGATAGGTTTTTCCAATAAGGCTATGGAAATTCCAGCAGCAGTATATAGAACTCCATAGTACTCTTGTAGGTCAGCTTGTTACCACTCTTCTACAAGTGAGGCACAAATGGAAGCAGATGGGTTAAGTACCAATCATGTTTGTTGTAATTGAGCTTCCGCTTAAGCTTTTTAAATATTAAATTGAGTATACAGAATGAAAATGCCTCATTTCTGCAATTTAATTTGAAGATAACCATCATATTGTAATTATTTTTACAAGTTGGCATTCACTTTGTTTTATTTCCTGAAATTTGTTTTTTGGGGTAAAAGCTCTTTTTAACTAGGTGAATTAATGTTTTTTCATGTAACTGCACTTCGAAAATGGTAAAATGTTTAATTTCTCATTTGACAACGATTGAAAAATATTTTGCTGTTTTCCAGCCCGGAATAGAGTCGCAGACATATTAAAATACGTTTAAATTCTTCAAATTATTTTCTATAATGGCTTGTAAATACACAAGACAAAACATTTTTTGTATATGTTTTAGTTTCCTCTTGTTTACTTGACTCGTATTTTTCAAAACCTGAATGTGGTTTAAAGGAAACTGTTTTTCCTGGTTTGCTATCTCCCAGTTGGCCCCCTGAATTGGCCAAGTGCTTATCCACAGGACACCCATTGGAGCCGCTGACTGATGCCGCTATATCTGACATTAGCGGAGTGGTTTCCTGCACTGGAGACCAAAAATAGTGGATCTCCATCTGACTGACAAATAGAGGGCGTTCTTATTTTCATTGCTAACAGCTGAATGTCCTTGTCAGAATTATATAGATCAGCATATGGTGAAGCGCATGATGGCTTCTTGTTTGTAAGTGATGGTTTTTTTTTGTGATACTGCTGTAAGAAACCATGGAAGTGGAATTGGCGGATTCCACTGTTTTCAGATCACTGAGCAGCTGACAGGTCTTTTTGGTCCTAGTCTTGACAGGACTCGCCAGTCGTGCCGTTTCAAGTGAAGGTGTGATGACTTCATTATTACACAATTCACAATCATTACGGAAGAGGTAGTGTTGGGCAAGCTAATGGAGCTAAGGATTGATAAGTCTCCTGGCCCTGATGGAATGCATCCCAGGGTACTAAAAGAGCTGGTGGGAGAAATAGCAGATGCACTGATGGTAATTTTCCAAAATTCGCTGGACTCTGGGGTAGTCCCAGCTGATTGGAAAACAGCAGATGTGACGCCACTGTTTAAAAAGGGAGGTAGACAAAAGATGGGGAATTATAGACCAGTTAGCTTAACCTCTGTAGTGGGGAAGATGCTTGAGTCTATTATCAAGGAAGAAATAGCAGGGCATCTCGATAGAAATTGTCCCGTTGGACAGACGCAGCATGGGTTCATGAAGGGCAGGTCATGCTTGACAAATCTTTTGGAATTCTATGATGACATTACGAGCAAGGTGGACAATGGGGACCCAGTGGATGTGGTGTACCTAGATTTCCAAAAGGCCTTCGACGAGGTGCCGCACAAGAGGCTGCTGCATAAGATAAGGATGCATGGCGTCAGGGGTGAAGTATTAGCATGGATAGAGGATTGGTTGACTAACAGGAAGCAGAGTGGGGATAAATGAGTGCTATTCTGGGTGGCAATCAGTCACTAGTGGTGTGCCTCGGGGATCGGTGTTGGGACTGCAATTATTTACAATTTATATAGATGATTTGGAGTTGGGGACCATGTGTAGGGTGTCAAAGTTTGCAGATGACACTAAGATGAGTGGCAGAGCAAAGTGTGCAGATGACTGTGAAACTTTGCAGAGGAACATAGATACATTGAGTGAGTGGGCAAAGGTCTGGCAGATGGAATACAATGTTAATAAATGTGAAGTCATTCATTTCGGTAGGAGTAACAGGAAAAAGGATTATTACTTGAATGGTAAAAAGTTGCAGCATGCTGCTATGCAGAGGGACCTAGGTGTCCTTGTGCATGAATCGCAGAAGGTTGGTCTGCAGGTACAGCAAGTAATTAGGAAGGCAAATGGAATTTTGTCCTTCATTGCTAAAGGGATTGAGTTTAAAAGCAGAGAGGTTATGTTGCAGCTGTATAAGGTACTGGTGAGGCCGCACCTGGAGTACTGTGTGCAGTTTTGGTCTCCTTACTTGAGAAAGGATATACTGGCACTGGAGAGGGTGCAGAGGAGGTTCACTAGGTTGATTCCGGAGTTGAGGGGGTTGGCTTATGAGGAGAGACTGAGTAGATTGGGATTATATTCATTGGAGTTCAGAAGAATGAGGGGGGATCTTATAGAAACATATAAAATCATGAAGGGAATAGATAAGATACAAGTAGAGAGGATGTTTCCACTGGCAGGTGAAGCTAGGACAAGAGGGCATAGCCTCAAGATTAGAGGGAGCAGATTTAGGACTGAATTAAGAAGGAATTTCTTCACCCAGAGGGTTGTTAATCTATGGAATTCCTTGCCCAGTGAAGTAGTTGACGCTTCTTCAGTAAATGTCTTTAAAGCTAAGGTAGATATCTTTTTGAACAATAAAGGAATTAAGGGATACGGTGGGAGCGCGGGTAAGTGGATCTGAGTCCACGAAAAGATCAGCCATGATCTTACTGAATGGCGGAGCAGGCTCGAGGGGCCGGACGGCCTACTCCTGCTCCTAGTTCTTATGATCTTCATGCTTTCCAGCTGATTAGTTAGAAAGCGTATGACAAATTCTTAACCAAGGGCACCAATTCTAAAAGATACTTGGTGTGAATTACGCATGATTCAGTGACGTAAGCTGTGAAGGTGCACGCTCATTCATCTTCATTCGTGTAACAGGGCTGCTTACCTTATAGTATGTGTTTTCTTGTATGCTGAAAATTTAGGCTGGTGACTCAGGATCCTAAATTGGGCAAGATTTCTCTTTGCCAGGAACCTACAATTTCAGAAGCATGTGATTTGGAGCATATATGTGGAAAAACGTTACATTCTTTTTCACATCTGCAAACTGTGTTATCATGCAGTTATTCTACCATTCTGACTTTGCAGTTTTGTACGTGCATCAATATGAAAGTGACAGCACAATTCCAGAGTCTAAACACACCCTGACATTGAAACAAACTAAAACTGCACAGTGTGGGATGTCCGTTAGGTGGTTGACTGCCTCTATCTCCTTTTAAAATCCTCATTATGTACCACCGCACTCCCTAATCCTCACTCCAATATTTAGCTTTTATACAGTGTGATTTCTCATCCTTGTGATTTCAATCTCTATCACAACTCCCTTGACCCTTTTTTGTTGAATTCATTGCTCACCTGTCCTTGATGAGCATCTCGCTCCATTTAAATTTGCCTAGCCATATTCACACCACCCCTTTACCTCTGTGACTCTACAGGAGGATACCTTTGTTTTCCAAGCGCCCTAAAGGAGGTGGAGAGGTTTAAGGGATGGAATTCCAGAATGCAGGGCCTAGGTGAATGAAGGGAAAGGAACATATAAGATCATAGAAGCAGCGTATTGAGGGCAGGGTTGTACGAGCAGAGGAGACTACAGAGATAGGGAAGGAGGGGGCCATGCAAGAGCTTAAAAAAAGAATGAGAATTGTAAATTGGAGGCATTGTGGACTGAGGGCCAATGCACGTCAATGAGAATGTGGTTGTTGGGTGAACAGATGATGTACAACATAAGATGCAGCGAGGGCATGGACAACAGTGTTTTGATTGGGTTGAAATTTACTGAAGATGGTTGGTAGGAGGCTGGCAGGAGGGTGTTGGGACTTTATTGACAGAAGCATGGATGAGGATTTGAACAGCAGATGGACTGAGGAAGGATGAGAAGTAAATGATGCAAAGATGGATGCAGAAAGCCTCTTGGCCATATTAATCCAGTGTTCATCACCTTACCTGTAGTGGCCAGACAGTGAATTGAAGTAACAGTGAATTGAAACGGCATTCAGTTCTATTTTTTCCTGCTGTTGAAATAACTTTGATCTGCCCTTGGTACATAAGAGCTGGGAGCAGCAAGGCCAAAAGCATTACATCAGCCAATTGTCTCCTGTTTAAAAAGTTGAAGAATGGCTCATTTCCTGCAATCCATTCCTCTTTGTGATGTCGAGGATGCTGTTCCAGTCACAAATTAATTACGCTGTTTAATGACACTGATTCATGAGAGATTTTACATTTAGATTTATGCTGATGCATTTGCATGGAAACTTGAGCGTAACCTCACCTCGGCAGAAGTGGCGCAGTGTCCACTGTATTCTGATTGCATTTTGCTGATTGTGCCCCTAGTCGAAATTCCACACCTATATGCTTGGTTGTGCAAATGTATAGATTTATCAAATATCATTTCCAGAAAATACTTGATTAACAATAATGAATCTTTAGCTGAGCAAAATAGATAAAAGCTAACGATGATCATAATACTAGGAAGATGTTCGTAATCAGATATTACTAAGGAGGTGCAGAAGGAAAATCCCAACCATTTTAGAATTTTGTTGAGTTGCAAGCTCACATTTTTAGCATGCAAGAAAACCGACTACAAGGTAGCTAAGTGCACTCTGCGTTGTATGGTCTTAAATGATAGAGCTAGAAGATCCTGTAACAATGTTATCTGACAGCCACATAGCCTTTTATAAATACTTTCATGGGATGTGAGTGTCGCTGGCAAGGCCACCATTTGTTGCCCATCTCTAATTGCCCTTGAGAAGGTGGTGGTGAGCTGCTGCCTTGAACCGCTGAAGTCCATCTGGTGTAGGTGCACCCACAGTGCTGTTAGGGAGGGAATTCCAGGTTTTTGACCCAGCGACAGTGAAGGAACAGCAATGTAGTTTCAAGTCAGCATGCTGTGTAGCTTGGAGTGAAATTTGCAGGTGGTGGTGTTCGCATGCATCTGCTGCCCTTGTCCTTCTTGGTGGTAGAGGTTGTGGGTTTGGAAGGTACAGTTGAAGGAGGCGTGGCGAATTGCTGCAGTGCATCTTGTATATGGTGCACACTGCTGCCATTGTGTGCGATGGTGAAAGGAGTGAATGTTTAAGTTGGTGAATGCCGCGCCAATCAAGCGAGCTACTTTGTCCTGGATGGTGTCGAGCTTCTTGAGTGTTGTTGGAGCCACTCTCATACAGGTAAGTGGAGAGTGTGCCATCACACTCCTTCCTTGTGCTTTTAAGATGGTGGACAGCCAAGGTGAGTTACTCGCCACAGAATTCCCAGCCTCTGACCTGTTCCAGTAGCCACTGTATTTATGTGACTGGTGCAGTATAGTTTCTGGTCAATGACAACCCGCAGGATGTTGATAGCGGGGGCAGTCAGTGATGGTAATACAGTTGAACATCAAGGGGAGATGGTTAGGTTCTCTCTTGTTTGGGATGGTCATTGCTGGCACTTTTGTGGTGTGGACATTACTTGCCACTTATCCGTCCAAGTCTGGATGTTGTCCAGGTCTTGCTGCATATGGAAACATACTGCTTTAGTATCTGAGGGATATGAGCTGATCCCTTGAGATAAAGATCTAAGTTGTGAGAAAAGGCTGGTGAAACTTATGCTTTTCAATCTGAAATGGAGGCTTCTGAGAGGTGATCTTATTCAGGAATTGGAACATTTAAATCTGCAGTATTACTTTAAATTAAATTGTAAGAGTATTTCAAGGAGATTTAGTTTCAAACATATAAAAGTTAAATGTAGTAGCGATATTGGGAAGATTTTCCTACATGACCAGTATGTGGAATTGACACTCAATCCAGTGGAGGCAAAACCCCTGGAATTATTTAAGAAACAATTGATGCTGCAATGGCGGGGGAAGAATTTCTGAATCAACAAGTTAAAATGGGTTGAATGGCTTTCGTCATCTGTGGTTATGTTGTCATCCTGGCCCAGGAAGCATTCAGGATGTCATAATTGGCTGCAGTGCCCTTGGACTAAGGCTGGAGGAAAGTCAGCCAAGGTTCCTGCTCCTGCCCTGCTGGAATGTATGCATATATGGAGGTTGAGCTTGACCTTTAAGGCCCTCTGCCTAGTGTCTAAAATATCTGTTGACATTCACTGTTTGGGCTAACATGTGAAAAATTGTCTGAGATTGTAGCGATGCCTGCTGCTTAATTTCAGCACAAGAGCCCTGTGCATCAGTCATCACCTTCGTGAGAGATGAAAGTAAGCAAAGGTATCCTGTAGTTATCACATTACACTTGTAACTTACTGTAATGAATGAACCAGTTGCCGATTTAAATAAAAGCAAAATACTGCTGATGTGGGAACTCTGAAATAAAAACCAAAGGCTGGAAATACTCAGCAGGTCTGATAGCATCTGTGGAGAGAGAAACAGAGTTAATGTTTAAGGTTGATGACCTTGCATCTGTGCCAGCGAGAGTGAAATGTCCAAGAATTGTCAAACCTTCCAGTCAACACCTGATAGGGTGAGATTCTTGTCATCGTGTCGGTGCGGGAGGGTGGACATTATGGCCATGAGACACGTAGCCATTGTGTTAGCCCATCAAGTGGGGTGATCTGTACATAGCTTTTTAAGCATTGTTTTCAGCTTCCTATTTCCCCTCTCCACTATTCCTGAGGATTGTGGATGATGTGAGTTGTGTAGTCTAAGGCAGATACCCAACAATTCTTGCAATATGGAAAGCAATTTTCCTGTAAAAGGGGACCCTTGGTTTCTATCTCTCTGCATTGGTAGTCCCCAGCTACAGATTATGTCAATAAAATTTTGGCAGCAGTGAGTACAGTGTTTGATCTACGGGGAAGGCTTCAATCCATTTGATAAATTGATCTGCGACAACCAAGGCATACATGTAGTTGCCCTGAGTTGGGGGAAAGGGGCCAGTGAAGCCGATTTCAAGGTGCGTCCAAGGGCCTTTTGGGGGTAGAGAACTGCGCAAAAGGACACGATTATTATTAGCATGCGGGTTTTGTTGCAGGCATGGCAGACAAAAGGGCACAATTAGTATTGGCAGACGGGTTTTGCAACAGGCATGGCAGACAATGGGATATTAATCTCTATTGTGGACCACCAAGTCGTGACCAGGATCTTGTTTTGGGTGGACACCGCTGAGTAGAGTCCACCGGTAGGTGGGAATGGAAAATGAAAAGCAACTCTTCAATCACTGGTGGAACACACACCACAGGAAGCTTATCTGGGCTGGGCTGATACATGAGCAGTGGGACCGTGTTAGCTGACTTATGAGACATGACAGTGGGTTGTCCAGGCCAAGGGGGCAGGCAGCGGTTTGCCCTGTTCATGCCAGGCAATGATTGTGTCTTCGGGGTCATACAGTTGCTAGAGTGAATCAAGATCTATAGGGTCAGAGGGTTTTGCAGCTGCAACGGGACAACATTGATCAATGTCATCAGATTCCCATTAGCCAGAGAGTACAGCTTCTTTGGCTGCCTTATCGGTTTCCGTATTACCTTCGCTGTGAACTTGTTCTTTTTTGTGAGCTGCAACCTTGCCAATGTGGCAGGACTGGGAACAGTTTTGTAGGGCCACCCATAAATTCTGTAACCAGAGGCCATGAGCCAGCAGTTTACCATCTGATGTACGGGACGCATTCTTGTGGTATAGGGGAAGGGCTGGTACAGCATTCATGGCATAGGCACTATCAAACCAAATATTCATGGGCCTATCGGCTGTTTCCTTAACAGTCATAAATAAAGCAAGAATTTCAGTGAGCTGGGAGAAATGTCTGGAACAGCATCATTTTATTACTTTGGTAGAATCACTGCATAGCCCGTGTGTGGTGTTCCTTGCGTATGATAAGAACAACCGTCAGCATTGACGTCCAGGGCCTCCTTAAATGGTACCTTCAGAACGGGGTGCAAATTGAAATCAGTAAAGGGCAGCAGACATTTGTGGGGGTCACTGTCATCGGCCAGGAGCTTTAAAAGCAGTGTCGTCGACTTGGGAGTGATGTCATTGTTCCACTGCGGTAATTCTAAAATCCATTTACTTAGTCACTGTGAGGAGACCATCGACTCTCCAGGCTTTATTAACAAGTTCAATGGTGTATGCAGCAAATGTAAAATTATTTGTTGACATACATTACAGGCTTTCAAGTGTAGAACAGCCAAAAACCTATCTAGAAGGTGGTTACTGCTCCTTGCAGAATCCTTGAGGTGTAAACGATCAGTTGTAGTCTCCCATTGTGTTCTTGACATGGCACAGCACTCGGACTGTGGTCTGTAGCTCCTACTTCCAGGTGAAATGGTCGAGTGGGATTGGGCATCAGCAAGCAGGTTGCTTGCATAACTGCCATTTTGAGACTCGTCACAGCCGTGGTGTGATAGTTCAGTCCAAATGGACAGAGTGAGCATCAGAAAGTTCAATTAAACTTTGTGTTCCCTACCCCAATCAAATGCAATTTCGGTTGTAGTCAATGACCGCTCGGAATTGATTCAAAACATCAGTTCCCAAAAATACATCGTCGGTCAGGCAGAGACATTAGCAAGGGCAAAGAAAACATGCAGGTGAGACACCCCAATTGGATATTGGAGCGTTTTCCTGGGTAAGCAGTAGTAGCTTTTCCATCAAATCCCAAAAGCGATGAGCAACCCTTGCCCACCACCACAAGTCTTCAGGGTGTGGGGTATGGATGATGGTAATGGTAGAGCCGGTGTCAATTAGCATTGTCTGTTGCTGGCCCCCCCAGTAGAGCCACTGAGATGACCGGTCGTCCATTACTATCACATCGGAACCCAACTTCTGAGTAAGAGGGGACCTGGCCCTTCCGTCTGGTTCCCAATGATCCTTCAATGGGAAGAGGAAGGGGAAGTGACTGCGCAAGTGAGTTGGGGGCTGCTAGTACTTATTTGGGTCTTCATTAATGCCACTTGTTGTCCAGCCACCCACTCAAGTCCTGAGGGTTTGGGCTCAGTATTCGCTCCTCGTATTGGGGGCGGATCGCACTCTGGTGCTTCCCGAGTCCTAATGGGTCTCGGTGGGTATGGGGAGATTATGACTCCTACAGTCATGGGCCAAGTGACCAGGTCTTTCACAGTTATAGCAGGCCTGGGACGGATTAGTGAGGCTGGGGCCCTGGTGGGAACATATCTAGGGCCTTCTACCGCCGCAACCAGTTTCTTGGCTAAAACCCCTTTGGATTGGGACTTAATGGTCCCCTTTGAGGTCCCAAGCATGGGTAGTGGCCAGACTATCAAATGTGATTGTCTTTAAAAGGTTCATAGACAAGGTTTCAAATACCTCCAAGAGAAAGCTATCAATTGCAATTCTTAACTATCCGCCCCAATTCTTACTAAAATGTGTGTGGATACCAGATTGATCTATTCCATTGAACTACAGCCGGGAGGATCTGTCCAATTTCAAGTGGTGTGATTTTTCCCTGACTCTATCTTTTACTCTAAGTGGGGCATTCCATTAATTACCATTTTATCTCATTTATGAGCCCTGGACGAACTTTACCGTTCAAAGTAGTATTCGCATAATATCTTGAAAAACAAAATCAAACACTCCCACTTGATTCCATTTCTGATGAAAGGTCATGGACCTGAAACATTAACTCTGTTTCTCTTTGCACAGATTACACCAGATCTGCGGAGTATTTCCAGTGCTTTGTTTTTGTTAACATATCGTGTTTGTCATGCGTTTGATATTTTATTATTTAGCAATTATCCCAAATTCAAATAATGTTGGGTTAACAGGTTTAGTCAATGTTCAATTAATTTCTCCCCAAAAGAAACATTTGGTTTTTATTTTGATACCTAGGATCCAACGAGACTGCTTTTCCACCTGTTTTTGTTGAATGAAAATTTTAAATTCCCCTTGAATTCCCGGTAAATTTTCCCTTTCACTGCTTGAAATAGTTACTCATATTAATTTCTTTCATCTATTCAAATTTCAAAAATAATTATGCTCTGGCTTGATGATTTAATATTTCGAGGTGGCTTCAATATCTCCCCTTCTCAAGCACTTTGTTTCGGAAGATAACAAACAACACAAGTCTTTGAAAAGGCAAAACCTTTAGTGTAAATCATGACTATGCTGCAACATTTGATTTCTGCAGATATGTTCTTAAATTCTTAAAGCTGCTGGATCTCTTACTGTTCTTGCTTATATGTCATTGTCACCTGTCTTTTTAAAAAACACACAGAATCCATTTGGCCCTGCCCAAGAGCCCAATGGGTTAATTTGTCCAAACGCCAATTTAGAAACTTAAAATTTCATGATGCGCAATGTATCAATTTACACTCAACAATACAAAAGTTGTGTGCTGAATTAATTGAAAATAAAATTCAGCAGAAAGGGTTAACTTCTCTGTTTGTTTTCAAGGGGGCGGAGCAAAACATTCTCCGATGCACGCAATTGCGTCACTTTATGTAACTTTTTTAAAATCCCTATCATAAAAGAACGAAACTCCATTTTAAACAGTTTTTTCCAATTCTTTTTGCTATCTTTTCTTCAATCTTGCCCAAATTTATCCTTAGGAATTGAAAACAACAAAGATCATTAACATTATCAACTTCAAAGAAAAACATTTCCATCAGGGAAGACAACATTTTAGATAAAACTCCAGTTGTTTAGAAATTTTAACATCTTTTTGTAAGATGTTTCTAACCCAAGGATTGTTTTTGGTACAACCGAGATTAAATAAACAGAATCACCTCAAATATCTCAAATTCCAATTCACAGCAATAAACATTTAAAATTCAAAACTGCCAGTGTTATATGAGTGAGCCTTTATATTCAGAATTAAAGACTCCCCTGTTCCTTGACATAATGTGGAAGTTCATTGTGGCTGCAAATGAAATTCCAGTTTTCCCAACTTAACAGGTTAGTTAACCTTAATAATAATTAAACACAAAGCAGAATAGCTTGCACCTTTTTTTTAAAAAAGAAAGATAAATTACGTAATTTTTCTATTTTTTCAGGCTCTTTCTAAATAACTAAGAAAATGTTACATTGGATTTCTGCCCAACATCTTCAACGCTCTTATCTCTTACAAAGCAAACTGTTCTGTGCCTTTTCACAGTTGCAAAAATAACTTTTAAATAAAAATAAGACACTACATCAGCATCTTTAATTTAAAATATAATTCCATTTTTATATCCTATTTCTGGGTGCACAATCTTAAATTGAAATGAACACATTCAATAATCACATCCACACTTACTTAATTCTAAACAACTTAGAAATATTAATTCCTGTAATGTGTTATAAATTCAAAGTGCCAAAAATCTGCGTTAAATTCCCATTCCTGAGCCCAAGGAGCGCACACAGCTTCAAATGACTCACAACCAAAACATGCTTCAAGTTTCACACAAAAGGTATTCATAGGGAGGACAAGTAAAAACTTATGCCTTTAATGTCAACAGCCAGACTTCAAAAGGTTAATGACTTTTAGCTCTGCAGAAAAGAGCACAGGCATACACAGATAAGAACAAACATTCATTCACGGAGGCTTCCAACATTCAAACACACACATACTGAAAACAAAATTCAGTCGCCATTCTCTTACCAACAGAACAACTCTCTCACACACACTCATTTTTCTCAGCAGTTTTTGACTTCTGCTGTGGACCTTTTAAAGCTTGTTTCTCCCTCTTAGCTATAACCAAGGTTTTTCTTTTATTTTTGGACTGTCTCTGGTATGCCGTGACCCAGACAGCTTTTAGCAAATCAGGGTGGCAGGTAGTACCTTGCATATTCTTATTTGTGGCTTTTGATATGACAGCAACAGGGACTCGTGTGCCTTTGGGAGGTGGGGGGTGGTGGTGTAACAACAGGAACAATGGAAGAAGGTACTTCTGGAGGGTCCCTCGTTTTGGTTGTTTCCAGTGTTGAGTGTAATGGGTGATCGCTCCACCATCAGATACACAAGTAATCCGGATCGTCCTCCCTTTCCAAGAGGAGCTCGCCTCCTGTTTTAACGGTGGACATCAGAGCTTGCTGCCTACCCAACTTCCCTTTAAGTCCGTAAATTTTCAGATCACACTGAGAGTGGTCTGCCTGTCGGCACTGGTTAAGTTTCACATTCTCCCAAGTTTAAGAATTCAATTCTTCCTCCTGCTGATCACATTTAACCATTAGTTAGTTAACCTGTAAACAAGTAAAGCTTTGTTGCTGAAACATTGCTGTGTTTTGCTGCTTGTCTTTCTCTAAACTTTGGACTTGTTTTTCCAATCGCTTAATCTCCTGTTCTTCTTTTGTTGTGCCCAGTCGTCACTTTTATTAGCGTAATGAAATGCGCCACAGGCAAAGTAGGTCTTTTGCCTTCTCTGCTTTCAACTTTTTGTCGTCCATTCTCCCTGGAATGAACTCAGCTACTTCATCGAAGGGAGCTCTCTCTTCCTTTGTTAAACATTCTGTCAACAAAATGTGGACTTCGCTATCTGACACTTCATCTAATTTCTCCTTGTATGTCGACAGAATTCTTGTTCTTCTCTGACATCCTTTCACTTTTAACCGACTGGCAGGTTCTACTGATCCCACAACCCCAAGGCTTTTCTCCCCTGGCATGATTGATGACCGATCAAACACTACCAAGGTCCCTAATCACTAACACCATATATTCTAAATCCTAGTCTGGCCCCATCTGGGGTGACAATTGTAAGATTTAGAATCTTTCTTATAATTCGTTCTTGGACCAGAATTCGGGCAAGGAGACACCTGATGTTGTGATATCTGGATGATTTATTAAGACAGAAAGCAATACTTTACAAATCCAAATCAACCAATATCCTAATCCAGGTGGCCTTTACTCTCCTCCAGCTCTGGTGACACAGACAACTTGTGACTCCTCTTGTCTCTCCCTTTGTCGTCATCAAATTTGTGTGCCAAACCTCTTCAGGTCTGTTCCTTTATTCTTTGTAGCCAGTGGCTACTCCTGTGCACTGATTGGTTGGTTCATACAGATGGCTGTTTCGATTGGTCTTGCCATTTCATTTGTCAATGCTTCCATCTACACATTAATCATGATCACATGGGCAAAACAATATGTCCTTAGTGCACAAGCAGTCCATTATAATCTTGAGGTCCTTTAGTTCATCCATTTCCAACTAGGCGACTCCTGCTTTTCTGTTACATTTTGATCACAACTTCTTAAATAGTTTTCAATATCTGTTCTTCCCCTTTATCTGTTCATGTTATCAGACCGCGTTACAATCTGGTTTTGGTTGACTCAAACTGTACAGGCAACATTTTTTTCAGTAAGGCACACATCTAAACTTAACTCTTCATTTACCAAAGTTTATACAAAGCATGGATATACATAGATATAGGTGCACGGGTGGCTCAAAGATTAGTGTGGGAGAAATGGGTTCTGATTCATGGGGCACTGGCACCAGTACTGGGGAAGGAGAGAGCTGTTCCATTGGGACGGCTTCATTTGAACCATGCTGGGACCAGTGTCCTGGCGAATCGTATAACTAGGTTTTTAGATAGGACTTTAAGCTAATTAGTTGGGGGGGGGGGGGTTCAATTGAAGAGAAGTTTAAAAAATCCAAGAAACGAGAGAGCAGAGGTGCAGGTCAGTGAAGAGGCGAAGGGTAATCAAAGTATGACAGAAAGGGGCAGAAAATATAAGCAGAAGAGTGCAGCAGAAATTAGAACCAGAATGAGTAATAATGGTAAAAAGTCAAAGCTTAAGGCAGCATTTGTAACAAGATAGATAATTTGACGGCACAAATAGAAATAAATGAATATGACTTGATAGCTATAACAGAGGTGTGGTTGCAGGGTGACCAAGACTGGGAACTCCATATTCAAGGGTATTCGACGTTCCGGAAAAATAGGCAACAAGGAAAAGGAGGTGGGGTAGCTTTGTTAATAAAGGAAGGTATCAGTGCGGTGTTGAGTAGTGATATAGTTGCAATAGATTATGATGTGGAATCAGTTTGAGTGGAAATCAGGAACAGCAAGGGGAAGAAGTCACGGGTGGGAGTCGTCTATAGGCCCTTGAAGAGTTGCCTCACTGTAGGACAAAGTATAAATTGGGAAATAACGGAGGCGTATAAGAAGAGCACCACAATTGTCATGGGTAATTTTAATCTGCATATTGACTGGACAAATTATATTGGTAGAGGTAACATGGAAGACGAATTTGTAGAGTGCATCAGGGATTGTTACTTAGAGCAATACGTTGCAGAACCTACCCGGGAACGGGCTATTTTAGATCTAGTAATGTGTAATGAGGTAGGATTAATCAGAGTTATCGTAGTTAAGGATCCTCTAGGGGGTAGCGATCACAACATAGTAAAATTTCAAATTCAGTTTGAGGGCAAGCAAGTCGGGTCTCAAACCAGTGTCCTCAACTGAAACAAGGGCAATTACAGAGGTATGAAGAAAGAGTTGTCTAAAGCAGGCTGGGAAAATAGACTAAGGGGAATGTAAGTGAATGAGCAGTGGCAGACATTTAAGCAGATATTTCATAACGCTGAGCAAAAATTTATCCCGGTCAAAAAGAAGGACTCGATGAGAAGGATAAACCACCCGTCGTTAACAAAGATGGTCAAGGAGAGTATCCAATCAAAAACTAAGGCATACAAAGCGGCGAAAACTAGCGGTAGGTCAGAGGATTGGGAATTTTTTTAGGAACCAGCAGAGGATGACTAAAAAGCTAATAAAGAGGGATAAAATTGATTATGAAAGTAAATTGGCAAGAAATACAAACAGCAAGAGCTTCTACAGGTGTATAAAAAGAAAGAGAGTAGCTAAAGTGAGCGTGGGACACTTGGAGGATGTGACTGGAGAATTGGTAACAGGGAACAGGGAGATGGCAGATAATTTAAACCAATATTTTGCATTGGTCTTCACGGTGGAGGATACTATAAACATCCCACAGATATCTGGTAAATAAGAAGCTAATGGGAGGAAAGATTTGTAACAGTCTGTATCACGAGGGACAAAGTATTTGACAAACTAATGGGACTAAAGGCAGACAAGTAGCCAGGACCTGATGGCCTGCATCCAAGGGTTTTAAAGGAAGTGGCTGCAGAGATAGTGGAGTCATTGGTCGAAATATTCCGGAACTCACTGGATTCCGGGAGGGCCCCAGCGGATTGGAAAACTCCTGTTCAAGAGGGGAGGAAGACAAAAAGCAGGAAACAATAGGCCAGTCAGCCTAACATCGGTCGTTGGGAAAATGCTAGAGTCCATTATTAAGGAAGAAATAACAGGACAGTTAGAAAAGCTTAACGCAATCAAACAGAGTCAACATTGTTTTGTGAAAGGGAAATCATGTTTGACAAATTTGCTAGAGTTCTTTGAGGATGTAACAAGCAGAGTTGATAAAGGGTAGATGTAGTGTATTTGGATTTCCAGAAGGCATTCGGTAAGGTGTCACATAAAAGATTATTGTACAAGATAGGAGCTCACGGTATTGAGGGTAATGTATTAGCCTGGATTAGTGAGTCGGGATTAATGGGTCTTTTTCAGGTGGAAAGACGTAACTAGTGGAGTGCCACAAAGATCAGTCTTAGGGCTTTAATTAGTTACTATCGATATTAATGACTTGGAGGAGGGGGCTGAGTGTAATATATCCAAATTTGCTGACAATACAAAAGTAGGTGAGAGGGCATGTTGTGATGAGGACATAAGGAATCTGCAAGGGGATATAGATAGGTTGAGTGAGTGGGCAAAAACTTGGCAGATGGAGTTTAATGTAGGAAAGTGTGAGGTCAGGCACTTTGGTAGGAAGAATCAAAAGGCAGACTATTATTTAGATGGAGAGAGACTCCAAAAAAGTGCACCACAGAGAGATCTGGGTGTTCTTGTACATGAAGCACAAAACGTTATCATGTGCACCAAGTAATTAAGAAGGCAAATGGAATTTTGGCCTTTATTGCTAGGGGGTTGGAGTTTGAAAATAGGGAAGTCTTGTTTCAACTGTACAGGGTGTTGGTGAGGCCGCACCGAGAGTACTGTGTACAGTTTTGGTCCCGTATTTAAGAAAGGATATACTGGCATTGGAGGCAGTTCAAAAGAGATTCAGTAGGCTGATTCCTTGGGGTTGACTTATCAATAACAGCTAAACGGGTTAGGCCTTTATTCATTAGAGTTTCGAAGAATGAGGGGTGATCTTATTGAATCGTACAAGATTCTTGGGCGGCTTGACGGGGTAGACGTTGAGAATATGTTTCCACTAGTGGGGGAGTCTCGAACTAGGGGACATAGTTACAGAATAAGGGGACACTCATTTAAAACGAAGATGCGAAGGTATTTCTTCTCTGAGGGTAGTGAATGTCTGGAGTTCTCTACCCCAGGGAATTGTGGAGGCTAGATCACAAAGTATTTAAAGAAGAGGTAGGTAGGTTTTTGAAATATCGGGGAGCTGAGGGCTATAAGGAGCTGGCACGAAAGAGGAGTTGAAGTCTGGGGCCGTCCAGCCATGATCTTATTGAATGGCAGGGCAGGCTTGAGGGGCTGAATGGCCTACTCTTGCTCCTTTTTCTTATGTTCTTATAATACTAAAGATATAATAAGTCCATTTCCTACAGCATAGATCTTTGAAGGTGGCAGGACATATTGGGAGTGGTTAGCAAAGCATATGGGATTGTGGACTTCATAAATAGAGGTATTGAATAGAAAAGCAAGGAAGTTGTGGGAACCTTTATAAAGCTCTGGTTAAGCCACAACTAGACTATTCCTTCCAGTTCTGGTCACCGTGCTTTTAGGAAGGATGTGAGGGTCATTTAGCAGGTGCAGAGGTTCCAGGGATGAGGGATTTTAGTTACAAGGTTAGGTTGGAGAAGCTGGGATTGTTCTCCTTGGAGCAATGGAGACTGAGGGGAGATCTGATAGAGATGTACAAGCTTATGACAGGTTTATATAAGGTAGACAAAGAAAAACTGTTCCTATTATCTAATGGTGCAAGGACTAGGGGACACAGATTTAAGGTTTTGGACAAGAGATGCAGGGGGAATGTGAGGAAGAACTTTTTTATGCAGCGAGTCGTAAGGGCCTGGAACTCGCTGCCCACAAGGGTGGGGGATGAAGAGAGGATCGAATCATGGATAAGTTACGGCTCAGAAGGAGGCCATTCAGTCCATCATGTCTGCGCTGACTGAAAAAACTAGCCGCCCAATATAATCCCACTTTCCAGCACCTGGTCTGCAGCCTTGCAGGTTACAGCACTTCAGATGCATGTCCAAGTACCTTTTAAAAGAGTTGAGCATTTCTGCCTCCACCACTGATCTGGGCACTGAATTCCAGACACCCATCACCCTTTGGGTGAGAAAGATTCTCCTCGTGTCCTCTCTAATCCTTCTACCAATCACCATAAATCTGTGCCCCCAGGTAATTGACCTCTCTGCTAGGGGAAACAGGTCCTTCCTGTCTACTCTATCTAGTCCCGTGATAATTTTGTACACCTCAATTAACTCACCCCTCAGCCTACTCTGTTCGAAGGAAAACAACCCTAGCCTATCCAATCTTTCGTCATAGCTGCAACTTTCAAGCCCTGGCAACATTCTTGTAATTTTTTGTAAATTTCCTCTGTACTTTCTCCAAAGCAATTATATCCTTCCTGTAATGTGGTAACCAGAACTGTATGCAATACTCTAGTTGTGGCCTAACCAGCGTTTTATACAGTTCCAGCATTGCAGCCCTACTTTTGTATTCTATACCTCGGCCATTGAAGGAAAGCATTCCATATGCCTTCTTAACCACTCTTATCTACCTGTCCGGTCACCTTCAGGGACCTGTGGACATGCACTCCCAGGTGTCTCACTTCTTCTACCTGTCTCAACATCCTCCCTTTTATTGTGTATTCACTTGCTTTGTTTGCCCACCCCAAAACCTCGAGGATGAATGATTTCAAAGAGAAATTGGATGGACATTTCAAGGAAATAAACTTGCGAGACTACGGGGATAGAGCAGGGGAATGGGACTGACTGGATTGGCTACGGATTTGACACAATGGGCCGTATATGACCCTATGACAAAAAGGTGGCAGATGGAGCATAATGTGGGAAAATATGAGGTTAATCACCAAAAAGCATATTAATAAATGGTGAGAAACTGTTAAATGTTGGTGTTCAGAGGGATCTGGGTGTCCTTGTACAAGAGACACACAGCAAGTTAACATGCCAGTACAAATAGCAATTAAGAAGGCGGATGGTTTGTTGCCCTGTAGTGCAAGAGGATTTTCTGTACAAGAGGAAGGAAGTCTTGATGCAATTACAAAGGGCTTTGTCAGAAAACATCTGGAGTACTTTGTACAGTTTTGGTCCCCATTCCTAAAAAAGGACATAGTGCTTTAGAAGGGATAGAACAAAGGATCACTGGACCGATTTCATAACATAAGAACTAGGAGCAGGAGTCGGCAATTCAGCCCCTCGAGCCTGCTCTGCCATTCAATACGATCATGGCTGATTTCCTCTCTGCCTCAACTCCACTTTACTGCCCGCTCTCCATAACCTTTCTGGGCTGAGGGTTGTCCTTTTGAGAAGAGATGGAGGAGAATGGACTTATACTCTGGTGTTTGGAAGAGTGAGAGCTGATCTCATTGAAACTTAAGATTCTGAGAGAGCTTGATAGGGTCGATGCTGGGAGGCTATTTCTCCCAGCTAGAGTGTCTAGAACTAGGGGTCGTAGTCTCAGGATAAGGGTCTGGCCATTTTGGACTGAGATGAGCAATTTCTTTACTGAGGGTTGTGAATCTTTTGAATTCCCTACCCCAGGACACTGTAGATGCTCAGTTGTTGAGTATATTCATGGCTGAGGTCAATAGATTTTTACACTCTTAAGTGAATCAAGAGATATGGGGATCAGGCTGGAAAGTAAAGTTGAGGTTGAGGATCAGCCATGATCTTATTAAATGGCCAAGTGAGCTTGAGCGATAATATGGTCTCATTCTGTTCCTATTTCTTATGTACTTAAAGCAGAAGATACTTACTGCATTAAATTATTTGCTTTTACCATTTATGTTGACTCCTGATGACTCCAGTTGTATACCCAGTTTAGACAGTTATTTTGGTATTTTCCATTTTTCTCTGTTTTCCAGTTATCAGGCATTTCTTTCAGATTTATTTTCCCTGTATTATTTTCTTTTTATTCTGCGCTACTAACCTTGAAATTATTTGATACTTTGTTAAATAATGCATGGTACTTGTTGAGACTGATGTACCTTACCAACTCATATCTGGCATTTGAGGAATGTATCCCAAGTAGTTTGAACATATTCAAATTATTGTTTTTTATGAACCACATGTTCAAGTTTCACTTCTACAACCATAAAAAACCAGTTTAGAGTGCTCTCCGTTATTAAAGAGTATGTCCGATAGCAACTTACAATGACCACGCATGTGCAGTAAAAACACAGAAATGAGGAAGTTACCGGCTGGAATTTTATGCCCCCTGCCCGCCACCCCCCCACAAAAGAGCAGGAGGGGAGTGGGGGGATGTAAAATGGAATGGGAGGCTCTGGGGTCCCTTCCCGACCTGCTCCTGAGCTGCCATTTTGCATGGGGCGGTGGCGTCGAGAAATGGCCTGCCCGTTCCAGGCCAATCAAGGCCCTTAAGCGGCCAGTTAACGGCCACTTAAGGGCCTCCGCCCACCGCCATGGGGATTTTACCGGTGGCAAGTGGGCGGCCCAGGCCCGAGAAAAGTCACCTGTTAAAGGTCACCCTGTGCCTCATGGAGGGCCGCCCCCGGTGTCCCAACCACCCCTAATGCCCAACACATACCGTCCCCTCAATTGACCACCCTTGCCTCGCCGGGGCCTGACCAATGACCCCCGGTGAGGCCCCAAAAAACTTACCTTTTCTCAGGGCCGTCCTTCTTCCTCTTAAAGCTGGTTTGCAGTCCCAGCAGTGGCCTCCACTCCCGATGGTGCGGCTGGGACTAAGAGCTGCCAGCCCACTGATTGGCCACCAGCTCCATTAGGCGGGACTTCCTGCCCCAATGAGGTGGAAGTCCCACCTCAGACCAATTAAGGGCCCAGGCAGGCAGAGGCAGGATCACGACTGACTTTTAATAAAATTTTGGCCACTGTCCGAGTTGCCCTGCTCCTCGAGAAGCTTCTCTATAATGCTATCTCGCTAGGAGACTTAGCATTCAAATACAAAACTTGCAGGACTTACATGATAGATACCCACTAAACACACCAGATGGAGTTACAGCTGCCCATTCTGCTGTAAGTAACATTTTAGCGTTGAGAAGTTTTATAAGTGTGAAGTCTCATTCCTTCAGCTTTTAATTACTGTTGGCAATAGATTTAATTTTTTATTTTTTCTTCCTCTTTCAATCCTTTCTTCCTTCCCTCCCTCTTTCCTGCCTTTCTTCCCTCCGTCCTTTCGTCTTTCTGTTCTTAGAGCATCGTAGCATGACCGAGTCATCAGGAACAGAAATCTGAATAATTGAAGGGCCGTTATGGCTCTTGTGTTTTCCTTTCCATAACTGTGTTTCATTCATTTTATTCACATACCTGGATGCAATTTTCCTGTAACTGAAATAACTCCCATAAGGGTGGAACGATTGCAGTATTCAAGATTTTGTTCAATGCCTTTACATGCAATTACTGGCTGGCCTATCAACCATGTGTATTAATTGTTAGATAAACTAAAATGTTTCATTGTACTTCCCTTTGGCTCTAATTTGTACTTTGTTTTCTTTAATTCCAGAGCTTAGTTCTGAAAATGTAAGGACTTGTTTCCAGATTATAAATGCTTACATTTTCTTGACCTCTTCAGAATTTTTGCAGGTAACTATAAAATCTTCTGTTTTTTTCTGAATAATCACCACTATCAGTACCACTTCAAGAATCAAATTGTTGCATGGAATCATCAGATTTGAAGTCTTTTCCTGGTACTTTTACTGATGTTACTTCAGTTCTTTCATATTGCCAAGCTTATTTATTTTTTTGAGCCAGTTACTCAAATTATTGTACTAAAACAAAAACAATTAAAGACTTGATGTTCATTATAATTAATTTTAAAGTTTATATATTTCCTTTTTCCACATTTGGAGTATTGCCCAGTTTGATCGGTAATGGGGAAGCTGTGTGCTGAGTATGCACGTAAAAATGGTATCATACCATTGGGTGCCTCATGCAGTTTTCTATTCTTGGGATTTATGAAGCTCTGGGATCTACCCCATTACACCACTGTTTTTGTGACTGAAGACTTTTTGCTGTGCATCTTAGATCTCCTGCTACTAAAGGACAGTCTCCAATCTCTCCAAGAGTAGCAAACATTTTTGTCATTTACCTGATCTGTCCTGGTTAAAGTGTATTTTTCAGGTTTCTTGAGTCGAAAGCATCAGCAGTGCAATATGAATTTCAAGAAAATAATGCTAGACTGTCAATTATAGGACAAGCAGACAAAACAAACAAGCTATGTTCTTTAGCAACGAAAAGAGACTAACACCAATAGTACGTTAGCATAGCAGGGATGAAGGCACTGTGTAGAATTTGGGTAAAATTGGAATTTTACACAGAGCATGAAGCGTGCCTCCCAGATGGGCTGTGGTTTTAGGAAACTCCTCTGGTATTGTCCTATGCAATACATCTCAGATAGAGTTGGTACCTTCATGGGTAAACATGCTGACATCAACAACTGGCATAGGCTTTAAATATTGTGCAAAATGCAGTCGTCTATTCGCAATTGTTGCTTACAATTTTTGCATTAAATGCTTGTCCTCTTAACGTGATGGACAGGATCTTTTGCCCTTTTAAAAATAATTGCGGGTCAGGACTATTTCTGTGTCCCAACCTGCATTTGCCGGCACTCATTGGCATGTATTATGGGAGGTGGCCTCCTAATTGTTCACCTCTGTGTCTGCCGTCCAATTAAGGGCGGTGGGCAGGTACCCGAGGCTACAGATCCAATCAGAGGGCCCGCAGCCTTGGAATAACAGCAGCTTCACCAGCATTGTGTACCATCTACCATTGACCAGAAACTGAACTGGAGTAGCCATATAAATACCGTGGCTACAAGAGCAGGTCAGAGGCTAGGATTCCTGAGGCGAGTGACTCACCACCTGACTTCCCAAAGCCTGTCCACCATCTACAAGGCACAAGTCAGGAGTGTGATGGAATACTCTCCACTTGCCTGGATGGGTGCAGCTCCAACAACACTCAAGAAGCTCAACACCATCCAGGACAAAGCAACCCGCTTGATTGGCACCCCATCTACAAACATTCACTCCCTCCACCACCGACACACATTGGCAGCAGTGCGTACCATCTACAAGATGCACTGCAGCAATGCACCAAGGCTTGTTAGACAGCACCTTCCAAACCCGCGACCTCTACCAACTCGAAGGACAAGGGCAGCAAATACATGGGAACACCACCACCTGCAAGTTCCCCTCCAAGTCACACACCATCCAGACTTGGAACTGTATCGCCGTTCCTTCACTGTCACTGGGTCAAAATCCTGGAACTCCCTTCCTAACAGCACTGTGGGTGTACCTACCCCACATGGACTGCAGCGATTCAAGAACGCAGCTCACCATCACCACCTCAAGGGCAATTAGGGATGGGTAATAAATGCTGGCCTGGCCAGCGTCGCCCGCATCCCATGAATGAATAAAAAAATAGATACACTACAGCAATGCACCAAGTCTCCTTCGACAGCATCTTCCAAACCCTCGACCTCTACCACCTAGAAGGACAAGGACAGGAGATGCATGGGAACACCATCACCTGCAAGATCCCCTCCAAGCCACACTCCATCCTGACTTGGAACTATATCACTGTTCCTTCACTGTTGCTGGGTCAAAATCCCTTACTAACAGCTATGTGGGTGTACCTACCACATATGGACTACAGCAGTTCAAGAAGGCAGCTCACCACCACCACCTCGAGCAGTTAGGGATGGGCAATAAATGCTGGCCTAGCCAGCGATGCCCACATCCCATGAATGATTGAAAAAAAAAGCAGAGCTTGGCACTGCTGCTGTTGGAGGGAGACTGCAAGGGTACCTCCATCATGAGGCGCTCTCTGAAAATATTTCCATTGTTTTAAAAATGAACTATGGCCACAGCTCCCAAGCCAACCATGTGGAGGCAGCTGTGGCCCGCTGATCCCCTGCGCCCCGTTGGAGTGGTCTAAAAGAGGCCCCGTGGACCTTACATGGCTTGCTGTTCACAAGCCGCCTCCAGGCACCTGCCAGGCTTTAGCCCCAGTGGGAGGCCCGTCTCATATCTGCCCACAATTGGGCACTTAAATGAGCCAATTGGCTACCCGCCACTGCCAGACAGGTAGCCTTTTCCACTTTTCCCCACCTTGGGCAAAATCTGCCTGAGCCGGGAACTCGTTGGTCCTCCGACCCAATGCCTTCCTGTTCCACCTTCCTCCCAGTCCCGCCTTCAAGATCGCGTCTGCGGGACTAGGAAGGTTCTGCCCAATATTGCTACTGGCTACATTTTTCTATAGTATATGCCAAAAACAAAGGTGACCGCGGTGACTGCAACAACTACCGTGGAATCTCCCTGCTCAGCATAGTGGGGAAAGTCTTTGCTCGAGTCGCTCTGAACAGGCTCCAGAAGCTGGCCGAGCGCGTCTACCCTGAGGCACAGTGTGGCTTTCGTGCAGAGAGATCGACTATTGACATGCTGTTCTCCCTTCGTCAGATACAGGAGAAATGCCGTGAACAGCAGATGCCCCTCTACATTGCTTTCATTGATCTCACCAAAGCCTTTGACCTCGTCAGCAGACGTGGTCTCTTCAGACTACTAGAAAAGATTGGATGTCCACCAAAGCTACTAAGTATCATCACCTCATTCCATGACAATATGAAAGGCACAATTCAACATGGTGGCTCCTCATCAGAGCCCTTTCCTATCCTGAGTGGTGTGAAACAGGGCTGTGTTCTCGCACCCACACTTTTTGGGATTTTCTTCTCCCTGCTGCTTTCACATGCGTTCAAATCCTCTGAAGAAGGAATTTTCCTCCACACAAGATCAGGGGGCAGGTTGTTCAACCTTGCCCGTCTAAGAGCGAAGTCCAAAGTGCGGAAAGTCCTCATCAGAGAACTCCTCTTTGCTGACGATGCTGCTTTAACATCTCACACTGAAGAATGCCTGCAGAGTCTCATCGACAGGTTTGCGTCTGCCTGCAATGAATTTGGCCTAACCATCAGCCTCAAGAAAATGAACATCATGGGGCAGGATGTCAGAAATGCTCCATCCATCAATATTGGCGACCACGCTCTGGAAGTGGTTCAAGAGTTCACCTACCTAGGCTCAACTATCACCAGTAACCTGTCTCTAGATGCAGAAATCAACAAGCGCATGGGTAAGGCTTCCACTGCTATGTTCAGACTGGCCAAGAGAGTGTGGGAAAATGGCGCACTGACACGGAACACAGAAGTCCGAGTGTATCAGGCCTGTGTCCTCAGTACCTTGCTCTACGGCAGCGAGGCCTGGACAACGTATGCCAGCCAAGAGCGACGTCTCAATTCATTCCATCTTCGCTGCCTTCGGAGAATACTTGGCATCAGGTGGCAGGACTGTATCTCCAACACAGAAGTCCTTGAAGCGGCCAACATCCCCAGCTTATACACACTACTGAGTCAGCGGGGCTTGAGATGGCTTGGCCATGTGAGCCGCATGGAAGATGGCAGGATCCCCAAAGACACATTGTACAGCGAGCTCGCCACTGGTATCAGACCCACCGGCCGTCCATGTCTCCGTTATAAAGACGTCTGCAAACGCGACATGAAATCGTGTGACATTGATCACAAGTCGTGGGAGTCAGTTGCCAGCATTCGCCAGAGCTGGCGGGCAGCCATAAAGACAGGGCTAAATTGTGGCGAGTCGAAGAGACTTAGTAGTTGGCAGGAAAAAAGACAGAGGCGCAAGGGGAGAGCCAACTGTCCAACAGCCCCAACAAACAAATTTCTCTGCAGCACCTGTGGAAGAGCCTGTTACTCCAGAATTGGCCTTTATAGCCACTCCAGGCGCTGCTTCACAAACCACTGACCACCTCCAGGCGCGTATCCATTGTCTCTCGAGATAAGGAGGCCCAAAAGAAAAAAAAAAATGCCAAACAGCTGTGTCTGTGTGGTCAGAC
Organism: Heterodontus francisci; assembly: GCF_036365525.1. Taxonomy (NCBI): domain Eukaryota; kingdom Metazoa; phylum Chordata; class Chondrichthyes; order Heterodontiformes; family Heterodontidae; genus Heterodontus; species Heterodontus francisci. Next base: position 105,915,250 of record NC_090371.1, read on the forward strand.
AGTGCTAGTATGGCCCACTACATCAATAATTGGATGCCTTTTTCAAAGTATAATCCTGCTACTGTGTGCTGTCTGGATATCACCTCGGTGTTTAGCCAGGATAGACAACATCGTAACAGATGCTGTGTTGCCTTTCAGTTTAAGGAGCTTATTTTTTAAGACGTTTTGGGCATTTGGCATTATTTGGTTCATTGGACAACCATCAGATCCCATGTTTCAGCTTGAAATGTTGTCAGTTTGCAGTTTGATCATTTTCTGGATGCAAATATCTTCATTGGTCACAAGATTTCTTCCATTTCTCTTGATCCCACAAGTGATTCAAAAGATAGGATTAATCAGAGTGAAGTTTATACTGATAATTCTGTCTTGGGCTGGAAACTGTATTTCTTGAATATCATGGTAATGAACAGAAACACCATTCCACAGTAACGATCTCATAGTTGGGGGAATCAAATATTGCAACTGCACTTGGAGATTTTTTTTTTGGGCTGGTTATTAAAAGGTAACTGAAATCTATCATTGGTAGATACTTCACCTACTTACCACAGGGGATCAACTGATGGAGTTGATAACATAAAATGGAAAAAAATGTAGTGTTTTCCAGCTATGACGGTTAGTCCTTAATTCCTGCATTTTGTAGAGTATTCCAGCATCTATTTCATATTGATTTAAAAACTAGTTCTTCTTCGGTTCACATTATGACTATTTCAGCTTCTCATTATCTATTTATAGTTCGATCATTAGTAGGTCATTTGAGGTATTTTGGAATTGTGCTGAGTTAAATTTCACCAGTTCCTAATTGGGAGCTTAATTTGGCTTTTCACAAATTAACATACCCACTGTTCAGACTCCTTTGATCATGTGCAAGCTAGGCATATTCGAATGACTTCCCAATAGTAGTGCGTTCCTCCTCCTCCTTCATGTAATCGTCCATGGAAGCAGATATTATGGAAAGCCTAGACAGCTCTGAGTTCTGATGAAGGGTCACTGACCTGAAAAGTTAACTCTGCTTCTCTCGCCACAGATGCTGCCCGACCTGCTGAGTATTTCCAGCATTTCTTGTTTTTATTGCAGTTAAATATTGGTGGCTGAGGATGGATATTCTGTAATTTCTCATTCATTATTTTGAGGTTTCCCCAACTTACAGGAAAATTAGTTTCTACAATCATGGATGATTAATTACTTTATACTAGTACATTGTAGAATTTTTCAATCAGACTTACCATGAACTTGCAAAAGTACCCACAAACAAAATATATTGCATCAAGAGGACTTAATAATGCAAAGGCATTCTGATCTGTGGAATAAACATCTGTTGACAGGGATGTGGAAAGATTGGAGCATTGTTCCATGTTTTCTTGGCTTATCCAGCTTATCAAGTAAATCAGCAGTGCATTTGAGAAGATTCCAGATAATTCCCAAATTTGAATAAATCCAGTAATGTATATTATTTACTAGTTTTCTCAGATGATCCCTTATCTAAACTGTTGAATGGCAGGCTTCATTCACTTCCAACACTTACTAAGGACTGCCCAACAAAAATATGAGTGCAAATGTGGAATAATATCTTATCGAGGAATGTACTTTTGATTTATTAACAGAAAATGCTGGAAATATTCAACAGGTCAGGCATCTGTGGAGAGAGAAACTGTGTTAATGTTTCAGGTCGATGTCCTTTTGCAGTATTTTGCCTTTGTATTAGCTATTTTTTAATATGGTCTTTTTTTGTACAATAAGCATCACTATCCTCTTCATTTTCTTTATGATCTGTAAACTTCTGGATAGCATCGTTGCTATAGATTGGGAGGCCCTTGATCAGATTTGAGGCAAGTGTGACTAGTTTTCTAGCTTTCGCAAGTACTACTTTGGAGGTGCTCCCAGTCAGTGGTGCCATTTAATAGTGAGGAGAAGAGCTGACTGAAGAATCTCATAGACATAAATATTTGACTTCTTAAAAGCAACAAACTACTTTGAGCAATTTTTCAAAATATAGCAATGGAATAATTTGAATAAAAAGTTCTATCCCTAGACATTACTACCCCTTTAAACACCAAAATAAAAACCGAGCAAGATTAACATTTGTTGAAGCTTTCCAATTAGCTTGTGCTGGGAGAAAGAGGGAGGGCACTTTCATTCCAGCAGATAGGGCAGAATTGAAACTCATCAGCTGTATAATTAAGCTTCTCTTACTAGTCTTTAGCCTGTTCAAATCCATCAGAATGCATAATAGAAATCTGTACTTTGTAACCTATTTAAAAACAATGTTCAATTTATGACTTCATGAGCAGAAACAACCTTGTACCATAAAATGGGTTATAGTGTTAAAACATAATTAATACTGAGCCAATAATCTTTATGTAATGCTTGTATGTATTGGATTAGTTTTGAGAACTTTCCTTAAAACTGCATTACCAATGCAATTTTTGGTACTATTTCAGTTCGCTGAGCTATCGTTGAGGATCAGCTATATTCTCTTCGCTGACATATCTATTTATATTGACATTTGTATACAATAGTTATGCTGTGTGGCTATCAGAATATGCAGTTAACTTATTTTACAGTTTGATGTGAGCATGAAAATCATTTCTTGCAGAATTTTGCAGCTGTTCTGTGCCAATCTTTCTGTGAGCTGATGCAAGATATCACCACTGAAGGACAAGTTCAAGTACTTAAGGTACTGATTTTATTTTATTGTTAGTGTGATGGGAGTTTTCAACTATTATTTTTGCAAAGAGGATTGCTGATCCAGATGTTCCATGCAGGAATATAAGTTCTGATAATGTAACTGTTGCTAATATGTACATGTGATTTTACCTCAGCTGGGTTAAATTGAGTCCTCCCTGTCCTAGTCTCATATGCTGTGGCTTTCACATGCTCTCCCACTTCAAGTCTTAATTCCCAGTAGTTCCACAGCTCCTTCCAAATCAGAGCATTATTGCAATGTGGCTTCCTGAGGTTTGTAATATCCCTGTTCCTTACCAATCTCTGCAATCTCCCAATTTCAACCTAACCTCAACTCCCATGACTTCCCTGAGCAGGAGCCTCCTCTCCCTGCCATCCGCAAGATCATGTGCTGGTATCTGCATGCTACCTCCCAGGCTCTGGCATCTCATTCTCTCCTCAATGTCGAATTGAGGAATAGAAAAGGATGCAAGACTTTGGTTGGAGTTGCTTATAGACCTCTAGTTAGCAGATTAAAGTAGGATGCACAAACGTGGAGATCTGATAAGTTTATTTCACAAGCACAGTAGTTACAACTTCAAATTTTCACAGAGGCTGGGGAAAGCACAACAGCTGGAATCCTAAACGCAACTCATTTCTTGAGTCTATTCAGGACAGTGTTATGGAATAGTATGTTCTTGAACCTACAAGAGAACAGGCCATCTTAGATTTAGTATTGAGCCTGAATTAGGAAATAATCTAATGGTAAAGGAGCATCGAGCTAACAACGACCATGACTTATATCAATAAAAGCAAAATACTGCGGATGCTGGAAATCTGAAACAGAAACAAGAAATGCTGGAATCACTCAGCAGGTCTGGCAGCATCTGTGGAAAGAGAAGCAGAGTTAACGTTTCGGGTCAGTGACCCTTCATCGGAACTGTTTTCAGGCTCTCTAGACTTAAGTCAGTGAGGTATGAACAGAGTGAGTCTACAGTAGTGTCAACACCACTGTCTCATAAATCAAGAGAAAAACTCTTAATTCAAGTGATTTGGTATAAAAATTATGAGTTGCAGTTTTTTTTTCTAAGCATGCACCAGTATATATTGATATTTTATAAACCTCTTTAATGGTTTGTTTAATATCTACCAGGTGAGAGCTCCTGACAAAAATCGTATCCTGCATCTGAAAATGCTTTACAAAAAACTTTTTTAAAATCCCATGTTATCCCTGCACGTGTATCTGCACAGGAGGCGGACATTAGGCCCATTTTGCCTTTGTCCACTCTTTGGCAGAGCTATTCAATTAGTTGCACTTCCCTGCACTTTCCCTATAGCCCTGTTAATTATTTTGCTTCAAGTATCTAACCAAATCCCTTTTACCCGCATTCCTACCAATTTTAGGCATTGCCTCTTGCTGAGGGTTACTGTTCAACTGGGTATCTCATCCAAGTAGCTATTCAACCATGAAGGGCATCAGAGATGAGCATAACCTTATTTTCACCCAATATTCTCTCACAATCACATGTGAATACACACAAACCTAAGCATGTATGCACTTTCTGGCAGAGCTCTCCAGACAGCAATTCAGGAGCAGAAATTCTGTCTGACTTTTCCTCTTCATAGTTCATTGGACAATGAGACTCAATAGGGCCACGTGCACTGCCCTGTTCGACCCAGCAAACTGAGCACACACACACAGGAACAGAGTGCAGGGCCTTTCTTCCCTGGACAGCTGAATATTTGAACACTGGCCTGCAGCAAGCCCCACACCCACCGCCCCCGCCATGGCCCTCCGATCCCAGTATGTCATGGTTTCTGCATTCATCCAAGCAAGCTGGATGACTCATTGATAACGTGCATGTGCTTCTTTCTGTGGTTGTCTCCAGAAACCCTTCCACTACTTCACCTTAAAAACCTTCTCAAGCCCCATCTTTTCAACCAAACTTTGTCATCTCTCCAAACTCACACAATAACTTGTAATCTACTCCTTCAGTTCCTTCACCTTTTCTTTCCCCTATCCCCCTCACAGGACATTTTTCTGACATTAAAGAACCGATATAATTTCAAATTGTCATTGCTGTAAATGCTCCGCCTGGCGAAGTGCTGAGACATTTAGATGAGCAAGTTCCAAAGCTCAAGTCTTTGTCATCTTGGCCAGGCAGCAGTAAGTGCACTACAATTGGCCTCAGAATCCCTGGGTTGGAGCGAGAGACAAAAAAGAAATCACCCAGGATTTCTGCTTCCGCTTACTAATACAGAAAGAACGCCTGGAAACTGAGAACATAAATATATCGGTTAAAAATAAAATCCAGCTCAGGTGTGATGGACTGTAATGTGAAGAAGATGTTCACCCTCAATATATAAACTGGGTGGTTTTATTTTAGTTTAAAAAAAAGTCAACAGATGAAACTCTCCGCCGCACAAAGGCGGTGGAGGGGTGCCACCACCACCCGGTAAACGGGACCTGGAACAAGCAGAGATCAGCAGCCGCCAGCCTCTCAATCCGGTGCCGGGGAGGAGGGTGGGTGGAGGTGGGGGGGGAAGGGATGTAGAAAGGTATGTAGAAGACCCATGAAGAGTGGACGCTTGGGCAAGTTACCATATGGCTGCCAGCACCCATGGAATTACATTGTCGCATGAAGCACTGCCATCGGAAGAGGAAGAGAGCAAACCTGGAGGAAGGTACAATATCGTGAGAGAGACCAGCACAGGCCTAGAGCCCGCACCCAGCCTCCAGCTGATTTCAAGAGCCGCCACTGGTGAGGTCTCTCACATTGCTGGCAGTGGTCGGTGGCTTGTATGCGCTCTCTTTTTCCTGGGTCTCGACCTTACCCACAATTGCAGGCTGTTATATGCAGCCACCAGCAGCTTCTCATCGCCACCATTGCCTGCCTCACCTGACCTTTCAGTAATGGCGCGCAGCAAAATTCCAAGATTTCTGAGCCTACTCGCAAGGTTGTGAAGGAGGCGTAATTTTACCCCGAAATTGTGACTCTCTTGGTCGATTTGCAAGAGTTGGAATGTCTGAGTCTACCCATGTGGATTTCTCAGCAGCTTGTTTAAGATGAGCTTACACATGGCGGTTGGATTTTGGAGTTGTCAGATACCCAGCTGATGAAAAAAAGTCTTCCAATACATAATGAAATTTATATATTTATATTGAAGCACATTGACACTGACCGGAAATTTAGGAATATAGGAGCAGGAGTAGGCCATTTAGCCCATCGAGCCTGCTCCGCCATTCAGTATGACCATGGGTGATCATCCACTTCAATGCCTTTTCCCCCACACCATCCCCATATCCCTTTATGTCCTTGGCATTTAGAAATCTGTCAATCTCTGCTTTAAACATACTCAATGACTGAGCTTCCACAGTCCTCTGGGGTAGAGAATTCCAAAGATTCACAACCCTCTGAATAAAGAAGTTTCTCCTCATCTCTGTCCTAAGTGGCTTCCCCCTTATTTTGAAATTGTGTCCCCTGGTTCAAGACTCCCCAACCAGGGTAAACATCTATCCTGTCTATCATTTTGTAGCTTTCAATGGGATAACCTCTCATTCTTCGAAACTCTAGAGAGTATAGGCCAAGTTTCCCCAGTCTCTCTTCATAGGACAGTCCCGTCATCCCAGGAACAAGTCTGGTGAACTTTTGTTGCGCTCCCCCTATGACACTAATATACTCCCTAAGGTAAGGGGACCAAAACTGCACACAGTACTCCAAGTGCGGTCTAAGCAAGGTTCTATACAATTGAAGCAAGACTTTGCTACTCCTGTACTCAAATCCTCTTGCAATAAGGGCTTACATACCATTAGCCTTCCTAATTTCTTGCTGCACCTGCATGTTTGCTTTCAGTGACTTATTGACAACACCCAGGTCCCTTTGTACATCTACACTTTCTGATCTCTTATCATTTAAGAAATACTCTGCACATCCAAAGTGGATGACCTCACATTTTTCCACATTATATCGCATCTGCCATGTTCTTGCCTACTCACTAAGTCTTTCCAAATCGTCTTGAAGCCGCTTTGCATCTTCCTCACAACACACATTCCCACCTAATTTTGTGTCATCCGCGAGCTTGGAAATATTACATTTGGTCCCCACATCCAAATCATTGATATATATTTGGAACAGCTAGGGCCCAAGCACTGATCCCTGCCAACATGTGAATGACCCGTTTATTCCTACTCTCTGTTTTCTGCCTGTTAACCAATCCTTAATCCATGCCAGTATGTTACCTCCTATTCCATGTGCTTTAATTTTGCTAACCAAACTCCTGTGGGGGACTTTATCAAAAGCCTTCTGAAAATCCAAGTATACCACATCCATTGACTACCCTTTATCAATTCTGATGGAGTTCTTTTTTGAAGAAGTTACTAACAGATCCATCAAACATGATTTCCCATTCATAAATCCATGTTGACTATGCCCAATCAGATCATGATTATCCAAATGCCCATTTATCACATCCTTTAGAACAGATTCTAGAATTTTCCCAACTACTGATGTAAGGCTAACAGGTCTGTAGTTCCCTATTTTCTCTCTCCCTCCCTTCTTAAATAGTGAGGTGACATTTGCTACCTTCCAGTCTGCAGGAACCGTTCCAGAATCGATAGAATTTTGAAAGATGGTCACCAATGTATCCACTATCTCCATCGCTACCATTTTCAACACTCTGGGATGTGATTTAACAGGTCCTGGGGAGTTATCAACCATCAGCCCCATTAATTTCTCCAATATAACATTCTTACTGATACTAGTTTCCCTCAATTCCTCATTCCCCCTAATCCCTTGGATCTCTAATTCTGGGAGATTTCTTGGATTGACCTCAGTGAAGATGGACACAAAGTAATCGTTTAGCTTCGATGCCATTTCTCTATTCCCCATTATAAATTCTCCTGACTCTGCCTGTAATGGACCTACATTTGTCTTTGCCAAACATTTCCTTTTTACATAGCTATAGAAGCTTTTACAGTCTATTTTTATGTTTTTTGCTAGTTACATTCATATTCTATTCTCCCCTTCTTTCTCATTTTCATGGTCCTCCCTTGCTGCATTTTAAAATCCTCTCAATCCTCAGGTTTACTACTATTTCTGACGTTATAGGCCGTTTCTTTTAATCTTATACAATCCTTTACTTCCTTTGTTAGCTACAGTTAACTGCCTTTTTGTGCCTTGAAGGAATGTATAGTTGCTGCTGTAAACTATGTAATAATTCTTTAAAGACTATCCATTGCATATGTACTGTCATACCTTTTCATATATTTTCCCAATCTACCTCAGCCAATTTGCCCCATATACCTTGATCATTTCCTTTGTTCAAATTTAACACTCTGACTTCAGATTGAACTACCTCACTTTCAAACACAATGTAAAATTCTATGATCACTCATCCCTAAAGATTCTTCCACAAGATTATTAATTAGCCCTTTCTCATTACATAATACTAGATCTAAAATAGCCTGTTCTCTAGTCAGTTCCTCAACATACTGCTCTAGAAAACCATGCCTAACACACGCCAGAAACTTGTCCTCCACAGCAGTAGTCCTCATTAGGTTTCCCCAGTCTATATGCAGATTGAATTCACCCATGATTACTGTATTACCCAGGCTACATGCTTCTCTAATCTCCTGCTTAATACCATTTAATTTATTTATTGTGTAGTAGAATACAACAATTTACTGACTATGTCCACCCAATAAATGATGAAGCATGTGCTTGGTATGCTGAGATTAACTTAATGTTACAATAATAGGAGGGGATTCGAATGAAAGCAGGAATTTCATCCTGTTGAATAGGGTAAATTTCTGTCTTTTTTTGAACCAGTTTAAAATAACTTGCATTAAAATGGAAGTTGAATTCCTTTGCTGAACATCAAGATGGAGGCCTGTAAACAAATTGGCTGAGGGATTAGGTCAGGTGTTTGGACTGTAAATGAGCCGTCATACAGAGTGTTTTCCCGAGCTGGTAATCAAAGTATACTTGGCCAAAACATTGATAAATCCTATTTTCAGTATGGTGGTGGTATGTATTGATATTTTCCATCTATTTTTGTACTTCATAATTTGTTTTATTCGTTCATGGGATGTTTTTTATTCCCATCCCGAATTGCCCTTGAGAAAGTGGGGTAAGCTGCCTTCTTGAACTGCTGCTGTTCTTGGGGTGTACGTACCCAGAATTTTGACCCAGCGACAGTGAAGGAACGGCGATATAGTTCTGAGTCAGGATGCTGTGTGGCTTGGAGGGGAACGTGTAGGTGGTGGTGTTCCCAAGCATCTGCTGTCTCTTGTCCTTCTAGGAGGTTGAGGTTGCAAGTTTGGAAGGTGTTGTCAAAGGAGCTTTGGTGAATTGCTGCAATGCATCTTGTAGATGGTACACACTGCTGCCACTGTGCTTTGGTGGTGAAGAAAGTGAATATTGAAGGTGGTGGATGGAATGCCAGTCAAGTGGGCTGCTTTGTCCTGGATGGCGTCAAGCTTCTTGAGTGTTGTTGGAGCTGCACCCATCCAGACAGATGGAGAGTATTCCATCACATTCCTGACTTGTGCCTTGTAGATGGTGGACAGGCATTATGGAATCAGGAGATGAGTTACTCACCGCAGAATTCCCAGCCTCTGACCTGCTCTTGTAGCCACAGTATTTATGTGGCTGGTCCAGTTCAGTTCCTGGTCAATGGTTACTCCTAGGATGTTGATATTGGGGGATTCCACGATGGTAATGCCATTGAATGTCAAAGGGAGATGGTTAGTTTCTCTCTTGTTTGAGATGGTCATAGCCTGGCACTAGCGTGGTATGAATTTTACTTGCCACTTATCAGCCCAAGCCTGGATGTTGTCCAGGTCTTGCTGCATCTGGACACGGACTCTTTCAGTTTCTGAGGAGTCGCGAATGGTGTTGAACATTGTGCAATCATCGAACATCCCCATTTCTGAACTTATGATGGAGGGAAAGTCATTGATGAAGCAGCTGAAGATGGCTGGGCTTAGGACACTGCCCTGAGGAGCTCCTGCAGTGATGTCCTGGGACTGAGATGATTGACCTCCAACAACCACAACCATCATCCTTTGTGCTAAGTATGACTCCAGCCAATGGAGAGTTTTCCCCCAATTTCCCATTGATTCCAGTTTTGCTCGGGCTCCTCGATGCCATACTCAGTCAAATGCTGCCTTGATGTCAAGGGCAGTCACTCTTAATTCACATCTGGAATTCAGCTCTTTTATCTATGTTTGGACCAAGGCTGTAATGAGGTCAGGAGCTGAGTAGCCCCGGCAGAACCCAAACTGAGCGTCAGTGAGCAGGTTATTGCTGAGTGAATGTTGCTTGATAGCACTGTCAACGACCCCATCCATCACTTGATGATCAAGAGTAGGCTGATAGGGCGGTAATTGGCTGAGTTGGATTTGTCCTGCTTTTTGTGGACAGAACATTCATGGGCAATTTTCCACATTGCTGGTTAGATGCCAGTGTTGTAGCTGTACTGGAACAGCTTGGCTAGGGGCACGGCTAGTTCTGGAGCTCAAGTCCTCAGTACTATTACCAGAATGTTGTCAGGGCCCATACTCTTTGCAGTATCCAGTTCCTTCAGCCGTTTCTTGATATCACATGGAGCGAATCTGATTGGCTGAAGACCGGCATCTTTGATGATGGAGATCTCAGGAGGCCCCCACTCTGATGGATCACCCACTCGGCACTTCTGGCTGAAGATGGATGCAAATACTTCAGGGTTGTCTTTTGCACTGATGTGCTGGGCTCCCCATCATTGAAGATGGGGATCTTTGTGGCGCCGCCTTTTCCTGCCAGATATTTAATTGTCCACCACCATTCATGACGAGATGCAGCAGGACTGCAGAGCTTAGATCTGATCCGTTGACTGTGGGATCAATTTAGCCCCGTCTATCACATGCTGCTTCCATTATTTGGCATGCATGTAGTCCTGTGTTGTATCTTCACCAGGCTGATACCTCATTTTAGGTATGCCTGGTGCTGCTCCACAATGCTCTGCTGCATTCTTCATTGAACCAGGGTTGGTCTCCTGGCTTGATAGTAATGGTTGAGTGGGGGTTATGCTGGGCTATGAGGTTACAAATTGTGGTTGAATACAATTCTGTTGCTGCTGATGGCCCACAGCACCTCATGGATGCCCAGTTTTGAGTTGCTTGATCTGTTTGAAATCTATCCTATTTAGCACGATGGTAGTGCCTCACAATACGATGGTGGGTATCCTCAATTTGAAGATTGGTTTTCGTCTCCACGAGGACTGTGCAGTGGTCACTCCTACCAATACTGTCATGGACAGATGCATCTGCGACAGGTAGATTGGTGGGGGATGAGCTCAAGTCGGTTCTTCCCACTTGTTGGTTCCCTCAACAACTGCTACAGACTCAGTCTAGCAGCTATGTCCTTTAGGACCCGGCCAGCTTGGTCAGTAGTGATGCTGCCGAGCCACTCTTGGTGATGGACATTAAAATTCTCCACCCAGAGTACATTCTGTGCCCTTGCTATCCTCAGTGCTTCTTCCAAGTGGTGTTCAACATGGAGAAGCACTGATTCATCAGCCAAAGGATGGGTGGGGGGGTGGGTGGGGGGGGAGGCGGTAGGTGGTAATCAGCAGGAGGTTTCCATGCCCATGTTTGACCTAATGCCATGAGATCTCATGGGTTCCAGGGCAACTCCTTCCCGACTGTATACCACTGTGCTCCCACCTCTGGTGGGTCTGTCCTGCTGGAAGTACGCAGGGGTGGTGATGGTATCTGGAACATTGTAAGGTATGATTCTGTGAGTAAGACTATAGTTGCTTGACGAGTCTGTGGGACAGTTCTCCCTATTTTGGAACAAGCCCTCAGATGTTATTAAGGCGGACTTTGCTGGATCGAAAGGGATGGGTTTGCCGTTGTCGGTTCCAGTGCCCAGGTCAATGCCGGGTGGTCCGTCTGTTTTCATACGTTTTCATAGCTTCATAGTGGCTTGATACAATTGAGTGGCTTGCTTGGCAATTTCAGAGAGCATTTAAGAGTCAACCACATTGCTGTGGTTGCGATTTTTTTGATCTTGTGTTCATGTGCTGGCAATTGAAAACTTACTTCCTCCCCATCACAAATTGAGCACTGCACATTGGCATCCTCCTAACTATTGAAGTACAGGGTGGGGGGTTGGTGGTGGTGATGAAGCAGAATAAAGTTGCCCAACAGTTTGTTAAGCTGACTATCCTAGTGCGCCATTGTGAGCTTTCCATTTTCCGCACCAGTCACCCTGATCGCATATCTGACCGAGACTGCCAACTTGGTGACTATTTGCACCATGTTGTGGGTCATTTTGTGCAGAGCACCTGTGCCCTGTATGGTTCGGACTGCCCAAATTCATCTTAATCAGTCCCATTAAAGCTGGCAGAGAGCAAGTACGTCATCCCATCAGTTTGGAATGGATTCAAACCCAGATTCACACTTGAAATTATGTTGTACTGAACTCTTGTGCCACTCAAACGTTTAGCTAGTGTCAAGTATGGGAATAATCAGTTGGGAGATAAAACCTGTAATTGCTTCTTAGATGTTTCATTTTTAATTTACATATGCGTAAACTTTAATAAACACAGTGCAGCTTTTTTTTTAGAAGAATTGGCGTGATTATCATTTCTTTTCAAAATCAGCTCTAAGTCGTGAAATAGAAATCACTGATTAAAACCAATTAATCAATGAATGAACTGAGTTCAAAATTATTTTCTTAAAACCAAATCCAAATGGTTTAACAGGCTCAATTTATATTCAATTGTAGCAACTTCTTCCATTTTATTCACCAAACTATAATCATTTTTAACATTTTGGCACTTCCTGTCTCTAATATAATCTGCATAATTTAGAGAAATTTTCAGTGTAACTGGAGATTTTGAACCTTTGCCTATCTTTATACATATATTAGCAATTATGATATATTTGTCTATTGCAGTGTGTAAAGCATATTATTCTGAATAAATGAATGTCTTAGAAACAGGAACTTCATTAGAGTAGACTGGATAGTTAATGATGGAATCTAATATTAATAAGTTGTTAAATTTTGTAAATGATATAAATGGCCTTATTCTTATGAGTATAGATCTCCAAAATCTCAAATTAGTTATATTTCTGAAAGCTATTTCAAATAAAACATCACCTAAGCTGCTGGCACAGTATGCATTATCAAGATATGTAACTGCTTCTGTATTTTACTTTTCCTGCCATTTTAAAATGAAAGATTTATCCCAGTAATGATTTTTGTTTGTGGCAGTAGTGTTAGCTGTGGTTCAGTTGGTAGCATTCTCACCTCTGAGTCACAGGTTGTGGGTTCAAGTCCCACTCCAGAGATGTTAAACCTGTCTGATTTGTGAGGTGGATCTAAAAGATTTCATGGCACGAATTCAAAGGAAAGCAGGGGAGTTTTCCCCCACCGTGTCCTGGCCAATATTTATCTCTCAATCAACATCACAAAAAACAGATTATCTGGTCACTACACCAACAACCTATATTTATTTAGCACCTTTAACGCAACAAAATGTGATAAGGCACTTCACAGGAGCGTTATAAAACAAAATTAGCCACTGAGCCACGTAAGGACAGATGGCCAAAAGCTTGGTCGGAAAGGTAGGGTTTAAAGGAGCATCTTAAAGAGGGAAAAAGCGGTAGAAAGTTGGAGAGGGTTCGGGAAGGAATTCTAGAGCTTAGGGCCTAGGCAGCTGAAGGCACAACCACCAGTGGTGGAGTGATTAAACTTGGGGATGCTGAAGATGTCAGAATTAGATGAGAGCACATATCTTGGAGGGGTGTGGGGCTGAAGGAGATTACAGAGAAAGGGAGGGGTGAGGCCCGGTAGTGATTTGAAAACAAGGAAGTGAATTTTAAAATTGAGGTATAGTTTGACTGGGAGTCCAGCACAGAGGCAATAGTTGAACAGGATTTGGTGAGTAGAGACGTGGACAGCAAAGTTTTTTTGGATGATCAGTATCACATTGTTGTTTGTAGGAGCTTGCTCTGTGGAAGTTGGGGGTTTAAGCATGTGGAACAATTCCTTTCAATATCATCCCTGTTTCGATGCAACTTTAATTTGCTTGGGCCATTTGAAAAAGGGTGGTCTCCTCTTAGGGTGGGCACTTGTATATATTGGTGCTCGGCAAACCCCATTGTCACTCTTAGTCCTATTCAAAATAGGATGAAGGGTCACTGACCCAAAACGTTAACTCTGCTGCTCTTTCCACAGATGCTGCCAGACCTGCTGAGTGGTTCCAGCATTTCTTGTTTTTATTTCAGATTTCCAGCATCCGCAGTATTTTGCTTTTATACCAGTACTGGGGAGCAGGCTGGGGTCAGTATCCTGGCAAATTTATTAATTCGGGTTTTAAGCTTAAAAAAAAGTGGATGGTGAGAGCATGGGGGTAGGAGTCAGGTAAAGGGGAATTTGGGAATCTAAAGAAAAAAGTCGAAGCAATTGGGCAGTGTAGTGATTTGGGTGGAGACTAGCAGAGAGGGACAAGAAGGGATAGAGAGTTTAACAGTAATAGTGCATCAGCAAATAAGGTCCATGCAAAGCACTGTTGCAAAAAAAAAATGTAATGCTATTTATTTGAGTGCATGAAGCATTTGTAATAAGATAGATGAACCTGTGGCACAAATAGTGACGAATGGGTTTGATCTAATTGCCATTACAGAGGCATGGTTACAAGGTAACCAAGGTTGAGAAATAAATATTCCAGGGTACACAACATTTTGAAAGGACAGGCAGAATGGAAAAGGAGGAGCAGTAGCCCTGATAGTAAAGGATGACATAAGGACAGTCGTGAGAAAGTGGCTCAGAAGATCAGGAAGTAGAATCAGTATAGGTGGAGATTAGGAATAACAAGGATCATAAAACGATGGTGGGAGTAGTTTATAGGCCCCCAACATTAGTTATACCATTGGACAAAGCATTAAGCAAGAAATAACTGGAGCTTGTAACAAAGGCAATGTAATAGTCGCTGGAGGGTTTGAATATTCATATAGACTGCACAAAACAAATTGGTAAATAGTCTTTTGCGACAGTTTCTTACAATACATTGTGGAACTAAGGATAAAACAATTTTAGATCTAGTATTGTGCAATGAAGCAGAGTTAATTAGTTATCTCATAGTAAAAGGTCCTCTGGGGAAAAAGTGATGATACAGTTTTATTCCATATTAAGTCTGAGAGCGGCATACCCAAGTCCAAGACAAAAATCTTAAACTTAAACAAAGCCAATTACGTAAGCATGATGGCAGAACTGGCTAAGGTTGATTGGGTAAATAGACTCAAAGGTATGCTGGTTAATAAACAGTGGGAAACATTTAAAGAAACAGTTCAAAATGTTCAAAAGTAATATGTTCCATTAAAAACAAAAGCTTAGAGTGAGAGATCCATCTGTGCCTTACTAGGGAAGGATAATATTAGTTTAAAAGAAGGGGCTTATAATGTTGAGAAGAATAATAGTAAGTCTGAGGGTTGGGAGAGTTTTAGAAACCAGTGAAGGGCGACCACAAAGTTGGGAAAAAGTAGAATGAGAGTAAACTAGCCAGGGATATAAAAACAGTTTGTAAGCTTTTACAAGTAAATAAAAAGGAGCAGAGTAGCTAAAGTAAGTCTTGTTCCCTCGGAGGCAGAGATAGGAGAAATTATCATGGAATGAGGAAATGGCAGAGGCGTTGAACAAATACTTTGTCTGCCTTCATAGTAGAAGACATAAATTACATACCAGTATTAGAGGGTAATCAAGGGGCTAATAAGATGGAGAACTTAAAGTAATTAATATCAGCGAAGATAAAGTATTGGAGAGACTTTTTATTCATTCATGGGATGTGAGTGTCACTGGCAAGGCCAGCATTTATTGCCCTTGAAAAGGTGGTGGTTAAGGGATGAAAAGTCAATCAATACTGATGACCTGATGGGTTATAAAAGAGGTAGCTGCAGAGATCGTGGATGTGCTGGTTATGATTTTTCAAAATTCCCTAGATCCTATAATGGTCCCAGCAGATTGGAAGTTAG
The DNA here is from genome assembly GCF_036365525.1 of Heterodontus francisci. Taxonomy (NCBI): domain Eukaryota; kingdom Metazoa; phylum Chordata; class Chondrichthyes; order Heterodontiformes; family Heterodontidae; genus Heterodontus; species Heterodontus francisci. The sequence continues at coordinate 105,930,929 of NC_090371.1, forward strand.
CATATGTAACACTGCTGTTCAAGAAAGGAGGAAGAGAGAAAACAGATCAGTTTGCCGAACATCAGTCATCAGGAAAATGCTGGAATCTATTATAAAAGAAGTCTTAATGATGCACTTAGAAAATCATAGTGGGGTCAGACAGAATTGACATGGTTTTATGCAAGGAAAATCATGTTTGACAAATTTATTAGAGTTTTTTGAGGATGCAGCTAATAGTGTACATAAAGGGGGGTCTGTAGATATAGTATATTTGGATTTCAAAAAGGCATTTCATAAGGTGCCACACAAAAGGTTAATACCCAAAAAAAGGGCTCATGGAGTTAGGGGTAATATATTAGCATGGATAGAGGATTGGTTAACAGACAGGAAGCAGTGAGTAGGGATAAACGGCATTTTCGAGTTGGGAGGCTGTAACTAGTGGAGTGTCGCTGCAAGGAACAGTGCTGGGGCTTCAGCTGTTTACAATCTATATTAATGACTTAGATGAAGAGACCGAGAGCAATGTATCTAAGTTTGCTCATGATACAAAGCTAGGTGACAATGTAAGTTGTGAGGAGGACACAAAGAGGCTGTAAAGAGATAAAATCGGTTAAGTGAGTAGGCACCAAGGTGGCAGAAGGAGTATAATGTGGGCAAGTGTGAGGTTATATAACCCCTCTATTCAAGAAAGGGGGAGGTAGAAAGCTGGTAACTATAGGCCAGTTAGCTTGACGTCTGTCGTGGGGAAAGTCATGAAAGAGGCTATAGCTGGGCATTTAGAAAAACTCAAGGCAATCGGCAATAGTCAGCATGGTTTTGGGAAAGGGAAATCATGTTTAACCAATTTATTGGAGTTCTTTGAAGGACTAACATGCGCTGTGGATAAAAGGAAGCCTGTTGATGTACTGTACTTAGATTTCCAGAAGGCATTTGACAAGGTGCCACATAAAAGGTTATTACGCAAAGTAGGAGCTCATGGTGTAGGGGGTAACATAGTCGCATGAATAGAAGATTGGCTGGCTGGCAGAAAACAGAGTGCATAAATGGGTCCTTTTCTGTTTGGCAGGATGTGACGAGTGGAGTCCCGAATGGGTCTGTGCTGGGACCTCAACGTTTTACAATTTATATCTATGATTTGGATGAGGGAAGCGATGGTATGGTAGCTAAATTTACAGATGACACGATGATTGTGTAAATCGTGGCGCGGAGTGAACTCCCCCTTGTCCCCTTTATTCCCTGCACCCACTTGATCCTGGCCGTCACGTGAGACTGAAGTCCTCTTAATTCAGGCTCAGGCTGGGTATTTGGGATATCGGATTACAAGAGAGCCACCCTCCAGCTTAATCCTCAGCTACAGTTAATGGCTTAGTACAAAGAGGAGGAACTCAGTCCTTTCTTTAACTATCAATTTACTTTATTCATGTTGTTGTACAATGTAAGAATAAGGCTTATACAGTTAGTTAGACAAAAGCATGCAACTCTAACTGAGTTATACAGTTAATAACAAAACTAGCTAGAATTCATAAGCACACCCACTAGGTTCCTCTGACCTTTCAGAAAACAAAGGATATTACCCGAAAAAGGGAGAGTTACTGCTGGCCAGGCGTTCCGTTCTCTCTCTCTCTTCTACGTCGTCGCCGCGTCGCTCATGCAGGGTCTTCCGCTTCCACGATGGTTGATCTCCGGAGTTTTCGCTGGCTCTATGCCCAAAAAGCTCTCTTCTTATCCTCCCTCTTATCTCTCCAAATCTGAGCTGTCTCTTTCCGGTTGGTTTAAGCCTGCTCACCTCGTTCACATCTTCTCTTAATTGGCCCAGGGCCAAAGACCCCGGTATCACACCATGTCCAAATAAGGCTCTGTTCCTGTGATCGATTCTTTGTCTTGTCTCATAAAGTAATTAGTTCAAACTGGTTTTTACCAGCACAGGCCAGTGTCCGAGCTCCAGGTTACTCCAGGTCAAACAATCCCAGCAGTTTGTAACTGATTCTGTATTTCTTACAGCCCCTGGCCAACAATAGGTAGGAAAGTATGTTGTGAAGAGTACATAACGAGGTTGCGGACTGATATAGATAGGTAGAGTGAGTGGGCAAAAAGCTGGCAGATGAAGTATAATGTGGGAAACTGTGAAGTTGTTCACTTTGGCAGGAAGAATAAAAAAGCAGAGTATTACTTAAACGGAGGACGACTGCAGAATTCCAAGGTGCAGATGGATCTAAGAGCAAGTAATAAAGAAGGCTATTGGAATGCTATCCTTTGCTAGGAGATGAATTGAAAATAAAAGTAAGGATGTGATGCTTCACTTATACAGGGCATTGGTGAGACCACATCTCGAATACTATGTGCAGTTTTGGTCTCCTTATTTAAGGAAGGATGTAAATATATTGGAAGTGGTTCAGAGGAGGTTTACTAGATTGATACCTGGAATGAACGGGTTGCCTTATGAGGAAAGGTTGGACAGACTAGGCTTGTTTTCACTGGACTTTAGAAGAGTGAGGGGAGACTTGATTGAAATATATAAAGTCCTGAATGGTTTTGACAAGGTGGATGTGGAAAGGATGTTTCCTCTTGTGGTGAATCCAGAACTAGGGGTTGCTGTTTTAAAATTAGGGGTCGCCCTTTTAGGACAGAGATGAGGAGAAATTTTTTCTCTCAGAGGGTTGTGCGACTTTGGAACTCTGCCTCGGAAGGCGGTGGAGGCGGGGTCATTGAATATTTTTGAGGTAGATAGATTCTTGTTAGGCAAGGGAATCAATGGGGGTAGATGGGAATGTGGAATTCGAAACACAAACTGATCAGCCATGATCTTATTGAATGGTGGAGCAGGCTTAAGAGGCCGAATGACCGCCACCTGCTTCTATTTCGTATGTTTGTATTCACATTGATAAGTATAGAATAGCGAGTATTTTTTAAAAGGAATGAAACGTTTAAATGTTGGTGTTTAGAGAGACTTGAGTGTACTTGTACAAGGAAGACAAAGTTGGAATGCAGGTGCAGCAAGCAATTAGGGAGGCAAGTGGCATGTTGGACTTTATTGCACAGGGATTGGAGAACAAGAGTAATGAAGTCTTGCTACAGTTGTATAGGGCTTTGGTGAGACTGCACCTGAAGTACTGTGCAGAGTTTTGGTCTCCATATCTAAGGAAGGTGTCATGCAGGCCCCACCTGCCAAGAATGAGGCACATTAATTTTGCCACATGGACATTAAATTTCAAATTGTTGCTGGGAAGAAGAGAAGGCCTGTTGCGAAGAATTGCCAGGCCCCTGGCCGGAAAGACTTTTTTGCATATTAGCAGACAGTGTTCGAACAAAAGAGCTGTACCCTGCTCCCATACAGTACACAGAACAGACCTGGTCAAACCAGTCAGTCACATGACCACCCTGCTGGCCAACTTGGGGAGGTTTAAGTTGTCGAGACAATGTTTGAACTGGCAGAAAGCCGAATGCCCCCGGACTGAGGAAGACCTCTTCTCTCCTGTCTGCTGCCATCTCTTTTTCACAGAACTGAAACCCACAGAAGACCCATGAACCCCAAGAGAGAAAAGTCTCCTACAGTGAACAAGGTTTTAAGAAGAATACTGGGCCCAATGAAAAGCAAGATCTACCTACAAAAGGACCCTACAGTGCGCTTGAAGAACCGTAACAAACTTTTCAGATATTGCCTCAAACCTATCCACTTTATTTTTCTTCTCTTCTCTGTCTCTATTTGCATGTGAATATCCCATATGCTTGCTAGCATGGGCACGTCATGTATCTGTAGGTGGCAACCGAATTAGAGTTTAAGTTTTAATAAATATCAATCATTCTTCTTTAAACCTAAGAAGGCCTGTTTGTGCTCATTTCTTTGCCTTATAATTGGAAAGCGGTGAACAGGGATTCACCAAGGGGGAGCTCAAAACATTGTTTGAAAAATAAAACTCTTACAGCAAGACCAGTGAAGGCTGAAAGGGAACCCTAGACCTCTTTCTCACCTGGTCGTAACAAAGGGTATACTTGTCTTGGAGGTCATACAATGAAGTTTCACTAGATTGCTTCCTGGGATGAGAGGGTTGTCATATGATGAGTGGTTAAATAAATTGGGCCTGTATACTCTGGAGTTTAGAAGAATGAGAGGTGAATTCATTGAAACTTACAAAATTCTGAAGGGATAAATAAAAGCTAAGTACTGCAGATGCTGGAAATCTGAAATAAAAACAGAAAGTGCTTGAAATACTCAGCAGATCTGGCAGCATCTGTGGAGAGAGAAGCAGAGTAAACGTTTCAGGTCAGTGACCTTTCACCAGAACTGGCAAAGGTTAGAAATGTGATAGGTTTCAAGCAAATACATGGGGGTGGGGGAAGAGAACAAAAGGGAAGGTGTGTGATACGACAGAGGCCCTGAGAAATTAACTGACGAGGTCATGGGGCAAGATTCTGAAGGGGCTTGACAGGGTAGACACTGAGGGAGGGGTTTATTTCCCCTGACTGGAGAATCTAGAAAATGGGGGCACAGCCTCAGGATAAGTGGGTCAATCATTTAGGATTGAGATGACAAATTTCTTTACTCAGTGTTGTGATTGTTTGGAATTCTCTACCCTGGAGGCTTGTGGAAGCTCAATCACTGAGTATATTCAAGGCTTAGACAGATAGAATTTGGGTCTCAGGTAATCGAAGGATATCTGGAGCAGTCAGGAAAGTAGAGTTGAGGCAGAAGATCAGCCATGATTGTATTGAATGACTGAACAGGTTCAAGGAGCCTTATGGTCCACTCTTATTTCTTTTGCTCTTATGTTCTTACCAGAAATACTTGATCTCAAGGCCTCATCAGTTGTCCCTCGATTCGAGGATGACGCCTACTCAATGTTACCAGTTTCTGGTCTTCAGGTAAATGAACAGGCCGATTCTCAACCCACAGATCTTTGGACACATGGAGCAAGGTGTCCCATGTGGTACTGGGATCTGGAATGTAGGATTTGCTTCCATTTCTTTGCTTCTCTACCGCCGCGATGCCTCATCAATAAGGTGTTTGGTCTCAAAGCTTGATGGACAAGATGTCACCAATTTGAACAATTGGTAGCAAGCTCCTCCCAGTCATCAATGTCAATGCTGCCGCGCTTCAATGAGAACTTTAGAGTGTCTTTGAAGTGTTCCCCTGGAACGCTGGCCATTTGAGAGTTGAGAAAATAGGATCTGGCAGGGGAGACAGTTTTCGGCCATCTGGACACAGTGTCCAGTCCATCAATCTTGATTTTGCAGGAGTTTTGCCTGAGTGCTGTGGAGCTGGCTTCAAGAAGAGCACTAGTCTTTGTTCGACGGTCCTCCAGTTGAATCCGGAGGATGTGACAGAGGCATTGCTGATGGAATTTCTCTAGCGCTCTTATGTGTTGCTGGTAGACAATTTGGGTCTCACTGCAGTGCAGGAGTGTAATGACAACAACTGCTCTGTACATCTGGACTTTTGTTGACTTGCGGATGTCTCTGTTGTCAAATCCTCACTGCCGTATTTTGTAGAAGGCTGAGCTGACGCAGCTGATCCAGTGTTGGATCTCCTCATCAATGGTGGCTTTTTGAGAGAGGTGGATGCCAAGGTATGGGAAGTGCTCGACATATTCCAAAGTGTCTCTTTCAACATATATGGGAGGTGGAATATTTGGCTGACCAGGTGTGGGTTGATATGAGTTTTGTTTTGGCAACATTCAAGGACAGACAGAGTCTCTTGTACGCAGAATTGAAGAGATCGAGAATGGCTTGCAAATCTGGTGCAGAGTGGGCATCAGCACTGCAATCATCCGCAAACTGTATATCACGTATGTCTATGGTGGTTAGTTTAGTTTTGGCAGGGAGGCGACTGAGTTTAAAGAGTTTTCCATCTAGGCAGTATTTAATACTCAAACCAGGGGGCGGCCAGCTGATCTTTCACAAAGTGAATAGCCACTGTCTGGTTGATCGTAAATAGTATGGGGGCTATCTCACAGCCTTGCTTGACCCCGATCTGGATTTTGAAGGAGTCTCCCACTCATATCTCCCACTCAAGACAGTTGCAGTCATATCACCATGGAGCAATTGCAGGATTGTGATGAAATGTCTTGGACATCCAAATCCTTGGAGCACAGTTCACAGAGCCTCGCGATTTACTGAGTCAAATGCTTTGGTCAGGTCGATGAATGCAATGAAGAGTTCCTGCTGGTATTCTCGACATTCTTCCTGGATTTGTCGGGCAACAAAGACCATGTCAGAGGTTCCTCTGGAAGGTCTAAAGCCACATTGTGTCTCTGGGAGGATTTCCTCAGCCACAGAAAATAGGTGATCCAGGTGAATGCGTGTCAGGATTTTCCCTGCTATGGGCGAGAGGGCAATACCTTAATAGTTCCCACAGCATGATGTATCTCCCTCTTGAAGATGGTTACAATCGTCACATTCCTGAAATCAGGGAGTGGGGGAGTTCTTTTTCCTCCCAGATCCAAAGGATGAGTGCACAGATTCCTGAAGTGAGCAAAAGCCCACCAGCTTTGAAGGCCTCAGCTGGAATACCATCGGGGCTGCAGGCTTTGTTGTTTTTCATCCATTTGATTGCTTGCTGCAGCTCTCCCATCGATGGTGATTCTACCACAGGATTTTGGAGGCTAGCCTGAAAAGTATCAGTTGTCACTGTGGATTCATGGTTGAGGAGTTGTTGAGGGGATCTCAAGGCCTATAACAAGTGCCACTGTGCAATCTGGAGCCAATAACTTAACCCACCTGAACCCAATTAGCTTCAACTGTACCCTGTGAAACAACTGAATGCCAAGAAAATTAACTTAATTTTAAAATTGACAAATTATATTTCAAAATTAATATGACAGTATGAAGGATATTTGATAGAAAATTTCCAATAATCTCCAGACGGCTTAGTATTACTGTATGTATATTTATGAGGCTGGTTGAATGTGTCATAATTTTCCAAACAAAATATGCATATTTTCTCAGATAAAAAAAATTATCTAGAAGTTAGAGTGTGTATTATATATAGTAACAAATCAAAACAGGTTTTTGTGCAGCTGATAAACTTAATTTTTGAAAGAGATGATCAAGAAGCTATCAGTAAGTCTGGAGATTTTCTTTTTTACCCTTATTAACATGGAAAGAAGCCTTGAAATGCTATGTCTGAATCACTGACCTCAAATAGTTTACACGGCTCCTCAACCGCCTCGTCGTCTCTCTCTCAGTCACCATAAATGGCATTACCGCAGACATAGTCTTCATCTCCATTATCCACCACAGCAGCGTAGTCGTCCCAGAGGATTTTGTCCTCTGAACCATCTGTGGCATTTGTGAGACTTCTTAAAGTCACAACGGATCAGTGGCATCCCAGGCTTCTTTGATGCATTGGGCAATGAGCAAAAGGTATGGCTTCTTCTGGTTAGAACATAAAACAAAATACAGCACAGAAGGAGGCCATTCAGCCCATTGTGTCCACACCGGCCGAATAAACTATCCACCCAAATTAATCCCACCTTCCAGCAGCTGGTCCATAGCCCCGCAGGTTACAGCACCCTAGGTGCATGTCCAGGTATCTTTTAAAAGAATTGAGGGTCTCTGCCTCCACCACTGATCTTGGCAGTGAATTTCAGGCACCCATCACCCTCTGGGTGAAAAAGATTGCCCTCATGTCCCCTCTAATCCTTCTATCAATCACCTTAAATCTGTGTCCCCTGGTAACCAACCTCCCCACCAGGGGAAACCGGTCCTTTCTGTCTATCCAGGCTGCTCATAGTTTTGTACACTTCAATCAAGTCACCCCTTAGTCTCCTCAATTCCAGGGAAAACAACCCCAACCTGTCCAATCTTTCCTCAAAGCTCCAACCTTAAGCCCTGGCGACATTCTTGTAAATCTCCTTTGCACTCTCTCCAGAGCAATTATGTCCTTCCTGTAATGTGGTGACCAGAACTGCACCCAGTACACCAGCTGTGGCCTAACCAGCGCTCTATAAAGCTCCAGCATCACATCCCTGCTTTTGTATTCTATAACTTGGACGATAAAGGAAAGCAATTCATATGCCTTTTTCACACTCTATCTATCTACCTGTCCTGTCACCTTCAGGGACCTATGGACATGCACTCCAAGGTCTCTCACTTTTTCTACCCCTCTCAATATCCCATTTATTGTATATTCCCTTGCTTTATTTGCCTTCTCCAAATGCGTTCCCTCACACTTCTCTGGATTGAAGTCCATTTGCCACTTTTCCGCCCACTCAACCAAACCATTGATATCATTCTGAAGTTCATGACTCTCCTCACGATTAACAACACGGACAATTTTTGTGTCATCAAATTTCCCAGTCATGCCTCCCACATTTAAGTCCAAATCATTAATATATGTCACAAACAGCAAGGGACCCAACACTCAGCCCTGTGGAACACCAGTGGAAACAGCTTTCCATTCATTAAAATATCCATCGACTACTACCCTTTGTTTCCGGTCACTGAGCCAATTCTGGATCCAACCTGCCACATTCCTCTGTATCCCATGGGCTTTCATTTTACTGACCAATCTGCCATGCGAGACCTTGTCAAATGCCTGACTAAAATCCATGTAAGCCACATCCACTGCAGTACCCTCATCAATCCTCATTACTTCCTCAAAAAACTCAATCAATTTAGTAAGACATGACCTTCCCTTAACAAATCCATGCTGACTATTCCTGATTAATGCATGCCTTTCCAAGTGACAATTAATCCTGTCCCTCAGAATTGATTCTAACAATTTACCCATCACTGAGGTCAGACTGACTGACCTATAATTACCTGGCTTATCCGTCGCACCCTTTTTAAACAATGGTACAACTTCGCAGACCTCCAGTCATCTGGTACCTCGCCTGTATCTAGTGAGGATTTGAAGATGATCCTCAGGGCATCTGCTATTTCCTCGCTGGCTATCTTGAACAGCCTGGGATGCAAAACATCCGGTCCTGGCGATTTATCCACTTTCAGGGATGTCAGACCCTCAAGCACTTCCTCTCTTATTATGCTTATCTAATATGTCACACTCCTCCTTTAACTACAATGTCTGCATCAACCCTCTCCTCTGTGAAGACAGAGACAAAAATCTCATTAAGAACTCTGCCCACATCTTCTGCATCCACACATAAGTTCCCTTGTACATCTCTGATGGGCCCTACCCTTTCCTTAGTTATCCTCTTGCTCTTAATGTACTGATGAAACATCTTTGGGTTTTCTTGGATTTTACCTGCCAATAATTTTTCATGTCCTCACTTTGTTTTTCTAATTTCCTTTTTTACTTCACCCCTGCGCTTTCAATACTCCTCTAGGTTTTTTAAAGTATTCAGTTTTTGTGATCATAAGCTTTGTTTTTTTGCTTTAACTTACCCTGTAAGCTTCTAGATAACCAGGGGGGCTCTAAATTTGGCAATACCACCCTTTATCTTTGTAGGGCATGCCTACACTGTGCCACTGTATCTTGCTCTCGAATGCCTCCCAATGGTTTGCCACTGATTTTCCTTCTAGTAGCTGTATCCAGTCCACCTTCACCAGGTCACCTCTCAGTTTCATAAAATTTGCCTTCCCCCAATTTAGAACCTTTGCTCCTGTTTTATCTTTGTCCTTTTACATGATTATGCTAAAACTAACTGTATTATGGTCACTATCTGCAAAATGGCCACCCATTGTTACTTCATCCACTTGCCCAACTTCATTACCAAAGACTAAATCTAGAATTGCACCCCCCCCATTGGACTTGCTACGTACTGGCTAAAAAAGTTCTCTTGAATGCAGTTCAAGAATTTTGTCCCCTCTGTGCCCTTCACACTGTTGGTATCCTAGTCAATATTGGGGTAATTGAAATCCCCAACCATCACCGCCCTAAAGTTATTGCAGTCAGAAATTTGACTACATATTTGTTCCTCTATCTCCCTCTCACTATTTGGTGTCTCTCGTACACTCCCAGTAATGGGCTGTCCCCTTTTTATTTCTGAGCTCCACCCATGTGGCCTCATTTAATGATTCATTGAGCATATCATCCCTCCTCAAAAGCTGTTATTGATTCCTTGACTAATAATGCTACACCTCCCCCACTTTTTTTTATCTCCCTCTCTCACGTCTGAATACTCTAAATCCAGGATGTTGAGCTGCCATTCTTGCTCCTCCTTAAGCCAAGTTTCCATTATATCAATGATATCAAGTTGCCATGTGTTTATCTGTGATTTCAACTCATCTGCTTTATTTACGATACTCCTTGCATTTAAATAAATACCCTTTAACACTGCCAAATTCCTATGTTGCATACTTTTTGTCCTTTTCTTCTTCTGCGTTTTAGAGTCACTTGCCAATTTTGCTAATTTTCTGCATCCTGTTCCCTGCCCTGAAATTGTCCTATCTAAGGCTACACTCAGATTCCCATCCCCCTGCCAGTCCAGTTTAAACCATCCACAACAGCACTAACAAAACTTCCTGCAAAGATATTTGTCCCAGTCCTGTTCAGGTGCAGACCATCCAGCTTATACAGGTCCCACCTACCCCAGAAAACTGGTCCCAATGCCCCAGAAATCTGAAGCCCTCCTCCTTGCACCATCTCTCCAGCCACGCATTCATCTGGTGTATTTTCCTATTACTAAACTCACTAGCATGTTGCCTTAGAAGTAGTAATCCAGAGATTATTACCCTTGTTATCCTGCTTGCTAATCTCTTTCCCAACTCTCTACACTCACTCTGCAGGACCCTATCCGTCTTTCTCGCTGCAACGTTGGTACCAATGTGGACCACGACCTCCGGCTGTGCGCCTCGCCCTCCAGAATGCTCTGTAACCGCTCGGTAATATCCATGACCATTGTATGAGGGAGGCATCATACCATCCTTGAATCACGTCTGCGACCACAAAAATGCCTATCTGTTCCTCTAACCATAAAGTCACCTACCACTATTGCTATCTTGCCCTTTTTGCTCCCTCCCAGCGCAGTTGAGTCACCCATGATGTTCCAGTCATGACGCTCACTACACTCTACAGAGGAACCCTCCTTCCCATCGGTACTCAGAGTTGAATACCGGTTAGAAAGTGGTATCCCTCCGGGGACTCCTGCGCTACCAGCCCTGACCTCCATGTCCATCCGGCAACTATCCAGTCCCCCTCTGGCTGTGCTCACTTAGGAACCGGGTTGACTACCTCCTGAAATGTGTTATCCACATAGTCCTCCACCTTGCGGATGCACCACAGTGACTCTAGCCGCCGCTCGAGCTCCGAAATCTGAAGCTCAAGCTTCTGCAGCTGGAGATACTTTCTGCAGATTTCGTCAAGGCCGCATGGTACTTCCACGACTTCCCACATACCACAAGTGGCACATTCCAGTTCACTGAGCTGCCCTGCCGTTACTTTGCTTTACAATAAAATTTAGCTATTGTAATAACTTACCAGTTATTTGCAATCAGCTTTATCCCCTGTACCATTGAGGCGGAAAAGGCAGAAAAGAAAGAGACCAAAGAGCACCTACCCCCCCTCCGCCACCACCCTCTGTGCAAACAGCACTATTCCAGATAGTAATAACTAGTAATTTACAGGTAGCTATCCTTGGGCTTCATTTTAAAGAGCCTTTCTTTTAACTTTGCTCTATCTAAGCTATCCACAGGCAACAACAGCTGCCACCCACTGACCAATCAGCCCACAGAACTTCAGTGATGCCACTGTTAGGATTGCCTGGTTGCCTGACTTTGTAAGTGCATGTGGTCTGGAATAGAGCCACTCGTTCCACTTTTGGTGCATCCACTGTTTAAAGGTCATTTGCAGTTGACATCTACCATTTGCAACTGGCATGTGTTACGACCGAGGCAGTCTTTTCTAGTACCACTTCTCCACAGGTCACAACATATATTTTAGATGTTTACCTCGCTACCAATATGGTCAATCATATACTCTACTCTTTATCCTAGGATAAAATGCACCAACCAAGTTTCTTCAATAAACAACAAAATTATCAGTTTATTTTAAAACAAGACTTAACCAGTAATGAAGCAAAGCATTAACACACAGATTGAAAAATGAAAGTTCCCTTTTCCAATACCCCACACACATACTCTCATTCACACTGGAAAAAAAAAATTCTCTCTGCAGAGGTCTTTTACAAAAAAAAGACAAAAAAAAAATGAAGAAGCAGAGTTAAATCCTAGACAAAGCATCCGCAATTATGTCATGTTGCCCGCAATGTGGATAATATTTAAGTGATAAGGTTGCAATAGTAAACTCCATTGGAATAATCTGGCAGTCTGATCAGCTAGTAATAAGCCCAGGGTTTCTTTTTCCACAGTTGAATATCTCTTTTGGTGTCAATTTAGTTTTTTGGAAAAATATCCCACTGTCCTTTCTATGCCCGATTCATCGTCTTATAACAGAACTGCTATCCTTTATTATGAGAGGAATTGAAAATAAAAGTAAGGATGTTATGCTTCAGTTATACAGGGCATTGGTGAGACCACATCTCAAATACTGTGTGCAGTTTTGGTCTCCTTATTTAAGGAAGGATGTAAATGCGTTGGAGGCTGTTAAGAGGAGGTTTACTAGATTGATACCTGGAATGAGTGGGTTGTCTTATGAGGAGAGGTTAGACAGACTGGGCTTATTTTCACTGGAGTTTAGAAGAGTGCGGGGAGACTTGATTGAAGTATATAAGATCCTGAACAATCTTGGGCAAGATGAATGTGGAAAGGAAATATGGATTACTGACTGAGAACTAGAGGGCACTTTTTTAAAACTAGGGTTCGCCCTTTTAGGACAGAGATGAGGAGAAATTTTTTCTCTCGGGGTTGTGTGACTTTGGAATTTTCTGCCTCAGAAGATGGTGGAGGTGGGGGTCATTGAATATTTTTAAGGTGGAGGTTGATAGATTCTTGTTAGGCAAGGGAATTAAAGATTATCGGGGGTAGATGGGAGTGTGGAATTCGAGTCAGAAACAGATCAGCCATGATCTTATTGAATGGCGGAGCAGGCTCGAGAGGCCGAATGGCCTACTTCTGCTCCTAATTCGTAAGGTTGTATGGACTGCCTCGACCCCCAGGTCACTGGAGCAATTGCTACCATGAAGGGCTTAGTGAAATTTGGGGCAGCCAACACTGGGTCATTAATCAAAATGGCTTTCAGCCTCTCAAAAGATGCCTGGCCATCCCCTGACCACACTACCTTGATTTCCTTTTTTGTAGCAAATCCATCAGTGGAGCAGCTATAGTACTAAAATTTGAAACAAACTTGCGGTAGAAACCACTCATCCCCAAAAACCTCATGATTTTGCACTTAGTTTTAGGGTTAGGGAACTCCATCAAATGCTTGTACTTTTGCTGTTCTTGGCAACACTTCTCCTTACTCTACTATATGCCCGAGGTAGGTTACTCTGGCTTTTGCAAATTTACTTTTGGCAAGGTTTATCACTAAATCAGCCGGTGATAAATTTCTGAACGGAGCTTTTAGTTATTCCAAATGGTCCTTCCAAGTGTCACTGTATACCAGCACATCATCAAGGTAAACCACAGAGTTAGGAACACTGACTACCACTTGATTCATTAGTCTCTAAAAAGTGGCTGGGACATTTTTCAGCCCGAATGGCATTACCTGGCATTGGAAAAGACTGATATTGTGACCGATATGTGAGAAAGGCTGATATTTCTTTAGCTCAGGGTGTTAAAGGAACCTGCCAGCATCTCTTTAACAAATCTATTTTTGTAGGAAACGTGGCACTGCCCACTCTGTCAACACAGTCCTCCAAGGGAGGAACCGGATCGGAGTCTGCCCCAGCCACCGCATTCACCTTTCTGTAGTCCATGCTGAACCGCCAGATCTCTGCACCAACACCACTGGGAAACTCCAGCTGCCCTGACTGCTCAATTAGGTTGCCTTCCAACATGCACCAGACATCTGCCTTTACCTGGGCCTTCCTCTCTGGACCCAAGCAACGAGGATGCTGTTTTATAGGAAAGGATTCCCCTTATCCACACCATGTATGGCTAAGGTTGTATGTCCTGGTTTGTCCCTCCAGACTACTCTCAATGTTCTAGATGTTCTGCATCTAAGCATGAAAGCACAGTGTCTGATCTCCCCAACAATTCAGTATTAGCTAACTGGATGTAGGAGGTTCAATTTGAGAATTGTTTCAGCCTCCTTCTGCCTCATCCTCACTATCTCGTTCATCCTTCACTGTCCTTACTACCTGACATACCTGTGCTTGCTTATCCTCCTTTCGGCAATGATATTTTTTCGACATATTTATATGACACAATCAGTTCTTTTTCCGGTGATCTGGGGTGTCAATCAAATAATTTACCAATTCTTTTGACCACTTTATATGGTCCACTGAACCGTGCTTTCAGTGGTTCACCTTGTAAAGGCAGTAATACTAACCAATCGTCCCCTGGTCGAAATGTTCGGGTCTTGGCATGCTTGTCTGCCCATTTCTTGGTTGTTTGGGAAGCTTTCAGGTGTTCCTGAGCCACTTTGCAGGCTCTTGTGAGCTGCTCCCGGAACACGGATATGTAATTTAACATGGAAGATTCGTCCCTCTGTTCTAAAACCTTTTTTTTTAAATTAGTTTTAGAGGACTTCTTATCTCATGTTCATAAACTAAATAGGACTAAAACCTGTAGACTCATTAGGTGAATCTCTAGTGGCAAACAAAAGAAATTCTAGTCCTTTATCCCAAACATGGGGATATTCATGACAGTATGCCCTGATCATCGTTTTGAGGGTCTGATGATACCCTTCTAAATCCCCTTGTGTCTGTGGTTGGCATGCTGAGGACTTTAGCTGTTATACCCAAATTACCCATAACTTCCTGAAAAATGCTAGACATAAAATTGGAACCTTGATCTGACTGAATCTCAGTCAGTAATCCATATTTCGTGAAGAACTGGGTTAAATTCTCTGCCACTACCTGAGCAGAAATTGTTCTCAAGGGAATGGCCTCTGGGAACCGAGTAGCCATATCCATGAAAGTGAGTGTCCCGCTTTTGTTTTTGGTAAAGGTGCTACACAGTCTACCAACACCCTACTAAATGGTTCCCCCAAAAACTGACATGGGAATTAGAGGTGCCAGTTTTATGGCAGGTTGCGGTTTTTCCACAATCTGGCACATATGGCACATTTTACAAAACTTCACCACGTCCTTGGAAAGACCTTGCCAGTAAAAATGTCGACACATATATGATTGGGTCTTCCGGATTCCCACATGTCCCACCATAGGAATTTTGTGTGCTATCCTTAATATTTCCTGACGTATCTTGGGCGGTACCACTATCTGTCTCCTCTTCCTCATCAGAATTTCATTTTTAATATAGTACCCTTCCGGACCTCCCTTTGTCTCAGCTTCAGTTAGAGCCAATTGTGCCACTTCATTTAACTCTGGATCAGCTTGCTGAGCTTTGATCAGAGAAGACTTACGGAGCATTTCCTTTGGATGATCCAAATCCCCAAAGAAAGTTTTAGGTATTTGGCTATCTGTCTGTGGTGCCAATTTTACCTCCAACAATGGAACTTGTTTAGCAATTGCTTGGGTCACTACACATGCAGGAAAAATTCCTAGAACTTTTTCCTGCAACTGTTCTGTCTCTTTAATTTCATTTGGTTTTTCCATAACTACTGGAGAAGCTACTACCTTCGCTCCAGCCAAATTGTTTCCCAGGAGTAGGTCAACTCCGTCTAGAGGCAAACTATGGACAACTCCTACGGTTACCATTTCAGACATTCGGTCACGCTGTCGGTGCACCCGATACAAAGGTACTGGTATATACTCTCCGCTGATACTTTGCACTAAAACCTTGGCATTCAGTGCGCTCTCTGGTGGACAAGTTGTGCCTTTTCCCCAGCAAAAGAGTTTTTGTGGCTCCTGTATCCCTAAGTAGAACTATAGGTTTACCTGCCTCACTTGAGGGCTAAAGAGTTACTTTTCCTTTTGACAAGAATTCCTTATAACTCTCAGGTATGTTATGAACGGCCCCCTCACTCACAGCAGTGTTTGTACTTGAGCTTAGAGCTGCAGTCAGAGCGACAGCCTGATCTGTTGTGCTCTCGGTCAGGGCCCCTTTCTCTGCATTAGCCTTGTGCACCCCAGTAAGTCCCATGAGTTTACCCCACAACTTCCAGCATTCTGCACGGAGGTGTCCCACCTTGTGACAAGGGTAACATTTAGGCTTTCGGACCTCACTTCCACCCTCAGCATCTTCCTCTCTGGTCAGAGGAGGACATCCCAGGGCGTTCCTTGCTACCCCTTCTTGTCCCCGGCTACTTGCCTTCCTTTCACCCTCACACCTTTTGTCCTTCTTGGTTTTGTTGGGGTGGTGGACAAAGGGTTTTGGCTTGTAAACAAGCTTGTAATAATCAATTGCAGCTGCCTGTCTGGCTGTTGAAACCTTCTGGTCATCTACATGGGTTCGGACTAACCGAGGGAGTGAATTTTTAAATTCTTCCAGGAGAAATATTTCCCCAATGTTCTCATATGTGGCCTCTACCTTCAGTGCCTGCATCCACCGATCAAAATTAATTTGCTTTATCCTCTCAAATTCTATACAAGTCTGCCCAGGCTGTCTCCGGAGGTCCCGAAATTTCTGCCTATAAGTTTCAGGGGCTAACCCATAAGCAGTGAGAATAGCCTTTTTTGCCATCTCATAATCTGCAGAAGCCTCCTCAGAATGCATAAACTTCATGAGCTCTGCCCACCAACCTGCTTTGCATAAGAAGTGTCCAGCTTTCCTTTGACCACTTCATCTGTCTGGCTGTGTTTTCAAAAGAAATGAAAAATGCCTCTAAGTCCCTTTCCTCAAACCGCACAAGGGCTTGCACAAATTTAAACAGCTCTCCACTGCGTCCTGGGCTGGGGACAGTTCTTTCCTCACCAAAGTTCTTGCTGGAGTCAAGGCCACCCCCTTTGTCTTAGTTCCAGCTTTTTAAATTTGTATTCCCTTTCTTCTCTTTTTCTTTTGCACTTCTCTTTCAAGTTTCTTCATTGTCAATTCACTTTTCTGTTCAAGCTCAAGTTTTTTCATTTTTTTTTCTATTCAAGCTCAAGCTGCTACATCTGTAAATAAATTTTAGCTAATTCAACTGAACTACCATCTGGATTGCCTTTTCCTTCTTCCAATTTCAAATGCTGTGCTATTACTGAAATTATGTCTACTTTCTTAGCCCCTGATTTTAGCTTTAACCCCAACATTTCTGCCAATGTTATTAGCCTAACCTTGGTTAAGTTTCTCAAATCACTCAGTCGTCCTCCTCCAGAAAGTTCGCAACAACTGACAAATCCATTCCAGTAATGTAAACTTTGCTGTAATGCACAAGAAACCTGTTATTTTCTTTTCCTCTTTTCAATTATTATTACCCCACTTACAATTGCATGTCGTCGGCTTTGGGTTATCCCATTGAGCCCCCAATTACATGTTATGACTGAGGCTGGAGGAGTGCACTGTCTTTTCTAGTTACACTTCTCCACTGGTGACACCATATATTTTAAATGTTTACCCAGCTACTGATATGCTCAATTATATACTCTACTCTTTATCCCAGAATAAGATACACCAGCTGGGTTTCTTTAATAAACAACAAAATTATCAGTTTATTATAAAACAAGACTTATCCAGTAACGAAGCAAAGCATTAACACACAGATTGAAATATGAAAGTTCCCTTTTCAAATAACACACACACACTAACGGAAAAAACATCAGGAAATTGTCTCTGCAGAGGTCTTTTACAAAAATAAGACCAAAAAGGAATACTTGGGCCAAATACTTGCTAATTCTTGAAGATTAAAAAAGAGAAGATTTGGAAGGATGTCAGTTGTCCCTTTTGGCCTGGCCTCCACATTTACGGAAACGGGTCACTGGGATCTTTACAGGAGCACTTCATTCTGGCGATGTCGAGAAAGTGTCTGGTAGGCTTTCCAAGAGAAATATGGCATCAGGGGTCTCAGTTATCACACTCTGGATTCGCAGGGTTTTTTCAAAGAGGTAGAGAAAGAAGAGTAGACATACTGGATTTCTCTGGGTCTCTTAGAGAGGAGCAGGAAAGATTTTCTGGGGGTTTCTTTTCAGCAGGCTACAAAACCAACTGCTTTTCAACATTGTCCACACCCCAACTGAACCAAAACAGTATCTCAGAAGCAAAACCACCTCCTGACCCTCATAAATCTTAACAGGTCACTTCTCTGTAAACATCTCTCCCAAGTCACCAAGGTTTTTGTTGTTTATTGAGCTTAAGGCATGTGATATCCAGTAAAGGTTGTTTTCAAACAAGACCTCTCGGTGTCTTTTCAGTGAACCTTGTGAAATTGTCCATTTTGACAGGAAGAATAAAAAGAATGCATTTATCTAAATGGTGAGAGATTGGACAGCTTTGAGATTCAGAGGGATCTGGGTGTCTTCGGGCATGCATCGCAAAAGTTTAGTATGCAGGTGCAGCACATAATTCGGAAAGCTAATGGAATGTTATCGTTTATTGCGAGGGGAATTGAATTCAAAAGTAGGGAGATTATGCTTCAGTTATATAGGGCATTGGTGAGACAACATCTGGAGTACTGTGTACAGTATTGGTCTCCTTATTTAAGGAAGGATGTAAATGCGTTGGAAGCAGTTCACAGGTTTACGAGACTAATACCTGGAATAGGCAGTTTGTCTTTTGAGGACAGGTTGGACAGGCTAGGCTTTTATCCACTGGAGTTTAGAAGAGTAAAAGGTGACTTGATTGAAACATATAAGATCCTGAGGGGTCTTGACAGGGTGGATGTGGAAAGGATGTGGGCGAATCTAGAACTAGGGGGTCATTATTTGAAAATAAGGATCGCCCATGTAAGACACAGATGAGGAGAAATTCATTTTTTGAGGGTCATGAGTCTTTGGCACACTCTTCCTCAAAAGGCAGTGGAAGCAGGGTCTTTAAATATTTTTAAGGCAGAGGTCGATAGGTTCTTGATAAGCAAGGGGGTGGAAGGTTATAGGGGGTAGGTGGGAATTTGGAGTTGGGATTACAATCAGATCAGCCATCATATTGAATGGTGGAACAAGCTTGAGTGGCCTCCTCCTGCTCCTAATTCGTATGTTCAGCAAAAAAACAAAGTCCAGCATCAATGGAATCTTCAGTCTTCCGAAATGAATCCATTTCCACACTTTAAATATGAGTCATCAAAAAATGGAAGCACTTTCATAACACACGTCATGCCCACAGGAATAATGACAAGATTTGTGTGATTATCATTTAGGATATGCTTGACGCATGACATTCAATGACACCTAAAAGTGCAGAGGACCAGCATGCAAGAGGGGCATTTGCACCATGTGCTGTGCAACCAGTCTTAGATCAAAGCTTCATCCATCCAACAATTTCAGGGACAGTTGTACCTTGTGGCCAAGTGATATTATTAGGAACTGTTTTTTGTTTGAGGATAATAAATGGTGGCATCTTTATCCTGTCTCCATATGCCCTAAGCATGATGGTGAAACGATTCTTTTCATTGCCAGTTGATCTTTGTTCTTTTGTGACCAATTTTTTTTTTCTTGTCAAACATGAGGGGTGACTGACCGCGTTGGCAATATGGGAGGTGCTATAGTGGCGTTGCTTCTGCAGCCTTATATAATGCTGGTACTCAGATAGCTTGTACTGAAAATCATCAGGCGTGTGTTACATAATTGAAGTGCATTGACTTATGGCTATTTCATGCCTTGGTATGATGAGGAAGCACGATTTTTGAGATACTTTAAAGGATGGGGTCCAAAGTTTTTATGATATAAAGGACTTTCAACTGAATTACTACAGTGCTGACTGCACATCCACTTGTTCAATATTGGTGAATATATTCCAGAATTTGTTGCGCTAGCTGTGGGTGCTGAGCCTTTCTTCTATGTCCAGGGGCCTTGGTTTGTTTGCTTTGGGACTTCAGCTTGTCATTTGAGTTTTACCAAAGTCTAACGTTTGGCTTATTAGAAGACTGGAAGAGTGATAGTGATTAGGAGATTCGATAGTCAGGCAAACAGACTGGCATTTCTGTGGCCACAGATGTGAATCCAGGATCATGTTTTGCCTCCCTGGTGCCAGGGTCAAGGATGTCACTGAGCAGCTGCAAAGCATCATGAGTGTGGAAGGTGAACAGCCCGCAGTCGTAGTCCATGTTGGTACCAACGACATAGGTAGAAAGAGAGATGTGGTCCTGCAGAAAGGGTTTACTGAGCTAGGTAAGAAATTAGCAAGCAGGACCTCAAAAGTAGTAATGTTCGGATTACTTCTAGTGCCAAGCACAAGTGATTAGAAGGATAAGACAGGTGAACACGTGGCTAGAAAGCTGGTGCACGAGGGAGGGCTTTAGATTCTTCTGACATTGGGACCGGCTCTGTGGGCCAAGGGACCTGAACAGAACTGGGACGGAGTTCCTTGCGGGACATTTTGCTAGTGCTGTTGGGGAGGGTTTAAACAAGTTTGATCGGGGAATGGGGACCTGAGGGTAGACTTAGTTGGGACAAAATTAGAAATGAAAATGGAAGGCAGAAAATTAATGGATGCATCTGGAAGGCAGAAGAAACTATGGTTAGAAAATTTAAAAAAAGAGTTTGGCAGTGCTCAAGGGTATTTACTTCAATGCAAGTATAGCAAATAAAGCCGATGAGATGATGGCACAGATAGACACATGGCAGTATGATATCGTAGCTATTACAGAAACATGGCTTAAGGAGGGACAGGAATGGTTCCTGGTTGTAAGGTTTTCAGTCGCGATATGGAGGGGGCTAAGAAAGGAGGGGGAGTGGCAGTTTTGGTCAACGAAACTATTACAGCTGTGAGGAGAGATGATATGTTGGCAGGTTCATCAAGTGAGGCCATTTGGATTGAGCTAAGGAACAAAAAACGGGCAGTCACACTGCTGGGGGTGTACTGTAGACCCCAAACAGTCAGAGGGCGACAGAATAGCAGATATGTAGGCAAATCTCTGAAAACTGCAAAACAAATAGTAGGGGATTTTAACTACCCCACTATTAACTGTGATAGTTTGTGTGAAAGGAATTGAGGGAGTAGAATTCTTGAGTTACATTCAGGAGAACTTTTTTGCCCATTGCGTAACAAGTCCAACAAGAGAGGACACAGTTTTTGACTTTGTTTTAGGAAATGAAGATAGGCAGGTGGATGGAGTGGCAGTGGGAGAGCACTTTGGTGGTCGTGATGATAATTCAGCCAGTTTGAAAGATTGGAGGGGATGGTCGAAAGATTGGAGGGGAGATGAGGAAACCCTTTTCCACCCTGAGGGTGGTGATGGTCTGGAACTGATTGCCTAAAAGGGTAATGGAGGCATAAACCCTCAACTCATTTAAAAGATGTCTGGATGTGGACCTCAGTTGCCATAACCTGGATGTCTGCGGATCAAATGCTGAAAAGTGGGATTAGACTGGGTGGCTCGTTTTTTTGGCCAGCGCAGACACAAAGGATCCAAATGGCCTCTTTCTGTGCCACAAACCTTCTATGATTAGCATCGAATTCCCACTGCTGCTCTGTTACCATGGTCTTCAGTGGCTTCTGTTACCTTAGGTTTGAAGGCTGCCATGTAACATGCTCTTTTCCCTGCCATGTCAACCATTAGTCCAAAGAATGTCACCTTATGCATGTCATGTGCTATGATCAATCGATAAACATGTGGGAGCTAGCAGCTCAGCAAACGAATGGGACATACCCTTTAGCTTAGTTCGGTTTGCTCACTACTTCTGTCAACAATGGGCCACTTTGACTGCAGCTTTGCAAAAGTCTAGGTGCATATCATACATATTTGACTTTTCATTCTTTTATATTTAGGTGTGTATTCTTCTTCTTTGGCAGTCCCTCAGGAAAAAGGATGACTTTCTTCCACTCCAGGGTTGTGGGTCCTTAGGTGACTAAATAGTCCAATTCTGGATTCGCACGCTCTGCCACAGGTGGGGCAGGTGGTGTTTGGTGAGATGAGTGATTGGGATACACAGATTTCCGAACGCTCCTTCCACTGTGCACTTGGTCACTGCCTGGGCATGTCGACGTTGTCCGACCTGGCTGGCACCTTCCCGGATGCTTCTCCATTTTGGGCAGTCTCGGGCAAGAGGTTCCCACGAATCAGTGGAGATGTCACATTTTTTCAGGGAGGCCTTAAGGACATCCTTGTAACGTTTCCTTTGCCGTGATGGAGCTTGGAGTAGAAAGCTAGCTTTGGGAGTCTTGTGTCAGGCATGCGGGCAATGTGGCTTGCTCAACATAACTGACTAGCCATGACCAGTGTCTCGATACTGGGGATGTTGGCCTGAGAGAGGACACTGATATTAGAGCGACTGTCCTGCCACTCAATTTGTAAGATCTTGCGGAGGCACCACTGGTGATATCTCTCCAGGGCTTTGAGATGTCTGCTGTACAGTGTCCATGTTTCCGACGCATACAGGAGAGCAGGTAGCACTGCGGCCCTGTAGAACATGAGCTTGGTGCCAGGTTTGAGGTTTTTGTCATCAAACACTCTTTTCCTCAGACAACCGAAGGCTGTGCTGGCACACTGGAGGTGATGCTCAGTTTCATCGTTGATGTCTGCCTTTGCTGAGAGGAGGCCCCCAAGGTATGAGAAGTGATCCACATTGTCCAGTGGTTCGCCATAGATCTTGATGGGGAGGGGGCAGTGTTGCGCTGCGGGAGCAGGCTGGTAGAGGACCTTTGTCTTCCAGATGTTCAACTTAAGGCCCATTCTTTCATACGCCTCCATGAATGCATAGATGAGGGTTTGACGTTCGGCCTCTGAGTGTGCGCATAGGTAAGCATTGTTAGCATACTGCAGCTCGATGACAGTGGTTGGGGTGACCTTGGTTTTGGACTGGAGACGACATAGGTTAACTGGTTTCCCACTCTTCCTGTCGAGTAGATCTGCTCCGTCAGGGAGCTTCATGGAGATGAGGTGTAGTGTTGCGGCGAGCAAGATGGACACTAGCGTTGGTGCGATGACACAACCTTGCTCGGATTGGGTTAGTGGCAGATCCGTTAGCAAGGATTACAGTTTGCATGTCGTTGTGCAACAGGAGGAGGATGGTGACGAATTTCTCCAGGCAACCAAATTTGAGAAGGCTGTTCCATAATCTCTCCCAGTTGATCAAGTCGAAGGCCTTTGTGAGGTCAAAGAAGGCCATGTATAAAGGTTGCTGCTGGTCCCTACATTTTTCTTGGAGTTTTCTGGCCATATGTATGTATTAATGTATTAGAGTCATAGTCATTACAGCACAGAAGGAGGCTGTTCGACCCTTTGAATCCATGTCAGAACATGATATTCAGAAAGTTAGAGTATTTCTTGAGGTGTAAAATGCCATTGATTTTATTCCCTATCCTAAAAATAGAAATCTGTAAAGTACAAATATGGTAAGAGAATTTAACAGTGTTTCATACAATTGCTGTATATTCTATATAATTGACACAAGTTGTATCATTGTAGTTTTAAACTACTAATAGGTAATTG
Source organism: Heterodontus francisci (assembly GCF_036365525.1). Taxonomy (NCBI): domain Eukaryota; kingdom Metazoa; phylum Chordata; class Chondrichthyes; order Heterodontiformes; family Heterodontidae; genus Heterodontus; species Heterodontus francisci. The sequence continues at coordinate 105,954,330 of NC_090371.1, forward strand.
ATTTCACTAGTGTGAGAAGGATCAGAGTTGGCCTGTTGTAATATTCTAGTTTATTTAGTTGTATAACCGTTAGACTCTAACCCACAAAATAAGTATAAGAATTAAATAGTCCATCAAATTGTAGAGGTACTCTTATTTATGGAGCTGATCCTATAAAATCTATGTATAGCATCTTTCTACATTGAGACATATGAAGGGAAGAGAATGCTTGACAGAGGGACTTGAGTTTTCTTTGTAATGATGGGTGCTTTTGTGAATTTACAGGGAAATGCTAATTTCAATTTTCCTTGTGCAAATAAAGTCAACAAGGCAAGAAAGGAATAAATCTTGACCTGAATTTGTGGATAGAATATATCCACTGAGGTCTTAATTGAAATAGCAAATTCCCTTTATAACTTACGGGTAGAAAAAATGAGCTTTCTTTCTGATTCGGGTGGATTTAAATTAAGCAAGTTCGAATAAAGTTTATTGTAAATGTAAAATCCTTTCTGCTTTCTCCTTACCAATGTGTTTTCAAAAAAATTACAGCTGCTTTAATTTTGTAGAATTCTGCTCAACAGTTGAAACAGTTGTTTCAAAATTCATTAACTATTTGAGGAGATAATATCTTTTATTTTTACAGGTTGTAGAAAATGTCCTAAAAGTGAACCCTATATTAGGGCCTCAGATGTTTCAGCCACTTCTTCCATCAGTCCTTAAAGGAATCTTGGATGGAGAGGTAGGAATTTAGAACAATGTTGCATGGATGATGTATTCACATGCTTTTAAACAAATTATTAGAAATGTGATGTTAAATAAAGCAATTAGAGAGCAAACATGCATGCAGTTTATAAGAAAAACCCATGAAGGAGCTTATAGGAGTCTCCAGAATCATTCTTGCTTAGCAACAGAAAAAATTCTTCTTAGTAATTATAAAAATCACAGGGCAATAATTTCTATTGATGGCCATTACCTTAAAGACATGGAGGCTGCAAAAAAAAAAACCCGTGGGGGGAGAGCAATATTTCTTACTAATGAATAAAAAACCGTGGGGGGAGAGCAATATTTCTTACTAATGAATCAGTGTTTTAGAGGACTTTGCATTGCATATCACATGAATACTGCTAATATCTTTGAATCTGTTAAGAGGCCATATCTGACATCTAGAATTTGCCAAAATTTATCATTGGGAAGTTTTTACAGCTTTTTGAATTTATATCAATTGTTTAAGACATGGTTACTATTAGTTTTTTTGACTCCCTGTTAAAACATCTCCAAATTCCAATTCCACGTACTCAGTTGACTTGATCGCTGTAGTTAAGAAAATTATATATATTATATATATATATATATATATAAAAGCTTTTTTTGATTGAGCTCAATAAAATTTGCATATTTCTTGCATTGTACTACATTACAATTTATAATAAAGTTGCTTATTGAGGGTCTTTAGTATGCTTCGTTAGCTCTAACTATTGACAGTTGACTGGGAAGTCGAATGAGTGATGCTGAAATTTCTTGTTATGAAACCACTGTGGTCTCAGTATATTTCACGAAGAGGTCAGCAATTTAAATAAAATCATTTAAGATGGCTTGCCGTCAACCAGGAAACAGACAAATCACACCACTGTGAGAAAATTGAGCTATTTCCTTGTTTTGCACCACTGGTAAGTGGCTTGCTTTTTTTCCTCCAACACAACATGGAGATTTGAGATAAAAACAAGAAATGCTGGAAATACTCAGCAGGTCTGGTAGCATCTGTGGAGAGAGACACAGAGTTTAAGGGTCAGTGACCCTTCATCAGAACTGGCAAATATTAGAAATGTAAAAGGTTTTAAGCAAGTAAAGCGGGGGTGGGGCAAGAGATAACAAAAGAGGTGTTGATACTGCAGTATTTTGCTTTTATTATGGAGAATTGAGAGTTTTACAAAGGAAACCTTCAAAACTGATTTATTTTTGAGAACAAAAATGAGCCATATTTTACAATTTTTTTAAAAAAAGCTACTATTTTTAATAGTCATATTTTACTGTATTTTTTCCTTGTACTTCAGAGATATCCAGTGGTGATGTCTACATACCTAGGTATTGCAGGACGGGTATTATTGCAAAATGCAGGATTCTTCTCTTCGCTTCTCAACCAGATTGCATTAGAACTCAACCAGGAGGTAAATGCTAACAATTGCAATTTTTGAAACGTGTTAGCCCATTTGAAATTGATATCTGTTTATTGAAACCCAAGAGCATTTCACAAAAATTACTTCTTCCTCAAATGCCGTGCTTAGCTTGATCAAGGTACTCTTGCCTTTCATCAATGATCAGCATAATAAGTGCGTCAGGTTTGGAAAATGAGAGTTGTACATTGTCCAGAAGATAAGAAAAGTAGTATAGCGAAGATCGAAAACTGAACTTGAAGTATTAAATTGACTGCAAAATAACAAAGTACAACCTCACACCGACCAAATGCATGAAGAGTAGATTTTTTTTTCCCCTTGACTCTGGCAAGACTGCATTTATTGTCCATTGTTAAATGCCCCGAAAAGGTGTTGCTAGGCCTTGAACTGCTGCAATTCTTGTGACAATGATTCGTCCATGATTTTTTTTTCGCATTCTCCATCCACCCCGGCTCCTCCCTCCCCCACCCCAAACCACCCTGCCAAAAATTAATTTGTTTAGGATGCAATCACACTGCCATTTTCATGGCTGTACTAAAGTACATTAATGAGAAAGTTGCAGTGTAACTAAGGGGTCTGACCTGACTTCCATATGCACTCAAACTGAGAGGTATAAAAACCCTGTGCAGGAGGCTGTCTTACTACAGGTTTAAGCTTACGCTCTGTGCAGTATGATTCCAGGCTGGTATGAAGCCACATTTTAAGTGCCTGAATACTTGACAGGGCTAAATTGTGGCGAGTCGAAGAGACTTAGTAGTTGGCAGGAAAAAAGACAGAGGCGCAAGGGGAGAGCCAACTGTGCAACAGCCCCAACAAACAAATTTCTCTGCAGCACCTGTGGAAGAGCCTGTTACTCCAGAATTGGCCTTTATAGCCACTCCAGGCGCTGCTTCACAAACCACTGACCACCTCCAGGCGCGTATCCATTGTCTCTCGAGATAAGGAGGCCCAAAAGAAAGAAGAATACTTGATAATTTTACTTCTATTAGGTTGGTGGTTCTGCCGTCATTCTCTTAATCTTAAATGTTAGCTGCCTGGGATTGGAGCTCTGCACATGCATTTAAACATGCATGCACAGACTTCCTGTGTGACTGATCTTTGTCGGATGTCACAATACATGGTAGGCAGTACAAAACCCGGTATGCTTGTGTGCTTCACTATCCACACATACCAGTCTGACTGACCGTTGCAATTCAGTTGTAACCATGATCATTGCAACTATGAATATTTATAGGTTCAACCGAACTTCAAATATTGAATTTTAAATTCCACTTTGAAAAGATATAGAATAAAGTTCCATCTTGAAATATTTAGCTTGGGTCTCTGGCTATGATGCATTCATATTGACACTATTTCGCAGCCACTTTTCAGTTCCATTTCTAGTACCAGACACGGAAGGAATCTGTAATCGTTTTAAAACACCTTTGATGGTTTGATTCTTTATAGGATCTCACTTTTCTTCACAGCACAATTCACTACTAAGGCTGCATATTGGGGAATTTTTGTCTTGTGATTACCATATTTTTTCATTGCTATTAAAATATATTAAATGTATATTAAGATATATCAGTAGAAGAGTTGCCTTTAATGTGACTTGAAAATAAAATAAAATTAAGCGATCCAGATGCAACATGTGCAACAATTGAAGGTGAAGACAAAAAGAACCAAGGCCAGGGATTTGAAGACAGAATTTGAATTGTAAGCATGAAGTTCTGCGAGTGCTTTTTGTTAATGTAATGCTTTCTTTTGATCCTCCAGTACCATAGATGATCGAAGTTGTGATTTAAAGAAAAGTAGCAGTATAACTAGATAGCATTCTGGTGTGACTGTAATTGTAGCCTTTTCTCATTGTCTTTGTCAAGCTTCAGAAAACCTATTTTACTGTTTGTCTATATGCTGACACAATTATTTTGAATAAAAAATGTCGTCTCCTTTTACCAGTCTGTTATCTTCAGTTAGAAGAAAGGCACTTTAATCCCTTGAGTGCTTTTCTTAAGCAGAATTCTGTTTGGTTTGAACATTTGTGTCGACGTACTTTTTTGCTTTTTGTTTGACAACCTATTAGTCCCTTAAAAGAGGATTTCTTTAAGATCTTCAAGTTGCAAAATGCTTGTTAATTTTTTGTGTGCTTGTAAGATTTCTTTTTAGTTTAATTTTCTTATTCACCGATTTTCTATCTCTCCCTCTTCTTCTGAGGGTATTGATGCCTTTCTGATCTTTACTGGGATCTGGTATCCTCTGGTACTTCGTCTAAATGGTCATTGTTACATGAGCATCTTGATAGTGATGCCAGTAAGCTATCTGAGTATGGAGGACATGGCATTCACATAAATACAGTTGCGACTGAGGCGGGAGGAGTGCACTGATCTCGTTCCACTTCTCCACAGGTCACAAAATATGTTTAAATTTTCCCACTTACCGATACGGCTAATCATATATATATTTTTCACAGAATAAAGCACACAAACCAGATTTCTTTAACAAACAACAAAATTATCATAAAACAAGTCTTAACCGGTTTGCGCTCTCTCTCACACACACACACACACTGGTTAACCGGAAAAATGAAGGGATTCCTGTTTAGAGCCCTGTTGCAAACAAAAAAAATACTTGGGCTGAATACTTGCTCGTTCTTGAAGAAAACAGCAGATGAGATATGTTGTGTTCCAAAACTGGCATACAGTCTGGCCTCCGAGTACACATAGATGGGTCACTGGGATCTCTTCGAACAGTTCTTTTCAGGCGGCGGTGAGAATTACTTTAGCAGGCTTTTCCTCAAAGACAGGAGACGAGATGAGTTGACACAGTGGACTTCTCAGGGTCTTTTAGCGAGGTGCTAGAAAGCTGAGCTGGGTTGTGGTCTTCTCTCCTTTCTTGGGAATTCTCTTCTCTCCTTGGAATTTCTCTTCCTTTTCGTGCAGGCTTTTTAAAGAGATGGAACAGACTGGGCTGAGCTGGGGTACTGTCCTTCAAAAACAAGAAATACTGGAAATACTCAGCAGGTCTGGCAGCATCTGTGGAGAGAGAAGCAGAGTTAATGTTTCATGTCAGTGACCCTTCTTCAGAACTGAAACGTTAACTCTGTTTCTCTCTCCACAGATGCTGCCAGACTTGCTGAGTATTTCCAGCATTTCTTGTTTTTATTTCAGATTTCCAGCATCCGCAGTATTTTGCTTTTATTTTAGTTCTGTCCTTCAGTTTTTTTTAAAACTCCAACCCCTTTCAAACAGTTCATTCCTAACTCCAGACAATTGAAGTCAGAAACAGAAAGTCCACCTTCTGACCTGTCTGCCTACATCTTCCCAGTTACCAGGGTTTCTGTTCTATTTTTAACTTGAGTCATGTTACAACCAGTAAACGTTGTTGTCAAACAAGTCCTTTCAGTGTTGTCTTGTTGTGTCTCAAAAAAAAACTGGTCCAACATTTCTTCAGTTTGATTGTGAATTTTGAAACAAATATCTTTGACAAAAACAGAAGCATTTTCATAACTATACTTCCAGCAGGCGTCACTGGATAATGATGAGGAGCAGGAACCATAGGTCATGTTTTTTTTCCCTTCCTAACCCAGGACGCTGACTTAAGTGCCTCTACCAATATCCTGACTGATAGCTAACTTAGCGGGCAGCATAGATTGAACCTTTCCTCATCTATCTAGCCCAATCACTAACTTGGCAAATTTGCTAACCGTTTATGGCATTTCTCAATCTGCTATGATTCTGCATTATTACTCAATGCGTTAGTATACCTTTAAGATAACTGATGCTAATCTGTGGCCCGTGGACCAGTCAGAACCAGTGTTGATCCATCTTAATCAAAAGACACTACAAAAGCACACAAAGCACCCTACTTTGAAGAACATCGCACATATGCTTGAACTCTTTTTTTTCTCTCCATAGATGTTGCCTGACCTGCTGAGTATTTCCAGCATTTTCTATTTTTCAGATTTCCAGCATGTGCAGTGTTTTGCTCACACATTGGTGTTTAATTCACTGCCAGTTCTCTCCCAGGAATGCCCACCTTGAAGAAATTCTGCTCTGCTCTTTCCAAAATTTGTGTTTGTCTCTTACTTTGTTCATCTTCATTGCTTTCTGTTTCCCTTCATATGTTTGATCAGGTATCTACCAAAGCTCCCTTTCACAGTCACATCTCTTTCCTCAGCAACTACCAAAATTCTACCTTTCATGTTTCAGATCCAACAATGATTACAGATGTCTCCAAGATCTTCAGTGTTTCTTGAACTACTGCTCTTGTTGCATTCTGAAATCCACACTCAGCACCAAGCACTGCCACGTGCATGCTCTCGACCTCTCTCTTCAGCAGCACCGACTTACTCTACCTCAAAGCAGTCCTGGTTCATAATTCTATTTGATTCTTCGACTCATCCAGCGCTTTAACAAAAACCTTTTTCCCTTCCTTTCAGGTGTCAAAGATCACAAGCTTCAACAACTCTTGGATACCCACACCTCTATAGATCCTTCGCTTCAGTTGTCTCTGATCCCATCCCTCCTAATCTCACTCCTTGCCATGTTTTCAGTATCCCCTGTGACGTTCCCCTCACTGACTCCGAGCTATCAGTTCTCAGCATAGGCCTCAGCTTTAACCCTATGCCTCCACCTCAATAAATTTCCAACTTGGCACAATGCTGAGCTGTTCTTCCACAGCCTTGCTTCTTTGGCCAGGAGATGTCTTCCGCAAAATGGACTCTTTCTCCCGTCTTCAGAATTCTCATTCCACCTGACCCCTCCTTCTAGCCCTTTGCCCTCTCTACTCCTTTTTGTTGAGAACTGCCAGTGTGACATCAGCTATCTCGAATTCTCTGCTCCCCTCACTCAAACCCATCTCCCTCTAAACTTGCAGAGCTCAATTCTCTCAGGTCCAATCCTAGCCTTGTTAGTAAACCTGCCGACAAGGATTGTGCTGCTGTTTGGCGAACCTACCTCTAGCTAGCAGAAGCTGAATGGCAACTCTCTGACACCACCACCTACCTCCTCCAGACTCCTGACCCCACTGCCGAACATCAAACCATCATTTTTTTTATTCGTTCATGGGATGTGGGCATTGTTGGCAATATCAACATCCTTGTGGTATAGGAACACGGACAGTGCTGCTAGGGAGGGAGTTCCAGGATTTTGACCCAGTGACAGTAAAGGAACAGCGGTATATTTCCAAGTCAGGATGGTGTGTGACTTGCAGGTGGTGGTGTTCCCATGTGCCTGCTCTCTTGTTCTAGCTAGTAGAGGTTGTGAATTTGGAAGGTACTATCAAAGGAGCCTTGGCAAGTTGCTGCAGTGCATCTTGAAGATGGTACACACTGCAGTGCACCAATGGTGGAGGGAGTGAATGTCTAAGGTGGTAAATGGTTGGGGGGGCAATCAAGCTGGCTGCTTTGTCTTGGACGGTGTTGAGCTTCTTTAGGGTTGTTGGAGCTGCACTCATAAAGCAAGTGGAGAGTATTCCATTACACTCCTGACTTTGTGCCTTGTAGATGATGAGCAGGGTTTGGGGAGGCAGGAGGTGAGTTACTCGCCACAGTTGTTGATGATTCCAAGACTTCATCTCTGTTTATCTTTTTTGGAGGTCTCCCTTCGACAGACTCCAACCTCATAGTTTCCCACCCCACACAGTCCACTTCTACTTGCTTCTCAAGATCCTGGTGAACCTATCATTTCAGCCTGTACTTGCCCCGCCGAACTAATTTATTCCTATCTCAACTCTATTTTTTCTTCCCTTGACCAGTCTCTTCACACCTACACCTGTAACTCTTATGAAGCCCTCTGCCGTTTTTAATAGCTGACAGTTTCCTGGCCCTAACCACCTCCATTTTGCTATGGACTTCCAAACACGCTACACTCTCATTCCTCACCAGGACAGCCTAAGGGCTCTCCATTTCTTCCTTGAACGGAGGCCCAACCTGTCCCCATCCATCCCTAACCACCTCTTCCTGGCTGAACTTGTTCTCACATTGAGCAACTTCTCCTTTAACTTCACTCAATTCCTCCAAATAAAAGATGTTACTATGGGAATCCTTACGGGTCTTAGCTATTCCTGCCTTTTTGTAGGAGAGGTAGAACATTCTTTGTTCCAGTCCTACTTTAAATTCCCTCCCTCACCTTTTTTTTTAGGTACATTGATTTGTATTGCTTTCACCTGAACTGGAAAATCTGCTTCCAATTCCCACCCTTCTCTTGCCTTCACATGGTCTATCTCTGACTCTTCCCTTTCCTCCTTCGACTTCTGTGTCTTCATTTCTGCGAAAAAGTTATCAACCAATATCCACTATAAGCCCAATGACTCCCACAGCTACCTTGACTACACTTCCTCTCACACCACATGATGGCATTCTCCCAGTTCCTCAATCTTTGTCACCTGTTCTGACGATGTCACCTTCCATTCCAGTACTTCCGTAATGTCTTCCTTTTTCCTCAACCTAGGTTCCCTTCCACTGTGGTTGATAGTGCCCTCAACTGTCTCTGTTTCATTTCCTGCAATTTTGCTCTCATCCCTTCCCCTCCCTTCCAGATCATGATCAGATTCCCCTTGTCCTCACCATCCACCCCACCAGCCTTTACATTCAACGGATCGCCCTCCACCATTTCTACCACCTCCAGCATGATGCCACCACCAAACAGATCTTGCCCTCCCCTCCCCTTTCAACATTCCGAGGAGACCATTCCCTCCCGACACTTGGTCCATTCCTCAGTCACCCACAATACCCCCTCCCCTTCCCATGCAAACACAAGAGATGCAACATCTGTCTTTTTATTTCCTCCCTTTTCTCCGTCCAGGACCCCAAATGTTCTGTCCAGGTGAAAGCAATTTACCTGCATTTCTTTCAGTTTCATATATCATATTTGCTGCTCATGACTGGAGAGACCAAACGCAGATTAGGTAACCGCTTTTCAGAACACTTCTGCTCAATCTGCAGGCATGATCCGAAGCTTCCGATGACTGTCATTTTAAGTCTCTGCCTCACTCTGATTCTGACCTCTATGTCCGCAGCCTCTTGCACTGTTCTAATGAAGCTCGGTGTAAGCTCAAAGAACAGGACCTCAACTTTTGATTAGGCACTTTACAGCCTTTCCAACTCGACATTGAGTTCACCAATTTCAGATCATAACCTCTGCCCTCGTTTTTTTTGGATGGCAGTTGTTGATGATTCTGCTATTCCCATTTACACCTCACCTAGACCCATCTTTTGTTTATTTTCATTCCATTCCAATCCCCTTTTGCTTTGCACCATCATTCCTGTTATTTAATCTCTCCTGCCTTCTACCCAATGTGTTGTCTAACTTCGGTTTGCTGTGGATGGCTGGCTTGTTGCACTTTGCAGTACCTTTAAGATTGACACATGGCTGCGCATGCACGCATCTTAAAGAGATATTACTTGTGAGCAGCCTATTTGTTCCCTTCGCGGCACATTCCCAATTGTTGAGTACCCATGCAGCTTAGAGGAACATTGCTTTCAGCCTATCAGACATTCCCTTTTGTTGTTTCCCCTCTTTCCCTGTCTCCTTACTTAAAACCATTTTTCTTCAATTTTTTCCAGTTCTGATGAGAGGTCATCGCTCTGAAATATTGACTGTTTCTCTCTCTACAGATGCTGCTTGATCTACTAAGTATTTTCAGCATTTTCTGTTTTTGTTACACGTGCAGGCTTTGTGGTTGGTCATCTCAGATGCATTGACATATACAGCTGTATTTGACAGAAACATCATGTGCTAAAGTTTGCTTTAGCGGAACATCAAAATAAAGAGTGCAAGCATGGAGAAGGAATTGCAAATTAGAGTTGGTAAATTCACAGTCAAGTCAGGTCCAGAGAGGGAAGAAAGATTGGATTGAGAGAGAGAAAAGAAAGATCAATTCAAAAAAATGTAAAATGTTACTTTTTGTTAAATCTACAATAATTGGTGGGGAAATATTTAACACAATAATTCTGGACAAAATTAGATGGCATTTGGAAAAATATAGGCCAATAGGTGAAAGTCAGCATGGATTTGCTAAAGGCAAATCATGTTTGACTAACTTGATGGAGTTCTTTGAAGTTACAGAGAGGGTTGATGAGGGTAGTACAGTTGATTTTATGTATGTGGACTTTCCAAAGATACTTGACAAAGTACTGCATAATGGATTTGTTAGCAAAATTAAAACCAATGGGATTAAAAGGATCATGGCAACATGAAACAAAACTGACAGGGACAGAAAACAGAGTAGCAGTGACTGGTTTTTCAGACTTAAGGGAACTATGTAGTGGTAGTTGCTATTAGGACCACTTGTCTTTTTGATGTATATTAATAAGCTGCACTTGGGCATAATTTCAAAGTTTGCAGATGATACTAAACTCAGAAATGTAGCAAACAATGAGGAGGATAGAAACATAATTCAGGAGGACATGGACTGTTAAAATGTGCAAACACGAGCCTCCAACCTTAAGCAGTCAGCGACTAGCTAGTGATTCAGTCCCCGTGGAAGCACCAATTGTTGCCTTGTTGCATTCCCAGTTTGTTCCCTCCTCACTGTTGCTCACATGCTCTTCCCCTTCCTAATGGGACTGCATCATCATGATTTTATTCTTTCATGGGATGTGGGCGTCACTGGCAAGGCCAGCATTTGTTGCCCTTCCCTAATTGCCCTTGAGAAGGTAGTGGTGAGCTGCCTTCTTGAACCGCTGCAGTCCATGTGGTGTTGGTACGTCCACAGTGCTGTTAGGAAGGGAGTTCCAAGATTTTGGCCCAGCGACAGTGAAGGAAGCATGATATAGTTCCAAGTCAGGTTGGTGTGTGGCTTGGAGAGGAACTTGCAGGTGGTGGTGTTCCCATGCATCTGCTGCCCTTATCCTTCCTAGGTGGTAGAGGTCATGGTTTTGGAAGATGCTGTCTAAGGAGCCTTGGTGCGTTGCTGCAATGTATCTTGTAGATGGTAGATACTGCTATCACTGTGCGTCGGTGGGGGGTGGGGCGCCATTTAAGTGGACTGTTTCGTCCTGGATTCTGTCGAGCTTCTTGAATGTTGTTGGAGCTGCACTCATCCAGACAAGTGGATAATATTCCATCACACTCCTGACTTGTGCCATGTAGATGGTGGACAGGCTTTGGGGAGTCAGGAGGTGAGTTACTCATGACAGAATTCCTAACCTCTGACCTGCTGTTGTAGCCACAGTGTTATATGGCTACTCCAGTTCAGTTTCTGGTCAATGGTAACCCCCAGAATGTTGACAGTGGGGGATTCTGTGATGGTAATGCAATGAACATCAAGGTGAGATGGTTGGATTCTCTCTTGTTGGAGATGGTCATTGCCTGGCACTTGAGTAGCATGAATGTCACTTGCCGCCTATCAGCCCAAGCCTGAATGTTGTCCAGGTCTTGCTGCTTCTGGACACGGACTGCCTCAGTATCCGAGGAGTCGTGAATGGTGCTGAACATCGTGCAATCATCAGCAAACCTCTGACCTTATGATGGAGGAAAGGTCATCAACGAAGCAGCTGAAGATGGTTGGGCCTAGGACACTATCCTGAGGAGCTCCTGCAGTGATGTCCAAGGACTGAGATGATTGTCCTCCTACAACTGTCTTGAGTATTGCTGAGAACAGAGACATTTTTGTCAAAGCTTTTCATCTTGTACTCATCTGGACAATTTGCAAGAATCAGACAGGGCTCTAGAGGGTTACAAGGTAGCCAGGAAGGAACTGAAGAATGGACTTAGGAGAGCTAGAAGGGGACATGAAAAGGTCTTGGCGGGTAGGATTAAGGAAAATCCCAAGGCGTTCTACACTTATGTGAGGAACAAGAAGATGGCCAGAGTGAGGGTTGGGCCGATCAGGGATAGTGGAGGGAACTTGTGCTTGGAGTCGGAGGAGGTAGGGGAGATCCTAAATGAATACTTTGCTTCAGTATTCACTAGTGAGAGGGACCTGGTAGTTTGTGAGGACAGCGTGGAACAGGCTGATATGCTTGAACAGGTTGAGGTTAAGAGGGAGGATGTGCTGGAAATTTTGAAAGACATGAGGACAGATAAGTCCCCGGGGCCAGACGGGATATACCCAAGGATATTACGGGAAGCGAGGGAAGAGATTGCCGCGCCTTTGGCGATGATCTTTGCATCCTTGCTGTCCACTGGAGTAGTACCAGATGATTGGAGGGTGGCAAATGTTATTCCCTTGTTCAAGAAAGGGAATAGGGATAACCCTGGGAATTATAGACCAGTCAGTCTTACGTCGGTAGTGGGCAAATTATTGGAGAGGATTCTGAGAGACAGGATTTATGATTATTTGGAAAAGCATGGTTTGATTAGAGACAGTCAGCATAGCTTTGTGAGGGGCAGGTCATGCCTCACAAGCCTTATTGAATTCTTTGAAGATGTGACAAAACACGTTGATGAAGGAAGAGCAGTGGATGTGGTGTATATGGATTTTAGCAAGGCGTTTGATAAGGTTCCCCATGGTAGGCTCATTCAAAAAGTAAGGAGGCATGGGATACAGGGAAAGTTGGCTGTCTGGATACAAAATTGGCTGGCCCATAGAAGTTGGAGAGTGGTAGTAGATGGAAAGTATTCAGCCTGGAGCTCGGTGACCAGTGGTGTTCCGCAGGGATCTGTTCTGGGACCTCTGCTCTTTGTGATTTTTATAAATGACTTGGATGAGGAAGTGGAAGGCTGGGTTAGCAAGTTTGCCGATGACACGAAGATTGCTGGAGTTGTGGATAGTGTGGAAGGCTGTTGCAGGGACATTGACAGGATGCAGAGCTGGGCTGAGAAGTGGCAGATGGAGTTCAACCTGGAAAAGTGTGAAGTGATTCATTTTGGAAGGTCGAATTTGAATGCAGAATACAGGCTTAAAGACAGGATTCTTGGTAGTGTGGAGGAACAGAGGGATCTTGGGGTCCATGTCCATAGATCCCTCAACGTTGCCACCCAAGTTGATAGGGTTGTTAAGAAGGCGTATGGTGTGTTGGCTTTCATTAACAGGGGGATTGAGTTTAAGAGCCGCGAGGTTATGCTGCAGCTCTATAAGGCCCTGGTTCGACCACACTTGGAATATTGTGTTCAGTTCTGGTCGCCTCATTATAGGAAGGATGTGGAAGCTTTGGAGAGGGTGCAGAGGAGATTTACCAGGATGCTGCCTGGACTGGAGGGCATGTCTTACGAAGAAAGATTGAGGGAGCTAGGGCTTTTCTCATTGGAGCGAAGAAGGATGAGAGGTGACTTGATAGAGGGGTACAAGATGATGAGAGGCATAGATAGAGTGGATAGCCAGAGACTTTTTCCCAGGGTGGAAAGGGCTATCACCAGGGGGCATAATTTTAAGGTGATTGGAGGAAGGTTTCGGGGAGATGTCAGAGGTAGGTTCTTTACACAGAGAGTGGTGGGTGCGTGGAATGCGCTGCCAGCGGTGGTGGTAGAAGCAGATACATTAGGGACATTTAAGCGACTCTTGGATAGGTACATGGATGATAGTAGAATGAAGGGTAGGTAGTTAGTTTGATCTTAGAGTAGGTTAAAGGGTCGGCACAACATCATGGGCCGAAGGGCCTGTACTGTGCTGTACTGTTCTATGTTCTAATACCAATGTAAGGGAAAGCACCAAATTTATACTGTATGAGAAGAGAGTGCTAATTGGTTGGCAAGTGGACTCTGTTGAGGCATTGCCATGGAGAATGCACCAGTTTATGGTGACTGACAGTTCACTACCAAGCTTTGTTTAAAATTTAAACCAGGGAGCTTGACTCTGGTCAAGACATTGGCCTGAGGAATGAACCAACGAATGGCTGTCACTTATTTTGTTCAGCTGAAAAAGGCGCTATGTGTGTACATGTTCTTTCTGTCTGTCGAGAACAGGGCCCTGTGTACTAAATACTTCCAGTACGTGTAAAGGCACCACGCTGCGAGCCCGACTGACTATCTTAAATTGGTTGTCAGTGTAATTTTTAGCATACTGAGGATTATTTAGCAATATTGTCCAATCGCGGAATCACATCTAATGTTGGACGCTGTGTTTTTGAGTTTTGCAAACGGACTGGTTGTGTATGGAACATAGGAACAGGAGTAGGCTATTCAGCTCATAGAGCCTGCTCTGCCATTCAATACGATCATGGCTGATCATCCACTTCAATGCCTTTTAGCCACACTATCCTCGTATCCCCTTATGTCATTTGTATTTAGAAATCTGTTAATCTCTGCTTTAAACATACTCAATAACTGAGCTTCCAAAGCCCTCTGGGGTAGAGAATTCCAAAGATTCACAACCCTCCGAATAAAGACATTTCTCCTCATCTCTGTCCTAAGTGGCTTCCCACTTATTTTGAAATTGTGTACCCTGGTTCGAGGCTCCCCAATTATGGTAAACATCTTAGCTGCATCTACTCTGTCTATCTCTTTAAGTATTTTGTAGGTTTCAATGCGATCACCTCTCATTCTTCGAAACTCTCGAGAATACAGGCCCATTTTCCCCAATCTCATTTCATAGGCTTGTCCTGCCATCCCGAGAACAAGTCTGGTGAACCTTCGTTGCACTCCCTCTGTGGCAATAATATCCTTCCTAAGGTAAGGGGACCAAAATTGCAGACAGAACTCCAGGTACGGTCTAACCAAGATTCTATACAATTGAAGCAAGATTTCACTACTTCTGTACTCAAATCCTCTTGCGATAAAGGCTAACATATCATCAGCCTTCTTAATTGCTGGCTGCACCTGCACGTTAGCTTTCAGTGACCTATTGACTAGGACACCCAGGTGCCTTTGTACATCTACACTTTCTAATCTCTTACCATTTAAGAAATACTCTGCACATCTGTTCCTCCTACCAAAGTGGATAACCTCACATTTTTCCACATTATATTCCATCTGCCATGTTCTTGCCCACTCAATAAGTCTTTCCAAATCCTCTTGAAGCCACTTTGCATCTTTCTCAACACACATTCTGACCTAGCGTTGTGTCATCTGTGAACTTGGAAATACTATATTTGGTCCCCACATCCAAATCTTTGATATATATTGTGAACAGCTGGGGCCCAAGTACTGATCCCTGTGGTACCTCACTAGTCACAGCCTGCCAACGCGAGAATGGCCCCGTTATTCCTACTCTGTTTCCTGCCTGTTAACAAATCCTTAATCCATGCCAGTCCACGTGCTTTCATTTTGCTAACCAACCTCCTGTGGGGTCTTTATCAAAGGCCTTTTGAATATCCAAGTATACCACATCCACCGACTCCCCATTATCATTTCTGTTAGTAACATCCTCAAAAAAACTTCAACAGGTTTGTCAAACATGATTTCCCATTCATAAATCCATATTGACTATGCTCAATCAGATCATGATTATCCAAATGTCCATTTATCACATCCTTTAGAATAGATTCTCGCATTTTCCGAATGACTGATATAAGGCTAATAGGTCTGTAATTCCCTATTTTCTCTCTCTCTCTCCCCCTCCCCCCCCCAACCTTCTTAAATACTAGGGTGACATTTGCAACCTTCCAATCTGCAGGAATCGCTCCAGAATCTATAGCATTTTGGAAGATGATCATCAATGCATCCACTATCTCCTATCAACACTCTGGGATGTAGATTATCAGGTCCTGGGGACTTATCAACCTTCAGCCCCATTAATTTCTCCAATACAACCTTCTTACTAATGTTTCCTTCAATTCCTTATTCCCCCTAATCCCTTAGATCACTAATTCTAGGAGATTTCTTGTATCTTCCTCAGTGAAGACACACACAAAGTAATCATTTAGCTTCTCTGCCACTTCTCTATTCCCTATTATAAATTCTCCTGACTCTGCCTGTAATGGACCCACATTTGTCTTAGCTAAACGTTTCCTTTTTGCGTACCTATAGAAGCTTTTACAGTCCGTTTTTATACTTTTTGCTAGCTTACATTCATATTCTGTTCTCCCTTTCTTTATCAGTTTCTTGGTCCTCCTTTGCTGTATTGTAAAATCCTCCCAATTCACAGGTTTACTACTATTTCTGGAAACCTTATAGGCCTTTTCTTTTAATCTTATACAATCCTTAACTTCCTTTGTTATCCAGGCTTGACTGCCTTTACTTTTGGGATTTTTGTGCCTTGAAGAAATGTATAGTTGCTGTAAATTATGAAATATTTCTTGAAAGACTATCCATTGCCTATGTACTGTCATACCTTGTAATATATTTTTCCAATCCACCTCACCCAATTTGCACCTTATACCTTCAATGTGAACAAAGGAAATTATGAACACCCTGACTTCAGATTGATTTACCTCACTTTCAAACATAGAGCAAAATTATGGGCACTCATCCGTAAGGGTTCTTTTACAACAAGATTATTAATTAGCCCTTTTTCATTACATAATATTAGATAGAAAATAGTTTGTTCTCTAGTCTGTTCCTCAACATGCTGCTCTAGAAAACTATCCCTAACAAACTGCAGAAACTTGTCCTCCGCAGCAATAGTCCTCATTAGGTTTCCCCAGTCTATATGCAGATGGAATTCACTCATGATTACTGTATTACCCATGACACATGCTTCTCTAATCTCCTGATTAATGCCTTGCCCCACACTACCACTACTGTTTGGTGGCCTATAAGCAACTCCTACCAATGTTTGCTGCCCTTTGCTGTTTCTTAGTTCCACTCAGATTCCACATTTTGTTCTTCCCATCTGAGATGCTCCCTTACTAATGTACTGATCCCGTCCCTTATCAGTGCAACGCCACCTCCTTTTCGTTTTTGCCTGTCCTTCCTAAATGTCGAATATCCTTGAACATTCAGTCCAATTCTTGGTCACCCTGTAGCCACGTTTCTCTTATGGCAATTAGATCATACCCATTTTCCTCTATTTGGGCCTTTAAGTCATCTACCTTGTTGCGAATGCTGTGTGCATTCAGGTAGAGAGCCATTAACCTTGTCTTCTTGGTGTTCTGCATTCTAAGCCTAGTTGATGCTCGCCTTTGTTTCGCCTGCCTTCTAATGTCACTTGGTACTTTTCTACCTCATGTTCCCAGCTTTACATGCTACCAGTTTGAGCTACCCCTCAGGTTCCCATAGCACATATAGAGAGGTGGTCACACCACAGCTGAAGGGACTTGAGGAAGGAAGGGAATGGGTGACCACCAGGCAGTCCAAGAGAAACAGGCAGTTAGTTCAGGTGTCCCCTGGGGTCCCACTTGTAAATTGGTATTCCATTTTGGGGGCTGATGAGGCTGGTTCCTCCAGGGAGTGCGGACAGAACCAAGCTTCTGGCACCGCAAGCAGCCTGTCTGCACAGGAAGGGGGAAAGAGAGGAAGAACAATAGTAATAGGGGATTCTATAGTCAGGGGAACAGATAGGCGCTACTGTGGCCGTCAACGTGACTCCAGGAGGGTGTGTTGCCTCCCTGGTACCAGGTCACTGAACGGCTGCAGGGCATCCTGAAGGGGGAGGGTGATAAGGCAGAGGTCATGGTACATGTTGGTACCAAGGACATAGGTAGAAAGAGGGATGAGGTCTTGCTTCAAGAATTCAGGGAGTTAGGCAGGACCTCTCGGGTTGTAATCTCTGGATTACTCCCAGTGCCACGTGCTAGCGAGTATAGAAATAGGAGAATAGCACAGATGAATGCGTGGCTTGAGTTGGTGCAGGAGGGAGGGTTTTAGATTCCTGGACCACTGGGATCGTTTCTGGGCAAGGTGGGACCTGGACAAGCGGGACGGTCTACATCTGAACCAGAGGGGGACTAACATCCTTTCTGGCGGGTTTGCTAGTGCTGTTGGGAGGTCTTAAACTAATTTGGCAGGGGGAGGGGACACAGGCTCCTAGCACAATAGGGACACAGCTAAGCACTGTGGCGCAGTGGTTAGCACCGCAGCCTCACAGCTCCAGGGACCCGGGTTCGATTCTGGGTACTGCCTGTGTGGAGTTTGCAAGTTCTCCCTGTGTCTGCGTGGGTTTTCCCCGGGTGCTCCGGTTTCCTCCCACAGCCAAAAGACTTGCAGGTGATAGGTAAATTGGCTGTTGTAAATTGCCCCTAGTGTAGGAAGGTGATAGGGAATATGGGATTACTGTAGGGTTAGCATAAATGGGTGGTTGTTGGTCGGCACAGACTCGGTGGGCCGAAGGGCCTGTTTCAGTGCTGTATCTCTAAAATAAAAAATTAAAAAAAAAATTAAGTCAGAGGGAATACAGCGGAAGTAAGTTTCAAGGGAGTAAGACCAAGATGGAAGGCCTCTACTTTAATGCCAGGAGTATTGCAGGTGAAACGGATGAGTTAAGGGCAATGATTGACATGTGGAATTGTGATATAGTAGCCATCACGGAGACATGGTTGAGGGCGGGGCAGGGTTGGCAGCTCAATATCCCGGGATATAGAATCTTCAGGCGAGACAGAGGAGGGGGTAAAAGAGGAGGGGGCATTGCAATATTAATTAAGGAGTCAGTTACTGCAGTAAGGAGAGATGGTATCTTGGAGGGGACATCAAATGAAGCTTTATGGGTAGAGTTTAGGAATAAAAAAGGGACAGCCACATTGCTAGGTGTTTATTATGGACCCCCAGATAGTCAGCGGGAAATTGAGGAGCAAATATGTGAGCAATTTTCAGAGGTGTGTAAAAATAATAGGGTAATTAGATTAGATTAGAGATACAGCACTGAAACAGGCCCTTCGGCCCACCGAGTCTGTGCCGAACATCAACCACCCATTTTTTATACTAATCCTACACTAATCCCATATTCCCAACAAACATCCCCACCTATCCCTATATTTCCCTACCACCTACCTACACTAGTGACAATTTATAATGGCCAATTTACCTATTAACCTGCAAGTCTTTTGGCTTGTGGGAGGAAACCGGAGCACCCGGAGAAAACCCACGCAGACACAGGGAGAACTTGCAAACTCCACACAGGCAGTACCCGGAATCGAACCCGGGTCCCTGGAGCTGTGAGGCTGCGGTGCTAACCACTGCGCCACTGTCATCTATATTAGGTGATTTCAACTTTCCCAAAATTAATTGGGATAGTCATCGTGTTCAGGGCTTAGATGGAGTGGAGTTCTTAAAATGTATACAGGGGAGAACTTTTTAGCTTAATATGTAGAGGATCCAACAAGGGAGGGCGCAGTGCTGGACCTAATTCTGGGGAATGAAGCCGGACATGTGGTTGATGTGTTGGTGGGGGAGCATTTTGGTGATAGCGACCATAACATGGTACAGTTTAAACTTGTTATGGAGAAAGAAATAGACAAGTTGCAAAAAAAAGGTTTTGAATTGGGGGAGAGCGAATTTTAGTAAAATAAGGCAAGGTAGACTGGAAAGAGTTACTTGTCGGGAAATCTACAGAAGAGCAGTGGAGAGCATTCAAAAAGGAAATGTGGAGGGTACAGGCCCAGCATGTTCCCTCTAGGATAATAGGTAGGAGCAACATGCCCAGAGAACCATGGATGAACAGAAACATTCAGGGTACGATGAGAAGGAAAAGAGAGGCTTTTAGCAAATACAAGGAGAGCAAATCAATGGAAGCATTAGTGGAGTACAGAAAGTGTAGGATGGAGCTTAAGAAAGCAATTAGGAGAGCAAAAAGGTGATATGAGAAAGCTCTGGCTGGTAACAGTAGGGAAAATCCCAAGATATTCCATAAGTATATCAATGGGAAGAGGATAACCAGGGAAAGAGTAGGACCCATTAGGGACCAAGGGGGAAATTTGTGGGTGGAGCCAGAGGACATTGGTAGTGTGTTGAACGAATACTTCACATTTGTCTTCACACAAGAGAATGAGGATGTACATATGGTAATTAGAGAGAGAGACTGTGAGGTTCTTGAGCAAATTGTCATAGGGAGTGACAAGGTATTGGAGGTTTTGGAAGGCTTAAAAGTGGACAAATCTCCAGGTCTGAACGATTTGTGTCCCAGGATGCTGTGGGAGGCGAGGGTGGGGATTGCAGGGGCTCTGACCCTAATTTTTAATTCCTCTCTGGCCACGGGGGAGATGCCAGAGGACTGGGGAACAGCTAATGTGGTCCCACTATTTAAGAAAGGTTGTAGAGATAAGCCAGGGAACTACAGACCAGTGAGTCTCACGTCAGTGGTAGGGAAACTATTGGAGAAAATTCTGAAGGAGAGAATCTATCTCCACTTGGCGAGGCAAAATTTGATTAGGAATAGTCAGCATGGCTTTGTCAGAGGGAGGTCATGCCTAACAAATTTGATTGAATTTTTTGAGCATGTGACCAGGTGTGCAGATGAGGGTTTGAGGGTCCACAACATGAGTTGATGTAGTTTACATGGATTTCAGCAAAGCCTTTGACAAGGTCCCACGTGGGAGACTTATCAAGAAAGCAAATGCACATGGGATACAAGGTAACTTGATAAGGTGGATTCAAAGTTGGCTTAGCTGTAGGAGACAAAGACTGATGATAGACGGTTGTCTTAGTGACTGGAAGCCAGTGTCCAGTGGCGTACCACAGGGATCTGTGCTGGGTCCCCTATTGTTAGTCATCTATGTCGTTTATATAAATGACAATGTGGGGGGTAGGATCAGTAAGTTCGCGGATGACACAAAGATTGGCCGAGTGATTAACAGTGAGGTGGAGTGTCTTAGGTTACAGGAAGACATAGACGGGATGGTCAAATGGGCAGAAAAGTGGCAGATGGAATTTAACACTGAAAAATGTGAGGTGATACACTTTGGAAGGAGCAATGTGACACGGAAGTATTGAATAAATGGCCGGACACTGGGAAGTTCCGAGGAACAAAGGGACCTTGGCGTGTTTGTCCATAGATTTCTGAAGGCAGAAGGGCAGGTTAATAGGGTGGTGAAAAAGGCATATGGGACACTTGCCTTTATCAATCAAGGCATAGCTTACACAAGCAGGGAGGTCATGTTGGAGTTGTACAGAACTTTGGTAAGGCCATAGCTGAAGTACTGTGTGCAATTCTGGTCGCCACATTACAGGAAGGGATGTGATTGCGTTGGAGGGGGTGCAGAGGCGATTCACCAGGATGGTGCCTGGGATGGAACATTTAAGCTATGAAGAGAGATTGGATAGGCTTGGATTGTTTTCGCTGGAGCAGAGAAGACTGAGGGGTGACCTGATCGAGGTGTACAAGATTATGAGGGGCATGGACAGGGTGGATAGGGAGCAGCTGTTCCCCTTAGTTGAGGTGTCAGTTACGAGGGGTCACAAGTTTAAGGTGAGGGGTGGGAAGTTTAAGGGGGATTTGAGGAAGAACTTTTTTACCCAGAGGGTAGTGACGGTCTAGAATGCCCTGCCTGGGAGGGTGGTAGATGCAGGTTGCCTCATCCTTTACAAAGTACCTGGATGAGCACTTGGCACATCATAACATTCAAGTCTATGGGCCAAGTGCTGGCAAATGGGATTAGGTAGACAGGTCAGGTGTTTTAATGCATCGGTGCAGACTTGATGGGCCGAAGAGCCTCTTCTGCACAGTATTATTT
Organism: Heterodontus francisci; assembly: GCF_036365525.1. Lineage (NCBI taxonomy): Eukaryota > Metazoa > Chordata > Chondrichthyes > Heterodontiformes > Heterodontidae > Heterodontus > Heterodontus francisci. Next base: position 105,975,885 of record NC_090371.1, read on the forward strand.
TGTGATTCTGTGAAGGAATTAAAATCAATCGCCTCGTTCAAACTGCCAAGTGCTGGCAAATGGGATTAGGTAGACAAGTCAAGTGTCTTTAATGTATCGGTGCATACTCAATGGGCCGAAGGGCCTCTTCTGCACTGTATTATTCTGTGATTCTGATTCTGACAAGCTAGCTTAAACCCTCCACAGCAGCACTAGCAGATCTCCCTGCGAGGATATTCATTCCGGCCCTGTTAAGGTGTAGCCTATCCATCTTGTACAGGTCCCACCTGCCCAGAACTGGTCCCAATTCCTCAGAAATCTGATGCCCTCCCTCCGACATCATTTCTCCAGCCGACTGTTCAATTGATCAATCCTTCTATTCCTCTGCTTACTAGCACATGGCACTGGGAGTAATCCTGAAATTACTGCTTTGGAGGTCCTGCTTTTTAATTTCCTTCCTGACTCCCTAAATTCTGCTTTCAAGACCTCATCCCTCTTCCTGTCTTTGTCATTGGTACCATTGTGGGTCACGACCTCTGGCTGTTCACCCTCCCCTAGAAGGATGGCCTGTACCTTGCCCATTGCGATCAGTGGAAGGGACATGTTGTTTGATATGGTCCGCCAGTCTTTTGGACATAGGAAAGAGTAGGACCCATTAGGGACCAAGGGGGAAATTTGTGGGTGGAGCCAGAGGACATTGGTAGGGTGTTGAACGAGTACTTCACATCTGTCTTCACCCAAGAGAATGAGGATGTAGATATGGAACTTAGAGAGAGAGACTGTGAGGGTCTTGAGCAAATTGTCATAGGGAGTGACAAGGTATTGTAGGTTTTGGAAGGCTTAAAAGTGGACAAATCTCCAGGTCCGGACGATTTGTGTCCCAGGATGCTGTGGGAGGCGAGGGTGGGGATTGCAGGGGCTCTGACCCTAATTTTTAATTCCTCTCTGGCCACGGGGGAGATGCCAGAGGACTGGAGAACAGCTAATGTGGTCCCACTATTTAAGAAAGGTTGTAGAGATAAGCCAGGGAACTACAGACCAGTGAGTCTCACGTCAGTGGTAGGGAAACTATTGGAGAAAATTCTGAAGGAGAGAATCTATCTCCACTTGGGGAGGCAAAATTTGATTAGGAATAGTCAGCATGGCTTTGTCAGAGGGAGGCCATGCCTAACAAATTTGAATTTTTTGAGCATGTGACCAGCTGTGTAGATGAGGGTAGTGCAGTTGATGTAGTTTACATGGATTTCAGCAAAACCTTTGACAAGGGCCCACATGGGAGACTTATCAAGAAAGCAAATGCACATGGGATACAAGGTAACTTGATGAGGTGGATTCAAAATTGACTTAGCTGTAAGAGTGATGACAGACGGCTGTTTTAGTGACTGGAAGCCAGTGTCCAGTGGCGTACCACGGATCTGTGCTGGGTCCTCTATTGTTTGTCATTTATGCAAACGACATAGATGACTATGTGGGGGGTAGGATCAGTACGTTCGCGGATGACACAAAGATTGGCCGAGTGGTTAACAGTGAGGTGGAGTGTCTTAGGTTACAGGAAGACATAGACGGGATGGTCAAATGGGCAGAAAAGTGGCAGATGGAATTTAACGCTGAAAAGTGTGAGGTGATACACTTTGGAAGGAGTAATGTGACGTGGAAGTATTCAATGAATGGCCTGACACTGGGACGTTCCGAGGAACAAAGGGACCTTGGCGTGTTTGTCCATAGATCTCTGAAGGCAGAAGGGCAGGTTAATAGGGTGGTGAAAAAGGCATATGGGACACTTGTTTTATAATAAACAATTTTTTTTGTTTATTGAAGAAACCTGGTTGGTATATTTTATCCCAGGATAAAACTACAGTTTATGATTGACTACATTGGTAAGTGGGAAAAAAAATATGTTGTGACCCGTGGAGAAGTGGAACTGGAATAAATAGGGTATTCCTCTCGCCTCGGTCGTAACACAATAACAGTGAGGCTACCAGCACTCACCGTTGTTCAAGAGTAAATCGAACAGCAACTTCCAGCGACCACAGTTAAGTGTCGAAACCAAGAAATTGCTGTCCATGTTGCGCTGCTCCTTCGCAAGTTTAGCTACAGTGGTATCTTGCATAGAGACTCGCCATTGAAGCACATAGAACGCGTGAAGTTGTTGTACTTACCCAGTATACATGCCAGAAAAAGTTAAGGCTCACTATCATGTAAGTTTGCACAAATCTGGAGTGTTCGTCTGTATTAAACTGATTTACACTAACCAGGTGTGCTCTAGTCTGAGCTGGTTAGTGCATGGGAAGAATGCCCATAAAAATCTGCTTTTATGCCTGGGTATGCATGGTCGTTTTGTAATCTTCCTCCATGGAGTGAGCGCAGCCTAGATTCAGCAATTAGAAAATGGTGATGTTAGCATTCTGGAAGGACATGATTAAATGGGCTGAAGGGCCTGTGCACCTAAACTTATGCTGTGATCCATTGAATAAACTGGATAAAATTTGTGCATGGATGTATATTCAAAGTTCAAGGATCAGGTGTGGGCTAATCTAGGCCATATTCAAGATGGCAAAGCTACAACACCTTGGATATCTTGAACACAGAAGCAGGGCATCTGGCCTAGGTATTAGCTGTGTCACTTTATATGACTGTGAATAACGGCTTCTGCTGGATTTTGATAAAAGGTTGATGGCGTTGTTCATTTCAGGCAGCAGCCTATCTTTGGATGAAATATGAAAAGAAAGCCCTTAACACACACCAACAAAACCTATGGTAATTATGTCTTCAAAGAAACATGTCAGGGACAATGTCCGTCCACATCAAGAAGCTGATTTCTTTTCAGACCAGGAGAAGAATTGCCTTATGAATGACATCTTTGTCGGGCTGTAAGCAGGGCCCAGAAAGAAAGAAGTCCACAGCCTCCTCCTCTTTAACTAAATCATTCCCAGGTGGAATTGGCTGCTGGGTTTGCCTACAGAAAAACTGTGACTACACTTCAAAATTTGGTTGCAGAGCACTTTGGAACTTTCTAAAGGTACGAAAGCTGCATCTATCAGTTTGACAGAAATGTGCCCAATCTTGTCAATTCCTGCATGAAAGAGATGATGGTGAAGAGCTGTGACCTACATCTTGTTGGTTTCCATCAAAATTTTGGGAGTGACTATCTCAGGACAGCTCTGGAGATATAATGACAAAAAGCCTTTTTAGTATCCAGGTTTATAAACCATAGGAAGGTATTTATTATCCAGCTGAATACTGTTATTCCTTTTCAAGCAATGATGGTCATCATCTACATTACAATGCTGCTTTCCTGCCCACCTCCTTTTTTTCCCCCAATGTTATCTCATTTTCAAACTGCTTGACTTATGTTTTATTGTGTTTCAGTACTCTTGATACCTATTTGACTTCAAGTGTAGGATCAGTAAAGTGAAGTCACTCTCTCCAGCTTTTGTCAGCATCTACATGCTCCTGGCCTCAAATCCATCAACGTTCTTGGTTGCTCCCGAGTCTAAATCCAGAGGTATGAAACCTCAGTGGCCTGTTCAGTCATGAGCTGAGCTTCCTCATACTTAGCTGGTCTTTTGCCAAGGCTGCCGCATTTTACCTGCATAACATTGTCTGCCTGTGTCTGTTCCTATGGCCAAAATCTTCCATACTTCCCTTTACTTCTCTGAAATTTGGTTACCGCTCATTCACTGTTCTCTACTCTCTAACCCTTCTTTCAGTCATCACATCCCTACACTGGAGTTCTCATCACTTTTTTTGGTCTGCCACCCTGTCTTCAAAAGCATCTTTAAAAATCTTTCTGTTCTATTGTGCCTTCAGCCATCCCACCCCCAATACTTGCTTGCTGCCCACTTTACTTTTGTCCGTTTTGACACTGACATGTTTTCTTTGTATGAGGAGAGCTGCAAGAACACAAGCTGCTTTTGTAATAATAGGGGCCTCAATGCTGCTTTATTTAAACAATAAACTTGGGACAATGGAGGAAGATTACAGAACGACCATCTACCCAGGCACAAAAGCAGATTTTATACATATTCTTTCCATGCACTAATTAACTGAGTCTAGTGCATACCTCAGTAATTTAAATCTATTTAATACATGGAAACAGACTGCACTATTAAATGAACAGTTGCACATCGCCTTGTAGTTGTAAATCAGAGAAAATTGGGAGTTGGATTCTTTGTTGCAATGTAAGTCCAAAATGACAAAACTATATTTAATATTTGCAGATAAGTAGCCACAATAAGAAATTTTTGTGTGGTATGTAAAGGCAAGTTTTTTTTCTTGGCCACTAACCAAGCATCATAATAAAATTTCTCAGTGCTAATGCAATGCCATTTTTCCTGACTGCAGTAATAAATTACATATTTTGTGTTCTGTTATTCAAATCAATATTTGTGCAGCACAGCAATCCTTGTGAGCTAACAATGCCTTGATTATCCTTGATTATATATTTTCTTAATTGCTGAAAAAAGTAGTAGGCTAACATTCCAGAGACCTTTCACTGTCACACAGCTTTATCTTCTGACATTGCTTTTTCAAATCAATTTTCTGGCTAGTTTGCCTTATGATAATCATTCTGTCATCTCATAGCTACTTTGTATTTATCAGAAACCTACAAAGGGAAGGAGAGGTGAACTGAAATCAGATGCTGCATAAAAAGGCTTTGATTTAGGAGGCATCTGTTTATTTTCCTACTCTTTCATTATATAAAATATTCTGTTGTTCCACTGCTTAATATTGCAAGATTTTAATATTTTCTTCATTTCCAAGTTTAACAATCACCTAAAAATTATTGTTTAAATCCAGCTATAAATAGTAAAATCTTACCTGGTTAAATACTTAAATAAATGGAATGATTTTTCATGAAGCATTGGAGCTGAAGACTTGAGGTGTCGATATCAAAAAGGAGGAGGTGTTGGGCGTCTTGAAAAACATTAAGGTAGATAAGTCCCCAGAGCCTGATGGGATCTACCCCAGAATACTGAGGGAGGCAAGGGAAGAAATTGCTGGGGCTTTGACAGAAATCTTTGTATCCTCATTGGCTACAAGTGAGGTCCAAGAGGACTGGAGAATAGCCAATGTTGTTCCTTTGTTTAAGAAGGGTAGCAAGGATAATTCAGGAAATTATCCGCCGGTGAGCCTTACGTCAGTGGTCGGGAAATTATTGGAGAGAATTCATCGGGACAGGATTTACTCCCATTTGGAAACAAATAGACTTATTAGCGAGAGGCAGCATGGTTTTGTGAAGGAGAGGTCGTGTCTCACTAACTTGATCGAGTTTTTTGAGGAAGTGACGAAGATGATTGATGAAGGAAGGACAGTGGATGTTGTCTACATGGACTTCAGTAAAGCCTTTGACACAGTCCCTCATGGCAGACTGGTACAAAAGGTGAAGTCACAGGGGATCAGAGGTGAGCTGGCAAGATGGATACTGAACTGACTCGGTCATAGAAGACAGAGGGTATCAGTGGAAGGGTGCTTTTCTGAATGGAGGACTGCAAGTAGTGGTGGTCTGCAGGGATCAGTGCTGGGACTTTTGCTCTTTGTAGTATATATAAATGATTTGGAGGAAAATGTAGCTGGTCGGATTAGTAAGTTTGAGGACAATACCAAGGTTGGTGGAGTTGCGGATAGTGATGAGGATTGTCAGAGGATACAGCAGGATTTCGATCGTTGGAGACTTGGGCGGAGAAATGGCAGATGGAGTTTAATCCGGACAAATGTGAGGTCGTGCATTTTGGAAGGTCTACTGCAGGTGGGATGTATAGAGTAAATGGCAGAACCCTTAGGAGTATTGACAGGCAGAGAGATATGGGCGTACAGGTCCACAGGCCACTGAAAGTAGCAACACAGGTGGATAAGGTAGTCAAGAAGGCATACGGCATGCTTGCTTTCATTGGTCGGGGCATTGAGTATAAAAATTGGCAAGTCATGCTGCAGCTGTACAGACCTTAGTTAGGCCACACTTGGAATATTGCGTACAATTCTGGTTGCCACACTACCAGAAGGATGTGGAGGCTTTGGAGAGGGTACAGAAGAGGTTTGCAGGATGTTGCCTGGTCTGGAGGGCATTAGCTGTGAGGAGAGGTTGGATAAACTCTGATTGTTTTCACTGAAACGACGGAGGTGGAGGGGCGACATGATAGAAGTTTACAAGTTATGAGTGACATGGACAGAGTGGATAGTCAGAAGCTTTTTCCCAGGGTGGAAGAGTCAGTCACCAGGGGACATAAGTTTAAGGTGCGAGGAGCAAAGTTTAGAGGGGATGTGCGAGGCAAGTTTTTTACACAGAGGGTGGTGAGTGCCTGGAACTTGCTGCCGGGCCAGGTGGTGGAAGCAGTTACGATAGCGACATTTAAGAGGCATCTTGACAAATATATGAATAGGTTGACAATAGAGGGATACGGACCCCGGCAGTGTAGGAGGTTATGGTTTAGACGGGCATCAAGATTGGCGCAGGCTTGGCGGGCCGAATGGCCTGTTCCTGTGCTGTACTGTTCTTTGTTCTTTGTATGTTCAGGTAATTCATTGTGATTTTCTTCAAAGTTAGATGGTTTATAAAATTGGTGATTGACTTGTTTGGTATTTGCAGGGTTTGGCTTTTGCTGGTAATTTCCAATCCCTTTCATAAGAATCCATACGTTTAACACCCAATATAAATACAAGTTGTTGTGAGAGACTTTTTAAAAAACTTGTGAAGATATTTTAAGGTGGTACTGATAAATCACCATATGGGAAATTTTTGGTTCTATTTTAATATTTAAATTAGTTAAATAAAATGGTTTCTTTAAATACTATTACATGGCTTTTTTGCTATAAATATTGAAATATAGATTCTCCAATAAATATACAAGGATATGCTTGTAAGAAGTCATTGATACTGGCTATTAATTGATTTGTTGTATACTGAGCTGGAGGTGGTATATGTCTGCATGGGGTGACCTTGATGGCCTAAATGTTTTTTTTTGTCCTTTTCATATATTCTAATGTTGCAGAGGCCTGAAGCCTTCAACAGATTTTGAATGGCTACATGTATATTTTAACTTAATTGAGGGCATTTAGGCCTGAGTGAAGATAGTCTGATCAGATGCTCCTGTAGTTAGGCATTCAGATATTCTCTCACTATTTTAGGTGCAATGATAGACTTTTCTCTGCAGTTGACCAGAGAAATATAGTTCCTTTGAAATTATCTAAACTCAATCATGTTCCATAGTCTTTAAAGATGTAAATAAAGTCATCTTTGGCCTCTGTGATTAATGAACTGAGAATATGCTTTTAACAGGTTTACTTCAAAGAAGCTGTTGGTTTCTCCTGATTTGTGGCGAGGGTTAAAACTGGTTGTTTGGTTGTGTACAATATTGCTCACTTCGAGCATGCTGTTATCATATGCATTTAGTGTATTGGTATAGGGCAGATGTGCTTTTTATTGTGCATGCTTCATTTATCGGATGACCTCTGAAATCATTGGAGAAATATCTAATATCTCGCAGGTTCAGGTGCTATCAAATAGTTTTTTTTTAAAGTGACAAATTGGAGTCATAGAGAGATACAGCACTGAAACAGGCCCTTTGGCCCACCGAGTCCGTGCCGACCAACAACCACCCACTTATACTAATCCTACATTAATCCCATATTCCCTACCACATCCCCACCTTCCCTCAATTTTCCTACCACCTACCTACATGAGGGGCAATTTACAATGGCCAATTTACCTATCAACCTGCAAGTCTTTGGCTGTGGGAGGAAACTGGAGCACCCAGCGAAAGCCCACGCAGTCACAGGGAGAACTTGCAAACTCCGCATAGGCAGTACCCAGAACTGAACCCGGGTCGCTGCAGCTGTGAGGCTGCTGTGCTAACCACTGCGCCAATGTGCTGCCCCAAAACAAATTGTTTTGTCATCTTTGTGCAATGCAAGTAAGGTATGTCAATTACTCTTGCATATAGAAAACATTATCAAATGACTTCAGCTCAATGGATTAATCTTATCATTGCATTCTTCAAAAGAAGATTGATGAATTGATCACAAGTGTCCAGTAATTTTTACTGTCCATTTGGAATTGAATGGCTATTTGGCTAACTTTTAGATTTTTTTGGCAAAAATTAAGGAGACCAATAACAAATAATTTGGTTGTAATCTGCTGACGTTGGAAGAAAATATGCCTATCGGTGTTTGTGGCTGTCATTGCTGCTCTGTTCTAATTAATGATACATCTATGTTCTCTCTGTGGCACTGAATGTAAGCCATCTTCAATTTCGATGAACAAATCCATGTTGGGTACCTTAATTGGTGTTATGTTTTTGAAATGCATACAAATGATTTTGCTTAAAACCAGTTCAGCTCATGGTAATTTATTTACAAAATATCATTATTTTAGTCTCATCAGATAATATATCAGAATGACATACCAGTTCGATGTACAGGATGCAAGACCAGATGATACTCCGATCTAGTATCTTGAACTGGAAGGGAAGCAGTGGAAGTAGTGTGCTTATCTTGTGACACTCTCCTCAGGAGACTCTTAACATACCAGTAGAATATAATAGAAATTTACTTGTTTCTGAAATTTTTCCAGTTTGTTTATAGACACGTACAATTCGTACAGTAACAAATTATTAAAATAATCTTCTCATTTTGCTTAAAAATAGTCGAGAATCTGCATATGAATGCTAATCTTTAAACAGTACATTGCTTTTGAATTGCATTTTGAATAATAAATAGTAAGTAAACTTAAATAATTTACATTGATCCGTACAATTATTTCCCAACTGCCACTCCTTTGCTGATGCTATTGGCTAGTACTGGCTTTTGTAGCCACTGGCCCATGTGGCCAGTCTTTGAAGCCATTCTTAGCAAGTTCCCAAAACTGCATTTGTTCTTTCAATAGTAAAATGTGGCAGTGATACCTTATCAGAGCATTTTGGACAAGATTGAATTAATGGAGATTGCTCTCTAATCGCCTCGTAAGTCCTTGTGCAGTTTTTTTCTGAACACTGATTTTGCAATCGGGGTTTGTGCTGCAGGATTATCAAATATAGCCTGATCTATAGATAAGGTTACTCCAATACAGTTGCAAATGCTTTGTGACTACCATCTTGTAGCTACTCATGCCTGATTGCACTTACTGGAAAAAAACTAAAAGGCTCTGAATATTATCTGTTCGTGAGGCTAAGTCACGGTTAGAAATTTTAAAAGTGTGCATTGCTGTTTTCTAGTGGAGACAATTGGCAGGATTTTATCCTGCCTTTGGAGATGGTAATGGGTACACAAAATGGCCAGGCATGGCATTGTCCTGGCCCCCTTCCATTTTGTCCAGAGTGGGAAGGCTGGCAGCTCTGGAGGTAGGAGCTTGTCCTTTCAAGGGACGGTGTCCCCGATGGTGAGCAGTTAATTGGCAATGGGGGTCCGATGGAGGGCTGAGGTGGGGTATTCTCCCCTGACTTTCGTCCCACCACCAGGACCCCCATCGTCGGGATAAAATCCAGGCCAATGTGTACAATTTCCCAACACATTTCACAAATATTAAAAAACAGTCTCGTAGGATAGTTTACAAATTTGTTTTTGCTATAAAAGTGATGGTAATAATTGCACTGTGGAGAATTGGAAATTTGAGTATTTCACCAGTGAAAATCTATGTAGTGTATATGTATGCTGGTATATGTGTGCTGGTGTATATTTGTCTAGAGTAGAAGAATTTGAAAAGATTAAGCTGTGAATTGAAATATTGTTTTTCAAAAACACTTCAGATCATTCATTGCAATACAGCCATTAACTGTGGCCCACAATAATATTGGGAAAAGTTGAAGTAAACATAGGGATGGATTCAGAGAGCCTTGGCAAGAGTGTTTAAAGAAGTTAAGCCTAGAGTTGTTAAAGGTGTGTGAGGGAGAGGGTGGGGTGAGGTAAGTTGGAGGCAAATAGTATCATAGAGAAAGGGAGATTGCTTTTTAAAAGGACTATCACTTTATTGAATAATGCTGGCAAATCCTTTAGTTTCTTTTTGCTGAACAATACAATGTGGTGATACACATTACATCTTAAAATCTTCATATCACATATGATGTCATACTGAAAACAGTGTGCTTGCTGTTCTATTATTCCTGCAATACAGAGGGTGCCTCTTCAGAAAGGCGAAGTATCATTCTGAAAAAAATATTGATAATGTTAAAGGGATCAGAAACGTATGGCATGATCATAAAGAGAAGTAAGAAATTATTAATTGGATACTTTGTTTAAAAATTTAAATAAATACCACATTCTGTCAGGTAATCATATCAGTTAATTTGCAGCAGGACAGGTGCATTGTGGGAGCTGTTTGACAAGAAATCTACGTGTCAGATAAATTGCACTCAGTTCATGGTTAAAATCAATGTAAACTTATTTGCTGAGTTTTTGTTTATCCCAGTTTCCAATTCAATGCACATACATCACCGACAAATTGTTTTCAGATGCCAGATTATGGACTATTTGAATACTGTCTCCTTTCGCAATAAAAGTGGGACATACAACATTAAGATGCAACTAAGCCTTTTAATAAACTCCAATCCATCAGTCGATTTGTACTTGGTTTTTGTTGAAAGAAGTAAAAAAAAAATCAGGCTGCTACGAAGGCATCTTATCAGCCTTGTGGGAATTTGCTTATCCTTCAGTTAGTATTAAAATCAAAAAGGATCAATGACGATATCCCTTTTGGCAAGTGAATTCAGCTTGGATCTCCTATCCTAATGTATCCCTGTGCTGCAATGTAGAATCTGGTAACTGTATTTGACAGCTTGAGAAATGTTGTATGTTCCATCTTAATTATTAAAGAAGTGTTGTGTGTCTGCTGATTACAATTGAATTGCCTGAAAGCATTGCTTTAGCTCTTCAGTCTCATTTTGATTTAAATGTTTCTTCCAGTTGTAGTTGTGCAGTAATGTTTGTGCATCGTGTCCACGTTCTCTTGCATCATGTGATACTGCAATATTAAGCTTAAGGATTTTAAAAAACCTTAATTTCTCCTTAATATAATACCATTTAGTTGTAAATTGAACAAGAAGTCCACAGACCTTTCTTTCTTTCTAGATGGATCAGCTACTTGGTGGTATAATCGAGATGTGGGTTGACCGAATGGATAACATTACACAACCAGAGAGACGGAAACTTTCTGCTTTGGCATTACTTTCACTCTTACCTTCAGAAAACAGGTAAATAAGTTTTCTCTTGGCACAACCTAGTCTTCATGTCCTGATTAAAGAGTGTACTTATTTGAGATTTCAGTTGAAAAGTGCATGACGTGTTGAGGTGGTTATAATGAAGAAGGTTTTGTATTGTCTTTGTGTATGAGATTGTTTGCAATTTACTGTTTAACACTCCATTTTCGAAAAAGAACATCCGGAGAAGGTGAGGTTGGTTTGAAAGGTTCAAAATTTGCTGTACGTGGTGACTTTTGAGGTAATTGCAATGTATTGACTATTAAGAACAAATGTTTAAGACACAAAGAATGGCTGTGGTTCATTTTGTGAAATGAGAAAGCATACCTTTGTATTTAAAAATAAATGGATGAATCTTCTGTGGATTTCTCATTGCATTATATTTGGTTCATAAAATCCTGAAAACCTAAATAGTGATTAGACTATAAGGAAACAATGGCTCAGATTTTGCTGTCAGCGGCAAAGCAATGACACTCGTAGCTGACCTCTAAGAAAGCTGCCAGCAAAGATTTAGTGATCTCTGAGGCATGTATTTCACCCTTCCCAATGTTAATTTGAATCTGGCACCAAGTCAGGGGGATTTCCAAGTATCCAGCAACAGTGATGTCATCAAACAGGGTAGCAGCCAATCACATTGAAGAATTTTCAAGACAGCAGCCCAGAAAGTAAAATGCCCTGGCAATCCTTCACTTGTTGTAAATTTTACAGTGAGTGAAATAAATATTGAGACATACCTAGTAGAAGCTGAAATATATATGAACTTGATTAATTTTATTATTTTAAACTGTGGAATTTTTTTAGCATAACCGGAAAAATTTGACATTTACACAGATACAAGATTAGTTTTCCAGGGCTTGAGAGGTTCTTCAGTTATGACTTAGGATGTTGTTAAGAACCCAGTTACACTTCCACAACAAAGTGTAACCTTTTAAGAGATTTTACAGTAATATTACAGCATAAAAGTGGAAGTTCTTGTCAGTTCAGTGATTTCCAAAGATTGCTCTCTGCGGGGACTTCTGCGCATCCTGTGGAGAAGCAGGGAATGTCTGATGGCAACTGCTGCAATTCCATGTTTAACTGCACATGTGTGGATGCCAGCAGTTGCTGTCAGTTTCACAGTAACTGTGGCGAACGCTAACAGTTTCACTGTTGTCTGTTGTTACAACAGCAAAATAACATTTCAAGAAATCTTGCTATAACTTTTGTATGTGTCCTTTACAAAAATTATCAGTTGCTAGCAGATCATTTTTGAATAATTTTTGGTCAGATTACAATCATGACCACTTAAGGAAGTTGTCATGGAAATGTTTTTTTTTCTCTCTTTTAAAACTAAAGGGATTCTGTGTGCCTTTAAGATTGAGAGCAGTTTTTATATTCTCTGGAAACAGTGTGCGAGCTGCAAACCTGTTTCCTAGGCAACAGCAAGCAAGAGATCACATGCCGCATTGTATCAGTTTGACTGTGTGTAAAGACTGGCTAGAACTGGTTTGATCTAGCAAAGTGTGCTTTCCTTGAAGGATGAATTTGTGCCTCCTTCAGCAGAAAATCTACATTGGCCTACAGGCTGTGTTTCACCTAAAGAGGAAAAGACCCTGGGAAAGGAATCTTTGCATTATTGGAGGTAGCAAATTCCTTTTTACTCCTGTCTCTAAGAAGTCGCTGCCTCTGGAGTGACTTTCTGTTGTCTTTTGTGTTTCTGGGAGTTCTGGAAACTCAGTAAAGATTCTCCTGAGAGACTGCTAAGTTAAATCTAAATCCACCTGTTGTTATACTCGTTGAAAGATCTGCATGATGCCTGCTGCAGCCGAAGTGCGGTGAATGTCTATCATTACAGACTGTTCATCAAACTCGCCTGGAGACTTTGAGTGGCATCTGACTATTTGACTCTGGGACATCACACCAAACCAGGAACGTAACCCACCAAGACTTTCAACGCAGTCGTTTTACTATTACTAAGAAACCGCTCTAATTTAAAACATCATTTTAGTAGCGGTTAACTGTTGGTTTTTGAATGTATGTGTGTGCGCATTAGGGTTAGGAGGAATAGGAGGTTATAAAGTCTTTTCAGACATAGATTTATCTCAGTACTGTTTAAGATTTGGTTTAGTAATGAATAGTTAATTTGTTGTTTAAAGCTACTTGGTTTGGTGTATTTTATTCTGCTGGTTAATAAAGTGTTTAATTTGGCTGATTTCTGGGAGGTGGGAAATTTGAATAATATGCTGTGACCTGTGGAGTAACGGGACTGAATTAACAGTGCCTTACTCCTGCCTCGGTCATAACAGCAGTATACTGATAAGGTCAGTTCATATGAGTGCACCAGTTTCTTTAATATTTGCATTGTAACATCTGACAAATTAGTCTGCAGAATGGAGCGGTTAGAGGAGTATTCTTTGGTTTTGCTGTGTGTAATTATTTAAAGTAGCTGAATTCTTATAACTATTTTGTAGGTACTAAACTGCATCATTGATGTCAAGTTATTGACCTACTCAATTGCTTTCAATTGAAATTTGTGGGGTTTTTTTCTCTTGAAAAAGAGGCCTTTTTCAATGTGAATAAATTTATTGCAAATCAGGACTGTTATTTTGATACTGGATGGTATGTTTTTTTTATTCATTCATGGGGATGTGAGTGTCGTAGGCTAGGCCAGCATTTATTGCCCATCCTGAATTGCCCTTGAGAAGGTGGTGGTGAGCTGCCTTCTTGAACTGCTGCAGTCCATGTGGTGTAGGTACACCCACAGTGCCAATGGGAAGGGAGTTCCAGGAATTTGACCCAGCGTCAGTGAAGGAACGGTGATGTAGTTCCAAGTCAGGATGGTGTGTGACTTGGAGGGGAACTTGCAGGTGGTGGTGTTCCCATGCATTTGCTGCCCTTGTCCTTCTAGTTGGTAGAGGTCGCTGGTTTGGAAGGTGCTGTCTAAGGAGCTTTCGTGCATTGTTGCAGTACACACTGGTGTAGAGAGTGAATGTTTATGGATGGCGTGTCAATCAAGCGGGCTGCTTTGTCCTGGATGGTGTCGAGTTTCTTGAGTGTTGTTGGAGCTGCACCCATCCAGGCAGGGGGAGAGTATTCGATCACACTCCTGACTTGTGCCTTGTAGATGGTGGACAGGCTTTGAGCAGTCAGGAGGTGAGTTACTCGCCACGGGATTCCTAACCTTTGACTTGCTCTTGTAGCCGCGGTATTTATATGGCTACTCCAGTTCAGTTTCTTGTTAATGGTAACCCCCAGGATGTTGATAGTGGGGGATTCAGCGATCGTAATACTATTGAATGTCATGGGGAGATGGTTAGATTCCCTCTTGTTGGAGATGGTTATTGCCTGGCATTTGTGTGGCGCGAATGTTACTTGCCACTTATCAGCCCATGCCTGGATATTGTCCAGGTCTTGCTGCATTTCTACATGGCCTCCTTCAGTGTCTGATGAGTCACGAATGGTGCTGAACATTGTGCAATCATCAGCAAACATCCCTACTTCTGACCTCAAGATAGAAGGAAGGTCATTGATGAAGCAGCTGAAGATGTTTCGGCCTAGGACACTACCCTGAGGAACTCCTGCAGTGATGTCCTGGAGCTCAGATGATTGACCTCCAACAACCATAACCATCTTCCTTTGCGCTAGTTATGACTCCAACCAGCAGAGAGTTTCCCCCTAATTCCCATTGACTTCAGTTTTGCTGGGGTTCCTTGATGCCATATTCGGTCAAATGCTGTCTTGATGTCAAGGGCAGTCACTCTCAGCTCAACTCTTGAGTTCAGCTCTTTTGTCCTTGTTTGAACCCAGGCTGTAATGAGGTCAGGAGCTAAGGGGCCTTGGCAGAACGCAAACTGAGCGTCACAGAGCAGGCTATTGCTGTGCAAGTGCCGCTTGATAGCACTGTCGATGACATCTTCGATTGCTTTACTAATGATTGAGTGTTGACTGATGGGGCGGTAATTGGCCGGGTTGGACGTGCCCTGCTTTTTGTGTACAGGACATGCCTGGGCAATTTTCCACATTTGCAGGGTAGATGCCAGTGTTGTAGCTGTACTGGAACAGCTTGGCTAGGGGCGCAGCAAGTTCTGGAGCACAGGTCTTCAGTACTAATGCCGGAATGTTGTCAGGGCCCATAGCCTTTGCAGTATCCAATGCCTTCAGTCGTTTCTTGATGTCACTCGGAGCGAATCGAATTGGCTGAAGTCTGGCATCTGTGATTAGTTTTTTTTTTAGAGGTACAGCACTGAAACAGGCCCTTCGGCCCACCGAGTCTGTGCCGACCATCAACCACCCATTTATACTAATCCTACACTAATCCCATATTCCTACCACATCCCCACCTGTCCCTATATTTCCCTACCACATACCTATACTCGGGGCAATTTATAATGGCCAATTTACCTACCAATCTGCAAGTCTTTTGGCTTGTGGGAGGAAACTGGAGCACTGGGAGAAAACCCACGCAGACACAGGGAGAACTTGAAAACTCCACACAGGCAGTACCCAGAATTGAACACGGGTCGCTGGAGCTGTGAGGCTGCGGTGCTCACCACTGCACCACTGTGCCGCCCCAAATGTGATGCTGGGGACTTCAGGAGGAGGCAGAGATGGATTAACTTGACACTTCTGGCTGAGTATTGTTGTAAATGCTTCAGCCTTATCTTTTCCACTGATGTGCTGGTCTCCCCCATCACTGAGGATGGGGATATTTGTGGAGCCACCTTACCCAGTTAATTGTTTAATTGTCCACCACCATTCACGGCTATTGTTATTGTTAGATATCTGTCTTTGCACTGGGGTTTGCAATGATGCTGGCCAAATCAACTAAATGTTAAATTGTATATGTCTTAATAACATCCAACAGGACCTTTGCTCACCCAGTCTTCTTTATTATGTTTAGGGTGGTTGGGTACTCTAGCTGCAGCATTATATGCATTTGTTTGCTTTTAGTTAGTATAAACACATATAGTTAAGCGGTGGCTCTCAGTATTTGGTGTGTTAGAAATAAATTGAAAATATACTGTGATAACTTGTCACCATCGCGAATTTCATATTTTGTCGTACTTGGTGAACTGGTAATGTGCAACATTAGACAGCAAGCTGGAACTGAAAGCACTTGTCGACTGCTGTTCAAAATACATAAGATTTGAGTTTTCCATGTCTATTGCTGGTGAGATCACAGATGAAGACACTTTGATGTTGGCGAGAACCTTAGACAATGCTTACATTTGCCTGAACTTTGTACTATCACTGATTTTGGTTACTGAATCCATTAGTTCGACTGATGTTTTTGAAGATTTGTGTTGCTCATTAAACTCGTATTGAAGGCAATACATGTGGGTTTAAGGATTCAGATATGCTGATTTTTGTGCAGCCTTTTATTCTGGATGGACATTAAAATAAACTTAATTGTTGACTGAAAACGATAGCAAAAGAAATTTTCCTTTCTCACAGAATTCTGTGTTTTTGGTGATTGGTATAGAGCAGTCCTAGTCTGAAATTATTCTATAAGTGTCAGAGAGAACTTGTAACTTTTTAAGAATTTATTTCACATGGGTTTATAAGGAAAACCATCTGTGCTAACCTCTGTAGATAACTTGGGTTCTCATTTATGAACCATAGAGCCATAGAAAAGTTATGGCACAGAAAGAGACCATTCAGCCCATCATGTCTGCACTGGCTGAAAAAACTAGCTGCCCAATCTTATCCCAACTTCCAATACCTGGTCCGCAACCTTGCAGGTGCAGGTCCACGTACCTTTTAAATGAGTTGAGGGTTTCTGCCTCCACCACCCATCCGGGCAGTGAATTCCAGTCACCTCTGGGTGAAAAACATTCTCCTCATGTTCCCTCTAATCCTTCTACCAATCACCTTAAATCTGTGCCCTCTGGTAATTGACCTCTCTGCTAGGGGAAACAGGTCCTTCCTGTCTACTCTATCTAGACCCCTGATAATTTTGTACACCTCAATTAAGTCACCCCTAAGCCCCCTCTGTTCAAAGGAAAACAACCCTAGCCTATCCAAGCTTTCCTCATAGCTGCAACTTTCAAGCCCTGGCAACATTCTTGTAAAACTCCTCAATACTCTCTCCAGAGCAATTATGTTTTTCCTGTAATGTGGTGCCCAGAACTCGATGCAGTACTCCAGTTGTGGCCTAACCAGCGTTTTCTACAGTTCCAGCATTACATCCCTGCTTTTGTATTCTATACCTCAGCCAATAAAGGAAAGCATTCCATATGCTTTCTTCACTTTATTTCCCTGTCCTGCCACCTTCAGGGACCTGTGGGCATGCACTCCAAGGTCTCTCACTTCTTCCACCCCTCTTACTATCCTCCCGTTTATTTTATATTCCCTCGCTTTGTTTGCCCTCCCCAAATGCATTTCCTCACACTTCTCCGGATTGAATTCCCTTTACCACTTTTCCGCCCACTCAACCAAACCATTGATATCATTCTGGAGTCTACAGCTATCCTCTCCACGATCAACTACATTGCCAATTTGCCCACCACCAAGGTCAGACTTACCAGCCTATAATTATCTGGCCTCTCCCTCTGGAAATTTCCCCATCATGCTTCCCACATTTAAGTCCAGATCATTAATATATGCCACAAACGGCAAGGGACCCAACACTGAGGCTTGTGGAAGGCCACTGGAAACTGCCTTCCATTCGCAAAAACATCCGTCGACCACTACCCTTTGTTTTCTGTCACTGAGCCAATTTTGGATCCAACTTGTCACATTCTCCTGTATCCTATGGGCTTTTATTTTTCTGACCAGCCTGCCACGTGGGACTTCGTCAGATGCCTTACTAAAATCCATGTAGCCAACATCCACTGCACTACCCTCATCAATCCTCTTCGTTACTTCCTCAAAAATTTCAATTAAGTTAGTAAGACATGACCTTCCCTTAACAAATCCATGCTGACTATCCCTAAGTGGCAGTTTATCCTATCTTTCAGAATTGATTCTAATAATTTGCCCACCACCGAGGTCAGACTGACCGACCTATAATTATTTGGCCTATCCCTCGGACCCTTTTTAAACAATTGTAAAATCTTCTCAGACCTCCAATCCTCTGGTATCTCGCCTGGATCTAGTGAGGATTTGAAGATGATCCTCAGAGCATCCATTATTTCCTCCCTGTCTTCCTTTAACAACTTGGGAAGCAATCCATCTGGCCCTGGTGATATATCCACTTTCAAGGCTGTCAGACCCTCTCGTACTTCCTCTCTCATTATGCTTATCATATCTAATATCTCACACTACTCCTCTTTTACTACAATGTCTGCATCATCCCTCTCCTTTGTCGTAGAGAGACATAGAGTTATACAGCACAGAAACAGGCCCTTCGTGTCCGTGCCAGCCATCAAGCACCGAACTACTCTAATCCCTTTGTGAAGACTTGAGACAAAAAACCTCATGAAGAACCCTGCCCACATCTTCTGCATCTATGCATAAGTTCCCTTGTAAATCTCTGGTAGGTCATACCCTTTCCTTAGTTATACTGTTGCTCTTAATGTACTGATAAAAGATCTTTGGGTTTTTCTTGATTTTACCTGCCCATAATTTTTCATGTCCTCTCTTTGCTTTCCTAATATTCTTTTTTACTTCACCCCTGCCCTTTCTATAATCCTCTAGGCTTTCTAAAGTATTAAGTTTTTTGTGACTGTCATAAGCTTTCTTTTTCTGCTTTATCTTACCCTGTCTGCTTCTAGATAACCAGGGGGCTCTAGATTTGGCAGTACCACTCTTTTTCTTTGTGGGGACATGTCTATGCTGTGCTTGTAGTATCTAGCTTTTGAATGCCTCCCACTGGTTTGCTGCTCATTTTCCTTCAAGTAGCTGCATCCAGTCTACTTTTGCCAGATCACCTCTCAGCTTCGTAAAGTTTGCCTTACCCCAATTTAGAACTTTTACTCCTGTTCCATCTTTGTCGTTTTCCATGATTATGCTAAAACTAACGATTATGGTCACTATCTTCAAAATGGTCACCCACTGCTACTTCATCCACTTGCCCAACTTCATTTCCAAAGACTAAATCTAGCATTGCGGTCCCTCTCATTGGGCTTGTTACGTGCTGGCTAAAAAGGTTCTCTTGAATGCGGTTCAAGAATTTTGTGCCCTCTGTGCCCTTCACATTGTTTGTATCCAGTTGATATTAGGGTAGTTGAAATCCTGGACTATTATTGCCTTATTGTTTTTGCACTCAGGAATTTGCCTACATATTTGTCCTTCTATCTCCCTCTCACTATTTGGGGGTCTCTAGTACACTCCTAGTAGTGTGGCTGCCCCTTTTTTATTTCTGAGCTCAACCCATATGGCCTCATTTGATTCATTTAGCATATCATTCCTCCTCACAGCTGTTATTGATTCCTTAACTAATCATGCTACACCCCCTCCTTTTTTTTATCCTCCCATCTATCCCACCTGAAAACTATATCCAGGGATGTTCTGCCATATTTGCCCCTCTTTAAGCCAAGTTTCCATTATAGCATTTATATCATATTACCATGTATCTATCTGTGCCCTCATTTCATCAGCTTTATTTGCTATACTCCTTGCATTTAAATAAATTCCTGTGCTACACGCTTTTTAACCTTTGCTTCGGAACATAGGAGCAGGAGTAGGCCATTCAGCCCATCCAGTCTGCCCTGCCATTCAATATGATCATGGCTGATCTTCCACTTCAGTGCCTTTTACCCACACTATCCTCATATCCCCTTATGTCATTTGTATTTAGAAGTCTGTCAATCTCTGGTTTAAACATAATCAATGACTGAGCTTCCACAGCCCTCTGGGGTAGAGAATTCCAAGGATTCACAACCCTCTGAGTAAAGAATTTTCTCCTCATCTCTGTCAGAAGTGGCTTCCCCCTTATTTTGAAATAGTGTCCCCTGGTTCTAAACTACCCAACCAGATTAAACATTTTAGCTGCATCTACCCTGTCTATCCCTTTAAGTATTTTGTAGGCTTCAATGAGATCGCCTCTCTTTGAAACTCTAGAGAATACAAACCCAGATTCCCCCAAATCTCTCTTTATAGGACAGTCCTGCCATCCCAGGAACAAGTCTGGTGCACATTCATTGTAC
Organism: Heterodontus francisci; assembly: GCF_036365525.1. Classification (NCBI taxonomy): domain Eukaryota; kingdom Metazoa; phylum Chordata; class Chondrichthyes; order Heterodontiformes; family Heterodontidae; genus Heterodontus; species Heterodontus francisci. The sequence goes on from NC_090371.1 coordinate 105,996,118, forward strand.
TCCCTCTATGCCAATAATATCCTTCCTAAGGTAAGGGGACCAGAACTGCACACGGTACTCCAGGTGCGGTCTGACCAAGGTTCTATACAATTGAAGTAAGACTTCAGTACTCAAATCCTTTTGCGATAAAGGCTAACATACCATTAGCCTTCTTAACTGCTTGCTGCACCTGCATGTTAGCTTTCAGTGACTTATTGACGAGGGCACTCAGGTCCCTTTGTATATCTACACTTTCTAATCTCCTCTTCTGTCTTTCAGCGCCGCTCGCTAATTTACTGTCTCCTGTTCCCTGCCCTGAATTTGTCCTATCTGAAACTGCCCAAAGATTCCCATTCCCCTGTCAAACTAGTTTAAACCATCCCCAGCAAGACTAGCAAACCTTCCTGCAAGGATATTCATCAGTCCTGTTCAGGTGTAGACCGTCTGGTTTGTGCAGGTCCCACCATCCCCAGAAACTGTCCCAATGCCCCAGACATCTGAAGCCCTCCCTCCTGCACCATCTTCCAGCCACACATTCATCTGGTGTATTCTCCGATTTCTATACTCACCAGCACGTGCCCTTGGGACTTTTTTTTATTCATTCATGGGATGTGGGCGACGCTGGCCAGGCCAACATTTATTGTCCATCCCTAATTGCCCATGAGAAGGTGGTGGTGAGCTGCTTTCTTGAACTGCTGCAGTCCATTTGGGGTAGGTACACCCACAGTGCTGTTAGGAAGGGAGTTCCAGGATTTTGACCCAGCAACAGTGAAGGAACGGCGATATAGTTCAAAGTCAGGATGGTGTGTGAGTTGGAGGGGAACTTGCAGGTGGTGGTGTTCCCATGTATTTGCTGCCCTTGTCCTTCTAGTTGGTAGAGGTCGCGGGTTTGGAAGGTGCTATCAAAGGAGCCTTGGTGCATTGCTGCAGTGCATCTTGCAGTTCACACTGCTGCCACTGTACGTCGGTGGTGGAGGGAGTGAATGTTTGTAGATGGGGTGCCAATCAAGCGGGCTGCTTCGTCCTGGATGGTGTCGAGCTTCTTGAGTGTTGTTGGAGCTGTACCCATCCAGGCAAGTGGAGAGTATTCCATCACACTGCTGACTTGTGCCTTGTAGATGGTGGACAGGCTTTGGGGAGTCAGGAGGTGAGTTACTCGCCTCAGGATACCGAGCCTCTGAACTGCTCTTGTAGCCACGGTATTTATATGGCTACTCCAGTTCAGTTTCTGGTCAATGGTAGCCCCGAGGATGTTGATGGTGGGGGATTCAGCGATGGTACAAAGAACAAAGAACAGTAGCGCACAGGCACAGGTCATTCGGCCCTCCAAGCCTGCGCCGATCTTGATGCCTGCCTAAACTAACACCTTCCCTCTATTCCCATCCTATTCATGTATTTGTCAAGATGCCTCTTAAACGTCGCTATCGTACCTGCTTCCACCACCTCCCCCGGCAGCAGGTTCCAGGCACTCACCACCCTCTGTGCAAAGTACTTGCCTCGCACATCCCCTCTAAATTTTGCCCCTCGCACCTTCAACCTATGTCCCCTGGTAACTGACTCTTCCACCCTGGGGAAAAGGTTCTGACTATCCACTCTGTCCATGCCGCTTATAACTTTGTAAACCTCTTTCATGTCGCCCCTCCACCTCCGTCGTTCCAGTGAAAACAATCAGAGTCTATCCAACCTCTCCTCACAGCTAATGCCCTCCAGACCAGGCAACATCCTGATAAACCTCTTTTGTACCCTCTCCAAAGCCTCCACGTCCTTCTGGTAGTGTGGTGACCAGAATTGCACACAATATTCCAAGTGTGGCCGAACTAAAGTTCTGGACAGCTGCAGCATGACTTGCCAATTTTTATACTATATGCCCCGACCGATGAAGGCAAGCATGCCGTATGCCTTCTTGACTACCTTATCCACCTGCGTTGCCACTTTCAGTGCACCTGTACGCCCAGATCTCTTTGCCTGTCAATACTCCTAAGGGTTCTGCCATTTACTCTATACTTCCCACCTGCATTAGATCTTCCAAAATGCATTACCTCACATTTGTCAGGATTAAACTCCATCTGCCATTTCTCCGCCCAAGTCTCCAACCGATCTATATCCTGCTGTATCCTCTGACAATCCTCATCACTGCCCGCAACTCCACCAACCTTTGTGTCGTCCGCAAACTTACGAATCAGACCAGCTACATTTTCCTCCAAATCATTTATATATACTACAAACAGCAAAGTTCCCAGCACTGATCCCTGCGGAACACCACTAGTCACATCCCTCCATTCAGAAAAGCACCCTTCCACTGCTACTCTCTGTCATCTATGACCGAGCCAGTTCTGTATCCATCTTGCCAGCTCCCCTCTGATCCCGTGTGACTTCACCTTTTGCACCAGTCTGCCATGCGGGACCTTGTCAAAGGCTTTACTGAAGTCCATATAGATAACATCCACTACCCTTCCTTCATCAATCATCTTCGCCACTTCCTCAAAAAACTCAATCAAGTTAGTGAGACACGACTTCCCCTTCACAAAACCACGCTGCCTCTTGCTAATATGTCCATTTGTTTCCAAATGGGAGTAAATCCTGTCCCGATGAATTCTCTCCAATAATTTCACTACCACTGACGTAAGGCTCACCGGCCTATAATTTCCTGAATTATCCTTGCTACCCTTCTTAACCAAGACAACCACATTGGCTATTCTTCAGTCCTCTGGGACCTCACCTGGAGCCAATGAGGATGCAAAGATTTCTGTCAAGGCCCCACCAATTTCTTCCCTTGCCGCCCTCAGTATTCTGGGGAAGATCCCATCAGGCCCTGGGGACCTATCTACCTTAATGCTTTACAAGACACCCAACACCACCTCCTTTTTGATAATGAGATGACTGAGACGATACACTCCCTTCCCTAGGCTCATCATCCACCAGGTCCTTCTCCTTGGTGAATACTAATGCAAAGTACTCATTTAGTACCTCGCCCATTTCCTCTGGCTCCACACATAGATTCCCTTCTCTGTCTTTGAGTGGGCCAACCCTTTCCCTGGTTACCCTCTTGCTCTTTATATACGTATAAAAAGCCTTGGGATTTTCCTTAATCCTGTTTGCCAATGACTTCTCATAACCCCTTTCAGCCCTCCTGACTTCTTGCTTAAGTTCCTTCCTACTGTCTTTATATTCCTCAAGGGATTCGTCTGTTCCTAGCCTTCCAGCCCTTACGAATGCTTCCTTTTTCTTTTTGACGAGGCTCACAATATCCCGCGTTATCCAAGGTTCCCGAAACTTGCCAAACTTATCCTTCCTCACAGGAACATGCTGGTCCTGGATTCTAATCAACTGACATTTGAAAGACTCCCACATGTCAGATGTTGATTTACCCTCAAATAGCCACCCCCAATCTAAATTCTTCAGTTTTTGCCTAATATTGTTATAATTAGCCTTCCCCCAGTTTAGCACCTTCACCCGAGGACTACTCTTATCCTTATCCACAAGTACCTTAAAACTTATGGAATTATGGTCTCTTCCCGAAATGCTCCCCTACTGAAACTTCGACCACCTGGCCGGGCTCATTCCCCAATACCAGGTCCAGTACGACCCCATCCCTAGTTGGACTATCTACGTATTATTTCAGGAAGCCCTCCTGGATGCTCCTTACAAATTCTGCCCCATCGAAGCCCCTAGCACTAAGTGAGTCCCAGTCAATATAGGGGAAGTTAAAATCACCCACCACTACAACCCTGTTACCTTTACATCTTTCCAAAATCTGTCTACATATCTGCTCCTCTACCTCCCGCTGGCTTTTGGGAGGCCTGTAGTAAACCCCCATCATCGTGACTGCACCTTTCCTATTCCTGAGCTCCACCCATATTGCCTCGCTGCATGACCCCTCCGAGGTGTCCTCCCGCAGTACAGTTGTGATATTCTCCTTAATCAGTAATGCAACTCCCCCACCCCTTTTACATCCCCCTCTATCCCGCCTGAAGCTTCTAAATCCTGGAACATTTAGCTGCCAATCCTGTCCTTCCCTCAGCCAAGTCTCTGTAATAGCAACAACATCATAGTTCCAAGTACTAATCCAAGCTCTAAGTTCATCTGCCTTACCTTTTTATTTTATTTATAGTTACAGATAGAGCACTGAAACAGGCCCTTCGGCCCACCGAGTCTGTGCTGACCAACAACCACCCACTTATACTAACCCTACAGTAATCCCATATTCCCTATCACCTCCCTACACTAGGGACAATTTACAACGGCCAATTTACCTATCACCAGCAAGTCTTTTGGATGTGGGAGGAAACCGGAGCACCCGGTGAAAACCCACACAGACACAGGGAGAACTTGCAAACTACACACAGGCAGTACCCAGAATCGAACCCAGGTCCCTGGAGCTGTGAGGCTGCGGTGCTCAGCACTGTGCCACCCTGTTACTTGTTATACTTCTCGCATTGAAACAAATGCACTTCAGACCACCAGTCCCGCGGTGCTCCGCAACATCTCCCTGCCTGTTCTTCCTCTTAGTCTTCCTTTGCGCTAGGTATGACCCCAGCCAGCGGAGGGTTTTCCCCCTGATTCCCATTGACCTCAGTTTTGCTAGGGCTCCTTGATGCCATACTCGGTCAAATGTTTTTTGATGTCAAGGGCAGTCACTCTCACCTCAGCGCTTGAGTTCAGCTCCTTTGTCCATGTTTGAACCAAGGCTGTAATGAGGTCAGGAGCTGAGTGGCCCTGGCGGAACCCGAACTGAGCGTCACTGAGCAGGTTATTGTTAAGCAAGTGCCGCTTGATGGCACTGTTGATGATGCCTACCATCACTTTACTGATGGTTGAGAGTAGGCTGATGGGGCGGTAATTGGCCGGGTTGGACTTGTCCCGCATTTTGTGTGCTAAGATCAAGTGTAGTATCTGTTCTTATCAGTGCTTATTTGATTGAGAAGAGATCATGATCATTGCCTTTTGATCCTGGGGAAGCTTTGAGTAAAATGGCTAAAACCAATTTTCGAGCTTCGGGCCAGAAAGTGCGCAGCACCGTTCGGGTGGTCGTGAAGGACAAGGAAGGAGATGCACCGGTCGATCGCACCTTCTTCATCAAGAAAATTCTCTTCGATAGCTGCGGATTTCAAGCGACGGACGTCTTCTGCCTGCAGGATTTCCCCAGCAGTGGATACTTCGACGTGACGTTCCGAAACGTGGCGGGAAGCATCAAGTTCCTGAAGGCGTTCAAGGAGAAAGGGGACCGGGCGCCACTGTCGATCCTCACAGCGGAGCCGCTCTTCACGCTTCCGTCACAACGGGACCGGGTGCTGACAATTCACCTCTACAACCCCCATGTTCCAGTGGTGGATGTACTCGCCTTTCTCGCCAGGTACGTCGAGGTGGCCGGCAGTCGCACTGATGTCAAGGACCCCTTTGGGATTTGGACCAGCAAGCGGCAGGTCAAGGTGATCTTGAAGGTTGATCCCAGAGGAGCCATCATCCACCCTCCCTCCAGCTTCGCTCTCTGGGGAAGTCGAGGCTTCTTGGTCTACACTGGGCAGGCCAGAGTTTGCCGCACTTGTGGCAAATCTGGTCACATGGCAGCCAACTGCAGCACGGTTGTTTGCAAGAACTGCAAGGAGGAAGGCCATCAGACCAAGGACTGTAAGCAGACTAAGTGTTGCAAATTGTGCGGTGCGGCAAGCCATCTCTACAAAACCTGCCCCAAACGCTGCCTCAGTTATGCTCAGGCGGCAAGGTCCGAGGAAAGGCTGGGAGAAGGTTCGACGAAGGCGTCCGGTGTTCGAAAGGAGACCAGTAACCTTCTCTGCAGTGAGGAACTTCAACCTGAGAAGGAGAAGGAAGGGGAGGCAGCTGAAACCAGCGACCCGGCACCTACCCAGCGCCGGGAAACCCCTCCTCCACAGACAGTATCAATGGAGGAGGAGGCAGCAGATGGACAAACAGGTCAGTGGCAAGTGGTCCAGAGGAAAACCACAAAGAAAAAACATCCCAAAGCCACCACTGAAACCAGTGGTAAGAGGAGGCTATCTTCTGAATCAGACTGCAACAACTCCTCTTCACTGGACGGGGGAATGCTGGAACGACAGCCCCTTCAAAAGAGGCGGCAGAACTCCGAGATGGATGATAAAGCATCACAGCCCCCGGGCACTGGAAGCTGTGATGGGCCCGGCGTGCCCCAACCCCAATGCGCCACACGTAACGATGTGGCCAATGCATCTCAGCTCCGGGACACCAGGAGCAAAGACACGTCTGGCGCACCTCAGCTCCGGGAGGCCGGGAGCAGTGATGGTTTCGAGGAGGAACGGATGGAAGCAGCTGAGGACAACCCAATCCTCTCTGCCTACAAGACCCCCCCCCCCCGATGTCACCCGAGCGGAACAAATACTGCATGAAAAAGCAGGAGGTGTTTCTGAGCCCAACCAACGCGAAACTGCTTGCGCACACGATGGGTATGCAGGAACAACCCGAAGGACTGGGACTAGCAAGGACAAATGGTATGGGAAGCAACAAATAACTTTAAAAAAAAAAATGGGTGTAAGAATTGCTTCCATTAATGTGCGTAGCATTAAATCTACTACGCGATGTGTTTCAACCTTGGATTACCTTGCCAAGGTCAAAGCTGACCTACTGTTTCTGCAGGAGTGTGGAATACCTCACCTCAGCACCTACAGGCAGTGGTCGCGATGGTGGTCCCACGGGCCATCGATCTGGTCGGGGGGTAATGATTGCCATTCCTCCGGCCTGGGTATTCTGCTGCGGGGAGGTAACTTCACCATCGCCGAAGTTAAGGAGATGATGGGCGGTCGCCTCCTCGTAGCAGACGTGATGTACAACAACGCTCCGCTCCGTTTGATCAACGTGTACGCCCCGGTACAACACAGCTAGCGGCTGACCATCTTCCAGCAGCTCCCACTGCTGCTGGCGACGTCCAGGCTGGTCATCCTAGGCGGTGAATTCAACTGCATCATCGATGCGGCTGGATGATCCGGCAGTGACGACAGCAAACTGGACGCTACGTCCAGATTCCTAATGGAAACAGTTAAAGATGCCAAACTGCACGACGTCTTCAGCAAGCCTGCAGACGGAGCGCAGCGCAGATACACATGGTCAAGATCGGACGGGTCTGCCCGTTCCAGGATTGACTTCCTGTTTGTGTCCCGTGCTGTCACGGTCAGATCCACCGACGTCAAGCCGGTGTTTTTCTCCGACCACTGCCTCTTACTGGCCGACTGTCACTTACAGGACGACCAGCGGGTTGGCAGAGGGACGTGGAAGCTCAACGCTACACTGCTGACCCCAGAGAACGTTGAGGAACTCAAAAGGGATTACAAAGGTTGGGGGACCGTGAAACCCTCTTTGAGTCTCCAGTTCACTGGTGGGAAGCGATCAATGAGAACATCAAGGAGAACATCAAGAGGTTCTTCATCCACAAAGGTGTTCAGAGGGCGAGAGAGAGACAGAGGGAAATGTCCCGACTCCAGAAAATTATGCAAAATCTACTCCGGTTGCAGTCAATGTGGGTCGAGGTCAAAGAGGACCTCCAAGAGGTGAAGAGCCAGCAGGCCTCGCTCTTTGCCAAGGAGGCCTCCAAGATCATTTTCCGGTCCAGAGTCCGCTCCATCGAGCAGGATGAGACGTGCTCGCGTTACTTCTTCCAAAAGGTACACAGAGAGAGCTCTGTTATCAGCAGCCTGAAGGAAGAAGATGGCTCGGTAACGTCTTCGCAGTCCGACATACTAAGGATCAGCAAATCCTTTTATGCTGGGCTGTATGACGCGAAGCCCACAGACAGCAGAGCCTCCCAGTCCTTCCTGTCATCTATCACAGAGGTCTTAGATGACAGCTGGAGGGAGAGATTGAACAAGCCGCTAACTCTGGACGAGCTGACAAAGGCTGTCGAGTCCTTGGAGACGAGTAAAACTCCCGGGAGCGAAGGCTTACCGGTCGAGTTGTACTCGGCCCTGTGGGACTGGGTCGGCCTGGACGTGCTGGAAGTATACGAGAGTATGCTCCTGGCCGGCAGCATGGCAGAATCCATGAGGAAAGGCATCATCACCCTCATTTACAAGCAGAAGGGGGAGAGGGCAGAAATCAGAAATTGGCGGCCCATCTCACTGCTTAATGTTGACTACAAGATTCTGTCCAAAGTCATAGCCAGTCGAGTCAAATCTGCTCTGGAGTTGGTGATTCACCCCGATCAGACCTGTACTGCACCCGGAAGGAAGATCTCTGATAGTCTCGCGCTACTCAGGGATACGATCGCCTACGTACGGGACAGGAGCCTGGACCAGGAGAAGGCTTTTGACAGTATATCGCACACCTACATGATGGACGTGCTTTCCAAAATGGGGTTTGGGGAGGGAATCTGCAATTGGATCTAACTGCTCTACACAAACATCAGTAGCGCAGTCTCAATCAACGGGTGGGAATCGGAAAGTTTCCCGATCAAATCCGGAGTCAGACAGGGCTGTCCTCTCTCCGCAGTCTTGTTTGTTTGCTGTATTGAACCCTTTGCTGTGTCTATTAGGAAGGATGCGAGCATAAGGGGGGTGACAATCCCAGGCAGCGGAGGCACTCAGGTTAAAACCTCCCTGTACATGGATGACGTCGCCGTCTTCTGCTCGGATCCGCTGTCCGTGCGCAGACTGATGAGCATCTGCGACCAGTTCGAACTGGCCTCGGGAGCCAAAGTTAACCACAGCAAGAGCGAGGCCATGTTCTTTGGGAACTGGGCTGACCGATCCTTTGTTCCCTTCACCGTCAGGACAGGTTACCTGAAGGTGCTGGGGATATGGTTTGGAAGGGCCAGGGCGTGCACCAAAACCTGGGAGGAGCGAGTAGCCAAGGTACGACAAAAGTTGGGCATGTGGGGGCAGCGATCTCTCTCCATTGTGGGTAAGAACCTGGTCATCAGGTGCGAGGCGCTCACGTTGTTGCTGTACGTGGCACAGGTCTGGCCCATACCCCACTCCTGCGCTGTGGCAGTCACCCGAGCCATTTTCCGCTTCATCTGGGGATCTAAAATGGACCAGGTCCGGGGGGACACGATGTTCAAATCTCTGGACAAGGGCGGGAAAAATGTACCCAACGTGGCCCTCATCCTGATGACCAACTTCGTGTGCGGCTGCATCAAGCTGTGTGTAGACCTCCAGTACGCAAACTCCAAGTGTCACTAAGTGCTGAGGTTCTATCTGTCCCCGGTGTTGCGAAGGATGGGCTTGGCCACATTGCCGCGGAACGCTCCATGCAGTTGGGCCGTGCCGTACCACCTATCCTTCGTGGAGCTGTTTCTGCGGGAAAACACCTTTGACCACCGGTCCATCAGGCAGTGGTCTGCACGGAATGTCCTCAAGGCCCTACGGGAAAAGGAGACGGAGGATGCTGTCGGATGGTTCCCCGAGCAGACCGTCAAAGTCATTTGGCGGAAAGCCTCATCACCAGAACTTTCAAACAAGCACCAAGACGTAGCTTGGCTGGTGGTGAGAAGGGCCCTCCCCGTCAGATCCTTCATGCACACCCGAAGTCTCGCCCCCTCCGCACAGCGCCCCCGCGTTGGCTGTGGTGGGGAAGAGACGGTCGCCCACCTCCTCCTGGACTGTGTCTTTGCAAAGCAGGTGTGGAAAGAGGTGTGGTTTTTGTCGAGGTTCATCCCAAGCAGCTCTGTAACACGGGAGTCTGTGCTCTACGGGCTGTTCCCAGGGACGCATACCGAGACAAACATCAACTGCTGCTGGAGGACTATCAATTCGGTAAAAGACGCCCTTTGGTCTGCCCGAAACTTGCTGGTCTTCCAGCGCAAAGAGTTGTCCACCACCGAATGTTGCAGACTGGCACATTCCAAGGTCCAGGATTACGTGCTGAGGGACGCACTAAAGCTTGGGGCAGCCGCAGCAAAGGCTCAATGGGGAAAGACCACCGTGTAAGGTCACCCCACCAAGCTGAACTGAGGGGCTGGATCCATGGGAAACCCCTCGAACTGTATCGTTAATATTTTCATTTGCTGTAAATGTAAAACTGTAATTGGCATGACAATAATGAAATGGAAGGGTTGTGAAGAAACTCATGATAGTATAGAAGGAAACTGATCTCCCTTGCAATGTTTGTATTTTTTGGTGCTGTTTGAAACTGTTTGGCAATGTAATTTTTGCAGATTTTTATGAATAAAGTATATTTTGGAAATAAAAAAAAAAATTTCCACATTACAGGGTAGATGCCAGTGTTGTTGCTGTACTGGAACAGCTTGGCTAGGGGCGCGGCAAGTTCTGGAGCACAGGTCTTCAGTAGTATTGCCAGAATATTGTCAGGGCCCATAGCCTTTGCAGTATCCAGTGCCTTCAGTTGTTTCTTGATATCACGCCGAGTGAATCGAATTGGCTGAAGTCTAGCATCTGTGATGCTGGGGACTTCAGGAGGAGGCCGAGATGGATGATCAACTCGGCACTTCTGGCTGAAGATTGTTGCAAATGCTTCCGCCTTATCTTTTGCACTGATTTGCTGGGCTCCCCCATCATTGAGGAGGGGGATATTTGTGGAGCCAACTCCTCCAGTTAGTTGTTTAATTGTCCACTACCATTCACGGCTGGATGTGGCAGGACTGCAGAGCTTCGATCTGATCCGTTGGTTATGGGATCACTTAGCTCTGTCTATCGCATGTTGCTTATGCAGTTTGGCATGCAGATGGTCCTGTGTTGTAGCTTCACCAGGTTGACACCTCACTTTTAGGTATGCCTGGTGCTGCTCCTGGCATGCCATCCTGCACTCTTCATTGAACCAGGGTTGGTCTCCTGGCTTGATGGTAATGGTAGAGTGGAGGATATGCCAGGCCATGAGGTTACAGATTGTGGTTGAGTACAATTCTGCTGCTGCAGATGGCCCACAGCGCCTCATGGATGCCCAGTTTTGCATTGCTAGATCTGTTCGAAATCTATCCCATTTAGCACGGTGATAGTGCCACACAGCGTGATGGACGGTATGCTCAATGTGAAGGTGGGACTTCGTCTCCACAAGGACTGTGCGGTGGTCACTCCTACCAATACAGTCATGGACAGAAGCCTCTGCAGCAGGCAGATTGGTGAGGACGAGGTCAAGTATGTTTTTCCCTCGTGTTGGTTCCCCCACCACCTGCCGCAGACCCAGTCTAGCAGCTATGTCCTTTCGGACTCGGCCAGCTCGGTCAGTCGTGGTGCTACCGAGCCACTCTTGGTGATGGACATTGAAGTCCCCCACCCAGAGTACATTTTGTGCCCTTGCCACCCTCAGTGCTTCCTCCAAGTGGTGTTCAACATGGTGGAGTACTGAGTCATCAGCTGAGGGAGGGTGGTAGGTGGTAATCAGCAGGAGGTTACCTTGCCCATATTTGACCTGATGCCATGAGACTTCATGGGGTCCAGAGTCGATGTTGAGGACTCCCAGGGCAACTCCCTCCCTACTGTATACCACTGTGCCGCCACCCCTGCTGGGTCTGTCCTGCCGGTGGGACAGGACATACCCAGGGATGGTGATGGCAGTGTCTGGGACATTGTCTGTAAGGTATGATTCCGTGAGTATGACCATGTCAGGCTGTTGCCTGACTAGTCTATGGGACAGCTCTCCCAACTTTGGCACAATTCCTCAGATGTTAGTAAGGAGGACTTTGCAGGGTCGACAGGGCTGGGTTTGCTGTTGTCGTTTCCAGTGCCTCGGTCGATGCCGGGTGGTCCGTCCGGTTTCATTCCTTTTTATTGACTTCGCAGCAGTTAGGTACAACTGAGTGGCTTGCTAAGCCATTTCAGAGGGCATGTAAGAGTTATCCACATTGCTGTGGGTCTGGAGTCACATGTCGGCCAGACCAGATAAGGACAGCAGATTCCCTTCCCTAAAGGACATTAGTGAACCAGATGGGTTTTTAAATCCGGAGATTACTACCTTTAAGGTCCTGCTTTCCTATCTCCCTAAACTCAGCCTGTAGGACCTCATACCTTTTTCAGCCTATATCATTGGTACCAGTGTGGTCCACGACCTCTGGTTGTGCACCCTCGCCCTCCAGAATGCTCTTTAGCCGCTCGGTGGTGCCCATGACACTTGCACCAGGGAGGCACCATACCATCCTGGAGTCACGTCTGCAACCACAAAAACACCTGTCTGTTCCCCTAACTATAGCATCCCCTACCACTATTGCTGTTCTATCTTTTCTCCTCCCTCCTTGCACAGCAGAGCCACCCAGGGTGTTCTGATCATGGCTCTCGCTGCACTCTCCAGAGGAACCCCCTCTCCCATCAGTACTCAGAACTGAATACTGGTTAGAAAGTGGGATACCCTCCGGGGACTCCTACACTGTCTGCCTTGCCCTTTTTGTCTGGCAGCCACCCAGTCCCTCTCTGCCTGTGCTCTTTTAAGCTGTGGGGCAACCACTTCCTGAAACATGCTATCCATGTATCTCTCATCCTCACGAATGCACCTCAGTGACACCAGCTGCTTCTCGAGTTCCAAGATTCAGCGCTTGAGTTTTTGCATTTTGCGGCACTTTCTGCACATGTAGTTGTCCAGGACATGGGTAGGATCCTGGAGTTCCGACATGGCACAGGATGTGCATTCAACATTTGTGAGTAGCCCTGCCATGTCTCAAATTATTTATTGACTGCACTAAAAATCAGAAGTTAAATAAACACAATGAAATTGTAATAAATAGAACCACCAACTACTGTTGTTTTGGCTTCTACTATGTAGATAGATTAAAATGTTAGAGAAAAAAATAAAAATCAGCAGAGAAAAGAAAATAAGTAAGGAAGAAAATCAAGCATCTCTTGGTCTGACTTGAGGGCCAAAGGGGGAGGTCCCCTTGTCCAGATGCTGCTCTTCTGTGACATCACCCATATAAGGGATGGGAATAGCTTTACTATGCTGATGGAACCCAACCTTGCCTTCAACACCTCTGTCAACTGCCTCCATGCTGCCAAATTCCCTGTCTGATATGGTGAGACAAAGTATTCTTGATCTGAGCACAGGAAAAGCAAAACAATCATTTTCAGTGTCTTGGCTTCCTTGCTGCTGACTTATTTGCCTTCCCAGTCTCTCACTTAGGATAAAACAAGCCATTCAAAACCTTCCAGTAAAAATTTGCATATGACATTTTTATTTTGTCCTTTCGCAATATGATGGGGGCACAGTTCCAGCCGAGGACTTGCAAATGCTTTCTGTGCACCATGTCGGAGACTTCGTAACCTCGTTAGCACCCGAAAAATGGTTGCTGCATGGCCGAATTCATCAGCATTTGGCTGTTGTTTGAAAAAGAGTTTAACTTTAAACGCCACATTTTATGTATCAGCAAAAACATTTATTTCCACTTCCACGATATGGCCTGCTTTTGCCCCCACCTCAGCACTTCCCCTACCCAATTCATTCTCCATGTTTATGTCATCTCTAGACATGCTATATGTGGCTTTCCATCCTGCATCCTCTAACCTCCAGTCTGTGCAGAACTCTGCCATTCATATCCTGTCCTGGTCGCCTATCATTCCTGTATTCTCAGAATACACTAGATCCTTGTCCTTAGTACATCAAATTCAAAATCTTCATCTTAAAATCCTTCAGTAGCCTCAGTCAACCATATCTCAGCTCCCTCCTCCAGCTTCGATAACTTTGCACACCCTTAGTCAACTGATTCGGGCCTTTTGGCCATAACCTTCCCCCGCCACCCGTTTGGTGGTGGCATCCCTCGAGCATTACTCTGTTTAATTCCAACTCTAAATCCCCTTCCCTTTCTACTTCTGATCTGATTATGCCACTCTATAGCTTCTCGCTCAGGAACCACTTGTCCTTGTTTAGTGCCTTGAACTTAGAAAGCATTGCAAGGTGCCTTACAGAGGGTGAAGCAAAAATAATTCTACAAAGCAAAGAACCAGCATAGAGGAGGGAAGAAGAGCAAGATTAGAAGGTATACAAAAAGCTTGTGAGAAAAAGTGTTTTTTAAGTTTGTTATTAAAGGTGAATGTTAAAGTTGAAGAGTATGCAGTTGAATTGTCATAATCCAAAGTGTTACAAAGGAATACGCCTCGTCCAGTCCTCAATTATCTCTACTGTCAGAGATTCACAAAACATTTGCAGTCAAATTAGTATACTTCCATCATCCATTCCTCCCATGCCATTCCATTCTTTTATACACATAATTATATATGTTGCCCATAGTAGTGAAAAATATTATATCAAAGGTAAAAGATTCATGTTTAAACTTCTGTTTTTACTGATCTCTCCATTGACTGCTCTGTAGGATGGAGCTTTAAAGTCTTTTGTAAATTGAGAAACCAAAGTGAAGAGCCAAAGTCCATAATGCAGGACATCTACATGGTTGAAAAAGTGAAAGAGAAGATTAAATTAACCTTGAAATTGTGATTTAGGCAGCAGTCTTAAAAAGCTGTAAACTGGAGAGGAGGAAAGGTTTGAGAGAGATAAGTAGCATCAGTTTTGAGATCCTGGCTGAAGGAATTAGAATGGAAAAGAATGACGAGTCTTGTTTATAGCACAATAATCATGTATGGAGGAGAAAGTGCACTTATGACTGCACCTCGCAGCTCAAAAGGAAGAAGTGAGGAACATTGAGAGGACCACAGCTCATTATAGTGTCAATACAATGGGTAATGGCTAGACATTGGAAAGTGATGCTGAAAATTTAGATTAGAGATGAGAGAATTGCGTATCAGACAAGATGATTTTTGCATCTTCTCAAAGTGTTTTAGAACAACTTTCACAGTTCTGGAGCCAGCAGAATTGTATTCAAACGCAATCTTAACCTCACTCTACCATTAAGCCAGGGATCCACCCTGGTTTAATAAGGAGTACAGGAGAGCATGCTAGGAACAGCACCAGGCATACCAAAAATTGAGGGGTCAAACCGGTGAAGCTACAACACAGGACTACTTGCATGCCAAACAGCAGAAGCAGCATGCAATACGCAGAGCTAAACAATCCCACACCAATGGATCAGATCAAAGCTCTGCAGCCCTGCCACATCCAGCCGTGAATGGTGATGGTCAATTAAACAATTAACTGGAGGAGGATGCTCTACAAATATCCCCATCCTCAATGATGGGGGAGCCCAGCACATCAGTGCAAAAGACAAGGCTGAAGCATTCACAGACATCTTCAGCCAGAAGTACCGATTGGATGACCCATCTCGGCCTCCTCCTGAGGTCCCCAGCATCATAGATGCCAGTCTTAGCCAATCCGATTCACTCCACGTGATATCAAGAAACGGCTGAAGGCACTGGATACAGTAAAGGCTATGGGTCCTGACAATATCCCAGCTGTAGTACTGAAGACTTGTGCTGCAAAACTAGCTGCACCCCTAGCCAAGCTGTTCCAGTACAGCTACAACACTGGTATCTACAAGGTAATGTGGAAAATTGCCCAGCTATGTTGTCTCCACAGCAAGCAGGACAAATCCAACCCAGTCAATTACTGCCCTATTATTCTACTCTCGATAATTAGCAAAGTGATGGAAGGTGTTTTCAACAGTGCAATCAAGCCCCACATAAACAGCAATAACCTACTCATCAATGCCCAGTTTGGGTTCCACCAGGACCACTCGGCTCCTGACCTCATTACAGCCTTGGTCCAATCAGAGACAAAAGAGCTGAATTCGAGGTGAAGTGAAAGTGATTGCCCTGGGTATCAAGGCAGTCCTTGACCAAGTGTGGCATCAAGGAGCCCGAGCAAAACTGATGTCAATAGGAATCAAGAGGAAAACTCTCCACGGGTTGGAATCATACCTAGCACAAAGGAAGATGGTTGTGATTGTTGGAGGCCATTCAGCTCAGTCCCAGTACATCATTGCAGGAGTTCCTTAGGGTAGTGTCCTAGGCCCAACCATCTTCAGCTATGACCTTTCCTCCATCATAAGGTCAGAAGTGGAGATATTTGCTGCTGATTGTACGATGTTCAGCACCATTCACAACTCCTCAGATACTGAAGCAGTCCTTGTCCATATGCAGCAAGACCTGGACAACATTCAGGCATGGACTGGTAAGTGACAAGTAACATTTGCGCCATACAAGTGCTAACAATGACCATCTCCAATAACAGAGCATCTAACTATCTCCCTTTGGCATTCAATAGTATTACCATCACTGAATCCCTTACTCTCAACATCCTCGGGGTACCATTGACCGGAGACTGAACTGGACCAGCCACATAAAAACTGTGGCATCAAGAGCAGGTCAGAGGCTGAGAATTCTGCAGCGGTAACCCACCTCCTGACTGCTAAAGCCTGTCCACCATCTATAAGGCACAAGTCAGGAGTGTGATGGAATACTCTCCGCTTGCCTGGATGAGTGCGGCTCTAACAACGTTAAGGAAGTTCGACACCATGGCAGCCTGCTTGATCAGCACCCTATCCACCACCTTAAACATTCACTCTTTCCACGACTGGTGCACAGTGGCAGCAGTATGTAACATTTACAAGATGCACTGCAGCAACTCATCAAGGCTCCTTCGACAGCACCTTCCAAACCCAGGACCCCTTCCAGCTCGAAGAACAAGGACAGCAGATGCATGGGAACACCACCACCTGCAAGTTCCCCTTCAATTCACACACTCCTGACTTGGAAATATATCGCCATTCACTGTCGCTGGATCAAAATCCTGGAACTTCCTCCCTAACAGCACTGTTGGTGTACCTGCACCAGATGGACTTCAGCGGTTCAAGAAGGCAGCTTACCACCACCTTCTCAAGGACAATTAGGGAAAGGCAACATTACCAGCGAAGCCCACATCCTATGAAAGAATAAATAAAACAAATAAATAACTCTATGTTAACAGTTTCTGTAGGATTTGTATGGTATATAATTTTTAAAACTTTTGTTAGTGATCTAATTCACAAAAAAACTGTATTAAATGTACATACTTTAATACACTATTCTTTTGGGTGGCGCTGTGAAGTTATGTGAAGGATTAGTCATGACATATGACCACTTGTGAGCAGTCACAGCATTCACCAATTGAAATACTGAATCTTGGGCTTTGTTTATTAACTCATAATATAATCTATTGCCTTAAGATTATTAAGGGATAAAGAAAAGCTTTAGCACACTCTGCTGATGAGATACCATTTCTTTTGCATATTAATATTCTTCATTTAGTTTTCACCAACAGATTATCTGCATGTGAAATTGGTTCATGCTAATTTTACACTGCTGGTTGGCATTCTCATCCATGTCACTAAAGCTTCATGGTTTCCAGATGGTAAAGATCATTTTGAAATTAAAAATTAAAACAGTCATTTGGTCATCTGATAGCTATATTGGTTGAATCCTTGAACTCTCAAGTTGTGATGTCAAATAAATTGCTGTTCTTGGCAATCACTTGGATTCAGGTTTCATTTCGGAGGCAGTCTCAGTTAGCTCAAAGGAAACCTGGTTGTTGTTTCTTGGATACAAATTTAGTCTGGCTTCTGATATGAAACTACAAAGCCAATTAAAATACAGCTTAGTTTTATAGCTTGTTTCATTTTTCCATTATTTTGTGTCCCTGTCGTTCCTCTTCCTTTTTGTACTGTTGGCCATCAGGCATCTTACAGTCTGCAATATGGCTATCAACACATCCATTGTCAAAATTAGAAACATATTATATTGCCTAAGATTGATATCATAGAATTACATCGAAATTATAACATTGAAACAGGACATTCAGCCCAACCAGTCCATGTTTATCCTCCACATGATTAGTAGTTGTAATCCCATGCACACAGACTATTGCCATGTTTCTTTAACCCTCTTTGACCACCTATCTAACCTAGTCTTAAAAGTTGACATAGTCTCTATATCTCAATTGCTAACTCTGGTTCCACAGCCTTTCTACTACTGGGAAGGGTTTAAACTAGTCTTGCAGGGGGGTGAGACCCAAAGTAGTAGTCTCTCCGATGAGATAGTTGTGGCAAATGCAGAGGTTAAAGCAAGCAAGTCCAGTAGGCAGGCCAGGCAGGGGCAGGACAGGGAGCGTTGAAGGCCTGTTAGGCTAAACTGCATTTACTTTAATGCAAGAAGCCTTACAGGTAAGGCAGATGAACTCAGAGCATGGATCGGTACATGGGATTGTGATATTATAGATATTATGGAAACGTGGTTGAGGGACGGGAAGGACCGGCAGCTCAATGTTTCGGGGTACCAATGCTTCAGGCGTGACAGAGGTGGAGGTAAGAGAGGAGGGGGAGTTGCACTATTGATTAGGGAAGACATCACGGCAGTACTTAGAGAGGATATCCCGGGGAGAATGTCCAGCGAGGCCATATGGGTAGAACTTAGAAATAAGAAAGGGGTGATCACTTTGATGGGATTATACTATAGGCCCCCCAATAGTCAGAGGGAATTGGAGGAGCGTATATGTAGGGAAATCACAGATAGGTGTAGGAATTATAGGGTTGTAATAGTAGGTGATTTTAACTTCCTTAATTTTGACTGGGACTGCCTTAGTGCTAAGGGATCAGATGGGGAAGAATTTGTTAAGTGTGTCCAGGATAGTTTTCTGAAGCAGTATGTGGATGGCCCTACTAGAGAAGGGTCTACACTCGACCTCCTCTTGGGAAATGAGGATGGACAGGTGGTTGATGTGTGAGTGGGGGAGCACTTTGGGACCAGTGACCATAACTCTATTAGCTTCAAGATAGTTATGGAAAAGGATAGGACTGGTCCTCAGGTTGAAGTCCTAAATTGGGGGCAGGCTAATTTCAATGGCATCAGACAGGAACTCTCAAAAGTTGAATGGGAGAGGCTGTTTACAGGTAAAGGGACATCTGGCAAGTGGGAGGCTTTTAAAAGTGAGAAAGGAAGAGTTCAGGGCCGGCATGTTCCTGTTAGATGGAAGGGCAAGGCTGTCAAGTTTAGGGAACCTTGGTTGATGAGGGATATTGAGGGTCTGGTCAGGACAAAGAAGGAGGCATATGTCAGGTATAGGCAGCTGGGATAAAGCGAGTCCCTCAAGGAGTATAGGGGATGTAGGACTACACTTAAGAGGGAAATTAGGAGGGCAAAAAGGGGCCATAAGATTTCCCTGGCAGATAAGATAAAGGAGAATCCTAAAAGATTCAATAAGTATATTCAGAGTAAAAGAGTAGTTAGGGAGAGAGTAGGTCCCCTTAAGGATCAGTGTGGCAATCTATGTGTGGAGCCACGGGAAATGGGCGAGGTCTTAAATGAATACTTCTTGTCTGTATTTACTGTGGAGGTGGTCATGGAAGCTAGTGAGTTCAAGGGAGGGAACGGCGATATCCTGGAGCATATCAACATTACAAAGGAGGAGGTGTTGGAGGTTTTGAAGC
The DNA here is from genome assembly GCF_036365525.1 of Heterodontus francisci. Taxonomy (NCBI): domain Eukaryota; kingdom Metazoa; phylum Chordata; class Chondrichthyes; order Heterodontiformes; family Heterodontidae; genus Heterodontus; species Heterodontus francisci. Next base: position 106,015,370 of record NC_090371.1, read on the forward strand.
GTATTAAGGTGGATAAATCCCCAGGGCCTGACCAGGTGTATCCTAGGATGCTATGGAAAGCAAGGGAGGAGATTGCTGGGGCCCTGGCAGAGATCTTTGTATCATCGTTGGCCACGGGTGAGGAACCGGAAGACTGGAGAATAGCTAATGTTGTGCAGCAGGGATAAGCCATGGAACTACAGTCCGGTCAGCCTTATATCAGTGGTGGGAAAGTTATTGGAAGGGATTCTGTGAGACAGGATTTATATGCATTTGGAAAGACAAGGTCTGATTAGGGATAGTCAGCATGGCTTTGTGCGTGGGCAATCATGTCTCACGAATTTGATTGAGTTTTTCGAGGAGGTGACCAAGAGGATTGATGAGGTCAGGGCGATGGACGTTGTCTACATGGACTTTACCAAGGCCTTTGACAAGGTCCCACATGGTAGGCTGGTCCAGAAGGTTCGAACACATGGGATCCAGGGTGAGCTACCAAATTGGATACAAAATTAGCTTGGTGATAGGAGGCAGAGGGTGGTAGTGGAGGGTTGTTTTTCAGATTGGAGGCCAGTGACCAGTGGTATGCCGCAGGGATCGGTGCTGGCCCCTCTGTTTGTCACATATATTAATGACTTGGATGTGAATGTAAGGGGCATGATTAGTAAGTTTGCAGATGACACCAAATTGGTGGTGTGGTGGACAGTGAAGAAGGTTGTCTAAGGTTACAACAGGATATAGATCAACTGGGAAAGTGGGCAAGGGATTGGAAAATGGGATTGAATGCAGACAAGTGCGAAGTGATGCATTTTGGGAAGTTAAACCAGGGCAGGACATATAATGGCAGTGCCCTGGGGAGCGTTGTTGAGCAGAGAGACCTTGGGGTGCAAGTACATCGCTCCCTTTAAGTGGCAACACAGGTAGACAAAGTGGTGAAGAAGGCGTATGGCATGCTTGCCTTCATCGGCCGAGGCATTGAGTACAAGAGTTGGGACGTCATGTTATAGTTGTACATAATGTTGATTAGGCCACATTTGGAGTACTGTGTGCAGTTCTGGTCGCCACACTACAGGAAAGATGTGATTAAGGTAGAGAGGGTGCAGAAAAGATTCACAAGGATGTTGTCTGGTTTGGAAGGCTTGAGTTATAAAGAGAGATTGGATAGGCTGGGTCTGTTTTCCCTGGAGCGAAGGAGGCTGAGAGGGGACATGATAGAGGTACAGATAGGGTAGATAGCCAGAGTCTGTTTCCCATGGTAGGGGTGACTAAAACTAGAGGGCATAGATTTAAGGTGAGAGGGAGGAGGTTTAAAGGGGATCAAAGGGGTAAATTTTTCACACCAAGAATAGTGGGTATCTGGAATGAGCTGCCTGAGGAGGTGATGGAAGCAGGAACAGTAGCAACATTTAATAGGCATCTGGACAGGTACTTGAATAAGCAAGGCATAGAGGGATATGGAATTAATGCAGGCAGATGGGATTAGTATAGATAGGCATTATGGTTGGCATGGACGCGGTGGGCTGAAGGGCCTGTTTCTATGCTGCACGACTCTATGACTCTAACTGTTTCAGTAAAAATGTTTTCCTGCTTGTGGCTTAAATCTCTTATGCTTAAATTTATATCTATGTCCCCTCATCCTAGACCCCTCACCTTATTATAGATCGTCATCAAAAATTAGAATATCATGGTTTCCAGATGGTGAGTTAAAAGATATATAATCTTGTACATTGACATTTTTCAGGAAGAGCAACATGGAGTGAGGAAGGTTCCTGATATAAAGGTTAGATCTTCCAAACTCGATTCAGAAAATTTTCCCTTGGATTGGAAAATTCACAATGTCACTCCAGTATTTAAGAAGGGCAAGAAAGATAAACTAAAGTCCATTGTAGGACATTATTGAAAGCTGTTAATAAAGACACAGTGATGGAGCATTTGGACAAATTTGAGCTGATCAGAGGGAGCCAACATGGATTTGTAAAGCGTAAGTCATACCTAACGAACCAAGTGGAATTTTCTGAGGAGATCACGAATATGAGAAATAAGGAAAAGCCTATGCATATTATATATATATGGATTTCCAGAAGGCATTTGAATAGGTTCCAATAAGAGGCGTTAAGAAAAATGAGAGTGCATAGAAATGGAGCTATCTTATTGACATGGGTAGGGAATTGATTAGGAGGTGGGAGACAAGGTCGGGATAATGGGTATGTACATCAGTTAGCAGGATGCGGAAAGTGGTATGCCCCAGGGATCTATACTTGGCCTCAGCGTTTCTCTATATTTATACATAACTTAGATGCAGGAATAGAGAGCCATATATCCACGTTTGCTGATGGCAACACATTAAGTGACACAGTTAATGGTGTAGATGGGAGCAAAAAGTGCACAAGGGCATTAATAGATTCAATTTGTGGGCAAAATTATGGCAGATGAAGTTCAATGTGGCAAGTGTGGTCATCCACTTTGGACCAAAGGAAGACAGATCAGAGTATTTTCTAAATGGTGAGAAGCTAGGAATTTTGGAGGAGCTGAGAGATTTCGAGGTCCAAGTATAGATAACACTAAAAGCTGGTGGGCAAGTGCAAAAACAAATTAAAAGTCGAATGGAATGTTGGCTTTTATCTCGAAGGAGCTAGAATAGATCGGTGGAAGTTACATTAGAGCTGCACAAAAATTTGGTCAGATCCCATCAGTAATACGACTTTCAGTTCGAGACACTGCACCTCAGGAAGGATATATTGTCCTTGGAGCAGGTGCAGTGCAGATTCACCAGAATGATGCCTGTGCTACAGAGGTTAAATTATGAGGACAGGTTGCATGGATTAGGCTTGTATTCCCTTGAGTTTAGAAGATTAAGGGGATAATGTAAGTGTTTAAGACGTTTAAAGGAGTTGATAGGGTAGATAGCGAGAAACTATTTCCTCTGATGGGAGAGTCCAGATCAACAGGGTATAACTTTAATAAAATTTGACTTCGGCTGTTCGTGGGTGATGCCAAAAGGCACTTTTTCACACACAGGTGTAATAAATCCTACCCTGACATCTTTTAGGTGGTGATGAAATTCTTCACTGAGGTTATCAAACCAAGCACAAATTAAGGGAATTGCAATGCTGGAGGAAGTTATAAGAACAGGATGACATTACCCCATTCCCTGCTTGATCTGAGTTATAACCCGACTGGAATTCTCTTCTCCTATGTGACTTTACCTCTACCACTGACCTCTCACAATTTCCTGTACTTATACTGTCCTGTATTCAGTATAAGCCCAAGGAACATTTTTCCAACATAACTAGGTCAGGCTTGATTAGTTATTGTTAGCTTTATGAATTTAGACTTAAGGGAGACCAGGCTGATCATCCAGGAGGTGCTTATCTCGAGGCTAATTTCATTGACAGGACATTGTGCAGAGCTACAGTGATTTCAAATAAGGCTGGTCAACCATGAGAAGCTTATCTCAACAAAGCCGCCTTGATAATTTTTTTAAAGATATTACCTAGGACTACAGCATTTCAGTTTTAACTGTTTAATTGCCAGGAACTGTAATTAAAATTATCTGTGTTATGGCCAGGTGAGGAGGGGGTCTCAGGTTCCCCTTTTGCCCCTTCCTCTTATTCGACCGCAGCAGGGTTTATTCCTTTTAACAGTGGTTGTGCTTACCACCTCTGAGAGCGTTTTACCTTATTCCTTTACAGTGATTGCGAAAGAACCAATTGGACAGGTTTTCTTGAGTGTAAACAAGAAAGAGGTAAGTTTATTACACTTAACACTCTAACCCGATTTAAAATACGCAAAATACACTGCACATTCAGGCACACATTCATATGAGAATCTCACACGCAGGTAGATTACAGGAGGGAAAATAGACTTGGTTGGATTAAAGTCCAGAATAACTGGATCTTAAGTACAGTCTCTCAAGTGGATGATCCAGTAGTCCTCAGCTGAAGCTGTATTCTTGAAGTTCTTGGTTGATCAAACTGTATTTTGGTTGGTTTGCTTTGCTCAGGGTTTTCCTGAAGACAGAATCTGTGGTCGGCTCTCTTCCCCTGGTTGCTGGCTGTAGCGGTCTGTGGGCTTGGAGGATCCTTCAGTTGAAGATAGTTTTCTAGGAGAGAGAGATGGGAGCAGCAGCCTTCAATGCTGCTGTACACTCTGACTGCCTTGTCTCTTTGCTGTGTAACAAAACTTGTTTCTTCAGAGATGAAGAGATGGTGACATGGTTCTCTCACTCCCCTTTTTTTTCCAATGAGGTCCAAAGTCTAAAACCCGAAACTTTTCTTAGGTGGGGTTGGCATTGTTTACTCCCTGGAGGCACGTCTCCATTTATGAATGTCTCGAGATGGTTTGGGATGTCCCGCTAACCAGGGTGATCTGGCTAATCTGCAGAGTTAGCCACAGCATTGTTCTGGCTGGGCTTCTTATGAGACCTTTTGTCTCCAGTTCGGTCTCCTGATATTTCAAATGTAAATTGCAGTGGCCATCTTGGCTACTAGTTTTTTAAAATTACTGGAGGATTTTTTAAATTTAAAATCTACGTTTTCAACTGGTGAAATTAAATATTTCTCATTTGGCATATCAGGTTTTTCCTGACACATGCACTATATCTTCATGAGCTCTTGCCCAAATCTTCCTTGAACTGTCCATTCTCATAAAGGGTAGTGGAATCTGGAAATTTCTTCCTGAAAAGGTGCTGAGGCTAGGTGAATAGAAAATTTCAAAACAGATTGATTTTTGTTAGTCAAGGGTATTATGGGTGACAGAACCAATGCAGGTCAATGGAGTTGATACAGATCAGCCATGATCTAATTGAATGGATGAACAGCCTCGAGGGGCTGAATGGCCTATTCTTGTTATTGGTTGCTGCAAAATTTGAGCCAATCAGAAAAGCACGATCATTCCCTTGGTGCACCGGGCACATTTAGAATCGTACAAAGTTGAAGGCACAGAAAGAGGCCACTTGGCCCATTCTGTCTGTGCTGGCCGAAAAATGATCCACCTATTCTAATCCCACCTTCCAGCATTTGGTCCTTGGCCCTGCAGCTTACAGCACTTGAGGTGCATATCCAGACTCCTTTTGAATGAGTTGAGGGTCTCTGCCTCAACCACCCATTCAGGCAGTGAGTTCCAGATCATCACCACCCTCTGAGTGAAGAAGTTTATTTTCATCTCCCCTCTAATTTTTCTGCCAATCACTTGAAATCTCTGCCCCCTCGTCACTGACCTCTCTGCTAAGGTGAATAGACCCTTCACCTCCAAACTATTCAGGCCCCTCAAAATTTTGTACATGTCTATCAGTTCTCCCCTCAGCCTTCTCTGTTCCAAGGAGAACAATTCCAGCCTATCCAATCTTTCCTCTTGGCTGCATTTTTGCAGCCCTGGCAACATTCTCGTAAATCTGGTCTGTAGACTCTGTAGTGCAATTACATCCTTTCTGCAATGAGGTGACCAGAACTGCACATAGTACTCAAGTTGTGGCCTAATCAATGAGTTATACAGTTCCAGCATAACCTCCCTGCTCTTGTTTTCTATACCTAGGATAATAAAGGAAAGGATTCCATATGCCTTCTTAATCACTTTATCGACCTGTCCTGCTACCTTCAGGGATCTGTGAACATGCACTCCAAGGTCCCTTACTTCCTCTACATTTCTCAGTAGTTTCCTATTAATTGTGTATTCCTTTGCCTTGTTTGACCTCCCCAAAATGCATCACCTCACACTTCTCCAAGTTGAATTCCATTTGCCACTTTTCTGCCCATCTGAGCAGACCATCAATATCTTCCTGCAGCCGACAGTTATCCTCCTTACTATCTACCACATGGCCAATCTTTGTATCATCCACAAACTTCTTGATCATGCCCCCTACATTTACGTCCAAATCATTAATATATACCACAAAAAGCAGGGGACCCAATACTGAGCCCTGTGGAATGCCACTGGAAACAACCCTCCAGTCGCTAAAACAGCCATCAACAATTACCCTCCGTTTTCTGCCACTGAGTCAATTTTGTATCCACTTTGCATTTCACTGGATCCCTTGGGATTTTTTTTTAACCAGTCTGCCATGTGGGACCTTGTCAAAAACCTTGCTAAAATCCATGTAGACCACATCAATTGCACTACCCTCATCTATCTTCCTTGTTACTTCAAAAAATTCGATCAAGTTGGTTTAAAATGTGAATGCACACTGCATTTAAGACCTTTAACATATTAATGCTATAACACATGTACATGTAGTCTGATAACTGAACTTTGCATTTCTGGTGGATTGTGACTTAGGAGAAAACTAACCTTTAGTAATGTTATCTGTTCTATCAGTCTTCCAACTCTGATGCATAATGTTAGCCGTAATCCATAAATTACTTCTGGATAGCAGCTGAGGCAGATTACAGTTTAGCGACTGAGGTGGCGAAGGAGATATTATTTGAAGCAGTTTGCCTGCAGCCAAATTTCATAATATGCATGTCATAATTTATTAGCACAGGCTCGGTTTGAATGTCTGTAGAACCATCTAGTTCAAAGGTGTGCTGAAAATATTTTGAGATGCATGAGCTGCATCTGAGCTTACATGTTTGTTTTTCAGCACATAAATCCACATGGCAGAATTGATTGTGACTTTAAACCTATGAGGAGCAAAAGAAAATTTTTTTGTTGACATGGTCCAAAGTGAATAAATGAGAAGGCAAATAATGTGTAAGATTAGCAGAGTATATTTTAAAAGAAACAAAGTATGGAGTAAAATATACACACACAAAATTTGAAAGAACTAAAATGAATGGTAGAACATGTAACAATAACAGGCAGATATGAGCAAGAAGAAATCCCAAATATAATTATAGAATGGTTACAGCACAGAACGAGGCCATTTGGCTTGTTATGTTCATGCTGGCTCTCTGCAAGAACAGCTCAGCTTGTCTAATTCCCTCGCCTTTTCCCCGTAGCCCTGCAAATTTTTTGTCTTCAGATAATTATCTAATTCACTTTTGAAAGACACGATTGAATCTGTCACCAACACACATTCCAGATCCTAACCAGAGGCTGCGTAAAAACATTTTTCCTTTTCTTACCTTTGTTTCTTTTACCATTCACCTTAAATCAGTGTCCTCTGAATCTTTCTGTCCAGATCCATCATGATTTTTAACTCTTGTATCAAATCTCCTTTCAACCTTCTCTGAGGAGAAAAACCCCTGCTTCTCCAATTCATCTATGTAATTGAAGGCCCTCGATCCTGGAACCTTTCTCATAAATCTTTTCTGCACCCTCTCTAAAGTCTTCACATCTTTCCTGAAGTGTGGTACACAGAATTGGACACAGTACTCCAGTTGAGGCCAAACTAGTGTTTTATACAGGCTCACCATAAGCTTTTGTACTCTGTGCCTCTATTTATAAAGCCCAGTATCGCGTATGCCTTTTTAACCACGTTCTCAACCTGCCCTGCCATCTTCTATGATTTGTTCACGTGTACCCGCAGGTCTCTCTGCTCCTGCACCCCATTTAGAATTGTATCCTTTATTTTATGTTGCCTCCTCTTGGTCTTCCTATCAAAATGTATTACTTCACACTTCTCTGCATTAAATTTCATCTACCACATGCCCACCTATTCCATCAGCCTGTCTATATCCTCTTGAAGTCTGTCACTGTCTTCCTCATAGTTCACAATACTTGATCTGCAAATTTTTGAAATTGTGTCCTGTACACCCAAGTTTAGATCATTAATTCTTCTTCTTCTTAGGCCTCCTTGTCTCGGGAGACAATGGGTAAGCGCCTGCAGGTGGTCAGTGGTTTGTGGAGCAGCGCCTGGAGTGGCTATAAAGGCCAATTCTAGAGTGACAGACTCTTCCACAGGTGCTGCAGATAAAATTGGTTGTCAGGGCTGTTTCGCAGTTGGCTCTCCCCTTGCGCTTCTGTCTTTTTTCCTGCCAAATGCTAAGTCTCTTCGACTCACCACACTTTAGCCCCGCCTTTTTGGCTGCCCGCCAGCTCTGGCGATCGCTGGCAACTGACTCCCATGACTTGTGATCAATGTCACAGGACTTCATGTCGCGTTTGCAGACGTCTTTAAAGCAGAGACATGGACGGCCGGTGGGTCTGATACCAGTGGCGAACTCGCTGTACAATGTGTCCTTGGGGATCCTGCCATCTTCCATGCAGCTCACATGGCCAAGCCATCTCAAGCGCCGCTGACTCAGTAGGGTGTATAAGCTGGGAATGTTGGCCGCCTCGAGGACTTCTGTGTTGGAGATATGGTCCTGTCACCTGATGCCAAGGATTCTCCGTAGGCAACGAAGACGGAATGAATTGAGACGTCGCTTTTGGCTGACGTACGTTGTCCAGGCCTCGCTGCCGTACAGCAAGATACTGAGGACACAGGCTTGATACACGCGGACTTTGGTGTTCCGTGTCAGTGCGCCATTTTCCCATACTCTCTTGGCCAGTCTGGACATAGCAGTGGAGGCCTTTCCCATGCGCTTGTTGATTTCTGCATCGAGAGACAGGTTACTGGTGATAGTTGAGCCTAGGTAGGTGAACTCTTGAACCACTTCCAGAGTGTGGTCGCCGATATTGATGGATGGAGCATTTCTGATGTCCTATCCCATGATGTTCGTTTTCTTGAGGCTGATGGTTAGGCCAAATTCGTTGCAGGCAGCCGCAAACCTGTTGATGAGATTCTGCAGACACTCTTCAGTGTAAGATGTTAATGCAGCATCGTCAGCAAAGAGAAGTTCCCTGATGAGGACTTACCGTACTTTGGTCTTCGCTCTTAGAGGGGCAAAGTTGAACAACCTGCCACCCGATCTTGCGTGGAGGAAAATTCCTTCTTCTGAAGACTTGAACGCATGTGAGAGCAGCAGGGAGAATATAGATCAAGGAAAGCAGTGGCTCTATTGCCGACCCCTGGGGAATACCACTGTGTGCCTTCCTCCAGTCTGAAAAATAACCGTTCACCACTATACTCTGTTTCCTGTCACTCAGACAAGTTGGTATCCATGCTGCCCATGCGGTCATTGCCCCTTTTATTCCATGGGCTCTAACTTTGCTGGCAAGGCGCTTTATGTTATGTGGCGCTTTATCAAATGCCTATTGGAAATCCATGTGCGCCACATCAACTGCATTACCCTCATCGACCCTCTTGGTTACCTCTTCACAAACTCAAATCAAGTTGAACACTCTTTTCCTTTAACAAATTCATGCTGGCTTTCCTTAATTAAGCCACAACGGTCCAAGTGACCTTTAATTTTATCCCAGATTATTATTTCTAAAAGCTTTCTCACCACTGAGGTTAAACTGACCAGCCTGTAGTTGCTGGGCTTAACCTTACACCCTTTTCTGAACAACAGTGTAACATTTATAATTCTCCAAAACTCTGTACCACCCCTGTACATAAGGAGGATTGGAAGGTTATGGCCAGTATCCTTAGATGCAACTGATCCGGTGCTGGTGACTTATCAACTTTTTAAGTACAGCCAGTCTATCTCACACTTGCTCTGTATCAATTATTACCCCATCCAGAGTCTCAACTATTTCCTTTTTATGCCTTTGGCAGCATCTTCCTTGGTAAAAACAGATGCAAAGTACTCATTTAGGACCTCACTTGTATTATCAATCTGTCATGCACACCCTTTTTCTGTTTCATCTCACTCATTTTCATCATCCAGAGAGCTTTGGCTTTGTTTTCAGCTTTGTTCGTCCTTTTGGGAATGTACCTCGACTGTACCCAAATTATCTCCTCTTTAAAGGAAGCCCATTGTTCTGTAGATGGTACACACTGCTGCCACTGTGTGTTGGTGGTGAGGGGAGTGAACTCTTAAGGTGGTGGGTGGGGTGCCGATCAAGTGGGCTGCTTTGATCTGGATGGTGTCGAGCTGCTCAAGTGTTGTTGGAGCTGCACTTATCCAGGCAGTTGGAGAATTTTCGATCACACTCCTAACTTGTGCCTCGCAGATGTTGGACAGGCTTTGGGGAGTTAGGAGGCGAGTTACTCATCACAGAATTCCCAGCCTCTGACCTGCTCTTTTAGCCACAGTTTTTGTGTGTCTGGTCCAGTTCAGTTTCTGGTCAATGGTAACCCCCAGGATGTTGATAGTGGGGCAGTCAGCAATGGTAAAGCTGTTAAATGTTATGGGGTGATTGCTAGATTCTCTCTTGTTGGAGAGCATCATTGCCTGGCACTTGTATGGTGCGGATTTTACTTGCCACTTATCTGCCCAAGCCTGAATGTTGTTCAGGTCTTGTTGCATCTTGACATATGCTTCGGTATCTGAAGAGCTGTGAATGGTACTGAACATTGCACAATTATCAGCGAACAGCCCCACTTCTGACCTTATGATGGAGGGAAGATCATTGATGAAGCAGCTGATGATGTTTGGGCCTAGGACACTACCCTGAGGAACTCCTGCAGCAATGTCCTGCAGCTGAGATAGGATCAAAGGAAATAAGAGCAGGAGTATTCTATTTGGCTCGTCAAGCCTGCTCCACCATTCAAACAGATCATGGCTGATCACCCATCTCTACGCCATTTTTCCCCATTAACTCTATATCACTTGATGTCGTTAGTATTCAGAAATCTATTGATTTCTGTCTTGAACATGCTCAATGATTGAGCTTCCACAGATGATTGGCCTCCAACAACCAAAGCCACCTTCCTTTATGCTAGGAATGGCTCCAACCAATGGAAAGTTTTCTCCCTGATCCCCATTAACTTCAATTTGGCTAAGGCTCCTTGATGCCACACTCGGATAAATGCTGCCTTGATATCAAGGGCAATCACTCTCTCCTCCTCTGGAGTTCAGCTCTTTTGTCCACGTTTGGACCAAGGCTGTAATGAGGTCAGGAGCCAAGTGATCCTGGTGGAAACCAAACTGAGCATCATTGAGCAGGTAGTTGCTGTTCAAGTGTTGCTTGATAGCATTGTTCATGACACCTTCCAACACTTTGCTGATGATTGGGAGTATGGGGCGGTAAATGGCCGGACTGAATTTGCCCTTGCTTTTGGACTCTATGCTCCTATCTATAAATCCCAGGATCCCATATGCTTTTTTAACAGATTTGTCATGCCAACTTCAAAGATTTGTATATGTGCACCCACTCTAAAATTGTATTATTTAATTTATATTGCTTCTTCATTCTTTCAAAATGCATCATTTCACTTTTTTGCAATAAATTTAATCTGCCATGTTTGTGTCCATTTCACCAGTCAGTCTTTGGCTATTTAGGGGAGGCAGTGGTGTTGTGGTAATGTCACTGGATTAGTAATCCAGAGCCCAGGCTAATGCTCTGGAGACGTGGGTTCGCATCCCACCACGGCAGATGGTGAAATTTGAATTCAATTAATAAATCTGGAATTGAAAAGCTAGGTTAATAATGAGCATGAAACCATTGTCAGTTGTAGAAACTCATCTGGTTCACTAATGTCCATTAGGGAAGGAAATCTGCTGTCTTTACCTGGTCTGGCCTGCATGTGACTCCAAACCCACAGCAATGTGGTTGACTCTTAAGTGCTTTCTGAAATGGCCCAGCAAGCCAATCAGTTCAAGGGCAATTAGGGATAGGCAATAAATGCTGGCCTAGTCACCGACGCCCACATACCCACAAACGAAGAAAAATAAAATTGAGCTTTATTTGCTACAGATCGACCCTGGTGTAATCCTTGTTGAGCTCTGTTTGCAAAATCTTTGTTGTCCTTCTTAGGTTGGAGTCATGTGCAATTGTTAATAGCTTTCAGTTCTAGGCTATTTATGCATATCTTATTACGAGGTTTCCATTTTTTGTTATAACTTGAGAATCTATATTTTTAAAAACTGTAAAGGATTTCATGGACATTGAATCATCTGGAGATTGCTGAACTTTGTGGGTGTTTTTTAAAGGAAGGTCAACAAAAGGTTGACCAGTAAATGAGTACTGAAAAGCAAATGATTTCAAGTAAACATAGTAGGGGGCTGTGTTATTGATCAGACAGGATTTATGATAGTCATAAGACTTGCCAGGAAACAAGTTGATTTAATTTTGAACTGTTAAAAAAGAAACCAGCTGGTTTTGGTTAAAAAGAGGCAGTTGGAGTTTAGTTATTGACCTGCCAGAAGATCAGAAGAAAATCCAGACAACTGTTACTTCTCTTGGAAGAACCCTTGCTCTTGAAAAGAAAATGCCTGTATGAAGTTGTACTGTTGCCTCCTGTATTTTGAAGAAATCCTGAATGTTTGCAGAAACCTTGCATCTTTAAAAGAACTTTGCATTGAACGTGAGAGAACTGAAACTTTTTTTGCTGCACACCTGATGTAAGTTATGTGAAGGCTTCTGCAGCTGAATTTCTTTGAACACCAACCCAAACAGACTGTTCATCAACCTCGCCTGGGAAGATTCCTAGTGGCAGCCACCTGTTCGACTTTGGGACACCTCACCCAAACAAAGGACTTCCATATCCACTATTCAGTTTACTTTTTTTTATTCCTTCTATTTCTTTGCAACAGCTGTAAGCAAAAATCCCTTTTTTCTCAGTTAACCAGTTGTATAACTGAGTGTGTGTGTGTGAGGACTAGGATAAAAAATATGGGGCGTTAATATTTCAATTTGCTTATATATTTACTTCGTTATTGGTTAAGACTTGGCTTATAATAAACGGATAATTTTGTTGTTTATATGGGAGGCACAGTGGCGCAGTGGTTAGCACTGCAGCCTCACAGCTCCAGGGACCCGGGTTCGATTCTGGGTACGGCCTGTGCGGAGTTTGCAAGTTCTCCCTGTGTCTGCGCGGTTTTTCGCCGGGTGCTCCGGTTTCCTCCCACAGCCAAAGACTTGCAGGTGATAGGTAAATTGGCCATTATAAATTGCCCCTAGTGTAGGTAGGGAATATGGGAATACGGTAGCGTTAGTATAAATGGGTGGTTGTTGGTCAGCACAGACTTGGTGGGCCGAAGGGCCTGTTTCAGTGCTGTATCTCTAAATAAAGAAACCTAGTTGGTGTGCTTTATTCTGGGAACAAATAGAGTATCTAATTGACTGTTTCGGTAAGTGGGAAAGTTTATTGATATGTTGTGAGCTCTGGAGATGTGGGACTGAATTAACAGTGCGCTCCTTCCGCCTCAGTTATAACAATCTGTAATAGAAGAAGCCCATTTTGAGCCCATCAAAACCCTCCAGTCCTCACTGACGACCTCAAAATGACCAACAGTGTTTCACATGTTTTTCTAAGCACCTTGTGGCCGAGTTTATCCATTCCAGGGGTTTTCCTATCTTTTCGACCTCTACTGTCAGTCGAAAAACTCTAGTTCCCTAATGTGTGTCCCTTGAGCATACGTGATAGTTCAACATTCTCCCTGATTACAAAAATTTCCAAAGAAGTCATTTAGCATGTTAATTATTGTTTGTTGATTCTCATGTTCAGCTCCATATAGGTTATTACATTGCAAGAATTTTTTGGGGTTAGATTTTATTTTTGCTGCTATGTTCTAAATTGGAGGAGGGCTAACTTCAGCGGGATGAAAGGGGATTTATCCAGGTTAAGATGGAACCAAAGATTGATGGGAAAAACTGGAATAGAACAATGGGTGATCTTTAAGGAGGAGATGTTGGAATCTACCGAGCTTCCTCCTGAAGTCCCCAGCATCACAGATGCCAGACTTCAGCCAATTTGATTCATTCCGCGTGATATCAAGAAACAACTGAAGGCACTGGATACTGCAAAGGCTTTGGGCCCTGACAATATTCCGGCAATAGTACTGAAGACTTGTGCTCCAGAACTTGCCGCAGCCCTAGCCAAACTGTTCCAGTACAACTACAACACTGGCATCTACCCTGCAATGTGGAAAATTGCCCGGGTATGTCCTGTACACAAAAAGCAGGGCAAGTCCAACCCGGCCAATTACCGCCCCATCAGTCTACTCTCAATCATCAGTAAAGTGATGGAAGACGTCATCGACAGTGCTATCAAGCGGCACTTGCACAGCAATAGCCTGCTCAGTGACGCTCAGTTTGGGTTACGCCAGGGCCACTCAGCTCCTGACCTCATTACAGCCTTGGTTCAAACGTGGTCAAAAGAGCTGAACTCAAGAGGTGAGGTGAGAGTGACTGCCCTTGACATCAAGGCAGCATTTGACTGAGTATGGCATCAAGGAGCTCCAGCAAAGCTAAAGTCAATGGGAATCGGGGAAAACCCTCCGCTGGTTGGAGTCATACTTAGCGCAAAGGAAGATGGTTGTGGTTGTTGGAGGTCAATCATCTGAGCTCCAGGACATCGCTGCAGGAGTTCCTCAGGGTAGTGTCCTAGGCCAAACCATCTTCAGCTGCTTCATCAATGACCTTCCTTCAATCATAAGGTCAGAAGTGGGAATGTTCGCTGATGATTGCACAATGTTCAGCACCACTCGTGACTCCTCAGGTACTGAAGCACTCTGTGTAGAAATGCAGCAAGACCTGGACAATATCCAGGCTTGGGCTGATAAGTGGCAAGTAACATTTGCGTCACACAAATGCCAGGCAATAACCATCTCCAACAAGAGAGAATCTTACCATCTCTCATTGACATTCAATGGAATTACCATTGCTGAATCTCCCACTATCAACATCCTAGGATCTACCATTGACCAGAAACTGAACTGGAGTAGCCATATAAATGCCGTGGCTAGAACAGCAGGTCAGAGGCTAGGAATCCTGAGGCGAGTAACTCACCTCCTGACTCCCCAAAGCCTGTCCACCATCTATAAGGCACAAGTCAGGAGTGTGATGGAATACTCTCCACTTGCCTGGATGGGTGCAGCTCCAACAACACTCAGGAAGCTCAACATCATCCAGGACAAAGCAGCCCGCTTGATTGGCCCCCAATCTACAAACATTCACTCCCTCCACCACCGACACACAGTGGCAGCAGTGTGTACCATCTACAAGATGCACTGCAGCAACACACCAAGGCTCCTTAGACAGCACCTTCCAAACCCGCCACCTCTACCAACTAGAAGGACAAGGGCAGCAAATACATGGGAACACCACCACCTGCAAGTTCCCCTCCAAGTCGCACACCATCCTGACTTGGAACTATATCACCATTCTTTCACTGTCGCTGGGTCAAAATCCTGGAACTCCCTTCCTAACAGCACTGGGTGTACCTACCCCACATGGACTACAGCGGTTCAAGAAGACAGCTCATCACCACCTTCTGAAGGGCAATTAAGGATGGGCAATAAATGTTGGCCTGGCCAGCGACACCCACATCCCATGAATGAATTTAAAAAAAGCCTGTACCTGAAACAAGAACGAAAGGTAGGTAAGCCAAAGCCAGGACTCCTTGGATGACGAGGGAAATAGAGAATATGATGAAACAAAACAAACAAGGGTGTATGATGCATAATCAGGTGAGTTCTTCAAGCAAGAACCAGGCCAAATATAATAAGTTGAGAGGGGAAATGAAGAGGAACAGAAGACTGGTGAAGAGAGAATATGAGAACAGAATGGCAGTTCACAGAAAAGGGAACTTAAAAATCTTCTATCAGCATGTAAATAATAAGCAGGTAATAAGAGGCAGGGTGGGTCCTTTTGGGGACACAGGGTGATTTATGCTTAGAGACACAGGGCAAGACTAGAATACTTGATGAGTACCTTGTTTATGTGTTTACTAAGGAAGAGGATGCTGACAAAATATCAGTTGAAACAGATGGTAGAGGTAATGGTTGGTTGAAAATTAAGAGGCAGGACGCACTGGAAAGGCTAGTTATGCTTAGAGTGGATAAGTGGCCTGGTCCAGATGGCTTGCATCCTCGATTGCGAATGGAAGTGTAGGTGGACATGGCAGAAGGACTTGCCATAATCTTTTGATCTTCCCTAGATACGATGTAAGTGCCAGAGAATAGGAGAGTTGAAATTTATGCGTGAGGGTGTAAGGACATTCCTAATAACTACAGGCCCGTCAGTTTAACATCAGTGTTGGGTAAAGTTTTGGAAACAATAATCAGGGAAAAAATTCAACAGGCACTTGGAGAGGTTTGAGTTAATTAAGAGGAGCCAGCACAGAATTGTGAAAGGCAGATCGTGCATGACTAATCTAATTAAATTTTTTGATGAAGTAACAGAAGGGAAAGCAATGGATGTTCTCTATATGGATTTTATAAAAGAGTTAGAGTACTACATAAAAGGCTGGGTAACATACTTCAGGCTTATGGAATAGGAGGGTCAGTGGCAGCTTGGATACAATTTAGCATAAGGACAGAAATCAGAGAGTTGTGATAAATGGCTGTTTTTTAGACTGGAGGATGGTAGACAGTGGTGTTCCTTGATGTTCAGTACAAGGACCACTGCATTTTTTGATATACATAAATGACTTGGATATTGGAATACAGAGTAAAATTTCATAACTTGCTGATACTAAACTTGGAGGTGTGGCAGACAGTGAGGATGATACGAATTGACTGCAACAGGATATAGGTAGGCTGGCAGAATGGGAAGACAAGTGGCAGATGAATCTGTGGCAGGGATCGGTGCTAGGACCCCAGCTATTCACAATATATATTCCTGATTTAGATGAGGGAACTAAATGTAATATCTCCAAATTTGCAGATAACACAAAACTGGGTGGGAGGGTGAGTTGTGAGGAGGATGCAGAGAGGCTTCAGGGTGATTTGGACAAGTTCAGTGAGTGGGCAAATACACGGCAGATGCAGTATAATGTGGATAAATGTGAGGTTATCCACTTTGGTAGCAAAAACAGGAAGACAGATTATTATCTGAACGGCTATAAACTGAGAGAGGGGAATATGCAACGAGACCTGGGTGTTTTCTTACACCAGTCGCTGAAGGTAAGCATGCAGGTCCAACAGGCGGTAAAGGGGGCGAATAGTATGTTGGCCTTCATAGCAAGAGGATTTGTGTACAGGAGCAGGGATGTCTTGCTGCAATTATACAGGCCTTGGTAAGGCCACACCTGGAATATTCTGTGCAGTTTTGGTCTCCTTATCTGAGGAAGGGTGTGATTGCTATAGAGGGAGTGCAACGAAGGTTTACCAGACTGATTCCTGGGATGGCGGGACTGACGTATGAGAGATTACGTCGGTTAGGATTATATTCGCTGGAGATCAGAAGAGTGAGGGGGAATCTCAGAGAAATCTATAAAATTCTAACAGGACTTGACAGGGTAGATGCAGGAAGGATGTTCCCGATGGTGGGGGAGTCCAGAACCAGGCGTCATAGTCTAAGGATACGGGGTAAACCTCTCAGGACTGAGATGAGGAGAAATTTCTTCACCCAGAGAGTGGTGAGCCTGTGGAATTCGCTACCACAGAAAGCATTTGAGGCCAAAGCACTGTGTGTTTTCAAGAAGGAGTTAGATATAGTTCTTGGGTCGAAAGAAATACCAAGGCTTTTTATACGTATATAAAGAGCAAGAGGGTAACCAGGGAAAGGGTTGGCCCACTCAAGGACAGAGAAGGGAATCTATGTGTGGAGCCAGAGGAAATGGGTGTGGTGCTAAATGAGTACTTTGCATCAGTATTCACCAAAGAGAAGGACTTGGTGGATGATGAGCCGAGGGAAGGTAGTGCAGATAGTCTCAGTCATCTCATTATCAAAAAGGAGGAGGTGTTGAGTGTCTTGCAAAGCATTAAGGTGGATAAGTGCCCAGGGCCTGATGGGATCTAGCCTAGAATACTGAGGGAGGCAAGGGAATAAATTGCTGGGGCTTTGACAGAAATCTTTGCATCCTCATTGGCGACAGGTGAGGTCCAAGAGGACTGGAGAATAGCCAATGTTGTTCCTTTGTTTAAGAAGGGTGGCAAGGATAATCCAGGAAATTATACGCCGGTGAGCCTTACGTCAGTGGTAGGGAAACTATTAGAGAGGATTATTCGGGACGGGATTTTCTCCCATTTGGAAAGAAACACACTTATTAGCGAAAGACAGCATGGTTTCGTGACGGGAAGGTCGTGTCTCACTAATTTGATTGAGTTTTTTGAGGAAGTAACGAAGATGATTGATGAAGGAAGGGTAGTGGATGTTATCTGTATGGACTTTAGTAAAGCCTTTGACAAGGTCCCGCATGGCAGACTGGTACAAAAGGTGAAGTCACACGGGTCCAGCGGTGAGCTGGCAAGATGGATACAGAACTGGCTCAGTCATAGAAGACAGAGGATATCAGTGTATGGGTGTTTTTCTGAATGGAGGGATGTGACTAGTGGTGTTCCGCAGGGATCAGTGCTGGGTCCTTTGCTGTTTGTAGTATATATAAATGATTTGGAGGAAAATGTAGCTGGTCTGATTAGTAAGTTTGCGGACGACACAAAGGTTGGTGGAGTTGCGGATAATGATGATTATTGTCAGAGGATACAGCAGGATATAGATCGGTTGGAACAAAAACAAGAAATGCTGGATTCACTCAGCAGGTCTGGCAGCATCTGTGGAAAGAGAAGCAGAGTTAACGTTTCGGGTCAGTGACCCTTCTTCGGAACTCAGTTCCGAAGAAGGGTCACTGACCCGAAACGTTAACTCTGCTTCTCTTTCCACAGATGCTGCCAGACCTGCTGAGTGAATCCAGCATTTCTTGTTTTTGTTTCAGATTTCCAGCATCCGCAGTATTTTGCTTTTATTATAGATCGGTTGGAGACTTGGGCGGTGAAATGGCAGATGGAGTTTAATCCGGACAAATGTGAGGTAATGCATTTTGGAAGGTCTAATGCAGATGGGAGGGATACAGTAAATGGCAGAACCCTTAGGAGTATTGACAGGCAGAGAGATCTGGCCGTACAGATCCACAGGTCACTGAAAGTGGCAACGCAGGTGGATAAGGTAGTCAAGAAGGCAGGCGGCATGCTTGCCTTCATCGGTCGGGGCATAGAGTATAAAAATTGGCAAGTCATGTTGCAGCTGTACAGAACCTTAGTTAGGCCACACTTAGAATATTGCGTGCAATTCTGGTCGCCACACTAACAGAAGGACGTGGAGGCTTTGGAGAGGGTACAGAGGAGGTTTACCAGGATGTTGCCTGGTCTGGAGGGCATCAGCTATGAGGAGAGGTTGGAAAAACTCGGATTGTTTTCACTGGAACGACGGAGGTGGAGGGGCGACATGATGGAGGTTTACAAAGTTATGAGCGGCATGGACAGAGTGGATAGTCAGAAGCTTTTTCCCAGGGTGGAAGAGTCAGTTACTAGGGGGCATAGGTTTAAGGTGTGAGGGGCAAAGTTTAGAGGGGATGTGCGAGGCATGTATTTTACACAGAGGGTGGTGAGTGCCTGAAACATGCTGCCAGGGGAGGTGGTGGAAGCAGATACGATAGCGACGTTTAAGAGACATCTTGACAAATATATGAATAGGAAGGGAATAGAGGGATATGGGCCCCAGAAGTGCAGAAGGTGTTAGATTCGGCAGGCATCAAGATCGGCACAGGCTTGGAGGGCCGAATGGCCTGTTCCTGTGCTGTACTGTTCTTCTTTGTTCTTTGGAACGGGGGGAAAGCCGGAACAGGTTACTGAGTTGGATAATCAGCCATGATCATAATGAATGGCGGAGCAGGCTCGAAGGGCCAAATGGCCGCCTCCTGCTCCTATTTTCTATGTTTCTATGAAATTTAATACAGAAAAGTATGAGGTATTGCATTTTGGCAGAAGGGAGAAGGAGAGGCAATATAGACTTAATGGCACAGTTCTAAAGAGTGTGCAAGGACAGGGAGACCTGGATGTTCATGTGCCTAGATCTTTGAAGGTGGCAGGACATATAAGAGTCATTAGAGCCGTACAGCATAGAAACAGGCCCTTCGGCCCACTGCGTCCATGCCGACCATAATGCCTATCTATCCAAATCCAACCTGCCTGCATTAATTCCATATCCCTCTATGCCTTTTTCATTCAAGTACCTGTCCAGATGCCTCTTAAATGTTGCTACTGTTCCTGCCTCCACCATGTCCTCTGGCAGCTCATTCCAGATACCCACTATTCTTTCACACTGAATTTGTGAAAGATTTACCCCTTTGATCCCCTTTAAACCTCCTCCCTCTCACCTTAAATCTATGCCCTCTAGTGTTAGTCACCCCTACCATGGGAAACAGACTCTGGCTGTCTACCCTATCTATGCCTCTTATAATTTTATATACCTTTATCATGTCCCCTCTCAGCCTCCTTCGCTCCAGGGAAAACAGACCCAGCCTATCCAATCTCTCTTTATAATTCAAGCTCTCCAAACCAGGTAACATCCTTGCGAATCTTTTCTGCACCCTCTCTAGCTTAATCACATCTTTCCTGTAGTGCGGCGACCAGAACTGCACACAGTACTCCAAGTGCAGCCGAATCAACGTTATGTACAACTGTAACATGACGTCCCAACTCTTGTACTCAGTGCCTCGGCTGATGAAGGCAAGCATGCCATACGCCGCCTACACCACCCTGTTTACCTGTGTTGCCACTTTCAGGGAACTATGTACTTGCACCCCAAGGTCTCTTTGCTCAACAACACTCCCCAGTGCCCTGCCATTCGCTGTATATGTCCTGCCCTGGTTTAACTTCCCAAAATGCATCACTTCACGCTTGTCTGCGTTAAATTCCATTTGTCACTCTCTTGCCCACTTTCCCAGTTTATCTATATCCTGTTGTAACCTTAAACAACCTTCTTCACTGTTCACTATACCACCAATTTTGGTGTCATCTCTTTCTTTCTTTCTTTTGGGCCTCCTTATCTCGAGAGACAATGGATACGCGCCTGGAGGTGGTCAGTGGTTTGTGAAGCAGCGCCTGGAGTGGCTATAAAGGCCAATTCTGGAGTGACAGGCTCTTCCACAGGTGCTGCAGAGAAATTTGTTTGTTGGGGCTGTTGCACAGTTGGCTCTCCCCTTGCGCCTCTGTCTTTTTTCCTGCCAACTACTAAGTCTCTTCGACTCGCCACAATTTAGCCCTGTCTTTATGGCTGCCCGCCAGCTCTGGCGAATGCTGGCAACTGACTCCCACGACTTGTGATCAATGTCACACGATTTCATGTCACGTTTGCAGACGTCTTTATAACGGAGACATGGACGGCCGGTGGGTCTGATACCAGTGGCGAGCTCGCTGTACAATGTGTCTTTGGGGATCCTGCCATCTTCCATGCGGCTCACATGGCCAAGCCATCTCAAGCGCCGCTGACTCAGTAGTGTGTATAAGCTGGGGGTGTTGGCCGCTTCAAGGACTTCTGTGTTGGAGATATAGTCCTGCCACCTGATGCCAAGTATTCTCCGAAGGCAGCGAAGATGGAATGAATTGAGACGTCGCTCTTGGCTGGCATACGTTGTCCAGGCCTCGCTGCCGTAGAGCAAGGTACTGAGGACACAGGCCTGATACACTCGGACTTTTGTGTTCCGTGTCAGTGCGCCATTTTCCCACACTCTCTTGGCCAGTCTGGACATAGCAGTGGAAGCCTTACCCATGCGCTTGTTGATTTCTGCATCTAGAGACAGGTTACTGGTGATAGTTGAGCCTAGGTAGGTGAACTCTTGAACCACTTCCAGAGCGTGGTCGCCAATATTGATGGATGGAGCATTTCTGACATCCTGCCCCATGATGTTCGTTTTCTTGAGGCTGATGGTTAGGCCAAATTCAAATTGGTGTCATCTGCAGACTTACTAATCATACATTCACATCCAAGTCATTAATATATATGACAAACAACAGAGGGCCCAGCACCGATCCCTGCGGCACGCCACTGGTCACTGGTCTCCAATCTGAAAAACAACCCTCCGCTACCACCCTCTGCCTCCTGTCACCAAGCCAATTTTGTATCCAAGTGGCTAGCTCACCCTGGATCCCATGTGTTCGAACCTTCTGGACCAGCCGACCATGCGGGACCTTGTCAAAGGCCTTGCTAACGTCCATGCAGGTAACGTCCATCGCCCTTCCCTCGTCAATCCTCTTGGTCACCTCCTCAAAAACTCAATCAAATTCGTGAGACATGATTGCCCACGCACCAAGCCATGCTGACTATCCCTAATCAGACCTTGTCTTTCCAAATGCATATAAATCCTGTCTCACAGAATCCCTTCCAATAACTTTCCCACCACTGATATAAGACTGTAGTTCCATGGCTTATCCCTGCTGCACAACATTAGCTATCCTCCAAGTCTTCCGGTACCTCACCCGTGGCTAACGATGATACAAAGATCTCTGCCAGGGCCCCAGCAATCTCCTCCCTTGCTTCCCATAGCATCCTAGGATGCACCTGGTCAGGCCCTGGGGATTTATCCACCTTAATACGCTTCAAAACCTCCAACACCACCTCCTTTGTAATGTTGATATGCTCCATGATATTGCTGTTCCCTCCCTTGAACACACTGGCTTGATGGCCTTCTCCACGGTAAATACAGACGCGAAGTATTCATTTAAGACCTCGCCCATTTCCCGTTGCTCCACACATAGATTACCACACTGATCCTTAAGGGGGCCTACTCTCTCCCTAGCTATCCTTTTACTCTTAATATACTTATAGAACCTTTTAAGATTCTCCTATATCTTATCTGCCAGGGAAATCTCATGGCCCCTTTTCGCCCTCCTCATTTCCTCCTTAAGTGTACACCTACATCCCCTATACTCCTCGAGGGACTCGCTTTAACCCAGCTGCCTATACCTGACATATGCCTCCTTCTTTGTCCTGACCAGACCCTCAATATCCCTCGTCAACCAAGGTTCCCTAAACTTGCCAGCCTTGCCCTTCCATATAACAGGAGCATGCCGGCCCTGAACTCTTCCTATCACACTTTTGAAAGCCTCCTACTTGCCAGACATCCCTTTACCTGTAAACAGCCTCTCCCATTCAACTTTTGAGAGTTCCTGTCTGATGCCATCTAAATTAGCCTTCCCCCAGTTTAGGACTTCAACCTGAGGACCAGTCCTATCCTTTTCCATAACTATCTTGAAGCTAATAGAGTTATGGTCACTGGTCCCAAAGTGCTCCCCCACTGACACATCAACCACCTGCCCATCCTCATTTCCCAAGAGGAGGTTGAGTGTAGCCCCTTCTCTAGTAGTGCCATCCACATACTGCTTCAGAAAACTATCCTGGTCACACTTAATAAATTCTTCCCCATCTGATCCCTTAGCACTAAGGCAGTCCCAGTCAATATTAGGGAAGTTAAAATCACCTACTATTGCAACCCTATAATTCCTACACCTATCTGTGATTTCCCTACATATATGCTCCTCCAGTTCCCTCTGTCTATTGGGGGGCCTATCGTATAATCCCATCAAAGTGATCACCCCTTTCTTATTTCTAAGTTCTACCCATATGGCCTCACTGGATGTTCCCCCCAGGATATCCTCTCTAAGTACTGCCGTGAGTCTTCCCTAATCAATAGTGCAACTCCCCCTCCTCTCTTACCTCCACCTCTGTCATGCCGGAAGCATCGTTAGCCCGGACCATTGAGCTGCTAGTCCTGCCCATCCCTCAACCACGTTTCCGTAATAGCTATAATATCACAATCCCATGTACTGATCCATGCTCTGAGTTCATCTGCCTTACCTGTGAGGCTTCTTGCATTAAAGTAAATGCAGTTTAGCGTACCAGATCTTCCACGCTCCCTGTCCTGCCCCTGCCCGGCCTGCCTACTGGACTTGCTTGCTTTAACCTCTACATTTGTCTCAACTATCTCATCGGAGAGACCGCTACTTTGAGTCCCACCACCCGCAAGACTGGTTTAAACCCTCCCGAGTCGTACTAGCAAACCTCTCCGCAAGGATATTGGTCCCCTTCCAGTTCAGATGCAACCCGTCCCTCTGTACAGGTCACCTCTGCGCCTGAAGAAATCCCAATGATCCAAGTAGCTGAAGCCCTCCCGCCTACACCAGCTCTTCAGCCACACTTTCATTGGTCTTATCCTCCTATTCCTACCCTCACTAGCACGTGGCACGGAGCAATCCTGAGATTGGAACCCTCGAGGTCCTGCTTTTTAACCTTCTGCCTAACTCCGTCTATTCACTTTGCAGGACCTTGTCTCTCTTCCTGCCTATGTCGTTCGTACCAATATGGACCACGACCTCTGGCTGCTCACCCTCCCCTTTCAGAATGTCCAGCAGCCGCTCCAAGACATCCTTGAGTTGTTTGCAAAGCATGTGAGAAGTTTGACTTCATAAATAGAGTATTTAGTACAAAAGCAAGGAAGTTATGCTGAACCTTTAGAAGGTTCTGTTTAGGCCACAACTAGACTATTGTGTCCCGTTTTGGTCACCGCTCTTTGGGAAGGATGTGTGGGTTCTTGAGAGAGTGCAGAGGAGATTTACCAGAATGGTTGCAGGGATGAGGGCTTTTAGCTGTAAGGTTAGGTTGGAGAAGCTGGGCTTGTTCTCCTTGAAGGAAAGGAGATTGAAGGGAGATTTGATAGAGGTATACAAGATTATGACAAGTTTAGACAAGATAAACAAAGCAAAGCTGTTCACATTATCTGATGGCACAACGACTAGGGACACAGATTTTTGGCCAGAGGTGCAGGGGAACCTGAGGAAGAACGTTTTTACACAGCAAGTGGTAATGACCTGGAACTCGCTGCCTACGAGGGTGGTGGAAGCAGAGAGGGTGAATGAGTTCAAAAGGAAATTGGTTAGACACCTGGAAATAAACTTGCAGGGCTACAGGGTTAGAATGAGACTGACCAGATTGCTCTATAGAGAGCCAGCATGGATTTGAGAGCCGAATGACGGCCTCCTGTGCAATAATCTCTCAATGTCCCTGTCAGCTTTCTCTTGGTACTGTTGATGCCTTGGTTTGATCTATTTCTGTATAACATCGGGTTTGCTCAGTGGTCACCATTTCTGTCCACCCTCCAAGCTTTTGTCATTTTTTTTTTCCAACTTATCTCTCTCAATTTTCTTGCATATTTTTACCTTGACTCTGCTGCTATAAGGCATTACTTGTCCTGCATGTCCCAAATTGTGTTTTCCAAGATGCCCATGTATCTTTGGCAGATTTATTATAAAAATAGCACCCCATGGTCTCTGTTGCTGAATCTACTTAGATATTAAAAATGGTAGATGGGTCATAAAATTAAATTTTAAAACAATTTGAAAATTTCTGTCAACCAAGTTCCATGGGAAGTCCCATTATAAAAGTGTCCATATTTACATGCAATGCATGTTATCTCTGTAGATGGCGTGCTGGCAGTTTTCAGTGATATGCTTTGCGAATGCTTACAAGGTCATTCGTGTAACTTTCACTTTCACTGTATGGGCAGTAAACTGCCTTTAATTGGGAGCTTTGCTAGACTAGAGGCTAGTCGTGTTGCCTGGCTTGAAAATTTTTTACAAATCATATGTTGACAGTTATGGATCTGGGAACTTTTTAGGCACAGATTTCCAACAGAAAATACTGTTACAAGCATTTTGAAGAAAATGCTACTGTATATGCAGGTTAATCACTTCATTGCAAATTTTTAAATTTTGCATGCCACAATCTACTTCCAATCATCAATTCTTACCTCAATTGATCCAAGCTAGATCGCAGCTAAAATGATTTTTAAAAAAAATTAGATTAATTGGTTCAGCTTCTTCCTTTTATTGGTAGATTTTACTGACTGCTGATGCTTGATTTCGTGTTTCTGTGTTCTTAGTCAATCCTTGTGAAAGTTTGTCCTTGTGCTCTCCTTTCATCCAATCCATCTATACTTGCTATGATTTGGTGTTTAGTGAAAATAGATTTTGACAAGATGCAGGCAACAGGAAAATTATCATGTAGGAAGGTGTGATGACTGAAGTGTGACTGACATTGATGTACATGATTTGCAATTTTTTTTTAAATATTGGAAGGGATACAGTCGCCAACTTTGTCAGGCTTCTTCACACACTGCTGAGGCCCTTGACATCAAAAATTAACTGAAAGGATATTGCTTTCTTTTACTTGATGGCACTCTGAATCTCACATTTGTCTCTATCCCATCACAATGTTACCAAATCCCAATTCTTCAGCCTTAAATCCAATAAATCTTCAAATACAATTTTTCCATATCTTCCCTGGTTTGTTCTACAACAAATGATCGACACCCCAGAAAATTTCCACACATAAAAATGAATGATTCTGTTTGCACCCAACATCTATATTCAAATAGTTTATAAAAGGAGTCACAAGATAGTAATCAAGAGCAGAAACCGTTATTGATATTGCTCCTTAGTAGCCCAGGGATACTGAGCCACTCTTGATGAATGCAGCTATTTCAGCACATAATAGTGAATGAATCTGGCTCTTTTCTTTTTGATACATATATTTGACATTGTGGTAGCTTTCTTACCTCTGAGTCAGAAGGGTGAGAGTTCAAGCCCTAATTTAAGGCCTGAGCACAGCTCTAGGCTGACATGCCAGTGCAGTACTTAAAAGAGAGTGCTGCATTGTTGAAGGTGCTGCTTTTTCGATGAAGTAAAAGGTCCCATGACACTACTGATAGAAAAGGAAGGAGTTCTCCCAGTGGCTGGGCCAACATTGATCCCTGATTCAGTACCAGCATAACAGATTAACTGGGCATTTATCTCATTTGTTGTTTGTGGGATCTTGCTCTGTGCAAATTGGCTGCCACATTTATCTACATATCAATAGTGACTGCATTTCCAAAAAAAAAAATATTGTCTGTGCAGCACTTGGGGATGTCCCAAGGATGTGAAGGGTGCTGTTCAAGTTCTCTTTATGTGGCTTAGTTCCACAGTGGGCAGTGCACTTAAGCATAAACCATTAGAAAGCTAGACCTCCTGTGGTCATATTATTAATCATCATATGTTTCATTGCTTTTCTCTCAAACTTTCCATGGCAAATGTAGTTTTCAAGTTAAGCATAAGTGACAAAGCAAATGACACAAACTTCCAATGACTGGCAATACAGGTAGCAACAGGTGCCATCGGATAGTGTGATGTTATGCAATGCATGATGCTGTTTTGTATTTTATTTATACAGGAGGTATATTGTTATAAATTTAATTGACAGTGCTCTAGCCTGCTCTTTGTGATGCAGGCACAAAGGAGGTATAAGCCTTCAATTTACAACTCAAAACAGAGTGGCCTGAATTTTGTGGCCAGCAGTGAAAGAATGGTACTTCCCTTCACCTGGACTAAAGCTGTCCACTAAGTTTTAGCGGGCTTTAAACTGCAAGCTTCCTCTATGCTGATGTCAATTTAAATGTTGATGCCTTCTATCGGGATCTGTTGGGTGTGTGAACAGGGCAGGCAGCAGGGTGACTGATCAACCACCATGGGATTAAGGGAGAAACTTGGTAGTAAAGCACAAACTTTATAAATTTTTTTTTATAAATATCTAACATTTTCCTTTTGTTCTGAGAGTGTGAGACTCCATGTTTTTGAAATGAATTTTTCAAGGCTGTAGAGTTTGTTCAGTAATTATGACTTAGTATGCCACTTAAAAACTCAGTTATTCCTGAGTGAACAAGGGTCAAGTTTTTCAGCAGTCTTTACATTGAGAATAGTGGGTAATTAATTTAGGTTAACACTAAATCAGTGAGTTCTATGTTGAATCCATCTGCGAAGACTGAAACAGTGCACCCTATGGAGGAGCACAGTATCTCTGAAAGCAACTTCCGAAGTTTTGCGTTTAATTGCGCATGTGCAAACACCAGTAATTGTTGTCAGTTTTATCCAGTAATTCATGTGCAGCAGGTGTCGCCAGTTAGAGCAGCTCAAACTCCAGGTTTTGGAGCTTGAGCACACGGCTGGAGTCACTACAAGGCATCCATGAGGCTGAGAGCTTCATGGCTCACAGGTTTCTAGAGATGGTTGCCTCACAGCTTAAAAATGTGCAGCTGGAGAGGGAGTGGGTGACTGCCGGAAGAACAAGGAGGACCAGGCAGGAATGTCATGAGTGCATCTCAGGCTCCAATCAGTGTTCAGTTCTGTATACTGATTAGAGTGATGGTTCCTCTAGGGAGTCCAGGCAGAGTCAAGTGCACAGCACCACGGATGGCTCATCTGCACAGGTGGGGAGTGGAAGAGGATGGCAGGGGATTCGATAATGAGGGGAACAGCGCTTTTGCGACCGCAGACGTGACCCCAGGATGGTATGTTGCCTCCCTGCTGCCAGGGTCAAGGATGTCACTGCAGGACAATCTGAGAGTGGGGTGGGGGGTGGAGGGTGAACAGCCAGAGGTGGTGGTTTTTATCGGCATCAATGACAAAGGCAGAAAGATGGATGAGGTCCTGAAGGTAGAGTTTAGGGAGGTAGGAGAGAGATTGAAAAGCAGGACCGCAAAGGTAGTAATCCCCGGATTACTCCTGGTGCCACGTGCTAATGAATGCAGAAGTAGGAAGGTGGAGCCGATAAATACGTAGCTGGAGCAATGGTGCAGGCTTTAGATTCCTGAGGCAATGAGACTACTTCTGAGAGAGGTGGGACCCGTACAAGCTGGGCAGGTTGCATCTCAACAGAGCTGGGACCAGTATCCTTGCAGGGGATTTTGTTTGTGCAGTTGGGGAGGGTTTAAACTAGCTTGACGGGGTTGGGAACCTCAGAGTCATTTCAGAAGGGAGAGAAGAAAAGTTGGAAATGGAAGGCAGAAAATTAGTAAGCGTGTTTGGAAGGCAGGGGAAACCAAGGCTAGAAAATTAGACAACCAGGGAGTTTGGCAGTGCTAACTGTTACACATTTCAGTGCAAGAAGTCTAGAGGTGAAGGAAGATGAGTTGAGAGCACAAATTGACATGGGGGAGTATGATATTGGAGCCATTACTGAGACATGGCTGAAAGAAGGGCAGGAATGGCAGCTCAGTATTCATGGTTA
Organism: Heterodontus francisci; assembly: GCF_036365525.1. Lineage (NCBI taxonomy): Eukaryota > Metazoa > Chordata > Chondrichthyes > Heterodontiformes > Heterodontidae > Heterodontus > Heterodontus francisci. The sequence continues at coordinate 106,044,032 of NC_090371.1, forward strand.
CAGGGTTTTCAGCTGAGATAGAGAAGGACAGAGGCACATTATTCATTAAAGAAACAATTTTCACTGTGAGGAGGGATGATATAGTAGAAGGATCATCAAATAAGGCCATATGGTTTGAACTGAAGAGTAAACAAGGGGAAGTACTATAGACCCCCAAACAGTCAGAGGGAGATAGAAGAGCAAATATGTAGGCAACTCTCAGAAGTTCAAAAGCAATAGGGCAGCAATAGTGGAGAATTTCAACTACCCTAATATTAACTAGGATACAATTAGTGTATCAGAGAGAGCAGAATTCTTAAAATGCATTCAGGAGTACTTTTTTTTTTCAGCCAGTAAACAGCAAGCCCAAGAGGAGAAGGGGTGGCTCTGGACTTAGTTTTGGGGAATGAAGCTGGACAGGTGGAAGGGGTATCAGTTGGGGAGCACTTTGGTGGAAATGATCATAATTCAGTTAGATTCAGGGTACTTCTGGAAAATGACGAACATAGATCAGGAATAAAAGTTCTCAATTGGAAAAAAGCTAATTTTACTAAGCTGAGATGTGGTTTAGCTAAAGTGGACTGGAAACAGCTAATTGAAGGTAAATCAGTGCCAGGTCAGTTGAAGGCATTCAAGGAAGAGACCGTGAGGTTTCAGAGCAACTGTGTTCCCTTAAAGAAAAACGTTGGGATTAGCAAATCCAGAATCCCTCTGGATGTCAAAGGGCTTAAAGGAGAGGATAAAGGAACAAACGGAAGCTTATGACAGATACTGAGGGCTCAATACTGCAGAAAGCTGAGTATAAAAAGTGTAGGGAAGAAATTAAAAAAGGAAATTGGGAAAGCAAAGAGAGGGCATGAAAAAAATTGGCAAGTAAAATCAAGGAAAAGGGAAAGTTTTTTTTTATAAATACATATAGAGCAAGAGGATAACTAAAGGTAGAGTAGGGACTGTGAGGGTAACCTGTGTGTGGAGGTGGAGGATGTTGGGATGATTCTTAAATACTTTTTGTCTGTTTTCACAGAGAGGGATGATACAGACATTGCAATCAGGGAGGAGGAGTGTGAAGTATGAGATGAAGTTAACATAGTGAGAGAGGAACTGTTAAGGGGTTTAACAATTTTGAAAGTGGATAAATCCCAAGACCCATATGAGATGTATCCTAGCCTGTTAAGGGGAGGAAGAGAAGAAACAGCGGAGGCCATGACCATTTTCCAATCCTCTGTCTACAGGTGTGGTGCCAAAGTCTGGAGGACAGCTAACATTGTACCATTGTTTGAAAAGTGAGAATGGATAGACTGAGTAATTACAGACCAGTCAGCCTAACCTCAGTGGTGGGAAAATTATTGGAAAAAATTCTAAGGGACCGGATGAATTTTCATTTGTCATGTCTGACTAACATTGAATTTTTTGAGGAGGTAACCAGGAGAGTCAATGAGGGTGGTGGATTTGATGTAGACTGTATGGATTTTAGCAAGGTTTTTGATAATGTAGCAGACTGGTCACAAAAGTAAAAGCCCATGGCAAGTTGGATCCAAAATTGGCTCAGGCAGAAAGCAAAAGGTAATGATCGATGGGTGTTTTTGTGACTGGAAAGCCGTTTCCAGTGGGGATCCCGCTGGGCTCAGTACTAGGTCCCATGCTTTTGGTGGTATATATCAATGATTTGGGCTTGAACGTAGAGGGTATGATTAAGAACTTTGCAAACAATTGCTATGCAGGCCCCCACCTGCCAAGAATGAGGCACACATTATTTTCCCACATGAACATTAAAACTTAAAATTGTTGCTGGGAAGAAAAGAGGGCCTATTGCAAGGAATTGCCAGGCCCCTCGCCGGAAAGACCTTTTTTGCATACTTGAAGACAGTGTTGGAACAAAGGAACCAGTCCCTGCTTCCCCGATACACAGAAGACCTGGTCAGACCAGTTTAGTCACATGACTAAGGGCAGTTAGAGTTTTTTGAATTTGAACTTGCCACAGAGTTTTAAAACTCAAAGCTCTTTGCTCCTGTACTGAGAACATCTCTCTCCTGTCTGCTCCCATCTCTTTCTCACATAACTGAAGACCCATTGAAGACACATGAACCCCAAGATAGAAAGTCTCCTACAGTGAACAAGGTTTAAGAAGAATACTGGGCCCTAAAGAAAAGCATGACTACCTACAAAAGGACTGCAGTGAGCTCGAAGCACAGTAACAAGAAACTCTTCTGATAGTGCCGCAAATTTCTTTATTTTTTCCTCTCTTTTCTGTCTCTATTTGCATGTGCGTATCACGTATGCATGTTAGTGTGTGGCGCGGCGTGTATCCATAGGCGTTAACCGAATTAGAGTTTAAGTTTTAATAAATTTCACTTTTCTTCTTTAAACCTATGAAGGCCTGTTGGTGCTCATTTCTTTGCCTTATAATTGGAAAGCTGTGAACAAAGATTCACCAAAGGGGGAGCTCAAAACACAGTGTGTTTAAAATTAAACCCTGTTACAATAAGACCAGGTGAAAGCTGAAAGAGACCCCTAGACACCTTTCTCATCTGGTCGTAACACAGTACAAAAATTTGGCATGATTGATAATGAAGAAGAAAGCTGTAGACTGCAGGAAGGTATCAATGGACTAGTCAGGTGGGTGGAACAGTGGCAAATGGAGTTCCATCAGGAGAAGCTTGAGGTAATGCATTTGGGGAGGGCTAACAAGGCAAAGGAATACACAATAAATGGTAGGATACTGAAGTGTAGGGGAACAGAGGGACCTTGGACTGCATGTCCATAGATCCCTGAAGGTGGCTGGATAGGTAGATAAGGTGGTCAAGAAAGCATAAGGGATACTAGTCGTTATTAACATATTATGAGGCATAGAATATAAGAGCTGGGATGTTATCCTGGAACTATATAAAACTCTGATTAGGGCACTGCCGGAGTACTGCGTGTACTTCTGGTCACCGCACTATTGGAAACGTGATTCCATCAGAGAGGGTACAGAGGATGTTGCTTCTACTGTAGAATTTTACTTATGAGGAAAGATTGTATAGGTTAGAGTTCTCTTTGGAACTGGGGAGGCTGAGGGGAGATCTAATTGAAGTATATAAAACTATGAGGAGTCTAGATAGAATGGATAGGAAGGCTCTATTCCCCTTGGTTGAGGGGTCTGTAACAAGGGGGCATAGATTTAGGGTAAGAGGTAGGAGGTTCAGAGGTGATTAGAGGGGAAACCTTTTCACTCAGGGGGTGGTGGGGATCTGGAACTCACTGCCTGAAAGGGTGGTAGAGGAAGAACCCCTCATAATGTTTTTTTTTAAGTTCTTGGCTATGCACTTGAAGTGCCTACAAGGCTATGGACCAAGAGCTGGAAAGTGGGATGGCTCCTTCATGGCCAACACATACATGCAGGGCTGAATGGCCTCCTTCCATTCTGTAGATTTTTGTGATTCTATGATTAACGGTGCTTGCTGACAGCCTCACTGTTATTACTACCACAAATTCCGGGTCACTTATTTTTGCATTGTTTCAGACTCAGGATTTAGAGTTGACATGTATATATACAGTGCTAAGTGCATTTCTTACCAATTTTATCCCTTGATGCCTTACTGGCTAACCAGTAATTTTAATTTAATTGACTATCTCCAGGGATATATAACTAGCCAGTAACAGAAACACTAGTATTATGCACTTAAGGAATCAACATATAAGCAGCATGGTTTTTGCCGACCCTAAAGAATTCTTAACGGGTGAGAGCAAACTTGGAATTGCAGGTTGTAGCTGCTGCTCAAATCCTCCAAAGTTAAACGTACCAATTCTGAAATGTGCTTCAGTGTAAATCATAATACAACACATCTGTAGCCTGTATGACTGACATCTTAATTGCTAGTATGGTGATGAGCATATATTAATATGAAAACATAGCACACAGTGTCCAGAACACCCACTAATTATCGAGTATTTGGCATTTGAGATGACAAGCTTTAAGTTAATTTTGGAATGTAATTGTTAAAATTCATCCAACCATTAGACAATTCTTCCCTCTCTTCTATTCACATTACCAAACTCTCAGCTTCAATTGACATTTGAACTTTGATTGACATCCAGCAGTTTTTATCAGTTCAATAATTTCAAACGTTGACAGTTTGTTAAGATGTGTTATCTATTACTTACATAGATATTTCTGCTATTTTAGAACAAAACAACAACTCAATCAACCAAACACTGCGATATAATTTTCTTACCCCAGTCTTCGTATCTGCTATATTAAATCAAAAATGAGAATTCTTATTCCGGTTACTTGAACAATCTCTGATGAACACTTCGGTAAAATCTCCTGGAAATCAACAGCCAAATGTTAACTTGCTTTAAAAAAAGACTTGGTAGACCATTTATCTATTCAGTGAAAATGATCTGTGATCATCCTGCTTTTCGAGGAAAGGAAGACACAAGTTCATGCAGGCGACGAATAAATTTGAATATCATATGATGGCAAATAGTTGAGTGAGTACTCCACATAACTTGAAAAGTAAATAAAACATTTCAAACAAAACTTTTTTTGCTGTTCTGTGGAAAAGTAGTCTGTAGTATTGATAAAGTATAATGCAGTGGTTCCAAGAAAAATTTGGGATGGGCAATCATTGTGGCCTTGCCACCATTGCCCAAATCCTAAGAACAAATAAAATGTACATAAAGGAGGAAACTGATACTGTCAGTTTTATACTTCCTCGATGAGGTGAACAACAACAATGTATTTTTAAAGCACCTTAACGTAATAGAACATCCCAAGTTACTTCACAGGAGCATTATAATGCAAAATTTAACACCGAACCACAAGGCAATATTCGGGCAAATGGCCAAAGTCTTGGTCAAAGAGGTAGTCTTAAAGGAAGGAGAAAGGTGAAAAGGTTTAGGGAGACAATTCCAAAGCTTAGGGCCTAGGCAGCTGAAGACATGGCCACCAATGGTGTAGCAGTTAAAACCAGTGATGCTCATGAGGCCAGAATTGGATGAGTGCTGATATTTTGGAGGGTGTTGGTCTGGAGGATATTACAGTGATGGGGCAGGTGAGGCCATGGAGGGACTTGAAAACAATGATGAGAATTTTAACATCAAGTTGTTGCTTGACCAAGAGCCAATCTAGATCAGCAAATACAGTGATAGGTGAATGAGACTTGGTGCGAGTAAGGACGCGGGCAGCAGTGTTTTGGATGACCTCAAGTTTATGGAGGGTACACATTGGGAAGCCAGCCAAGAGTGCATTGAATGAGGGTTTCTGCAACAGATAAGCTGATGCAGGGGTGGAATCAGGCAATGTTATGGAGGTGGGAATAAGCGGTCTTACTGATGGCGCACCTGTGGTTGAAAGCTCATCTCTGAGTCAAATATGACGTAAAGGTTGTGAACAGTCTGGTTCAGCCTCAGACAGTTGCCAAGGAGAAGGATGGAGCCGATAGCTAAGCAATGGAGTTTTTAGCAGGGACCTAGGACAATTGCTTCAGTCTTTCTATTTTTTGGAGGAAATTTCTGCTCATCCAGTATTGGATTTCGGACAAGCAGTCTGATTAGTAATTTATCATTTAGCAGCAATTTAATACTAAACTAACAGAGCTAATTAGACATCACAGTATGGATAGACATAAACATCACCAAGCAAGTCGAAAACAGTTTTGCTCTTTACATGAGCTCCTAACTCAAACATGCCCTGTGAGATCTCTATTGCATTCTTTCTTAAGTCATTGATTTTGACTTCAACGAGAACTGCTGATTGATTACAATCTCTGCCGAAAAGTTTATTTCTGCTTTCTCTCTCACTTCGACAATTAGAAGGTGACATACCATTTTGGATTCCTGGTCACAGCTTTATAAGAGGCTGTCGATCCACCATTTATCAAGTTCACATTTCTAGACTGTTTGCCCAGTAACCACTTGATTTGCGATGCCTTATGTTGCTTATGCTTAACCACAATGTGATGCCTTAGTTCACTTTATGGACTTCAAGGACAATATACTTATTTAGATAAATCAAAATTCACATAGGTATCTTTCATAGACATTCTGTCTTGTCCTGCCTTCTGTGTGGATGGGCATCGTATTCTTCTCAAACTACTGGATGACCACCTTCTATAATATTCCAAGAACCTTTGCCCTTCCTGTATGCAGCAGGATGTGATGCATTTCATTGCTCAAGCAATGCAGCCTTTGACGCTTCATACATGCATAATCCTCCTGAATGTTTCATGAATCCAGAAAGGAAGCACTATGCATGCAGCATCCATTACTGACTTAGCAGCTAACACCATACTTAATCACATCAACTGGTGGCCTCTTTGTCTCGAGAGACAATGGGTAAGCGCCTAGAGGTGGTCAGTGGTTTGTGAAGCAGCGCCTGGAGTGGCTATAAAGGCCAATTCTAGAGTGACAGACTCTTCCACAGGCGTTGCAGATAAAATTGGTTGTCAGGGCTGTTACACAGTTGACTCTCTCATTGCGCTTCTGTCTTTTTTCCTGCCAACAGGTAAGTCTCTTCGATTCGCCACTCTTTAACCCCACCTTTATGGCTGTCTGCCAGCTCTGGCGATCACTGGCAACTGATTCCCACGACTTGTGATCATTGTCACAGGACTTCATGTCGCGTTTGCAGACGACTTTAAAGTGGAGACTTGGACAGCCGGTGGGTCTGATAACAGTGACGAGCTCGCTGTACAATGTGTCCTTGGGGATCCTGCCATCTTCCATGCGGCTCACATGGCCAAGCCATCTCAAGCGCCACTGGCTCAGTAGGGTGTATATGCTGGGGATGTTGGCCACCTCGAGGACTTCTGTGTTGGAGATATGGTCCTGCCACCTGATGCCAAGGATTCTCCAGAGGCAGTGAAGATGGAATGAATTGAGACGTCGCTCTTGGCTGACGTACGTTGTACATGTCTCGCTGCCGTACAGCAAGGTACTGAGGCTTGATACACTCGGACTTTTGTGTTCCGTGTCAGTGCGCCATTTTCCCACACTCTCTCGGCCAGTCTGGACATAGCAGTGGACACCTTTCCCACGCGCTTGTTGATTTCTGCATCGAGAGACAGGTTACTGGTGATAGTTGAGCCTAGGCAGGTGAACTCTTGAACCACTTCCAGAGCGTGGTTGCCGATATTGATGGATGGAGCATTTCTGACGTCCTGTCCCATGATCTTCATTTTCTCGAGGCTGATGGTTAGGTCAAATTCGTTGCAGACAGCCGCAATCCTGTCGCTGAGTCTCTGCAGACACTCCTCTGTGTGGGATGTTAATGCAGCATCGTCAGCAAAGAGGAGTTCCCTGATGAGGACCTTCCGTACTTTGGTCTTTGCTCTTAGAGTGGCAAGGTTGAACAACCTGCGATCTGATCTTGTGTGGAGGAGAATTCCTTCTTCTGAAGACTTGACCGCATGAGAGCAGCAGGGAGAAGAAGATCCCAAACAGTGTAAGTGCGAGAACATAGCCCTGTTTCATGCCACTCAGGATAGGAAAGGGGTCTGATGAGGCACCGCTATGCTAAATTGTGCCTTTCATATTGTCATGGGATGAGGTGGTGATACTTAGTAGCTTTGGTGGACATCCGATCTTTGCTAGTAGTTTGAAGAGACCACGTCTGCTGACGAGGTCAAAGGCTTTGGTGAGATCTATGAAAGCAGCGTAGAGGGGCATCTGTTGTTTGTGGCATTTCTCCTGCAGCTGGCGAAGGGAGGACAGTATATCAATGGTGGATCTCTCTGCTCGAAAGCCACACTGTGCTTCAGGGTAGACACGCTCAGCCAGCTTCTGGAGCCTGTTTAAAATGACTCGAGCGAAGACTTTCCCCACTATGCTGAGCAGGGAGATTCCACGGTAGTTGTTGCAGTCACCGCAGTCACCCTTGTTCTTATAGAGGGTGATGATATTGGCATCGTGCATGTCCTGTGATACTGCTCCCTCATCCCAACACAGACAAAGCAGTTCATGGAGTGCTGAGAGTATAGCAGGCTTGGCACTCTTGATTATTTCAGGGGTAATGCTGTCCTTCCCAGGGGCTTTACCACTGGCTAGAGAATCAATGGCATCAGTGAGTTCCGATTTTGTTGGCTGTTCGTCCAGCTCGTCCATGACTGGCAGAGACTGGGCTGCATTGAGGGCGGTCTCAGTGACAACATTTTCCCTGGAGTACAGTTCTAGGTAGTGCTCCACCCAGCAATCCATTTGCTTGCGTTTGTCAGTAATCGTGTCTCCTGATTTAGACTCGAGGGGGTCGATCTTCCGGATGGTTGGCCCAAAAGCTTTCTTGTTGCCATCATACATTTCTCTGTGACACCGATCACTCCCTGGTGTGCAGCAAGGTTACACTCAAACCCAAGAAGCTGCATTACTCCAAGCAGAAGGGCCGCCCACACATCAACACTAACAGAATTTCTTATCCACAGCTGTTACATAAATTTCTAAATTCACTTGAAAAAGCCCTTCAAAACACTCCTAGAAGGGATGCAGAGACCAAGTGGGCCCACATCAGAGACGCTATCTATGACTCAGCAATGACCATCTATGCCAAACATGAGAAGCAGAATGCAGACAGGTTTCAGTCTCATTTTGTAGAGCTGGAAACCTGTCATAGCCGCTAAGCGCATTGCACTGTTGAACTACAAGAAAACCCCCAGCGAGTTAACATCCGTAGCACTTAAAGCATCCAGAAGCGCTGCACAAAGAACAGCCAGGCGCTGTGCAAATGACTACTGGCAACTACTATAATACTCCCAAGTAATAGTCATAGCAAAAAAGTCTCTAACCAGTCCTGGCTTTCAGTGCCAAATTTTGAATTGATCTACAGTCCTTCTCTAAAATGTCTCACACCCTTATTCTTAAAAAAATAAATAGCAGGTTGCTGTTGATGGATACTGGGGCTGACTGGGGAAAAATAATTCCATAATTCATTGTTGGGCCTTTAGCTTAGATGAAATGGATCACATCCTTCCTCTTTTTGTTCCACCCTGAATCAATGTCTTGATCCCACTTGTTCGAACACTCACCTTAAATCCCACTTTCCTCCTGAAAACCTATCTCTTAAAGCATATCTTGTCAGCTCCCTCACTCTTCTATTATTGCTACATATCCATATTTTTGCCTTTGTGAAGCATCTTTAAATGTTTTAAATTAAAGGTGCTGTGTAAATGCAAGTTTTTGATAGTCATCTTATCTGTCTAGGCTGAAGTTGAATCAAGTCTCAGAAACTAAAGGTTAGTGCATCAATACACTGTGCCGTTCCCCCTCTCTTTCCCCCCGCCCCCCCCCCCAATTTATTTAATAGATTTTAAGAGAAGTCCATTTCATTTTTGAAACTGAAGAAACATCCCATGGAGGTGGGTATTGATGGAAGCTGTTCCAGCAAAGAGATGCTTATCACATTCAGGTTGAAATAGCCATGGAATGAGGTTTTAATGTCCATTTTACTCCTGATGGTTACTTGGTATCAGAGAATAAAATTCCCATCAAAGTGAAAAGTTCCTTTTCCCTCAAAAAAAGCCCAAATCAAATTCAACACTGGGCAATTCATTGAAGAGAAAACTTTGTTTTATTCACCATGACAGATGGTAAGTCTTTTCCTTGGAAAAGAGCTGCGACCTGTTAAGCCTTTCCTGATGGTTATAATCTCTCACTTCTGGTATCGTCCTTGTAACTCTTCCTCCAATCCCTTTATATCCTTTTTAACTTAACTTCAAATAAAATATTCAGAAAATGAACTTCTGGAAAGAAATTACGTTTCAGTGCTTTAAAGTTGAATAATTGAAGAGAGTTTTTAAACATAGATAATTTAAAAAGCCAAAACTTCATTCTTATGTAAATTGCAGTTATTACTAGATTGCCTGTGACTAACCAGATTTCTAACACTGACTGAGTTCAAACCATACTAGTGCAAAAATTTGCCTTTCCATATGAATCAATGAACAGAAATATCCTTCTCTAATTGGCATTTCTTCACGGACGATGTTTTTGGGAAGGTTGTACTCATTGGTTGCAGGCCCGCTGGTGGATGGTTAGGCCTATCGATGATTGGCAGATTCTGCCACAACGGGTGCAAGTGAAGATGAAGTCGCTGCTGAGGGCAATTGGATCTATCCTTCTCCCCCTTTTCTCTTTCGTGCTGGTCCTTTGTTAAGTCTCAGAGGTGGCTGTAGCCCTCCTGATGTAGCGTCTCCAGGCATCACGATCTAAGGCCTGCGCTTCCCACTGGCGATGGTCGATGTGACACACAGAGACGGATTTCTTCAGGGACTCCTTGAAATGTTTGCATGGGCCCCTTTATTCCTGTTACCCATGGTTAGCTCTCTATACAAGATGATCTTGGGCAGGCAACTATGACCCACCCAACGCGGTTTACTTTGTAGGAGGATGGCCTCGATACTGGTGATGTTGGCTGTTTCCAGGACTTAAATGTTTGTGATGCAGTCCTGCCAGCGGATCGTGAGGATGCTGCAGAGGCAGTGCTGATGGAAGCGCTCTAGAAGACATAAATGATGGCAGTATAGGACCCATCATTCAGTGGCATACAGGAGGGTGGTGAGGACTACGGCTTTGTGCACTTGAAGTTTGGTCTGTCCTCTGAGGCTATGGTTGCTCCACACTCGTTTGTAGAGTCTGCCGAATATACTGTTTGCTTTTGAAAGCCTATTGTCCACTTCCTTGCCTTATGATGGCATCAAACAAGATGACGCTCCCCAAATAAGTAAATTGCTTGACGGCATTCAGCTCAGTTCCCTCAATGACAATGTTTGATGGTCTGTATTCTTCTTGGGGTGCAAGCTGATGCAGGACTTCAGTTTTCTTTAAACTGATTTTTAGTCCGAAGAGTTGTGCCTCCTTGGAAAAATGTGTTGTTATACGTTGTAGTTCGGTCTGACTGTGGGCCAGGAGAGCGAAAAGAAGCTCATGGATGAGTTTTTCTTGTGTCTTTGTGTGAGCCTGTAAACGCCTGAGGTTGAAAAGGTCTCCATTAGTCTGGAAGCGTATGTAAACTCCCTCTTTAAGATCTTCGGTTGCTTGCTGCAGCATCATGCTGAAAAAGATGGTGAATAAGGTCAGGGCCAGCACACATCCCTAATTCACGCCATTGGAGATTCAGAAGGGACGCTGTTTTACTTGACTTGTCCATACTGATTTTCATGCAACTGCTTCACCATGGCCAGGAACCTGGGTGGGCATCCAAGTTTTTCGAGGATTTTCCAAAGTCCATCTCTGCTCACAGTGTTGAATGCTGTGATGAGGTCGACAAAAGTGATGTATAGGCCTTTGTTTTGCTCACGACACTTTTCTTGTAATTGTCTGAGTCCAAATACCATGTCTGTGGTGCCTCTGTTTGCTCTGAAACCACACTGGCTCTCTGGGAGGTTTTCTTCCGCAATGGTAAGCACACAGAGTTCAGCAATAAAACAATACTGTTCAGAAGTATTCTCGCCATGTTCTTCCCAGCAATAGAAAGGAGTAGTTGGAGCAGTCTGATTTTTCTCCTTTGTGCAAGGTGATTAAAACGGCATCATAAAGATCCCATGGAATCCTGCCCTATTCCCAGCAGGCCATGAAAAACTCATGGACCTTGGTGTGTAGGGCAGGGCCACTCTACGTCAAGGCTTTGGGTGGAATTCCATCTGCTCCGGGAGCTTTGTTGTTCATCTGGTTGATGACGGTCGCCGTTTCATCCAGAGTTGGGCTCTCTGAGTTCTTTGACAGGCTGCTGTTGGATGCGATTGATGGCAGTACCATGCACTGTGCACTTGGCGCTGAAGAGAATTTCAAAGTGCTCCGGCCAGCGATCCAGGATTGACTCCTTGTCTGTGTGTAGGGTCTTGCCATCGGCGCTGCTCAAGGGGTTTTGGGTTTGATGTACTGGTCCATAGACAGATTTTAGTGCTTCATAGCAACGTCTTAAATCGCCAGTATCAGCCTACAGTTGAGTTTTTCCGTAAGTGCAATCCACCAGTCATTTTGGATGTTCCTCAGTTTACATTGAAGGGTGCTGCATGCTTGACTAGGCTGTCTTTTTCTTCTGGCTGGCCTGCTGAGCCATGTGAGCCTTTTTGTTTTTAGCAGACATAGAACATAGAACAGTACAGCACAGTACAGGCCCTTCGGCCCACGATGTTGTGCCGAACCTTTAACCTACTCTAAGATCAAACTAACTACCTACCCTTCATTCTACTATCATCCATGTACCTATCCAAGAGTCGCTTAAATGCCCCTAATGTATCTGCTTCTACTACCACCGCTGGCAGCGCATTCCACGCACCCACCACTCTCTGTGTAAAGAACCTACCTCTGACATCTCCCCGAAACCTTCCTCCAATCACCTTAAAATTATGCCCCCTGGTGATGGCCCTTTCCACCCTGGGAAACTCTCTATGCCCCTCATCGTCTTGTACCCCTCTATCAAGTCACCTCTCATCCTCCTTCGCTCCAATGAGAAAAGCCCTAGCTCCCTCAGTCTTTCTTCGTAGGACATGCCCTCCAGTCCAGGCAGCATCCTGGTAAATCTCCTCTGCACCCTCTCTAAAGCTTCCACATCCTTCCTATAATGAGGCGACCAGAACTGAACACAATATTCCAAGTGTGGTCGAACCAGGGCCTTATAGAGCTGCAGCATAACCTCGTGGCTCTTAAACTCAATCCCCCCTGTTAATGAAAGTCAACACACCATACGCCTTCTTAACAACCCTATCAACTTGGGTGGCAGCTTTGAGCGATCTATGGACGTGGACCCCAAGATTCCTCTGTTCCTCCACACTACCAAGAATCCTGTCTTTAAGCCTGTATTCCGCATTCAAATTCGACCTTCCAAAATGAATCACTTCACATTTTTCCAGGTTGAACTCCATCTGCCACTTCTCAGCCCAGCTCTGCATCCTGTCCTTGTCATTTTCATCAAACCAGTCCCTATTCTTCTTGGTGCTGGGTCCGATGACCTTGTTGGAAGTATCGAGTAATGCAGCTTTGTTGTGTTCCCAGAGTTCATCTGGTGTGGAATCAGCCGTGAGATCAGATTTTCCAGTCTAGTCTGTAAGGTTGCTTGATATCTATCTCTTCAATATGAGGTTTGCAACAGAAATACAACTGTACTACAAAAGCAATAGTTAGAACTGACCAATAAAATACAAACCAAAATGTATTCATTAATGTGGGTTATGTTTAACTCAGCTGTTCCAAGTAAAATAAATTCAAAAGAAAAAATGGGTGTAAGGCTTGATAATTCTAGGTATTATCAGGCTGTATATAAAAGGTACATAGAAGGAGTGGAAAAAGAGACAGCCGAGAATAGATTGGCAGCCAACATAGAATACCTTTGGATTTCCTTCTATCGGCATATTAATAGTAAAATGTTTATCAAGGTGAGGTGGGGACAAAATGGAGATCTGTGGAGGCTGAGATACTAAGTGAGTACTTTGCATCATTGTTCATTAAGCAAGAGGATTTTGCCAAAGTTATGGTATATGAAGAGGTGGTCTGGATACAGGGTGAGATAAAAATAGCTAAAGAGGAGGTACTAGAAAGGTCGACAGTACTTAAAGTGGATAAGTCACCTGATTCGGATGGGCTGTATCCTTGTTGCTGAGGGAAGTAAGGGTAGAAAATGCAGAGATGCTGTTTGCAATCTTGCAGTCCACCTCAAATACAGTGGTGGTGCAAGAGGACTGGAGGATTGCAAATGCTAACACTCTTGTTCAAAAAAGGGGAGAAGAATAAGCCTGGCAGTTATTGGCCTGTCAGTTTAACGTCAGTTGTGGGGAACTTTCTAAAAACAATAATACAGGAGCCAATTAACAGCCACTTGAAGCACGGACTAATACAGGAGGGCAGCAAGAATTTGTTAAGGGCAAGCTCAAGGAACCGTACCTCGTCTTTCCATTAGGCAAATTACAGCCTTCCAGTCTCAACATTGAGTTAAACAATTTCAGGCTATAACCACAGGCCTATTTTTTTCAGTCAGCAGCTTTTGGTAATGGTTCCGCTATTGCCTCCTATACACCTCCTCTAGACACAATTTTTCTTTACTTGCCCCATCACCATCTCCTTTTGCCTTGTGTCATCATCCTTTTGTCCTTTAACCTCTCCTGCCTTCCACCTTCTCACAGACCTTCCTTTCTGTCCTTTCCTCCATCACCCCTTTCCTTGCCTCTGTACTTATTTAAAACCCTGTTGTATCTTTAACTTTTTCCAGTTGTAATGAAAAGTCATCAACCTGAAATGTTAACTTTGTTTCTTTCTCCACTTTCTTTTCCACAGATGCTGTCTGACCTGCTGAGTATTTCCAGCATTTTCTATTTCTATTTCATGTTTGACTAACTGAATTGAGTTTTTGATGAGGCATCAAATCGGGTGGATGGAGGCAGTGCAGTTAACAGTGTGTATATAGACATTCAAAAGACGTTTGATACGTATGCGTATTAACCTTAACAAAATTGAAGCCATTGGGATAAAAGGGACAGTAGCAGCATGCATACAAAATTGATTAAGGAATAGAAAACAGAAAGTTGTGGTAAATGGCTCTTTTTCGGACTGGGTGGAGGTGTTCCCCAGGGTTCAGCACTGGGACCACTGCTTATCAAATGCATTATTGACTTGGACTTTGTGGGTACTGGTCACAATTTCAAAATTTGCTAACGACATGAAACTTGGAAGTGTAGTTAACAATGATGAGGCTTGTAATATAGACTTCAAGAGGACATAGACAGGCTAGTGGAATGGACAACAAGGCAGATGAAATTCAATGCAGAAACGTGTGATATGATACATTTTGGTAGGAAGAATGAGGAGAGATAATACATAGAGAATGGGACAATTTTAATGGGGGTTCAATTTCAATGAGGACGGTAGCAAAGTGGTAATGTTACTGGACTATTAATCCAGAGGCTCAGACTAATGCTCCAGAGACATGAGTTTAAATCCCACCACTGCAGCTGGGGGAATTAATAAATCTGGAATAAAATGCTGGTCTCTATTTAATAATGATAAAGAAACTACCAGATTGTCGTAAAAACCCATCTGGTTCATTAATGTCCTTCAGGGGAGGAAATCTGCCGTCCTGACCCGGTCTGGCCTATGTGTGACTCCAGATCTATACCAATGTGGTTGACTCTTAACTGCCCTCTGAAATGGTCACACAGTTGTCGGTGGCTCACCACCACCTGCTCAAGGTCAGTTAGGGTTGGGCAATAAATGCTGGCCTTGCCAGTGATGCTCGCATCCCAAGAACAAATGAAAAAAAGAGACAGAGCTGGGGGTGCTTGTGCACAAATATTTGAAGGTGGGAAGACAGGTTAACAAGCAGTTAATAAAGCATATGGGATCCTGGGCTTTATAAATAAAAGAAAGACTTGCATTTATATAGCACCTTTCACAACTTCAGGATGTCCCAAAGTGCTTTACAGCCAATGAAGTACTTTTGAAGTGTAGTCACTGTTATAATGAGAAATAAAGGCAGGATGTTATGCTAAACCTATTTTTAAAAAACTAGTTTGGCCCCTGCTGGGGTATTGTGTCCAATTCTGGGTTCCACATTTTGGGAAGAATGTGAAGGCTTTCAAGAGGATACAGAAGAGATTTACCAGAATAGTTCCAGGGATGAGGGATTACAGTTACATGAGTAGATTGGAGAAGCTGGGGTGTCTTCCTTAGAGCAGAGAAGGCTAAGAGGAGACTTAATTGAGGTTTTTAAAATCGTGAAAGGTTTAGATAGAATAAGCAAAGAGGAATTGTTTCCAATGGCTGAAGCAATGATAACCAGACGGCACAGATTTAAGATGTTTGATAAAAGAACCAGAGGCGATGAGAGGAAAAACTTTTGTACGGTGGTTAGGTTTGGAAGTGCACTGCCTGACAGAGTGCCAGATACAGATTCAATAATAGCCTTCAAAACGGAATTGGATAAATGCTTGAAGGAAAAGAGATTGTAGAAATATGAGGAAAGAGCAGAGGAGAGGGACTAACAACTGCTCTTTAAAAGAGCTAGGGCAGACTTGATGGCTGAATGACCTTTTATGCTGTGCTATTCTGTGATTTTATGAACTCAGAATTAGAGCTGTGTGTGTTTAATGAGTTTGAGCTGTCTCAACTTAATTCCTCGTTATTAATCTCCTACATTGTTGTGTGGATACATGATGTGGAAAGCAGGAAAACTTATACTGTTGCAGTATGAAATACTCTTGATTTGTGAATTGACCTTATTGGTTGGGTAGAACAGTTAGGGTTTCACGTATATTGGCTTATGATTGACCTTGGGTATAGCCATTAGGGTCCCAGAATACATAGATATTCCATTGCATTGATATAACATCTTTAACATTGTAAAATGTCCCAAGACGCTTCACAGGAGTATTTATCAAACAAAATTTGTCACCGAGTCACGAAAGGAGATATTAGGACAGATGACGAAAAGCTTGGTCATGGGGCTAGATTTTAAGGAGCAACTTAAAGGAGGAAAGTAAGGTAGAGAGATGGAAAGGTTTATGAAAGGAGTTTGATTATAGGACCTGGACAGCTGAAGACACAGCTGTCTGTGGTGGAGCAAAGAAAATCTGGGATGCACAAGAAGCTCGAGTTGGAGAAGTGCACATATTTCGGAAGGGTGCAGGGCTGAAGGGAGGGGCAGAGTCACGGAAGGATGTGAAAACAAGGATGACAGTTTTAAAATCAAGGCGGACCAGGAACCAGTGTAGTTCAATGGGCATGGGGTGATGGGTGAACGGCACTTGTTGCAAGTTATGATAGAGGAAGCAGAGTTTTGGACGGATTGCGGCAGGCTAGTTAACACTGGGTACATTGCAACCAAGACTGTGACCCCCATCACCTAATGTCTACAAATAGGCATTTTTAGCAGATGTGCTAGGTAGTGATCAGATTTTCATCCATCCTCAGTAAGTTCTATATCAGGTCCTTGTGGTTCCCTCAGGTGTTTGTTCATGAAGTTTCACAAAATAGATTTTCATTCTGCATTACTGTTTGGACTGTAAAGATATTTTGAGACCATGCTAATTGGCCTCATCACATTTTAGAGGCTGTGATCTGAATATAGTTTTGGTTATTTTTCTGCTCCCTTCACCTGTTTACAGGCAGCTTTTTAGTTCTAGGAACGTCTTGCATGACAGTTGCTGGCATGAAACCATGAGCAAAGACACAATTACGTAGACCCAACCTTTATGAATCAGTAAGTGATAGTAAATAAAGTAACATTAGCAAACTATGGGCCAAGTGTCACATGGTTGGGTGTCACATAATCTGGCCACATGTGAATAAACTTCCAGGAACATGTCCAAATAGAGTTGACAACTCTGCTTGCAGCAGCTGTTGCTGTCTGCAATTTGGAGGGGAAACGCGACTTTTTTTTCACCCCCACAATCTATGGAGGCTGATGCACCTTTACTCCTGTCTCAATTTAGATAACTAACTCTGCATGACCGAAGCGAAAACCAGAGATTTTCAATAGTGTGTGGCCCAGCAGCTCACAAAAGAAACTCTATTCTTCAACCAGGACATTCAGATTTAAACTTGATGTTTTGGAATTTATATATTTGTATTAAACAAGGTGAGGCAAGTAGTGTTGTTCACCCGTCACCCTTGTGCTCGATGACGTAAGCTGGCTAATTTCTAGGATGCATCTGTACCAGTTGGCAGTACTACAGAGGTATTTTATCTTCTAGCACTTCTTCCTCAGTAAATTATCTTCAAATTTTGAAAAGTAGGACAAATTTCAAGCAGCGTTATTGGGGTAAAACTTATTTTGTGTGCTTGAAAAATGTGTTTTTGTCTGTGGGGGGAGGGTGAGAAAAGTTTATTAAGCTGGGGAGAGAGGAGGAGGAAGGAGGGAGACTTCGAATTAATGTTGGCTCAGTTTTTAAAAAGTCACATTTTGACACCTATTATGGCACCTTTGGCCTTCTACCCAGATTCCACTTGGTCCCTATTGTCCTGCACACCACTATTTCAGGTCACCAATTGCCCAGTTCTTCCTACAACTGCTCCTAAACTCTCCTTTTCCAGCATGAAATGAAAGAAAGATGTACATAGTTGCAATACAGAAACAGAAGCTGAGACAGTGATTTGAAACATCATTGTATGTTTTTCTGCAACTCCAAATCTGCTCCCACTCCTTTGTTTCTTAAACAATATGAATGAACAACGGACGTAGTGGAAACAAACAGACTTGGCATAGGTGCAAGTAATTAGATGTGTAATTAATACATCAAGGCAATCTATTTACCTTAGCAGAGGGGTCAAAAACCAGGGGGCATAGGTTTAAAGAAATTGGTAGAAGGATTAGAAGAGAGTGGCGCAGTGGTTAGCACCGCAACCTCACAGCTCCAGCGACCCGGGTTCGGTTCTGGGTACTGTCTGTGCGGAGTTTGCAAGGTCTCCCTGTGACCGCGTGGGTTTCCGCCGGGTGCTCCGGTTTCCTCCCACAGCCGAAGACTTGCAGGTTGATGGGTAAATTGGCCATTGTAAATTGCCCCTAGTGTAGGTAGGTGGTGGGGGTGTGGTTGGGAATATGGGATTAATGTAGGATTAGTGTAAATGGTTGGTCGGCCAACAACTCAGTGGGCCAAAGGGCCTGTTTCAGTGCTGTATCTCTCTATGACATGAGGGTGGTAGCAGCCTAGAACTCACTGCTTGAAGGACTGGTAGAGGCAGAAACTCTCACTGCATTTAAAAAGTACTTAGATCTCTACTTGAGGAGCTGTGACCTGCAGGAATACAGGCCAAGTGCAGGAATGTGGGATTAGGCTGAGTAGCTCTTCGTCAATCAGCACCGACGCGATAGGCTGAATGGCAACCTCCTGTGTCATAAATTTTCAATGATTCATATCAGTCAACATCTAATACAGTGATGAATGCAACAAAGATACCTGGCCAAAAAAAAGTTGATATACACAAAAATCAGCAAAGTAAGTCATACTTAGATACTATTAGGTCAAATATCAGCAAAGAAAGAAAAGAATTTAGGAACAGAAACAGTATCAATCACAGTGGCTCCCCTTCACCCATGCCACACTGGCAATCTACTACCCAAAGAAAAAGAACAGAGCCAGAGAACCGAAATAGGGCAGATACAGAGAGAAAATGATGAATGCACAACACAAATAAAGCATAACTAAGAGATACATAAATCTTGTGATTATATATTACAAAGTATTTACAGCACAGAAATAAGCCATTTAGCTCAACAGGTCCATGCCAGTGTTTCGGCTCCACACGACCCTCCTCCCACCCTTCTTCATCCAACATCAACAAGATATCCTTTTATTCCTATTTCCCTTATGTGTAGTTGAGCTTCCCCTTAAATTCATCTATGCCAGTCGCCTCAACTATTCCTTGCAGTAGCGAGTTCCACATTCTACCACTCTCTGAGTAAAGAAGTTTCTCCTGAATTCCCTACTGTTACTAGCTATCTTTTATTTAGGGTCCCTAGTTCTGGTCTTGTCCACAAGTGAAAACATATTCTCCATATCTACCCAAATCAAACACTTCATCATGTTAAAGACCTTTATCAGGTTCCTCTCCCCACCACCCCCGGCCCCCCGCAACTGACTTCTATTTTCCAGCGAAAAGAGCCCAGCCTGTTCAATCTTTTCTGATGGGTGTAACCTCTAAGTTCTGATATCATTACAGTAAAATTTGTTTGCACCTCCTTCAGTGCCTGTATATCATTTTTATAACCAGGAGACCAGAACTGTGCACAGTACTCCAAATGTGGTCTAACCAAACTTCTATACAAATTTTATATATATTTCAAGACTATCCTTCTCGAAATGAACTGCCGTGTTTTATTTGCTTTTTTATGCTCTTTTAACCTGTGCCACTACTTATAGTAATTTGTATATCTGTAGCCCCATTTGCTTCTCTATCCCATTTCGCCACTTTTTTTCAAGGAGTATCTGGTGTCCTTATTCTTCCTATCAAATTGTACCACCTCGTATTTATCCGTATTGAAGTTCATTTAGCAATTACTTGCCCATTCTACATGCTTATTATTGTATTTTGTCACAGTCCTCCATTGTATTAACTACACTACAAATTTGAAATTGTACTTCCAATTCCTGAGTCCAAATCATTTATGCAAATTGAGAAACAGTTGTCCCAGTACTGATTGCTGTGGAACACCACTTCCCACCATTTGCAAGTGTAACTATCTTTAACCCCTAAAAGAAAATCTTAAACCCTTGGTTTGTAGCCAACTTGCTATCCATTCTGCTATTTGTCCCCACACCACATTTTCTCACCTTAGTCATGAGCCTACTATGTAGTATCTTATGAAAGGCCTTCTGAAAATCCCAAATATATTACGTCATTATATTACCTTTATCTACTTTTTCTGTTACTTCAAATAATTCATTAAGGTTGGCCAAGCATGACCTTCCCTTTTGAAATCCATGCTGATTACGCTTTATGATATTTTATGATACCCTTAGAATATGCTTTTTTCTTTAGATTCAGTTTTTGCCCTTATTTCTTTATTCCTCTATGGTGTGTCATTACTGGTGTTTTAGTAGGATATATTTCTCCTAGACTCCACTGATCACAGTTCAAATGTTTCCCATTGCTTTTGTAGAGTCATAGAGTTATACAGCACAGAAACAGGCCCTTTGGCCCATCATGTCTGTGCCGGCCATCAAGCACCTAACTATTCTAATCCCATTTTCCAGCACTTGGCTCATAGCCTTGTATGCTATGGCATTTCAAGTGCTCATCTAAATACTTCTTAAATGTTGTGAGGGTTCCTGTCTTTACCACCTCTTCAGGCAGTGCGTTCCAGATTCCAACCACCCTCTGGGTGAAAAAAACTTTCCTCAAATCCCCTCTAAACCTCCTGCCCCTTACCTTAAATCTATGCCCCCTGGTTAGTGACACCTCCGCGAAGGGTAAAAGTTTCTTCCTATCTAACCTATCAATGCCCCTCATAATTTTGTATACCTCAATCATATTTCCCCTCAGCCTTCTCTGCTCTAAGGAAAACAACCTTAGCCTATCCAGTCTCCCTTCATAGCTGAAATGCTCCAGCCCAGGCAACATCCTGGTGAATCTCCTCTGCACCCTCTCCAGTGCAATCACATCCTTCCTATAGTGTGGTGCCCAGAACTGTACGCAGTACTCCAGCTGTGGCCGAACTTGCATTCTATACAGCTCCATCATAATCTCCCTGCTCTTATATTCTATGCCTCGGCTAATAAAGGCAAGTATCCCATATGCCTTCCTAACTACCTTATCTACCTGTGCTGCTGCCTTGAGTCATCTATGGACAAGTACACCAAGGCCCCTCTGACCCTCTGTACTTCCTTTGTACCTACCATCCATTGTATATTCCCTTGCCCTGTTAGTCCTCCCAAAATGCATCACCTCACACATCTCGGGGTCAAATTCCATCTGTCACTGCTCCGCCCATCTGTATTCTGTAATCTAAGGTTTTCCTCCTCACGATTTATGACACCACCAATTTTCGTGTCATCTGCAAACTTACTGATCATACCTCCTGTATTCACTAATTCGTTAATATACACTACAAATAGCAAGGGACCCAGCACCGATCCCTGCGGTATACCACTGGTCACAGGCTTCCACTTGCAGAAACAACCCTTGACCATTACCCTCTGCCGCCTGCCACTAAGCCAGTTTTGGATCCAAATTGCCCTAGATCCCATGGGCTCTTACCTTCTTAACCAATCTCCCATCCGAGACCTTATCAAAAGCCTTACTGAAGCCCATGTAGACTACATCAACTGCTTTACCCTCATCACCACCTCAGAAAATCCAACCAAGTTAGTTGGACACAATCTCCCGCTGACAAAGCTATGCTGACTATCCCTGATTAATCCCTGCCTCTCCAAGTGGAGATTAATCCTCTCCCTCAGAATTTTTTCCAATAGTTTCCCAACCACTAATGTTAGACTCACTGGCATATAATTACCCTGGTTTATCCCTGCTACCCTTCTTGAATAATGGTACCACATTCGCTGTCCTCCAATCCTCTGGTACCTCTCCTGTGACCAGAGAGGATTTGAAAATTTGTGTCAGAGCCCACTGCAATCTCCTCACTTGCCTCACACAACAGCCTGGGATGCATCTCATCAGGGCCTGGGGACTTGTACACTTTTAAGCCTGCTAAAACAGCTAATACTTGCTTCCTTTCAATGCTAATATGTTCAAGCATATCACACTCTTCCTCCTTGATCTCTACACCGACATAGTGAACACAGATGAAAAGTAATCATTTAAAACCTCACCTATATCCTCCGGCTCCACACACACATTGCCACTTTGGTCCCTAATGGGCCCTACTCTTTCCTTTGTTATCCTCTTGTCCTTAATATACTTATAAAATGCCTTGGGATTTTCCTTTATCTTGCCCAGTGTTTTTTCATGTCCCCTCTTTTCTTTCCGAATTACTTTTTTAAGTACTCCCCTACACTTTCTGTATTTCTCTAGTGCTTCCGCTGTTTTCAGCGCGTTCAATCTGCCATAAGCCTCCTTTTTTTTTTCCTTATCCAATCCTCTATATCCCTTGACATCTATGGTTCCCTGGACTTGCTGGTCCTACCCTTCACCTTGACGGGTACATGTTGGCTCTGAACTCTCACGATTTCCTCTTTGAATGACTCCCACTGGTCTGATATAGACTTTCCTACACGTAGCTGCTCCCAGTCCACTGTGGCCAGATCCTGTTTTATCATATTAAAATCAGCCTTCCCCCAATTCAGTACCTTTATTTCTGTTCCATCTTTGTCCTTTTCCATAACTACCTTAAATCTTTGAGTTATGGTCACTATCCCCGAAATGCACCCCCACTGACACTTCTACCACTTGTCCGGCTTCATTCCCTAGGATTAGGTCCAGTACTGCCCCGTCTCTTGGACTTTCTGCGTACTGGCTCAAAAAGCTCTCCTGTATGCATTTTAAGAATTCTGCCCCCTTTAAGCCTTCTGCACTAAGACTATCCCATTTGATATTGGGGAAGTTGAAATGCTCTACTGTTATTACCCTACACCTGTCTGAGATTTGCCTACATATCTGCTTCTCTATCACTCCCTGACTGTTTGGAGGTCTGTAGTACACTACCAGCCAAGTTCTACCCATATGGCCTCATTTGAGGAACCTTCTAAGATATCATCCCTCCTTACTGCAGTAATTGACTCCTTGATCAACCGTGCAATGCCACCTCCTCTTTTACCCCCTGCCCTATCACGCCTGTAGATTCTGTACCTTGGAATATTGAGCTGCAAGTCCTGCCCCTCCCTCAGCTATGCCTCTGTGATAGCAATAATATCATAATGCCATGTGCTAATCAATGTCCTCAATTCATCTGCCTTACTAGTAAGACTCCTTGCATTAAAATGATGCAATCCAGCCTTGCATTTTTCACTTGTGCCTTTAGTTTAGAGATACAGCACTGAAACAGGCCCTTCGGCCCACCAAGTCTTTGCCGACCATCAACCACCCATTTATACTAATCCTACACTAATCCCATATTCCTACCACATCCCCACCTGTCCCTATATTTCCCTACCACCTACCTATACTAGGGGCAATTTATAATGGCCAATTTACCTACCAACCTGCAAGTCTTTTGGCTTGTGGGAGGAAACCGGAGCACCCGGAGAAAACCCATGCAGACACAGGGAGAACTTGCAAACTCCACAAAGGCAGTACCCAGAATTGAACCCGGGTTGCTGGAGCTGTGAGGCTGCGGTGCTAACCACTGCGCCACTGTGCCGCCCATAGCCTTAACAGGTCTATATTTGCTCTGCCTTCCAGACTGACTTAGTTTCTCTGCTATATTTGGCTGAGCATCACTCCTTACTGTACCTCCACTCTGTATCCTCACTCTGTATCCCATCCCCGTGCCAAATTAGTTTAAACCCTCCCCAACAGCACTAGTAAACCTCCCATCAAGGATGTTGGTTCCGGTTCAGGTGCAACCGTCCAACTTGTACAGGTCCCACCTTTGCCAGAAACAGACCCAGTGATCCAGGAAATTAAAGTCCTCCCTCCTGCACCACCACTTCAGACATGCATTCATCTGCTCTATCCTCCTATTCCTATACTCACTAGCACATGGCACCGGGAGTACCCCAGAGATTACAACCTTTGAGGTCCTGCTTTTTAATCTGCTCCCTAAATACTTGTTGCAGGACCTCATCCCTCTTTCTACCTATTTCGTTGGTACCAATGTGTACCATGACCTCTGACTGTTCACCCTCCCCCTTCAGAATGTCCTGCAGCCGCTCCGAGACATCCTTGACCCTAGCATCATGGAGACAACATACCATTCTGGAGTCTTGTTTGCAGCCACAGAAACGCCTGTCTGTTCCCCTTACAATTGAATTGCCTATCAGTATGGCTTTCCCACTCTTTTTCTCCCACTCTTTTTCTCCCACTCTTTTTCTCCCACTCTTTTTCTCCCACTCTTTTTCTCCCACTCTTTTTCTCCCACTCTTTTTCTCCCACTCTTTTTCTCCCACTCTTTTTCTCCCACTCTTTTTCTCCCACTCTTTTTCACCCCCTCCTGTGCAGCAGAACCATCCATGGTGCCACGAGCTTGGCTGTTGCTGCTTTCACCTGGGAGGCCATCCCCCCCCCCCCCCCCCCCAAACAGTATTCAAAGTGATATATCTGTTGAGAGGGGGATGGCCACAGGGGACTCCTGCACTACCTGCCTGTGCCTACTACTCCTCCTGGTGCTCACCCATTCCTTTTCTGCCTCTGCAGCCATTACCTGCAGTGTGATCACCTCGCTAAATGTGCTATCTACGACGTCCTCAGCATCGCGAATGCTCCACAGTGAAACAATCCGCAGCTCCAGCTGCGCAATGCAGTCAGGTAGTAGCTGCAGCTGGACACATTTCCTGCACACATGGTCGCCAGGGACACTGGAAGTGTCCCTGATTTTCCACATAGGGCAGGAGGAGCATATCACGGGGCTGAACTCACCTGCCATGACTTAGCCTTTTAAGCTCCTTTGTTACTCCCTTTAATTTAGAGTAGTATTTATGCTATGGCCCTTATTCCACTCCAAACGCTACCTACTACAATCTAAAATTCCTCCCTTTACTTTTACTTCAGCTATTGAAAGTAGTAAAAAGGGGTAGAAATACTCACCTGTTCCTACTTACCAATCAGCTGCCTCCCCTTGCAACGCGGCACTTTCTGAACTGTGACATCAGTCGTGGAACACTCTCACTGTCCCTGTGAGTGTGTGTAAGAATATGCCTCTTTTAAGCCGCTGGAACTCCCGCTCGCCGTTGCTTGTCCCCTCGCAGGTCCGCCTTGGTCTTGTATTTCTTAGTTTGGCAGTAAATTTTTCCAGTTTATTTTCTCCTCTTAAAATCGATTTTTATCCAATTTATTACTTTGCTCTGTATGATTTATGTGGACAGTGCCTTGGAAGATCAATTGTTACAATAAAAATCTTGCCTATAATCTTACCTTTACTTACTGAATTGTCTATTGTGTCTTTTAATACCGTTTTTAACGCTTTTACTTCAAGAACTCAGCCTGTTTCGGAGGCTGAGACTCTTACGTTATTTTAACCTCAACATGTTGGAGAGCTTTCGATTGATCTATGCATGAACAGGATTTGAAGGTTTCCATCTGCTGTGAGGATTTGAGTTTTTTTGTGTTTTCTAAATGACAAAGAAATAGGAGCATTATTTCTCAAAGCTTTATTTCAGACAAGTGATGGCACTTAAGAAATGCAATTTTCTGTTACGCATTGCTTAATCGGCCATACCTGTCTGTGGAAGGCTGTACCTATGATTTGTGACAGCTGTAATTATGGTTTTTCTCTTGATGGTTAGAGAACAGAGATAACTTATTGACAGGTGGATTATTTTTTGTAAATCCCCTCTAATTGAATTACATATATTTTTGAAGCTTTAGCAATTTAAACATTTTTCTTAAAGACTCTATGACTTCATTATGAGTGCCCCGCTCCCCCACAATGGTCAGTGTGATTGATCAAAAATGTTTTAAAATGGGGAATGTGTCCTCAAGTTGCCATGTGTTAGCGGGAATGAATCTAGAAGAATCACTCGACACTCAGGTCTGCTCCAATGTCAAACAGTTTATTTAGTTACGCCAGCGGGGAGCAGGTCACTGGTCTGTCCAGATGCCTCTCCACCGAACAAAGGAAAATCCACAATGGATGTACAGTTACTCAGCCCATCCTGGCTGGACATGATCCAATCATAACGGTTATTGATTACATACATTACACATATTACCAATTAGATTACTCATTAGGCATCATGTGGCTACGTGATCAGCTCATGCAAGCCCCCTGATCATCTTGTGATGTTTCCCAGACCCCCTTATCAACTATCCTTGAGTCTTCACAATGAATCCTTCTACCTTTATCAAACTTGCATTCCTGATTGCTTCGTGCAGTCTGCAGTTACACAAAGCAACTGTCTTATACACTGATATGAGGGGCCTCCTTGGTCAGCCTAACTGTCTGGGTCTCACGGTACCATTCCCAGGGATATGACTTAGCCAATTTTGTTCTCACAGTTCCTTGGATGAGTACTCCATTTTATAACAATATGTGGCTATACTTTCAACTTGTATATGAGTGTGTGTGTATATATATATATATATATATATATATATATATATTATATATATTCACTAGGATTATATGAATCTACTTACTCAAATAACATTTAAACAGTATGATATTTACTGCAGGTGCCTCTGCGCTTGGGAATACCCTACAACAATATGTAAATCCCCTCTAATTGAATTACATATATTTTTGAAGCTTTAGCAATTTAAACATTTTTCTTAAAGACTCTATGACTTCATTATGAGTGCCCCGCTCCCCCACAATGGTCAGTGTGATTGATCAAAAATGTTTTAAAATGGGGAATGTGTCCTCAAGTTGCCATGTATGCGCCCATTGCCATTTTTACAGCAGCTGGTTTCATATCGTGCAACTGTCCCTCCCTGGAGAGGTGGGGCACTTCATTAACATATTTAAATATGCTCTCACCGTACAGTTAAAATATAACAGGTAATGCATTGCACGGCTCATGTAAACCCGGCAGTAAAAGAGAGGCAGGAGCTGCCAACTCAAGAAGATAAGTATTTTTTTACAGCATTCCTTGTGGCTCACAAGGAGCAGGACTACTTCCCCTCAAGGAAACCTTCGGCCTGTCCCCTGCTGATTGCAGTTTGTTTTTACCCACTGCAGATCCATCTGTCACCAAACCCTGATCACTCACTACTTCCGTCTTGCAATTGACAGCCTCCCCAACCCATTTCCGGCCTCAATCTCTTGCTCCCTCCCTCTCGCATTTGGCAACTTCCCCTCCAGACCACTCTCCTTGCTCCATTCTCTTGCTCCCTCCCTTTCAAGATCAGCAATCCCCCCCACCCCCATCCCTGCCAAGTGGTGATTTCTGACTTCCTCGTTCTCATGATTGGTGCTTGGGGGTTGGTCATCAATGTCTTGTTGCCACCCTTATCCTCTCTTGATCTCACAATCAGCCACTCTTGCCAACAAACTCCCCTCCCCCACCCCGCCCATACCAGTTCATACGAACATATGAATTAGGAGCAGGAGTAGGCCACTCGGCCCTTCAAGCCTGCTCCGCCATTCAATAAGTTCATGGCTGAACTGAATACTCCACATTTCCACCTACTCCCAATAACCTTCCACCCCCTTGCTTATCAAGAATCTATCTACCTCTGCCTTAAAAATATTCAAAGACTCTGCTTCCACCGCCTTTTGAGGAAGAGAATTCCAAAAACTCATGATCCTCTGAGAGACAATATTTCTCCTCATCTCTGTCTTAAATGGGCAACCCCTTATTTTTAAAAGTGACCCCTAGTTTTAGATTCTCCCACAAGGGGAAACATCCTTTCCACATCCACCCTGTCAAGACCCCTCAGGATCTTATATGTTTCAATCAAGTCGCCTCTTACTCTTCTAAATTCCCTCCTATGATGGCCGGCCTCTACTCCCCAGCCCTGATTTCTGTCTCACTTTCCCATTTCTGACTGCCTGGGACTCTGTAATTCCAAGATTTGCCACAACATTTCCATAGCTTTGAGACCCTTTGCAGCAGTGCCAGAGCCTAGGGTCCACCTTCAATATGTTGCTGACCATGACAAGCCATTCCAGTACTAATACTCGCACTGCTGTTAAATCAACATCTCTGGAATATGTGTACAGTAATGTAGTAGTTATGCTACTGGTCAAGCAATCCATGAGAGTTGTTGAGTTTAAATCTCACAATGAAACGTTGTGAAATTTGCTTAAATAAATCTGGTGATTTGTGGATGAGCACCAGAAAAAGTGGTCATGACTGGGGAATTATCATAAAACCTCAAATGGTTGACTCATGCCTTTTGAGAAAAGGGAACCTGCCAGGCATAGCTGGTCTTGCCTACATTCAGTTAGATCATGACTAATCTGTTGCTTAACTGCCTTTGCTCCATATCCCTTGACACCCTTACCTAGCAAAACTGATGCACAGAAATAGAGAGAGGAAAAACACACATGGGGTTAGAGAAAAAAGAAAGAATTTGGATTTTGAGGTACTTAAAATGATAAACGGACTCCGAAATCTGGAACTCGCTCCTCCAAAAGCACGTGGATCCTGGGTCATTTAAAACTTTCAAGACAGATTGATAAAACAGGATATCAAGGGGTATGGAGTCGAGGCAGCTACGTGATTTAATTGAGTAATGAACAGGCTTAACGGATGACTGATTTATTCCTTTATCTATGTTCCTACCATATGTTTCAATCTTGTCAAACTTCGATGTCTCACATTCATATTTGCAAATTTTATGTTGCACGTCTACTTGATCGACTTAAAAAAAAAGTGGCAGCAACTCATAACAGCCAATAGTGAGCCAACCAGCAACAAAAACTACTAATCAGAAGTTCACAAAATTACAAATAAAAATACTGAACCATCAGCGATATATAATCAAATAGAAATCGGACAGCTCAAAGTATTTGACTTTCCTTTTGGCTGCCATCTTGGGTTCCCTTTTAAGCTGTGCTCTTACTGCTAGAAGTAAGGTTTGTAACATTAAATAAAATACAAAATTCACAAAGAATGTTCAAACATACCTACTCAATAACATTTTTTTTCAGGATTCAGGAGAGCATCAAGTACTCCTGGTCAGGTCATCAAATGAAGGGTAAACATAATTTATTCTGCCCCATTGTCAGAAGAGTGCCCTTACTGCACCAGTGTGTTAGAAATTGGAACACACTGAGACTGCCAAAGCACATTTCACATTGAGCTCTTACAGCCCAGACAGAGGAGACTTCATCTCATCATTCTGTGCTGGGATAGAACTCGGGGCCAAGAGTCTTTTTGAAGAGAAACAAATTAGTGATGGTTTGCATTTATTTTTTAAAAAAATCTTCAACATAAATTTCACTATAAATGTTCTAGTTAATCAGCCATTGTCAGTGGATATTGACCTGCTGTGTTAATGGCTATTTGAAATGTTACACATTGGGGTTCCTTGTTTTAAATTTTGTTTTTAGTGGCACTGTTTAGATAATTATCTGACAGAACTGCTCAAGTCAATGTTTATAAATCAGTACCTATATATATTGTCCGTGTCCAAGCTGGCTCAAAAACAAAAAATGCTGTAAACACTCAACAGGGTCAGTCTGTTCTCCACAGGTGCCTAGGTCAGTTTATAATATCGTGTATTTCACCCATTCCACAGAAATGTCTCAATCAAAGCTGTAAACACCTCACAATTCAGCATCCGCCAATGGGGCAAGTTAAATTTTTATCTTTTAACAAATTGGCACTTCATAGGACACTGAGACACAGCAGAGTAAGAATATGGCAGCAAAGCAGAAAGTGCTGGGGTAACTCAGGTCAGGCAGCATCTGTGGAGAGAGAAGCAGAGTTAACTTTCAGGTCTGAACTTGGACAAGTTAACTCTGCTTCTCTCTCGACAGATGCTGCCTGACCTGCTGAGTTTCTCCAGCATTTTCTGCTTTGCTGCCAAATTGACAACAGCCCACTCTTCAGCAGTCAGGTAAGTATTCTTTGACAGCTGTCAGGAAGCAGGTGCTGGGGAGCTTTAAATAACGACCCAGCACCTTCTGCACAACTGTCAAAATGTCTCTCACTGCGCCAAATATCCCGCCTCTCACCACGTAATATTGGGGGGGGTGGGGGTTGGCTCAGCTCGGCTTGGCGCATTAATGCTAATGAGCCCACGCACGAAATATCGCGGGGACTCTGCGGCGTCTGCTAAATGCGGGCACCCCGCTGAGTTCTAAGGGTGCCGCCACGCAGCGCAGTGCCCGAATAAAATTCAGCCCTTTGTTTCTCATCTCGCTTTCACCCCTTTCCTTTAATCACCTATCTAGCCTATTAGAAGTTGATAAAGTCTCATTCATTAACTCTGGTAGCCATAGCCTCACAACCTGCTGTGTAAAATATATGTGTCCTCTTTTTCCAAAACTGTTATATTGGATATTATATCTATGCTCGCTGTTCTAGATCTATTGATGACTGGAAATAGTCTGTTTCTATCTATGTTGCCCCATCCCTTCATGATTTTTAAACACCAGATCAGCCATTAATCTACTCTGTTGTCAAGAAAATAGCCCTGAATTTTTCAACACTTCCCTCACTAGGCCACATCCTAGTGAATTAAAAGCAAAATACTGCGGATGCTGAAAATCTGAAATAAAAACGAGAAATGCTGGAAATATTCAGCAGGTGTGGCAGCAAGCAGGACCCCGAGCTTCCGGTTGCTTGCCATTTCAACACTACCCACCCCCCCCCACCCCAACTCTCATGCTCACATCTCTGTCCTGGGATTGCTGCAGTGTTCAAGTGAACATCAACGCAAGCTCGAGGAACAACACCTTATTTACCGATTAGGCACACTACAGCCTGCCGGACTGAACATTGAGTTCAATAATTTCAGAGCATGACGGGCCCCCCAATTTACTTTTATTTTTAGTTATTTTTTCTTTTTCCTTTTTTTAATATATATTCTTTTGTGTTTATTTTATTTTATTTCATCTTAGTTTGTTCCGTTTGCTTACCCACTTTTTTTCATGTTTGTACTGGCGGCTGTTCAATTTTCAGTCCGTTAACTCCCTTTCTGTACTAATGCTTTGTCTTTCACGACACTATTAACATATCTTTGCTCCATGACCTTCTGGTCAGCTATTCTGTGACCTTGTCCTATCAACATCTTCTCCTTTGTTATCTCTTGCCCCACCCCAACTTTTCTTATAACCTTTTACATTTCTAATATTTGCCAGTTCTGAAGAAGGGTCACTGACCTGAAACATTAACTCTGCTTCTCTCTCCACAGATGCTGCCAGACCTGCTGAGTATTTCCAGCATTTCTTGTTTTTATTTCACATCCTAGTGAATCCGCACTGTACCCTCTCTATTATCTCAACATCCTTCCTGCAGTTTGGAGACAAAATTGCAGACAGTACTCAATGTGATCTTGAGATTTTATTTCATTATCCACTATGTTTCTGACTTGTACCACCTTCTTTGACCTCCTTGTCTCGAGAGACAATGGGTAACTGCCTAGAGGTGGTCAGTGGTTTGTGAAGCAGCGCTTGGAGCTCTTGCCATTAAACACAACATTACGTTACTTGAGGTACTGCTTTTAATGTCTTGTGAACCA
Organism: Heterodontus francisci; assembly: GCF_036365525.1. Lineage (NCBI taxonomy): Eukaryota > Metazoa > Chordata > Chondrichthyes > Heterodontiformes > Heterodontidae > Heterodontus > Heterodontus francisci. The sequence continues at coordinate 106,075,658 of NC_090371.1, forward strand.
ATTCTTTAATTCTTGGGGTGTGGGCATAGCTGGCCAAAGTAAATTACCTCACACTGAATTACATCTAACACTTTTTTGCCCGTTTCATCATTTTATCAATATACTTTTTTGCAAGTTTCTGTTCTCAGAATTATTTGTTGTGCACCCTATTTTAGTATCATCTGCAAATTTGGGTAGGTTTCCTAGCCTTATATCAAATCACTGATATATACAAAGAGCAGAAGTAGTCCCAGAACAGAACACTGTGGTATCACTACCTTTAACTCTGACTCTCTCTTTTCTCCATTCCAACTAGTTTTTAATCCAATTTGCTACCTTAGCCTTAATTGCATAATCTTCTCCAATAGTCTTATGTGTGGTACATTGCGAAAGTCTTTCTGAAAATCCATGTATACCACATTCACTGCTTTATCCCCATGCACTGAATAACCTGAGGTTTTATCTGCTCATTATTTCAAGCTTTATTCACTAACTACTCTGAGATTTTTTAACAGTGGTCAACAACTTCTGGAGAATATTGAAAACAAAATTGAAAATTCAGGCAATTTCAGTAGTTACTTTAGAACTAAAATAACATTTACAAAGAAAAAAAATTGCTGTAGCATATTTTATATTCTACCTGTTGTGTAAATTAAATTTTCAAAGAAAAGCTGTTGAATGTGGAATTTGTTTGGTTACTAACCAAGACCTACACAACTTCTTGCTGTGCCGTTTTTGCAAGTTATTTGATCCCAATTTGTTTGATCAACTTTGTGTTAAACAGCTTTGTAGTAAATAATTTTTGGCTACATAATTAATCCTGGTGCGATTAAAGTTCTGTGCAGCACAGAGAACACAAACAGAAATGTTAACATTTTTGTAAATCATGAGATGGTCATGAGAAAAAGAAGTAACCTGCTATGGGTAAGCAGGTTCAATAGAAATATTGTATTTTGAAGTGTTTTTAAACAGTTTCTTATTAGCAATGTAAACTTTCTCAATATTTTTAATCTAAAATAAAAGATTCTGATCTGGAGGCCTGGGGTCAGGGTAAGAACTTGTTTCTGGAAGAAAACAATGAACCAGCATTTGTATAACTTCTCAATGCAAAGTTCTTGTGCTATAAATGCATTTATTAGCTAAAGCCGCCGACTGAGCATTTTCTAATGCTGAAATTAACTTTTAAAAATGTGCCTTTTCTCACAAAAATAATGTACAAAGAAAAGAGTTGCTGTACAAGGGCTCACTTCTTCGTTCTTCAAAAAAATCCTTTTCATGTGATTGCAGCCATTTCTGCCTCTACATTTCACCTTGGATAGCCAGTGTTACTGGCTATATTGACAATGCAAACCTTGGTGCTGCAAGCATTTCATTTTTATAAAGGGAAGGTGGGGGAAGTAACTGAAGAAATTGGTGGGGGTACTGAAGAACAGAAGTACACTGAAGAGCTAGAGGAGAGGATTTTTGTGGTCTTCACCTGGGTATCTTCACCTGTAAAGGATCTGTTCCACCAGGCAGTAAAAATGAAAATCTACCTCAGGTTGTTTAGAGGCTCTTGAGCACTAGAGCGAAGTGCAAGGACAAGTAATTTGGTGAGAGTTCCTGAGGGTAAGGATGTAGTGAAGTATTTGATGATGGAGCAAAGGGGTTAAGAAAGGAACAACAGTCCAGGTTAAGAGAATCGGAGCTGAGCTGCATGGCGATGGAAGGTCTCCCATTTAGGGCTGGGTGAAACATAGAAAATAGGAGCAAGAGTAGGCCATTTGGCCCTTCGAGCATGCTCCACCATTCATTATGGTCATGACTGATCATCCAACTGTTCCCGCTATCGCCCCATATCCTTTGATCCCTTTACACCCAAGAGCTATATCTAACTCCTTCTTGAAAACATACAATGTTTTGGCCTCAACTGCTTTCTGTGATCGCGAATTCCACAGACTCACCACTCTCTGGGTGAAGAAATTTCTCCTCATCTCAGTCCTGAAAGGTTTACCCTGTATCCTTAGACTATGACCCCTGGTTCTGGACTCCCCCACCAGGGGGAACATCCTTCCTGTATCTACCCTGTCAAGTCCTGTTAGAGTTTTATAGGTTTCTATGAGATCCCCCCTCACTCTTCTGAACTCCAGCGAATATAATCCTAACCGACTCGATCTCTCCTCATACGTCAGTCCCGCCATTCTAGGAATCAGTCTGGTAAACCTTCGCTGCACTCCCTCTACAGCAAGAACATCCTTCCTCAGATAAGGAGACCAAAACTGCACACAATATTCCAGGTGTGGCCTCACAAAGATCCTGTATAATTGCAGCAAGACATCCCTGCTCATGTACTCGAATCCTCTCGCGATGAAGGCCAACATACCATTTGCCTTTTTTTACCGCCTGTTGGACCTGCATGCTTACCTTGAGCTAATGAAGAGATTTGAAAATGAGGACCATGAAGCTGATGCATTGAGGTACAGCATACTAGACAAGGTTGGGGGGCAAACATGCCTTTAGTTTTTTAGTTTTAGAGATACAGCACTGAAACAGGCCCTTCGGCCCACCGAGTCTGTGCCGACCATCAACCACCCATTTATACTAATGCTACACTAATCCCATATTCCTACCACATCCCCACCTGTCCCTATATATTTCCCTACCACCTACCTATACTAGGGGCAATTTATAATGGCCAATTTACCTACCTACCAACCTGCAAGTCTTTAGGCTTGTGGGAGGAAACCGGAGCACCCAGAGAAAACCCACGCAGACACAGGGAGAACTTGCAAACTCCACACAGGCAGTACCCAGAATTGAACCTGGGTCGCTGGAGCTGTGAGGCTGCGGTGCTAACCACTGCGCCACTGTGCCGCAAGGGATGCCTCAGACTTCTAGGTTCTGGATTAATTAAAGTCTACGATGGTTTATGCGAGGAGAGCATTAGGGAACCCAAATCTCAAGGTGATGAAACATGATCAAGTTCTTCAAAAATATGAAGTATAGCTAACTTGCCCTTCTCAACTAAATTTTGTCCTCATTCTGAATTCCTGAGATTCAATGAAGTTAGATCACATTGTTCAACATAGATAGGGTACATTAGCCAAAGAAACTTGAATGCTTGTTTCTGCCTTTCAGTCATTGAATGACTGTTTATTTTCCTTTTGTTGCCCCACAGCTGTTAGTTGACAGCACATCTGTTTTCTTCTGTTGTAAGCTAAAAATAAGTAGCATTATGCTTCATTGCATCTATAACAAGAAATCTCTTTTTTGATGAGATGTGAGTTACACAAAGCACTAAACAGATGTTATAATGCAGCCCTTCATGCTGCACCTCGCTGAGCAGTGTTTTTGAATTAATCACAGTATTCATCATACAAGGCCTGTGCGGAGTTTGCAAGTTCTCCCTGTGACTGCGTGGGTTTTCACCGGGTGCTCCGGTTTCCTCCCACCGTCAAAGACTTGCAGGCGATAGGTAAATTGGCCATTGTAAATTGCCCCCAGTGTAGGTAGTGGTAGGGAATATGGGATTACTGTAGGGTTAGTATAAATGGGTAGTTCTTGGTCGGCACAGACTTGGTGGGCCGAAGGGCCTGTTTCAGTCTCTAAATAAATAAATAAGGCTGTTGTATTACAGGTAAAGGTTCCTCCACAGCATGAAATCACCCATTGTGCAGAGCTAGAATTTTACACATTTATTAGGATACAGTGCATAAATGAATAGTCAGATAATTCAGGTTTTATTTTATCGCTGTGAAAATGAGAAATTGCAGTTAAATGACTATCTAAAATCTAGAGTTGTAGGACTCTGAATTCACAAATAGGAAGTCATGACTTTAAATCTCAATGCCAATAGAGGCGCTGATATTCTCTTGAGGTTTCCCAGTGTTTTCCCAATAGCTGGCAGTGATGATGTTTAAATCAGGTCTGCTATCTAGGCTGTAACCACAGGCCTGTAATACTTTTTCCAAATTGCTGGTCTGTACAGATCTGCCTCACTCCTTCCCAACATTCTGGCAAGAGATGACTTTGTACTAACTGTGCGTGTGCAAGTTCTGCAAATGCACGGTTCCATCTTGTATCCAGCCATAGTATAAATGGGACAGTTTCAGCTGCAAGAGAATGTGGTTGTGTGAAACAACTAATGGAAGCAGCTTTGTCATGTAAATGTCTCTTATAGGACAGGTTTACTAATTGCTATGTTATCCACAGACGAAGGACTGGCTTCTTTACAGGTAATCTGAAAGTGGATTGCATTGGTAACATTTGTATAGCCACAGACTGCATGGCACTACTTTCTGATCATAGCTTTCTGGTATGGATGTGGGGGAAGGGAAGATTAATCATAGAATCATAGTAATTTACAGCACAGAAAGAGGCCGTTCAGCTCATGTCAACTTCAAATGCTATATTTATAGAAGCTATGTTTTCAATGCTAAAAAGCATTTTTGTTGTGATCCAGTGCTTTGCTGAGCACTATTACAAAAAGAAATCACAGCATAATAACTTCAGTTCTCATGAAGAAACAGTCTCTTTTGCTCAACCCCAATTGTCTCTGAATTTGCCTTTACTCCATAGGCCTGACCTTTACCTGCCTGCAAAAAGCACTGCCCACAGGACAAGACAAATATGTAAAAATAGCTTATAGCTGACAAAAACAAAACATAAGTCTTAATTTATTATTTTTGGTGGTCCATATGGTGAAAGAGAATGAAACACTTTTCCAGCTTTGTCATTCACTGCCAACACGAACACTCCAAGTTCAGACTCCAGGTGGCCAGCTGCTTAATAAAGACCTGATCCCAGCAATGTACCTCAATCTCAGAAGAGCAGATCAGTATGCACCCTGACAGTCATTTGCATGACTTTTGTAAGTGAGGCTACCAAGCCAGTATTGAATTGGAGGAACGACACACAGGGCTGAATTTTACAGACCCCACCCCTCCTCCCCCCAATGTCGGGGTCATGCCAAGGGGGCTGGAAAATGCCTCCAGGAGAAGCCCGCCACGGACCTCGATGCCGGGAAGGCCCGGCCCCATATTGCTGGAGATAGCGGTCTTGTGGCCCCCCTACAGCTCGGTTACAGGAGCTCAATTTCAATATGTAAATTAATTTAAATACCTGAATTAATGACAGTCGAGCTCCCGCCGTCTGTCCTGCAGCGGTATTGGTGCCGGTGGCCGGCATTTCTGCACCTTCGGGTATGGGGATCCGAGGTATGGTGGGAAGGCGGGAGCAGGTAGGTTTTCCAGTGAGGGGTTGGGGAGCATGCTCCAACATATCTGATTGGTGTAGGGGATGTTGGGAAGGGTTACAGGGATGGTCAGGTGGGCAAGGGAAGTGTTTTGTGGCGGGAGAGGGCAAGTAATGAATTTTATGGTTATTGGGGGGGGTGGGAGAGGGGCAATTTAAATGGATTTAATTTTTTACATTAAACTTACCTTTAAATGTTTAAATTGAAAGTTAGGGCTCAAAGCCCTTTTAAAAACGTCAACGCCTGCGCAAAGGCAGCTGACGCCATTGACGGGGATGGACCGCCCACCGCTCCATGTCATCGGGGTGGGGGGTCCGCCCTGGTCATTTAAATGAGCCGTGGTGTTTAATATCATGGTGGCTCTGCGACGTGTGGTCCACACAGGCTATTGTTTACATCTGCTGCAGATCTCGGCGGTGGCAACATAAAATGCAACCCACAAAATCCAATAGAATTCAAATCAAAACAGTGGGCTAAAATTTATGGCAGGTACTGACTCCATTTTTAAAGGGCTTCAAGTCCTTCCATTTAATTTAAATAATTAAAGAGGTTACCAAAAAATTTTAAAATCATTTGATTTGTGCCTCTCCCATCCTCCCCCAATAACCATGCAATGCATTATTTATCCTCTCTTGCCCCCCACCGAAAAAACTTTCCCTGACCACCTGACATCCCCCCACCCCAGCCCAAAGTTCATAAACTATGCACTGTAACCCTTCCCACTATCCCCTACACCAATCAGATGAGCTTGATCCCTCCAAACCCCACCCCTCCCCCCACCCTACCCCAGCACTGGAAAACTTACCTGCTGCTCCCTCCCCACCAGTGTTCGGCCTCGAATTCCCAGACAGGGATCCGAAGGTGCAGGAGTGCCGGCCACTGGCATCAATATCGCTCCGGGACGGACGGTGGGAGCGCGACAGTCTTTAATTCTGGTGTTTGCATTAATTTACACATTGAAATTGGTCTCCCGTTGCCGAGTGGCGGGGGCGTGCCACAAGGCCTTGCTGCCACCGGCATGATGGGGCCGGGCATTCCCGGCGTCGAGGTCCGTGGCGGGGCTCTCCCGGAGGCATGCTCCCCTGGATTCGGGGTCTGTAAAATTCAGCCTTGATTCAGATTCAGGAGCCTACTGCTCTCCAGTGATGCATAATGAATTATTTGTATTGTGTACAGGGTTTATTATATAGACACGTAAACTTACAGGCATTGTGGAACTTTTGTAAATCATTCGTGATCACATCAATCTATTTTCAGTCATGTTGCCTACTGTCTGTTCCTTCTATCTTGCTGCTCAAGGTATCACTGCCTTTTGTATTTCTGCTTCTACCTGGTCTCTTATATTCAACTCACATGATGAATAAGAACTTACGAAATAGGAGCAGGAGTAGGCCGTAGATCCCCTTGAGCTGGTGCCGCCATTTAACAAGACCATGGGTGAACTTGTACATCAATTCCATTCTCACCTTACCCCATCCCCCTCAATTCCTTAAGAGTCCAAATATCTATCGATCTCAACCTTGAATGTACTCAACGACTTAGCAACCACAGCACTCTGGGGTGAGAATTCCAAAGATTCACAATCCTCTGAGAATATTTCTCCTCTTCTCGGCCCTAATTGGCTGATCCCCTTCTCCTGAGACCACGACTCCCATTTCTAGATTCTTCAGTCAAAGGAAACAGCCTCTTGGCATCTACCCTGTCAAGCCCTCTAAAAAAAAATGTTATACATTTCAATGAGATCACCTCTCATTCTTCTAAACTCCAGAGAATAAGGCCCATTCTACTCAATTTTTCCTTCATAGGATAACCCCCTCATTCCAGGAATCATTTTGGCGAACATCGCAATAATCTACTGATACACTACAGTGTTCTTCATGTACTGTGATGCAAGTCATATCATTTTGCCCAAATATATATCGTAAAAGCTTGTTTGTGGGATCTCTCTTCTATTCAGCTACACTTTCTGATTTAAGAACATGGTGTGTTATGGTCGCTGTGAGTAATTCTGTAGTTAGGACTGATGAGTGGCCATTAAAGGGCAACGATCCAGAGAAGTGCAAGTTAATGGAAGAACAAAGAACAGTACAGCACAGGAACAGGCCATTCAGCCCTCCAAGCCTGCGCCGATCTTGATGCCTGCCTAAACCAACACCTTCTGCACTTCCGGGGCCCATATCCCTCTATTCCCTTCCTATTCATATATTTGTCAAGATGTCTCTTAAACGTCGCTATCGTATCTGCTTCCACCACCTCCCCTGGCAGCAAGTTCCAGGCACTCACCACCCTCTGTGTAAAAAAACTTGCCTCGCACATTCCCTCTAAACTTTGCCCCTCGCACCTTAAACCTATGTCCCCTAGTAACTGACTCTTCTACCCTGGGAAAAAGCTTCTGACTATTCACTCTGTCCATGCCGCTCATAACTTTGTAAACCTCTATCATGTTGCCCCTCCACCTCCGTCGTTCCAGTGAAAACGATCCGAGTTTTTCCAACCTCTCCTCATAGCTAATGCCCTCCAGACCAGGCAACATCCTGGTAAACCTCCTCTGTACCCTCTCCAAAGCCTCCACGTCCTTCTGGTAGTGTGGCGACCAGAATTGCACGCAATATTCTAAGTGTGGCCTAACTAAAGTTCTGTACAGCTGCAACATGACTTGCCAATTTTTATACTCTATGCCCCGACCGATGAAGGCAAGCATGCCGTATGCCTTCTTGACTATCTTATCCACCTGCATTGCCACTTTCAGTGACCTGTGGACCTGTACACCCAGATCTCTCTGCCTGTCAATACTCCTAAGGGTTCTGCCATTTACTGTATACTTCCCACTTGCATTAGACCTTCCAAAATGCATTACCTCACATTTGTCCGGATTAAACTCCATCTACCATTTCTCCGCCCAAGTCTCCAACCGATCTATATCCTGCTGTATCCTCTGACAGTCCTCATCATTATCCGCAACTCCACCAACCTTTGTGTCGTCAGCAAACTTACTAATCAGACCAGCTACATTTTCCTCCAAATCATTTATATATACTACAAACTGCAAAGGTCCCAGCACTGATCCCTGTGGAACACAACTCGTCACATCCCTCCATTCAGAAAAACACCAATCCACTGTTACCCTCTGTCTTCTGTGACTGAGCCAGTTCTGTATCCATCTTGCCAGCTCCCCTCTGATTCTGTGTGACTTCACCTTTTGCACCAGTCTGCCTTGCGGGACCTTGTCAAAGGCTTTACTGAAGTCCTTATAGACAACATCCACTGTCCTTCCCTCATCAAGAAGAAGGAAGAAGAAGGAATCAAATGAAATCAACAAGGTTCTCAAAGAATGACAATGATCTGTGAATGTGGCTGCATTGAAAATGTTGGGAAAGGTGTCTCTTCAACTAATTCACTTGGAAACATTGCCTGCTAGAGTTAATTTACTGAATGAAATGTGTTTATTACTAAATAGATCAGCCAGTGCAAACAAACCATCACAGTACTAGAAATTACTTGATTAAGGAAGCTAATATGTTGGAAGGCAAGATTTTTTTAAATAAAAAAGATAAATGCCAGAATTCTAAATTTAAGTTTAAGCAATACCACTTTATATTATCAAGAAGTTACAATCCCTCCATAGCCTCGACCCTTTCTCTGTAACTTCCTCTAGCCTTACAACCCTCTGAGATCTCTGTGGTCTTCCAATTCTGGCATCTGGCACATCGCCCAGTGTCTTCACTGAATCATTAGCGCTGTGACTTCCACTGCCTATGCCCTAAGCTCTGGAATTCCCTGCCTAAACCTCTGCCTCCACTTAAAATTTATATTTGACAAAGCTTTTGGTCAACTGTTGTATTTCCTTATGTGGGGTGGTGCCAAATTTCATTTGATAACGCTACTGTGAAACACCTTGGAAAATTTTACTATGTTGAAGGTGCTTTTTAAGGAACATAGGAGTAGGCCATTCAGCTCGTCGAGCCTGCTCCGTCATTCAATATGATCATGGCTGATCATCCACTTAAATGCCTTTTCCCCACACTATCCCCATATTCCTTTATGTCATTAGTATTTAGAAATCTGTCAATCTCTACTTTAAGCATACTCAACATTCTCTGCAGAAAAGAGCGAGAGTCCAGACGGCTGTGTTGCCTGCCCGGTGCCAGGGTTCGGGACATCTGCTCAGGGCTGGAGAGGAACTTACAGTGGGAGGGGGAGGATCAAGTCATCGTGGTACATGTAGATACCAATGACATAGGCAGGACAAGGAAAGAGGTTCTGCATAGTCAGTGTGAGGAGCTAGGTACCAAGTTAAGAAGCAGAACCTCAAAGGTGGTAATCTCTGGATTATTACCTGAGCCACGTGCAAATTGGCATAGGGCAAATAAGATTGAGAAATTAATGCGTGGCTCAAAGACTGGTGTGGTAGAAGTGGGTTCCAGTTCGTGGGGCACTGACACCAGTACTGGGGAAAATGGTGGCTGTACCGTTGGGACGGTCGACACTTAAACCGTGCTGGGGTCGGTGTTCTAGCGAGCTGCATAACTAGGGATGTAGAGAGGGTTTTAAACTGAATAGTGGGGAAAAGGGATCAAATTTGGGAAGATATGGTAAATCAAGGAATAGAGACAAGGCAAGAGAGAAAGGTATTAATATGGGAAATAATAAACAGATTGTGACAAAAAGGGACGGAGCGTGCAAATCTAAGATAAATCAACAGATAAGGCTAGAGGTTACAAAAATACTAAAAGGACAAAACTAAAGTCTCTATCTGAATGCACATAGCATTCGAAACAAAACCGATGAACTGAGAGCACAAATAGAAATAAAAATCCATTACAGAAACATGGCTGCAGGATGACATTGATTGGGACCTGAATATTGAAGGGTACATGGCATTTAGGAAGGACAGGAAGCTAGGAAAAGGTGGAGGAGTAGCTCTGTTAATTAATGATGGTACTAGCGCAATAGAGAGGGATGACCTAAGTTCAGGAGACCAGGATGTAGAAGCAGTTTGGATGGAGATGAGAAATCAAAGGCAAGATGTCACTTGTGGGAGTGGTGTACAGGCCACCTAACATTAACCACACTGCAGGACGGGGTATAAAGGAACAAATGATGGCAGCTTGTCAGAAAGGTACAGTAATAATTATGGGGATAATTTTAACCTACATATAGACTGGAAAAATAAGATGGGCAGAGGTAGCCTAGATGAGGAGCACATAGAATGTTTTCGGGATAATTTCTTGGAACAATACGTTCCGGAGCCAACCAGAGAGCAGACTATACTAGACCTGGTGTTGTGCAACGAGATAGGATTAACTAATGACCTCATAGTTAATGGCGCCCCCAGGTAGCAGCGATCATAATATGGTTGAATTTTACATTCAGTTTGAGGGAGAGAAGAGTGGGTCCAAGACTGGTATTTTAAACTTAAGTATGAGGGCTTGAAAACAGAGCTAACTAAAGTGAACTGGCAAATCTGGTTAAGGGATAGGTCAATAGAGATGCAGTGGCAGTTATTTAAGGGGATATTTCAGAATACACAGAATAGATACATTTCAACGAGAAAAAAAATTCCAAGAGTGGGACTTTCCATCCGTGGTTAACTAAAACAGTTAAAGATAGTATCAAACTTAAAGAAAAAGCCTATAATTGCGCAAAGATGGGAGGCAGGTCAAAAGATTGGACAGAATATGAAAAACAGCAAAGAATGACTAAAAGATTGACAATGAAGGTAAAAATAGAGTACGAGAGAAAGCTAGCTAGAACTATAAAGACATATCAAGGGTTTCTATAGATTTTTAAAAAAGAAAAGTTAACAAAGTGAGCATTGGTCCTATACAAAGTGAGTCTGGGGAATTAATAGTGGACAATAAGGAGATGGCAGATGAATTGAACAGATATTTTGCATCGGTCTTCACTATTGAGGATACAAGTAACATCCCAGTATTAGCTGTAAGTCAGGAAATGGAAGGCAGGGAGGAAATCATGAAAATTACAATCACCAGGGAAGTGGTACTGAACAAAGTGTTGGAGCTGCGGGCTGACAAGTCCCCAGGTCCTGCTGGTCTTCGTCCTATGGTGCTAAAAGAAGTGGCTGGTGAGATAGTTGATGTGTTAATTTTAATTATCCAAAATTCCCTAGCCTAAGGAAAGATTCAGTTAGATTGGAAAATAGTGAATGTAACTCCTTTATTCAAAAAGAGAGGGAGACAGAAAGCAGGAAACTACAGGCCAGTTAGCTTAACATCTGTCTTCGGGAAAATGTTAGAAGCTATTATTAAAGACGGTATAGCAGGGCATTCAGAAAAATTCAAGGTTATCAGGCAGACTCAACGTGGTTTTGTGAAAGGGAAATCATGTTTAACCAATTTAGTGGAGTTCTTTGAGGGAGTTACATGTGCTGTGGATAAAGGGGAACCGGTGAATCTACTGTGCTTAGATTTCCAGAAGGCATTTGATAAGGTGCCACATCAAAGGTTATGACAGAAAATAAAAGCTCCAGGTGTAGGAGGTAACATTGGCATGGATAGAAGATTGGCTAGCTAACAGGAAACAGAGTAGGCATTTTCTGGTTGGCAAGATGGAACGAATGGTGTGCCACAGGGATCTGTGCTGGGGCCTCAACTTTTTACAATTTACATAAATGAGTTCGATGAAGGGACCGAAGGTATGGTTGCTAAATTTGCTGATCGGAAAGTAGTTCGTGAAGAGGACATAAGGGGGCTACAGAGGGATATAGATAGGTTAAGTGAGTGGGCAAAGACCTGGCAAATGGAGTATAATGTGGGAAAGTGTGAAATTGTCCACTTAGGCAGGAAGAATTTTTAAAAAGCATGTTATGTAAATGGTGAAGGATTGCAGAGCTCTGAGGTGCAGAGGGATCAGGGTGTCCTGGTGCATGAATCGCAAAAGGTTAGTATTCAGGTACAGCATGTAATTAGGCAAGCTAATAGAATGTTATCATTTATCGCGAGAGGAATTCAATACAAAAGCAGGGAGGTTATGCTTCAGCTATATAGGGCATTGGTGAGACCACATCTGGAGTACTGTGTACAGTACTGGTCTCCTTATTTAAGGAAGGATATAAATGCGTTGGAGGCAGTACAGAGAAGGTTTACTGGGCTAATACCTGGAATGGGCGGGCTGTCTCATGAGGAAATATTGGACAGGCTAGGCTTGTATCCACTGGAATTTAGAAGAGTTAGAGGGGACTTGATTGAAATTTATAAGATCCTGAGGGGTCTTGACAGGGTGGATGTGGAAAGGATGTTTCCCCTTGTGGGAGAATCTAGAATTAGGGGTCACTGTTTAAAAACAAAACGTCGCCCATTTAAGACAGTGATGAGAACATTTTTCTCTCATCTTTGGAATTCCCTTTCTCAAAAGGCGGTGGAAGCAGAGTTTTTGAATATTTTTAAGGCAGAGATAGATAGATTCTTGATAAGCATGGGGGTGAAAGGTTATCGGGGCAGGTGGAAATGTGGAGTAATCAGTTCAGCCATGAACTTATTGAATGGTGGAGCAGGCTCGAAGGGCCAAGTGGCCTACTCCAGCTCCTAATTCGTATGTTCAATGACTGAGCTTCCACAGCCCTCTGAGGTAGAGAATTCCAAAGGGTCACAACCCTCTGAGTAAAGATATTTCTCCTCATCTCTGTCCTAAGTAGCTACCCCCTTATTTTGAAACTGTGTCCCCTAGTTCTAGACTCCCCAACCAGAGGAAACATCTCAGCTGCATCTACCCTGTCTATAACTTTTAAGTATTTTGGATGTTCCAATGAGATCACCTCTCATTCTTTGAAACTCTAGAGAATACAGGCCCAGTTTCCCTAATCTCTTTTCAAAGTACAGTCCCACCATCCCGGGACCAAGTCTCGTGAACCTTTGTTGCACTCCCTCTATGGCAATAATATCCTTCCTCAGGTAAGGGGACCAAAACTGCACACAGTACACCAGGTGTGATCTAACCAAGGTTCTATACAATTGAAGCAAGACTTCACTACTCCTGTACTCAAATCTTCTTGCGATAAAGGCTAACATACCATTAGCCTTCCTAATTGTTTGCTACACCTGCATGTTAGCTTTCAGTGACTTGTTAACAAGGACACTCAGGTCCCTTTGTACATCTACACTTTTTAATCTCTTACCTTTTAAGAAATGTTCTGCACATCTCTTCCTCTTACCAAAGTGGATAACCTCAAATTTTTCCACAATATATTCCATCTGTCACGTGCTTGCCCACTCAATAAGTCTGTCCAAATCTCCTTGAAGCTGTCTTGCATCTTCCTCACAACACACGTTCCCACCTGGTTTTGTGTTATCTGTGAACTTGGAAACATGTGGTTCCCACATTCAAATCATTGATAAATATTGTGAACAGCTGGGGCACAAGTACTGATCCTTGTGGTACCCCACTAGGCTCAGCCTGGCAACGCGCGAATGACCCATTTATTCCTACTCTTTGTTTTCTGCCTGTTAACCAATCCTTAATCCATGCCAGTATATTACCTCCTATCCCATGTGCTTTAGGTTTGCTAACCAACCTCCTGTTGGGAACTTCATTAAAAGCCTTCTGAAAATCCAAGTATACTACGTCCACTGACTCGCCTTTAGCAATTCTTTGTAACATCTTCAAAAAAAACTCCAACAGGTTCGTCAAATATGATTACCCATTCCTAAATCCATATTGACTATGCCCAATCAGATCATTATTATCCAAGTGTCCATTTACCACATCCTTGAGAATGGAACATTTTCCCTACTAGTGATGTAAGGCTAACAAGTCTGTAGTTCCCTGTTTACTCTCTCCTTCCCTTAAATAGTGGGGTGACATTTGCTACATTTCAATCTTCAGGAACTGTCCAGAGTCTATAGAATTTTAGAAGATGATCACCAGTGCATCCACTACCTCTTTTAACACTCTGGGATGTAGAATATCAAGTCCTGGGGACTTATCGACCTTCAGCCCCATTAATTTATCCAATACAACCTTCTTACTAATAGTAATTTCCTTCAATTCCTCATTCTCCCTAGTCCCTTGGACTTCTAATTCTGGGAGATTTCTTGTATCTTCCTCAGTGAAGACAGACACAAAGTAATCAATTAGCTTCTCTGCCATTTCTCTATTCCCCATTATAAATTCTCCTGACATTGCCTGTAATGGACCCACATTTGTTTTCGCCAAACGTTTCCTTTTTACATACCTATCGAAGCTTTTACAGTCTGTTTTTTGTTAGTTTATATTCATATCCTATTCTTCCTTTCTTTATTAGTTTCTTCGTCCTCCTTTGCTGTATTTTAAAATCCTCCCAATCCTCCAGTTTACTACTATTTCTGGCAACGTTATAGGCCTTTTCTTTTAATCTTATGCAATCCTTAACTTTCTTTGTTAGCCACGGTTGACTGCCTTCACTTTTGGGGTTTTTGTGCCTTGAAGGTTGTTGTAGACTATCTAATAATTCTTTGAAGACTATCCATTGTCTATACATTGTCATACCTTTTAATGTATTTTCTCAATCCGCCTCAGCCAGTTTGCCCCTTATACCTTTATTAATTCCTTTGTTCAATTACAACCCTGGCTTCAGATTGAACTATCTCACTTTCAAACATAGTGTAAAATTCTACCATATTATGGTCACTGATTCCTCAGGGTTCTTTTACAACAAGATTATTAATTAGTTCTTTCTCATTACATAATACTAGATCTAAAATAACCTGTTCCCTACATACTGCTCTAGAAAACCATTGCTAACACACTGCAGAAACTCGTTTTCCACAGCATTAGTGCTCATTAGGTTTACCCCGTCTATATGCATATTGAATTCACCCTTGATTACTGTATTACCCATGTTACATGATACTCTAATCTCCTGATTAATGCCGTGCCCCACACTACCACTACTGTTTGGTGACCTATGAACAATTTCTACCAATGTTTGCTGCCCCTTGCTGTTTCTTAGCTCCACCCAGATTCCACATTTTGTTCTTCCCATCTGACATCCTCCCTTACTAATGTACTGGTCCCATCCCTTATTATCATTGCAACACCACCTACTTTTCCTTTTTTCCTGTCCTTCCTAAATATCCTTGAATATTCAGTTTCCAGTCTTGGTCACCCTGTAGCCACGTTTTCATAATGGCAATTAGATCATACCCATTTACCTCTATTTGTGCCTTGGTTTGAACCAAGGCAGTAATGAGGTCAGGAGCTGAGTGACCCTGGCGGAACCCAAACTGAGCGTCACTGAGCAGGTTATTGCTAAGCAAGTGCTGCTTGATGGCACTGTTGATGACACTTTCCATCACTTTACAGATAATTGAGCTAGACTGATGGGGCGGTAATTGGCCGGGTTGAACTTGTCCTGCCTTTTGTGTACTGGACACACCTGGGCAATTTTCCACATTGCCGGGTAGATGCCCATGTTGTAGCTGTACTGGAACAGCTTTGCTAGGGGTGTAGCAAGTTCTGGAGTACAGGTCTTCAGTACTATTGCCGGAATATTGTCAGAGCCCATAGCCTTTGCAGTATCCAGTGCCTTCAGTTGTTTCTTGATATCAGGCAGAGTGAATTGAATTGGCTGAAGTCTGGCATCTGTGATGCTGGGGACTTCAGGAGGAGGCCGAGATGGATCATCAACTCGGCACTTCTGGCTGAAGATTGTTGCAAATGCTTCTGCCTTATCTTTTGGACTGATGTGCTGGGCTTCTCCATCATTGAGGATGGGGATATTTGTGGAGCCAACTCCTCCAGTTAGTTGTTCAATTGTCCACCACCAGTCACAGCTGGATGTGGCAGGACTGAAGAGCTTAGATCTGATCCGTTGTTTATGGGATCGCTTAGCTCTGTCTATTGCACGCTGCTTACGCAGCATGGCACACAAGTAGTCCTGGGTTGTAGCTTCACCAGGGTGACACCTCGTTTTGAGGCATGCCTGGTGCTGCTCCTGGCATGCCTTCCTGCTCTCTTCATTGAACCAGGGTTGGTCTCCTGACTTGATGGTAACAGTAGAGTGGGGGATATGTCGGGCCATGAGGTTATAGATTGTGGTTGAGTATAATTCTGCTGCTGCTGATGGCCCATAGCGCCTCATGAATGCCCAGTTTTGCATTGCTAGATCTATTTGAAATCTATCCCATTTAGCACGGTGGTAGTGCCACACAACACAATGGGACGGTATCCTCAATGTGAAGGCGGGACTTCATCTCCACAAGGACTGTGCGGTGGTCACTCCTACCAATACTGTCATGGACAGATGCATCTGTGGCAGGCAGATTGGCGAAGATGAGGTCAAGCATGCTTTCTCCTCTTGTTGGTTCCCTCACCACCTGCTGCAGATCCAGTCTAGCAGATATGTCCTTTACGACTCGGCCAGCTCGGTCAGTAGTGGTGCTAGCAAGCCACTCTTGGTGATGGACATTGAAGTCCCCCACCTAGAATACATTCTGTGCCCTTGCCACCCTCAGTGCTTCCTCCAAGTGGTATTCAACATGGAGGAGTACTGACTCATCAGCTGAAGGAGGGCGGTCGGTGGTAATCAGCAGGAGGTTTCCCTGCCCGTGTTTGACCTGATGCCATGAGATGTCATGGGGTCCGGAGTCAATGTTGAGGACTCCCAGGGCAACTCCCTCCCAACTGTATAGCCACCTCTGCGGGGTCTGTCCTGCCGGTGGGACAGGACATACCCAGGATACTGATGGCAGTGTCTGGGACACTGTCTGTCAGGTATGATCATGTGAGTGTCAAGCTGTTGCTTGACTAGTCTGTAGGACAGCTCTCCCAACTTTCTCACAAGCCCCCAGATGTTAGTAAGGAGGACTTTGCAGGGTTCACAGGGCTGGGTTTGCCGTTGTCGTTTCCGGTGCCTAGGTTAATGCCGGGTGGTCCGTCCGGTTTCATTCCTTTTTATTGACTTCATGGTTAGACACAACTGAGTGGCTTGCTAGGCCATTTCAGAGGGCATGTAAAAGTCAACCACATTGCTGTGGGTCTGGCATTGCTGTGGGTCTGGAGTCACATGTAGGCCAGACCAGGTAAGGACAACAGATTTCCTTCCCTGAAGGACATTAGTGAACCAGATGGGTTTTTACAACAATCAACAGTGGTTTCATGGCCATCATTGGACGAGCTTTTTAAATTCCAGATTTATTAATTGAATTCAAATTCCACCTTCTGCTGTGGTGGGATTCAAACCCATGTCCCCAGAGCAATACCCTGGGTCTTTGCGTTACTAGTCCAGTGACAATACCACTGCACCACCGCCTCCCCAATCTCCGAATCATCCATCCTCAAACTGTGTATTTAACTTTTATTTATTTTAGTCTTTAATCCAACCAGAAGCCCTACTCTCCACCTTGTCATCTATTTGTGTGTGTGCGATTCTCGTGTGAATGTGTAGCATATTATTTTTTTTAAATCAGTGTTAGAGTATTAAGTATAATCTTACCTCTTGCTTAAACTCAAGAAAACCTGTCCGATTGGTTCTTTCACGATCACAGTGACGGATAAAGGTAAAACACTCTCAGAGGTGGTAAGTACAACCACTGTTTAAAAGGAATAAACCCTGTTGTACTCAAATAAGACGAAGAGCAAGAGGGGCAACTGTGACCCCCTCCTCACTTGGCCGTAACATATTTGAAATAGTGTTCAGATTCCCTTTGCTGTACTACTTGCTATCTTATATGCCTCAAGATTACCTCTTTACTAAGTTGAAAGGACCAGGTTTCTCCATCCTTTTCTCTTAACTGAATGCTGTAATGCTAGGAATCGAGGAATCAGTCCTAAAGTTTCTTTCATACTGTTTCTAGGGCTTAAATGTTTCTTTATTTGTCTCCGTGATGAAACCTGGATATGCTACTAGTTGTGTGCTGTAATCAAAGCTCTGTACAATTTAAGTACATTTTAAGTTTCACCAAATTATGCTCTGCTTTCAATCGGTTGCCACAAACTCACTATTTCAAATTCGAGTGTTGCTGAAAATAGAGACAGTTTTGTCGAAGCTTTTCGTCTTGCACTCATCAGGACAAATCACAAGATTACCAATGTAAGGGAAGCAACAAATTTATACTGTAGAAGAGAGTGCTGATTGGTTGGCAGGTGGACTCTGTTTGGTAGAAATGGAGAATGCACCAGTTTATGGTGACTGACAGTTAACTGCTTTGTTTGAAATTCAAACCAGGCACTTGACTCATTGGCCAAGGCACTGCGCTGAGGAATGAATCAACGAATGGCTGTCACTTATTTTGTTTAGCTGAGACAGGCGCAATGTGTGTACATGGTCTTTCTGTTTGCAAAGAACAGGGCCCTGTGTATTAATATATGTAGCTTCCAGTACACGCAAATGCGAGCCCGACTGACGACCTTAAATTGGTTGTCAGTGTAATTCTTAGCACACTGAGGATTATTTAGCAAATACTGTCCAATCGATGAATCACATCTAATGTTGGACACTGTGTTTTGAGTTTTGCAAGCACGGGCTGGTTGGGTATGGCCTGTACCTTGCCCATTGCGAACAGTGGAAGGGGCATGTTGTTTAATACGATCCACCAGTCTTTGGGACATATGGCCTATATACTTAGCATCACACTGGCATTGAAATTCATATATCACATTTCTAATTTTTGTGATAGAACATCTTTTTGGTTTGACGGCAGCATCCTGTTAGTGGCGAGCACCACACGTGTTGCTGCTGCATGGTAACAGCGTAAAACAGCTAGCTTCACCTGTTGCTCAAATTTTTGTGATACATTACCCTTCCAGAGTAATCTGAGGTAGACTAGGCACCTTTCAGGGCCAAAAATGACAGCCATAGACCCGTTCATAAGTTTGCGTGATATACAGCGAGAAATGATCTGATCAGGGTAGCCATTGTCATGCAGGATGCCTTTAATTCGCCCTATTTCAGCATCAAGCTTGCATGGTGAGAAAATGTCTCGGGCCCTATTTACGAGGTTGCCGATAAGGCCAATCTTACAGCGTGTGGACTGTAAGAATCCCAACGCGTGTATTGACCAGTGAACCTAGGCTTGCTGTAGACCGTGGTCAAGAACCACTTCGCAGATTTCTCTACTAGTACCAAGTTAAGATTGTCAGTCGGGCTCGCAGTATGGTGCATTTGCCCCTACTGGAAGCTAAATAACGGGGCCCTGTTATTTGCAGACAGAAAGAATATGTACACACATTGCGCCTGTTTCAGCTAAACAAAATAAGTGACAGCCTTTCGCTGGTTCATTCCTCAGGGCAATGCCTTCACCAATCAAAGTTAAGCTGCCTGGTTTAAATTAAAAACAAAGCTTGGCAGTTAACTGTCAGTCACCATAAATTGGTGCATTCTCCATGCCAACGCCTCTAACCGTCAGAGTCCACTTGCCAACCAATCAGCATTCTCTTCTCACAGTACAAATTTGTTGCTTCCCTTACATTGGTATTCTTGTGGATTGTCCTGATGAGTGCAAGACGAAAAGCTTCGACAAAATGTGTCTATTTTCAGCATTACTCAATTTCAAATTCTGCTCCCCTGCTTGAAGCATAAAAAGTTTAAGAGGAGCTGTTGACTTCTGAAAGTGGCACTTGCAGATTTATGTCTTTATCCCCAGTAAAGTTATAATTAACATATAACCTGCTAAAGTGAATGCTTCTAACAACTTTATTTTCTACAAAATGAACTATCTTGGGCATTCCTGCTTGTTGCCTTGTATGAAGTTTATTTTCTGCAATACTGTTTGCAATTGCTTTTTTGGGATTTGGTGGTGTTCACCTGTGGAAGGTATTAACTGGCTTTGTTTGACAATTACTGTCATTGTACTTGTGGAATTGCCATGGTTTAGAAACAAAATGGGGAGGAGGGTTGGATTTATGATGCACTTTATTTTTTTAAAAAACTGAGATTTGTACTCAGCAATGCAATAGGCTGCAAAATGTCATTCAATGTATCAAATCAGATGTCACTGTCTTATTGGGGGGGTGAGGGAATTAAGCCTCCATAGAAAATAGGAGCAGGAATAGGCCATTCGGCCCTTCGGGCCTGCTCCACCATTCAAAAAAGATCATGGCTGATCGTCTAATTCAGTACCCTGTTCCCACTTTCTCCCCATATCCCTTGATCCCTTTGGCATTAAGAAATATATCTATCTCCTTCTTGAATATATTTAATGGCTTGGCCTCCACAGCCTTCTGCGGTAGAGAATTCCAGAGGTTCACCACCCTCTGAGTGAAGAAATTTCTCCTCATCTCAGTTCTAAATGGCAGACCCCATATCCTGAGACTGTGACTCCTGGTTTGGGATTCCCCAGCCATCGGGAACATCTTCCCTGCATCTAGCCTGTCTAGTCCCGTTAGAATTTTATAGGTTTCTATGAGATCCCCTCTCATTCATATAAACTCTAGTGAATATAGGCCTAGTCGATCCGATCTCTCCTCATACGGCAATCCTGCCATCCCAGGAATCAGCCTAGTAAATCTTCTTTGCACTCCCTGCATGGCAAGAACATCCTTCCTCAGATAAGGAGACCAAAACTGCACACAATACTCCAGATGTGATCTCACCAAGGCGCTGTATAACTGCAGTAAGACATCCTTGCTCCTGTACTCCAATCCTCTTGCAATAAAGGCCAACATACCGTTTGTCTTGCTAACTGCTTGCTGCACCTGAATGCAGTGACTGGTGTACAAGGACACCCAGGTCTCGTTGTACCTCCCCATTTCCCAATCTATCGCCATTCAGATAATCTGCCTTTCTGTTTTTACAACCAAAGTGGATAACCTCACATTTATCCATGTTATACTGCATCTGCCATGCATTTGCCCACTCACCCAACTTGTCCAAAGCACATTGGAGCCTCTTTGCATCCTCCTCACAGCTCACATTGGCCCTCAGCTTTGTGTCATCTGCAAACTTGGAAGTGTTACATTTAGTTCCCTCACCCAAGTTATTAATATATATTGTGAATAACTGGGGCCCAAGCACTGATCCCTGTGGTACCCCACTAGTCACTGTCTGCCACCTCGAAAAAGACAAGTTTATTCCTACTCTCTGTTTCCTGTCTGTCAACCAATTTCTTCAACTCTCACAATTTATAAATAATTGAAGAACGATATCACTGCTGCTAACTTTGCTTTTGGCACTGCAATAAAACTGATGTTGGGTATACATACAGCTTTAGTAATGACAGGTCAGTGTTCCCAGGGCACATCCAGTCTAGCTCATGTCAAAGGTCAATATTGAAAACTTTTTTTATATAGCTCAGCTGTTGCAGGACTTTGTCAGTTTTCACAAGTTTTTTCCATTGGCATATATGTATTCTCCTATGGTAGAGGAGAGTTTTTTAATTTTCACTACCTTTATGCTTCCAATGACAGGGGTTATGTAAATTGGTTTAAAAATAAAAGATTTGGGTGATCAACTTGACATGTTCTGGGGGAATGACCAGTAAAAGGCACTGCTCTTCACCCTCCTAATGCCATGGTCTTCAACAAGTGAGCTTTTATACATCAGCCTCAATGACTAGCTTATTCAGACAAGCTATTCAAAACTAATCTGTGCCAGTGGACTAACCTTTTAAGAAAATGAACGCAAAATATATTTTTAAAGCAAATGTCATTTTAATGCAAATTAAATGGCTTTCTGTAAATAGAAAGCCATAGCCACCAGTGATATGTAAATTACCATTTGTAAGCTTGACAGCAACTGATTCATGAATTGTCAGGTAAGCCTCACTTCTGGAAACATACGTGAGGTGTTGCAGCTAGCAGTAAGGTAACTTCCATGTCCTCGGTGTCTTTGCCTGCTTTAGTTAGTCTTGCAAATCAGAAATCAGTTTCTCCCATTGTTTATTTTTTTTTTTGCTTCCTCTGTAATTTGAAAATGATTGTTCCCAAAAGTGATAAATAATATAATTTATGATTTTATTCAATCAGACTTGACTTTTTGTCAACTAAGTCTGAGAGAAACCGATCACTTAGTGTAATTGATTTATGTTGAAAAAGGATTATGGTTTATGTGTTGCAAATTCAGCTTTCAATATTTTTGTCTATTTGTACTTTTTTTTTACTCTTGATCAACATTTGTCTCCTACCATCATCATTGACAAATCCAGGATTTATCATGTTTTGTTTTTTCTAGTCCTGGTAGACTGTTGATATTCTCCCACAATATCTATGGTTTCCAATCAGAATGGTAGCCTATGATTTTGCTGTTCTGCAACCACAAATTGTGGTGCTATCAGCCTATGACTTTGAATGCAGTTTTGATTTCAGGATTTCTTTTTTGATCTCAGCAAATTACTCAGTCAATCATCACTCTTCCAGTCATCCATCATGTGTCTTTGATATCACTCAATCAAGCACTACTTGAGATAGTTCACATCCGCTCTGCTTCATCTGGCTTTGGTATCATTAATTTACACATCACTTGACTTTTGTATTGTTGAGCCAGACATTCTACTTGGGCTCCTTTTTCAATGGCTTCTAAAATCATCTTATTTGCTCCTTGTTTTTCGATTGGTGGTATTTCATCAGCTTTGCCAGCTTTCCTAGTTTTAAGCATGCTATACTTTGCAAATGCAATCCTTTGAACGTGTGCAACATCAACTTTAAGCTCAAATTTAAAAATGCTGAGATGCAATACACATTTCCAAACTACAAATGCTAATTAGGCACCAAAAGATTTGAATTACTTTGGCTCTTGCAAGTTCAAAAGAGCATATAATTGCTGCTGTTCACATCATGATGCTTTTTTGTTTTTAAAATTCTAATTTGCCATGATTGCTGTGTTTTTATTATCCATTGCAAGCTTTGCAAAACACTTTGATGCTGTAGAGGGTTATTTATTTTCCTTTCTTGATGCCATATGGAGGTGGATACAATGAAGTTTCCCTTTACCTACTTGCTGCTCGTGTTTCTGTTGCTATATGAATTGCATGCGCCTGTAACTGGGTCGTAGTGAATATTCATAACATATTGTTTACTGTAATCTGAAGCTGATTAGAGGATATGCGAAAGCCACAGGTGGCTTGGAAAGATGAAAATTTGTGATAAATTGCACATTTATTGTTTGTAGTGACCAGATTATAGTTGAAGTGAGCCTTTGCATTTTTGTATGGAGCAATGATGTGCAGAGGGACCATAGATAGTTATATAGGTCTGAAATAAAATGAGCTGTTATTGAATGGAAAACGTTCCCTCCTTTTTATGTGGAACAAATTGTGTGTGTTGTCCATGGTAAGTAAATATCTGCAGGTTAATAGTAAGATGGAAACATTGCAAGTGACTTGAAATGAATCTTTCATGTATCTATTTGTACATTTGTTTCATGTTGCCTTTTGTTGCTGTTGGAATTGCTTACTCCCCCTTCCTGCATTTATTTTCCCCATTCTTCTTAGGTTCACATACATCCTTCCTTTGTCTCAAAAGATATGCATGTCATCGTCTCCCAAACTTTGCAGATACAATTCCCTAACTGGCTGCTTGGAGGTGTGCAAGAGCAGCTTGCCCTTTGACTGGGAAGTGTCTGGCCCCTCCTGCAGACCTCATGGCATGGTTGAGGTTGGGAATTTGCAATGTAAGGAAAGGAGAAAGACCTTGCATTTATATAGTGCCTTATCGTGCTCGGAGCATGTCCAACTTTGCAATCAATATTTTGTCTAGTAAATCTGGGAGCCACCTTATATGCAATAAGATCCCACATTCAACAAATGACTGGCTAAATGATCAACTCATCTGTTTTCTGAACGTGTGGTATTGGCCTGAGCAGTGGCACCAGGTAGGCAATATACCATTTGCGATTTCCGGTCATGTTTCCAAAAGACCAGTCATCCTAATTATGGAATGCTGCACAGTTACTACTCATCTGTTCCCTGGTTGTTTATGTTTACCTCATGGGTAATGACTTGCTCCATGGTGCCATATTTGTACCATGTTAGTGGTTATGCTCCATTGTGTTGCCTTCTTTGTCTGCTTCATAGCTAGTAACCACTGCATATGTATTAGAGAAATCCAGAGCCTTAGGTATGTTGCACTGATACCTCCTATCTTGTCCTGCCTTCCTTGGAATTATCAATGATTCTGTTGCTTCCCTCTTCCTCTCAACTTATTAGGTGACCACATTTTGGCACAAACAATTTTTTTCCTTATATCTGTTTGTGATGCTTGTGCTTCATATTTCTCTGCTTAAGGAATACAACCTTTGGATAGTTCAGCCACATGTGCTCCCCTTGGTTATTCTGTGAATCCAGGAAAGCCCAAATCAAGCATTCCATACATGGTCAAGAAGTTTGGAGGTTGGAGATGGGGAGATTGATTCAAGAAAGGGTAGAGGGATAATCCGGGAAAATAGAGACCAGTCAACTCAACATTAATGGGTAGGGAAGCTATTGGAAACCGTTATTAGGAACAAAACTTTCATTTGGAAGAGCATGGGTTAATCAAGGAGAGCCAGCATTGATTTGTTGATGGTAAATTGTTTCTGACTAACTTGATTGAATTCTTTTCTGAGGTAACAGCAAACATTGATCAAGATAGTGAAATAGATGTATATATGGTCTTTCGGAAGGCATTCAATAAATTGCCACACAGGAAGCTTATTAAGAAGATGGAAACCCGTAAAATTATGGGGAAAGTGGTAGAATGCATTTGAAATTGGCTCTTCGACATGAAGCAAAAGGTAGTAGTGACAGAATGATTTTCAGACTGGGAGGTTGTCTGCAGTGATGATCCCAAAGGGTCAGTTTTGGGTCCACTGAACTTTGCAATTTTTATGCATGACCTAGTTTTGTGTGTGGGGAGTAGCATAATAAAACTTGCAAATGATACAGGAATTGGCAAAGTAGAAAATTATGATGAGGATAATTATAGGCTACAGGATAACATAGACAGGATGGTGAAATGGGCAGAAGCATGGCAGATGGAGTTCAATGCGTAGAAGTGATGCACTTTGGAAGGACGAATATGGAAAAACAGTATACTATAAATGACATGATTTTGAACAGTGTGGATAAGCAGAGAGACCTTGGTGTCCTTATACACTAATCCTTTAAGATGTTTAAAAAGTGTATGTTTTACTTGAATTTATAAATATAGGAATAGAATGTAAATGCAAAGAAATCATGTTAGAACTTTATAAATTACTGGTTAGGCCTCAGCTAGAGTATTGCAGACAATTCTGGGTACCATACTTGAGGAAACGATGTTAACACCTTCGAAAGGGTACAGAAGAGGTTTGCCAGGGACTTCGGTTATGAGGAGAGGTTGGAAAAGTTAGGACTGTTCTCCTTCAACAGAGAAAGTGAAGAGGTGATCTATTAAAGGTTTTTAAGATGATAGGTTTTGAAAAAGTAAATAGGGGAAAAAAATCCTTCTGGTAAGTGACTCAATAGAAGGGCCTGTACTGTGCTGTACTGTTCTATAACTAGAGGTCATGGATTCAAAATCATTGGAAAAAGATCTAGAGGGGAGCTGATGAGGAATATTTTTCACTCGGAGTTGTTGGAATCTGGAATGCTGAATACTCTACCTGAAAAAATAATAGAAGCTGATTCCATACATAATTTTAAAAGGGAGTTGGATTGGTCCACAGGTGACTGAAAGTGGCAACGCAGGTGGATAAGGTAGTCAAGAAGGCATACGGCATGCTTGCCTTCATCGGTCGGGGCATAGAGTATAAAAATTGGTAAGTCATGCTGCAGCTGTACAGAACTTTAGTTAGGCCACACTTAGAATATTGCGTGCAATTCTGGTTGCCACACTACCAGAAGGACGTGGAGGCTTTGGAGAGGGTACAGAAGAGGTTTACCAGGATGTTGCCTGGTCTGGAGGGCATTAGCTATGAGGAGAGGTTGGATAAACTCGGATCGTTTTCACTGGAACGACGGAGGTGGAGGGGCGACATGATAGAGGTTTACAAAGTTATGAGCGGCATGGACAGAGTGGATAGTCAGAAGCTTTTTCCCAGGGTGGAAGAGTCAGTATCTAGGGGACATAGGTTTAAGGTGCGTGGGGCAAAGTTTAGAGGGGATGTGCGAGGCAAGTTCTTTACACAGAGGGTGGTGAGTGCCTGGAACTTGCTGCCAGGGGAGGTGGTGGAAGCAGGTACAATAGCGACGTTTAAGAGGCATCTTGACAAATATATGAATAGGATGGGAATAGAGGGATACGGTCCCCTGAAGTACAGAAGGTTTTAGTTTCGACAGGCTTCAAGATCGGCGCAGGCTTGGAGGGCCGAATGGCCTGTTCCTGTGCTGTACTGTTCTTTGTTGTTCTTTGTACTTGAAGATGAGGAGCTTACAGGGTCACAGAAAAAACAGGAATGTTGGACTGAGCATGACTGCTCTTTCAAAGAGCCAGCATAGGCATGACAGGCTGACTGGTCTCCTCTGTGCTGTAGGTTTCTATGATTCTATAAATAAGACAGATCATTAACAGAGTTTGCTGGAGTATATTGTTTTGAATTTTCCTTCTCCATTTATGCGTGCATCCTCAGTGCCATAGGATTGCCCCTCTTTGTGGCCTGAGCACAAAGCATTCCTTGTTCTTACACTCAATTTCCTCACTCTGCTAGATATTGCTGAGCCATTTTATTACTTTAAAAGCACTGAGAATATGCTTAATGAACTTACTTGCTCCCGGCAGTCTTCAAGGGTCGTAATTTGTTTGAAGAAAATACAAATATGTGGATTAGTTAATCAGACAGCACTTGCTTAGGATACATATAGGATTAAGCTGCAGTTGTGAAGTGACTTGGTGGTGGGAACGAACGGGGAAGGGAAAATATGTCCTACAGACAAGAAAATACGCAACTTAATGCAATAGGCTAAATTTTGGTTTTGGACAATAGCTTGCCGAGGATATTTTACTCAGTGATAGGTAATACATTTTTGAATATTAACCTCAGTATATGCAGTAATGTAAGATGAATTCTAAAATCACCTCTCTGTTGATGTTCATGATATTGGCCTTGAGTTTGCGGTCAATAGCAAAGCAAGGTTGCTTGCCACTGACCTCAAAGTCAGGCTCACTAAGAGATCTAGGTTATTGAGTTTTAGGCAACTCAGGTTATTATCAATTATCAGTCAGAATTTAATTCAGTTAACTAAAATTAGTTCTTCAATAGCTTCTACTTTCTGAACGCCAGAAGCAGCTGATGTTGCCTTGCCAGAAACAATCCACAATGAACATTCAGGTTTAGTTCTGTCACACTGTTTCCTGTTTTCATGGAAATATGCATTATGTCCAATCACTGTAGAGGAACATGAAGAATAGTTAGTTCCTGCCTGACTGCAGATACACACCAAAGGAATGTGTGCAGTTCCTGAAGTTGACATTTTCCACTCCCTTCCTGCAAGTGAAATCTTTTGTTCATTAACTAAAATTCATCTTTTAAAATATGTGCATGCGAATTATCTGGAAATCTTGTGGTAACGAAGCAATTATGTCCTAAAGCAGCATTATATGATTCATTCAGGTGAGACTGTGTGTTTAAAGTCTCTGTTTTACTCAAACCTTTTGAAATTTATAGCTTAATAGTGTTAGTTGAATCAAGGTGATGTGCAGTGTGTTTTTCTATTAAGTCATTGCTCATACAAAATACCTGTTTGTTAGCATGGTAAATTACTATCCTAGCAGCATGTTTGAAATTGGCATTGACAGTTGTCCACCTTTTAATGGGTAGTAAAAAGCCCAGAGTTGCAATAAGGTCTCTACAATTGATCTTTCTGCCCTGAGAAGTGGAAATCAAACCACAGTTCTTGCTGTTGACCTTTATTTAGAGATATATGTTGGAAAATGTTAGATACCATCCTCTTATAAGGAATCAATGCCTTCAAGAGGGAAGAAGAATTATCAGAAGATATGGCAAGAAAAGGAAAGAGAGGATTAATTTTAAAAAGGAAGAAATATTGCGCACTTCTCATGATCTGTTGCTTTTAAAATTTTAAGAAGTAATTTTAAAAATGTCACTATATTTTCACTATAGCTTGTGAGTGCTACAAAATGGATCATTCATACTAGAGGAATTTCAATGTTTTGAACATTCACTGCCATTTGTGCTTTTCAAAATATACCCAGATCCAAAAACTGAAGATATTTGCAAAATGATTTTATAACTCTTTTTAATACTGAGTATTGGAAAGTACAATTGGTTTAATGTATAGATTCATAGAATGTCTTAATCTTAGATTAATTTAGAATAATTTGACTCCTGTTCTGAAATCCGTGCAGCAATATTAATAGAGTTCCCAGATGGTTAAACTAAGTTTGTTCATTGAGCTGTTTTGTAGTAGTTGCAGGTTTGCTCAATAATGAAATGCCTAATAATGGGCTTCCTCCCTGAAAAGATTGCACAAATTGTCATTAATATCAAAAATGTTCTTGTTTACAGTGACTTTTCAGCATCAATCAAAATCTATTACTGCCAAATAAGGTTAATAATTGGCTTGCAATTATTAGATCTTAGAGCCACGTTAAATTGTTACTATTTGCTGATATATTTGGTATTGATTAGCATTTATTCGGATCAAATTATTTTAAAGTATTTATGGTGGAATCAACATAGTTTGGAACATAAGTGCCATTTCTAAATCATCATACTTTAAAAGATTTAATGTAAAGATTTAACACGAGTATATTGAACATATATATAAAACCTAACATCTAATCACTAAATCGACAAGAACTTGTAATTACAGCATTCTGTTCTTAAATACACAGCAGATTTATTAGAGGAAAAAGGTAAATATTTTGGTTATAGACCTTGCTCAAATTTTCAGTAGTTTTTTTATTTATTTTATTTTATCTAGAGATACAACACTAAAACAGGCCCTGCGGCCCACCGAATCTGTGCCGACCAACAACCACCCATTTATACTAATCCTACATTAACCCCATATTCCCTACCACATCCCCACCATTCTCCTACCACCTACCTACACTAGGGGCAATTTATAATGGCCAATTTACCGATCAACCTGCACGTCTTTGGCTGTGGGTGGAAACCGGAGCACCCGGCGGAAACCCATGTGGTCACAGGGAGAACTTGCAAACTCCGCACAGACAGTACCCAGAATTGAACCCGGGTCGCTGGAGCTGTGAGGCTGCAGCGCTAACCACTGCGCCACTGTGCTCGGACATATTTAACAGTTACCTACTTAAATAAAAGAGCAGAAGGAAAAACGAGTAATCAGCTGGTGAATAGTTTAATTCTTAAATATTGTACAAATTTTCATGTCAACAAAAATGTAAATTGTACATTGAGGGTACTATAGTTTATTGTTCGGAAACATATGTTTTTCAGGACATTTAAGGGAAAGATACAGATGGAATCCATTGGTATCACCTTGACTTTATAGCCTGTTTAGCTCGTCTGAGTAAAAGTTATTACAGTTTAGAACAGTTTTCCAACATTCTTCATAGTTTTTGGAAAAATGTTGCATAAGTTGCACAAAAGGTCGAAAGATATCGAAAACAGTTATTCAGTTATTGTTCTCCAGTGATTCAGCATTAGTAACTGAGCCTTACAAGCCAGAAAGAGTTCCAGGATCGTTTCCCTAGTCTGTATCTAACTAGCTGATTTCAGCCGGGGATTGTTGTGTGTCATTTGTTGCAATTTGAAAAGGGGCAGAAAATAATTTAAAATTGGGGATTTAAAAAGTTTTTAAATGTAAAGTGCAGATTAAATAATGGTTTTATAGTTTTGTCGCAAGATGGAAGTAAAATTAAAACAGAACTAAGTCTGCATCTGGTAATGCATTCTGTCTTTTTACAATGATGAAACAATAGGTTATAAAGAACAAGAACGCAAGAAAATGTATGGATTTTACAACACCTACAAATGCTACCTAACAACACTTGTCAAGCTGCTGGTTGGCTTTCTTCTTCTGATGCCTCGAGGCCTTTCACTGGTTTGTCCTTCTGCTTGCCAGCGTTGTTCAAGGACTCTGGTTCAGTGCTGCAATTTAGGTTTAACATCAGTTCCTCGGAATTTCGCAAAGACCACTTCGTTAATTTACCTTAGCAAGAATAACATTTCCAATATAATTTCTAAAGATTTAGAAGGATTTAGCAGGCTGTCAGCACTTTTCCTTGATAGGAACGGTCTCATCTATATACATCCTCAAGCTTTTGTTAGTCTCATCAACTTATACTACCTGCATTTGAACAATAACCAGATACAGCACTTCAGTCCGGGTATCTTTGGAGGCCTTGCAGAACTTCGATTTTTATACCTGCAACATAATCAAATTCTTTCTATTCCAGGAGGATTGTTTTCTGATTTGACTGCCCTTCGTTACTTACAACTCGAAGGAAACTCCCTTAGCGTGCTCAGTGGTGGAATGTTCATGGGCTTGATGAGTCTGCATACACTGTATCTGGCTAACAATAGAATTTCATGGATATCTAATTCCTCCTTCAGGCAGCTTACAAGGCTGGAGTTTCTCGATCTGCAGGGAAACTGCTTGACTTGGATCCCATCAGATACTTTTGTTCAGCTTAAGATCCTTAAAAGGCTTGTTTTGTCCAATAACCCAATTATGTTGATCCATCCCTTTTCATTCAGTGGACTAGAAAGTCTCAAATATCTTTACCTCAGTAATGCTAAAATAAAAACTATAGCAAAAGGTGGCTTTGCTGCACTGAAGAACTTAAAGCATTTAGCACTAAGTAACAATAGCATAATTCATGTTAATTCTGATGCTTTTAAAATATTGCATCTGGGGTATTTGCAGCTTGACCATAACAATATATCCTTTATTGAGCCAGATGCTTTTGAAGGAATGGCAACAACTTTAAAAGTTTTACACTTAGCCAATAATCATCTTACAAATTTGCATC
This sequence comes from Heterodontus francisci, assembly GCF_036365525.1. Classification (NCBI taxonomy): domain Eukaryota; kingdom Metazoa; phylum Chordata; class Chondrichthyes; order Heterodontiformes; family Heterodontidae; genus Heterodontus; species Heterodontus francisci. The sequence continues at coordinate 106,106,673 of NC_090371.1, forward strand.
CTGAGGTCCTGAGGCCACTGGCTTCTCTAGATCATTTACTGATAAATGGTAATCCTTGGGAGTGTAACTGTAACATGCTCAATTTGCATAGATGGCTATTGTCATCCTCACTTAGGTTAAACATTCGTTGTCACAGTCCATCCCAACTACGTGGTAAGCCCTTGCACTATATCAGTATAAGTGAAATTGGCAGGTGCAATATCACTTTGGCACCTTTGGGATTAGATGCTGAAAAGAGATCTCCAACTGCTAATATAGTGTTGGCTTCAGTGAAAACAGATACCCCAAATGTTTATTTCAAGCTGGAGGACAATTCTGTAATAGTGCAAGAGTTCAGAGATGCAGTACTTGCAGCAGAAGACGCTGAACAGATCACAAGTGTGCTACCAGGGCAGCTACCAATCGGATATACACCTGTAAATTTAACCACATTTACAGGTTCAGATATGGCATCAATTTCGATTAAACCTTTATTAATCTGTGAACAAAATTTAGCGAAGCTGAACCAAGCCTTTGATGTACTCTTGGCCTTTTTTATCTTGGTGTGTGTAGCAGTTTTATTCCTGATATACAAAGTACATCAGTTGCATCAGAAACTGAAGGATGCTGAGGCTGATGGAGACAATGTTCTAGAGTATTACAGTGCATATCCATATGCACGGTATTATGTGACAGACCCAGTGCAGGCTATACCTTCAGAACCTGTGGCAAATCCAGAAATGGACCAGACCAGTATACTAAAGATAGCACACCCTGATAATCAGGCACAAGTTATTCTGTTTGAACACTCTGTTTTATGATTGTGTTTATAAGTCTGATGTACACTGAATAGAAGTTTTAACATTCAACGGCAATAGCTATTATTCATCAATTAGTTGTATTTTAAAGTATGTATGCATCATGAAATTTCAAATCTTACAAGCAACTCCTGTGCAGAACAATATTTTACTAAAATACTTTTATCCACGTGTACCAAAAGTATATATTTCAAGCAACTATGAAGCATGGAATTTTCCTGTTTGTTACATTGTATGTAGCCTCAGGAAGTTATGAAAAACAACCTGGATTTTAAAAACTTTAAGAGCTGCAAAAATGTTTAGGTGGTATGCATTTATTAATTTAGTGAATGCAAAGTATTCAGTTGTTGGCCTCCCAGTGGTTTAGTGGAACAGTTTCTTATATTATAAGGAATGCCAGGATACAATTCATGTTTAAATAATAACCTATGAACAAAAGTTTTGTACACATTTCTTGGTACTTATTCATGTTAATGGCGAGTTTGCAATTATGCACCAACATCAATGCCATGTTTTGGACTAAAATTCAAGTGGTAGAAAGAGCTATACCTTAAATGTACCATTTGGAGATTTTACTGGAAATGTATCACAAAGTATCTATATTTCTATAAGATTTAGTTTACCCAGATTTGACATCTGTTTAAAATGAACTTTAGAAGTTATCAAAATACCAGGAGTATATTGCATCTGGTGAGACACTGAACATCTGAGGTTAGTGTTTATAACGCAATCACGTCAAATATAATGGTACTGCTATAAGCATGTCACCATGGTTGCTTGTCAGTCCATGATGAGTACATCAAAAGAATAAAGCAGAATTTCTGAAGAAGGTTGAAGTGCCTCAATGATCCCACAGTGATGCTTTTTTTTATATTCCAAACGAGGGTTTCTTCTAATCTGTCCAGTATTCTGGCATTACTTTCTGACCATACAAAAGTAGACACCAGCTGATGCCAGCAATTTATGTCATAAATATGAATTAACTAGAGAGCATTGTGTAGATTGTGGATGTCCTACATTTTGATTGTGCTTGTCCTACAGCCAAAAACTAATCAAATACATTGTTCTTGCCTTTACTGTGGGTCATCTCTTCCGGCCTTAGTAAACCTAGGATTGCTACGATGCTGCTTGTTTAATCAGTTGATGCTGCACTTCGCCCACAGAGCTACAGATATTTTTATTTTTGTTTAATTTTCAACATTTTGTATAACATTTTGTTAGGTAGTCTTTTATGAAATATCATTGTTAATGCAATCGTATTCAAATAAAATTCACTATTTGAAATGTGCTTTTCCTGTTAATTACAGTAGTCTCTTGGATTTTTGGCATTATCTCTGGTTAAGTTTCCTTTTTGATACATCTATAATATTGTGGATTCATAAATTATTTTGGTTTTCTTAAGTTTTTTCTAAAAGTGCACATTTTTGGCCTACCTTCAAATAATTTAAATTCAAACAAGATCTATCACATACCTCCTATCTATGCAAAGATACTTGACTCCGTTTCTTGTGTCTTGTAGACCTTTTTGAAAAGTAATGTTCACTTTCAAAATTATGTTTCCAAGTTTATGTATGTTTTATGAAGCATAGTACATTTTAATGTGTAATTTTTATGCTTTGCACTGAGAAGTGATTTTTATTTTAAATTAAGTTTCCTTCTGGCACTGTCTTGTATTAAGCTTTTACATGATGTGGATATTGTCACCATCATGTGTAGGGGTTAACTTTGAATAAAATTCAAACCGGTTTGCTCAAATTTGGTTCATGTGGATCTACCTGTGCCTTTTTTTTTAAAAAAAGGTATTTGTGAGCACTATAAAACGGCAGAATTCGTTTTTTTTCCCACTCCATGTACATTGTTATTTAGAAAATGTTTCAAAGGCTCCTGATGTCAACATCCAGAAGAGAAAGGCTGTAAGGGATTTGTTGTGAATGTGTGTGTTTGAGAGATTTATGATATGCCGATCATTTCCATCAGTCTGATGACTCTGACAGTGTGGTTCACTTCCGTGATGCCACCCTCAGGACTGTGTCTGAGCTGCTGGTCTGCAGAAAGGGGACATTATTGATTCAAGATGTGGGTGATTTTGTTTTTGCAGGCATTAGGATGGCTGGCTGGATGCAGGCCAAGTTGTTGATCTGTCAAATTTTGCTTTCAGTCAATCTTGCTGAATTTTGTTTGTGTATGCAGAGAAGAAATTATATGTTTTTTTTGTTTGTTGTAAAAATTAATAGACAGTCCTATTTTAATGGGCAGCCAATCTTATCTCATTATATTTATGTCAAATCCTTTTGCTGATCTAATCCATATTAAGTGGATTTGGTCTCTAAATTGTAAACCAAATCCTCATGTCTCAATACTTCCATTATTAAAGTCTGAATGCACCATGGTGCTACACCTTTCTGCCATAACCTCTTTCACAGTGGGAAGAGCTTAAAAAGGCCCCCTATTCTAAGCCAATGTATTTAGATCACTGATACCACATCTAATAGCTGTAGTTCTTTAAATTGCTATTAGTCAGTATAAGATTAAATTTTGTGACAGGTTTAATGCAAATAGTAAGCGATTATAACTGTCAAATTTAATTATAAACATTCATACCCATCCAGTATAGGGAACAACTGCAAGCAATGCTGGCTATCAGTTTATATGTGAGAAAAGTTCAAGTGGGGGGAGAAAAGAGAAATGTAGTCGTAATCAGGGATAGTATAGTTAGGGGCATAGACACTGTTCTCTGTGGCCAGGATCGAGAGTCCCGAAGGCTCTGTTGCCTACCTGGTGCCAGGGTTCGGGATATCACATCTGGGCTGCAGAGGAACTTGGAGTGGGAGGGGAAAGATCCAGTTGTCGTGGTCCACGTTGGTACCAACGATATAGGTAGAACGAGGTTAGAGGTTCTGCTGAGGGAATATGAGCAGCTAGGGGCTAAATTAAAAAGCAGAACCAAAAAGGTGGTAATCTCCGGATTACTACCTGAGCCACAAGCAAATTGGCAAAGGGTCAATACGATTAAAGAGGTAAATGCGTGGCTCAAAGATTGGTGTGGGGGAAATGGGTTTGAATTCGTGGGACATTGGCGCCAGTACTGGGGGAGGAGGGAGCTGTTCCGATGAGACGGGCTCCACCTGAATCATGCTGGGACCAGAGTCCTGGCGAATCGCATAACTAGGGCTGTAGATAGGGCTTTAAACTAAATAGTGCGGGGGAGGGTTCAGTTGCATGGAAAAACAGGAAGTTAAAGGAGAACGTAGGTGTGTAGGTAGTGGTGAGGCTGATTGTTACCAAACTGCAAGAAGTATACTGGTTAAACCAGAAGAGAGAAGTAATAAACAGGCGAATAAAGCATCAGTGCTGAGGGACAGGTTAGGGGGTATAGCCCAAATAAGAGTTCCATATACAAATGCACGGAGTGTAAGGAATAAACTAGATGAACTGCAGGCGCTAATTCAAATGGAAGGTTATGATGTGGAGGCCATTGCGGAGACGTAGCTTCAGGGTGGTCGGGACTGGGAACTAAATATACCTGGTTATAAAGTTTACAGCAGGGACAGGAAAAATGGCAGAGGGGGTGGAGTAGCCTGACTGATTAGAAATAATATCACCTCATTGGTGAGGGAGGATATAATGAGGGGAAAGCATCCAGTGGAGACCTGATGGGTGGAATTGAGGAACAGAAAAGGATCTAAAATGATAATAGGTGTTGTGTACAGACTCCCTGGTACTAGTTCTGAGGTGTTAGATTGTATAAATGCACAAATTAGGCAAGTGTGTAACAAAGGCAGAGTAGTATTAATGGGGGATTTTAACTTACACATAGATTGGGAGAGGCAGACTAGCACCTGTCAGAAAGGTAGTGAATTTCTGGAATGTGTCCGGGATAGTTTCCTACAGCAATATGTCCCAGATGTAACAAGGGGACAGGCAATATTAGATTTAGTTATGAATAATGAGCCAAATTTAATTAGTAGCCTAACTGTGCGTGAACATTTATCAAATAGTGATCGCAACATGATCGAATTCAAGGTAGTGTTTGAAAGTGAAAAGCACGAATCAGCTACTAGAATTTTAGACTTGGGCAATGCTGACTTTACCGGGATGAGACAGAGACTGTCCATGGTAAACTGGGTAGATCTGTTAATGGGTCAAACGACTGAAGAACAGTGGAGAATATTTCAAGAAACATTTAACGAAATACACAGCGAGTATATACCCGAGAGGAAAAAGCTCCACTTCACACAAAGAACAGCCATGGGCAACTAAAATGCAAAACGCAGCACAGATCCGGCCCAATGGGATCGATACAAAGACAAGCAAAGGGACACAAAGCAGCTTATAAGAGCTACTAAAAGAGATTATGAAAGGAAACTAGCAAGGGACATCAAAATCAATAGGAAGAACTTTTATAGTTACATAAAGGGAAAGCGGGTGGTCAAGAGCAATGAAGGCCCACTAAAAGCTGAAACTGGAGATACTGTCATTGATAATGGGAAAATGGCAGACATATTGAACAATTACTTTGCCTCAGTATTTACAGTCGAACAGGAGGATAACTTGCCGGAAGTCCTGAAAAAATTAATAGCCGATAGGGGACAGGGACTTTATACAATTAATGTAAGTAAGTCATCAGTAACAAGGAAATTAATGGAACTAAAGAGTGAGAAATCCCCAGGGCCTGACGGTTTCCATCGAGGGTGTAAAGGAAGTAGGGGAGCACATTGTAGATGCCCGAACTATAGTCTTTCAGAGTTCCCTAGATTCAGGAGTGGTCCCTCTGGATTGGAAAGTTCCACATGTCACTCCACTTTTTAAGAAGGGTAAAAGGGGGAACCAAGGAAATTACAGACCAGTTAGCCTGACATCTGTGATGGGTAAGTTGCTGGAGTCTATAATCAAGGATAGGGTGACTGAACATCTAGAAAAATTTCAGTTAATCAGGGACTGCCAGCATGGATTCATGACGGGAAGGTCATTGCCTGACCAATCTCATTGAATTTTTTGAAGAGGTGACTAAGGTAGTGGACAGGGGAATGTCTATGGATGTTATTTATATGGACTTCCAAAAGGCATTTGATAAAGTCCCACATAAGAGACTGCTAGCTAAGGTAGAAGCCCATGGAGTTGAAGGCAAATTATTGACGTGGTTAGGAAGTTGGTTAAGTGGTAGGCGACAGAGTGGGGATAATGGGTAAGTACTTCGAATGGCAGGATGTAACTAGTGGTGTCCCGCAGGGATCTGTATTGGGGCCTCAATTATTCACGTTCATTAATGACTTGGATGATGACATAGTAAGTCATATATCCAAATTTGCTGATGATGTAAAGTTAGGCAGCATTGTAGACAGTCTAGATGATAGTATAAAATTGCAAAGAGACATTGACAGACTAGGTGAGTGGGCAAAACTGTGGCAGATGGATTTCAATGCGGGCAAGTGTGAGATTATCCATTTTGGACCAAAAAAAGATAGAGCAAGGTACTTTCTAAATGGGAAGAGGTTAAGTACAGTGGATGTCCAAAGAGACTTGGGGGTTCAGGTGCATAGATCTTTAAAATGCCATGAACAAGTGCAGAAAATAATCAAAAAGGCCAATGGAATGCGAGCCTTTGTATCCAGAGGATTGGGGTATAAAGTCACAGAGGTTATGCTGCAGCTGTACAAAACCCTGGTTAGACCCCACTTGGAGTACTGTGAGCAGTTCTGGGCACTACACCTTAGGAAGAATATATTGGCCTTGGAGGGAGTGCAACATAGGTTTACAAGAATGATATCTGGACTATAGGCGTTAAGTTACGAGGAGAGATCACACAAATTAGGCCTGTTTTTGCTAGAATTTTGAAGGTTAAGGGGTGATCTGATCGAAGTCTTCAAGATATTAACAGGAAAAGACAGGCTAGATAAAGATAAACTATTTCCACTGTTTGGAGATTCTAAAACTAGGGGGCATAGTCTAAAAATTAGGACCAGACCGTTGAGAGATGTTAGGAAGCACTTCTTCATGCAAAGGGTGGTAGAGGTTTGGAACTCCCTCCCACAAACAGCAGTTGAAGTTGTTAATTTTAAATCTGAGATAGATTTTTGTTAAGCAAAGATTTTAAGGGATATGTGCCAAAAGCAGGTATATGGAGTTAGGCCACGGATCAGCCACGATCTTATTGAATGGCGGGACAGGCTCGAGGGGCTGAATGGCCTACTCCTGTTGCTGTCTTCCTATGTTCTTATAAAAACTGCAAAAGCGATGGTCCCTACAATACTTTTTCTCGTAAATGAAATGAAGGGATGCGATAGTGTTAACTCTTTCTCAGCTGTTAATTTATTGTAAAAGGATTTGAAACACCATAAAAGTTTCATTATTTATTCATTGATATTAAAAATTATCCATGTATTTCAAGTTGTGTTTTCTCTTAAGCTATTTTAAATTATTTAGAGAACATATGCCTTTTGTTTTGCTTCAGAGTAGATTTCCTGTTGCAGACTTTGTAGAGATCGTACAATTTAAGCTGCTTCCTGTTCTTTTACAGTGTCATTCAAGATAAGTTCTGTGGCATTATAAACATTTGTGTGGAAGCATTGCATGACGTCCTGTCAGAGGATCCAGACACAGGAACTTATAAAGAGTAAGTAAGCAGTTCTGTCTATGACCACGCATGAATTTCAAGTTATATCAAATTCTTTAATTGCACTGCATTAATTGGAAACTATGGGTGCAAACTGGGCAGTTTTAATCATGAGTAGCCAATCCAAAATACCAATTCTGTAGACAAAACATCTGCCAATACCCTTATTGCCTTAGACCATTCATTGACAGGCTACAAAGTTTATAGAGAGACCATGTTTCATATGTAGGTTGGTTTTCTGGGATAATTTCATCTGCCAATTCATTGTGATCCCGTTTATCCCAAGAGAGCATTAGGTATGTCCAATTTTCGTTTAAGAGCACTTGAAATAGATCCCAGTGACTGACTATGCCTCAGATGATTTTGATTTGTGCTCAACAGTAAGCCTGTTTCACGATTCTTGTACTCAAGTTGTATATTTACTGAAAGTCTATTCTGTCATATTGAACTTTGGCAAAAAAAATCCATTATCTAAAGAATTTCTTTTGAAAAAAAAATGCCATTTCTAGTTTTGCGCAGTGTACGAAGATATTAATGTTTTACTCATATTTGAAATGTTATTCTTGGGAGGTTCTTTGAGTTGCTTGCACTTTAATTTTGGCCAACATAAATTCGTATATGATAAAAGCAGGGTTTTGTTGCCAGGATTTTGTTGAAGTGAAGGTGGATATTGACGTCTTGGTGAGCGTCACCAGGCATTGCACATAACTCCTTTGCAGAAATGGCAACATTTCTATTTTGCCTAATTTTCCTTTCAAATAGCAACATGTAAAATGTTTGCAAATTTCATGGCAATATTTTATAAAGTAACTTTATTACTGATGCATTTGGTGTTTGTCATTCCTGTGATCTGCTATAGTTAATGTAATAAGTATAATTAGCGATTAATTCAGATCATATTTTTGGGAAAACCGGTATTTAGATGTATTAAGTGGCTTAATTTGATACTGACTCTATTCTTGAATATACCAGGAAACTGTCTTGAAATTGTTTGCTACAGTTCTGTGTTGTTAGTCTCTACCATGCATTATTTCCTTTGATCTCCTCCAACTTTGCAACATGTATATTTAAAAAGAGCTCCAGCGGTGGCATGTTCTGTAGCAAGGGTTACAGTAAACCAGAAAATAAACCACATTTCAAGATAAATTTTACAGGGCTCTGCAGGCACAATTTACAGTGGCAGAACGAGATTGTGCTGCAAGTATAACCCTCATTAGATTAGATTAGAGATACAGCACTGAAACAGGCCCTTCGGCCCACCGAGTCTGTGCCGACCATCAACCACCCATTTATACTAATCCTACATTCCTACCAAACATCCCCATCTGTCCCTATATTTCCCTACCACCTACCTACACTAGTGACAATTTATAATGGCCAATTTACCTAACAACCTGCAAGTCTTTTGGCTTGTGGGAGGAAACCGGAGCACCCGGAGAAAACCCACGCAGACACAGGGAGAACTTGCAAACTCCACACAGGCAGTGCCCAGAATCGAACCCGGGTCCCTGGAGCTGTGAGGCTGCAGTGCTAACCACTGCGCCACTGTGCCGCCCCACGAAATTAATGTTTCGTAAAATTTGATCCCATGCTGGATTTATAGTTGCCAACTGTAGTTGCACATATTCCAGGAGGATTTGTCACATGACCTCTTGTTCTAACCACCCTGGCCCCCAGCAGTCATTGATTGGATAGTTAATGAGAATAAGAATGCTGATTGGATGAATCTATGGTCAATTAAATTGATTTCATGTCCTGATATCATCACTGTCTGTAAAAATAGGAGCACAACCTAATTGAATGATGAAAGCACCTTGATGAATTTTTTCTTGTTTTTACAGATATTTTTAAATTAAATTATTAGACAGAAAAAGATCTTTAAAAAGTTACATATTTTGAAGGAATTCAAAAAAAGACATTGAAACTTTCAATGCAATACTTAATACTATCTTCAGAACCTTTAATTTGTTAAGTTTCACCTCACTCACTTACGTGCTCTCTTCCCCCACCCCTCTGTCTTTCTCTTTCTGCCCCCCCCCCCCTTCCACCCCAAAAACACTTTAATATAATGTACATAAGCTGCTGCTGGGTAGAATATGTATATAGACTTTAAGCATCATCATAGGATGTGATGTCATGAGTCTGAACCTCATGTTGCGCAATGTGAATGGAGATAAGACCCCTGTAAAGAAACTCTTATTACTTTGATCCAAAGTCTACTATCCTCATTTAATATTAATGGACACTGACCAGTAAAGTGGTGGCAGTGGCAAAAACGACTTTTGTCAGGTAAAGACAGAAGATATCGAAAACATCGGAGAAAAGCATGGAAAAGTCAGGACCCTTATGGAGAGCTTTGAGCGAGCAACGGGGCCCAACGAAACCGAGGTTTCTCTATAGCCACCTCCTTCAGTACTCTGGGATGTAGCTCATCTGGTCCAGGGGATTTATCAGCTTTCAATCCAATTAATTTTTTCGAGTCATAGAGTTATACAGCACAGAAACAGGCCCATCGTGTCCGTGCCAGCCATCAAGCACCTAACTATTCTAATCCCATTTTCTAGCACTTGGCCCGTAGCCTTGTATGCTATGGCATTTCAAATGCTCATCTAAATATTACTTAAATGTTGAGGGTTTCTGCCTCTATCACCTCTTCAGGCAGTGTGTTCCAGATGCCAACCACCCTCTGAAAAGATTTTACCTCAAATCCCCCCTAAACCTCCTGCCCCTTACCTTAAATCTCTGCCCCCTGATTATTGAACCCTCCGCTAAGGGAAAAAGTTCCTTCCTATCTAACCTATCCTATTATGCCCCTCATAATTTTGTATACCTCAATCATGTCCCCCCTCAGCCTTCTCTGCTCTAAGGGAAACAACCCTTAGCCTTTTCAGTCTCTCTTCATAGCTGAAATGCTCCAGCCGAGGCAGCATCCTGGTGAATCTCCTCTGCACCCTCTCCAGTGCAATCACATCCTTTCTATAGTGTGGTGCCCAGAACTGTACACAGAACTCCAGCTATGGCCTAACTAGCATTTTATGCAGCTCCATCATAACCCCTCCCTGCTCTTATATTCTATGCCTCGGCTAATAAAGGCAAGTCTCCCATATGCTTTCCTAACCACCTTATCTACCTGTGCTGCTGCCTTCAGTAATCTATGGACAAGTACACCAAGGTCCCTCTGACCTTCTGTACTTCCTAGGGTCCTACCATCCATTGTATATTCCCTTGCTTTGTTAGTCCTCCCAAAATGCATTACCTCACACTTCTCAGGATTAAATTCCATTTGCCACTGCTCCGCCCATCTGACCAGCCCATCTATGTCGTCCTACCACTTTATTGATACTAATTACTTTCAGTTCCTCATTTGATTCCTGGGATGGTGGGGCTGATGTATGAGGAGAGATTGAGTCGGTTGGGATTATATTCGCTGGAGTTCAGAAGAGCGAGGGGGGATCTCATAGAAACCTATAAAATTCTGACAGGACTTGACAGGATAGATGCAGGAAGGATGTTCCCGAAGGTGGGGGACTCCAGAACCAGGGGTCATAGTCTCAGGATATGGGGAAAACCCTTCAGGACTGAAATGAGGAGAAATTTCTTCACCCAGAGAGTGGTGAACCTGTGGAATTCGCTACCACGGAAAGCAATTGAGGCCAAAACATTGTATGTTTTTCAAGAAGGAGTTAGATATAGCTCTTGGGTTTAAAGGGATCAAAGGATACGTGGCGAAAGTGGGGACAGGCTACTGAGTTGGATGATCAACCATGATCATAATGAATGGTGGAGCAGGCTCTAAGGGCCGAATGGCCTACTCCTCCTATTTTCTATGTTCCATAAGTCCCTTGGTTCCCTAACACAAAGTAATTGTTTAGTCTCTCCGCTATTTCTTCATTCTCCACCACAAACTCTCCTGTCTCTGCCTACAATGGACCACCGTTTCCTATTCACATACCTAAAGAAGGTTTTGCAGTCCGCCTTTATGTTTCTAGCTAGCTTGCCTTCATAATCTCTTTTCCCTCTCTTTATCAGTTTCTTTATCCTCCTTTGTTGGAGTCTAAATTGCTCTCAATCCTCAAGCTTACCACGTTTTCTGGCGACCTATAAGCAATCTTTAATTTCTTTTGTTAACTATGGTTGATTCACCTTTCCTGTTGGGCTTTTGTGTCTTAGAGGTATGTATATTTGTTGTAAATCGTGTAATACTTCTTTAAGTACTAGCCGTTGCCTGTCTACCGTCAAATCTTTTAATGTATTTTCTGAATCCACCTTAGCAACTTGCCCCTCATATCTTCATAGTTTCCTTTGTTCAGATTTAAGACCCTAGTTTCAGAATGAACTATATCTCTTTCAAACTTAATGTAGAATTCTATCATATTGCGGTCACTATTTCCTAATGGCTCCTTTACCGCAAGGTTATAATTATCCCTTTCTCATTGCATAATACGAAATCTAAAATAGCCCCATCCCTAGTTGGTTCTTCAACATGCTGCTCCAGAAATCCATCTCATACACACTCCAGGAATTCATCCTCTACAGCATTAGTGCTAATTAGGTTTACCCAATCACTATGTAAATTGAAGTTGCCCATTATTACTGTATTGCCCAGGCTACATGCAGCTCTAATTTCCTGATTTATACCGTGCCCAACATTACTACTGTAGTTTGGAAAAGGCCATTCTGTTGAGCAGACAAGCAGAGGTCTGAAAATTTAATCGACTACTAGTTGGGGGGGATAGGGGAGTCCAACCTCGAAAATTCTAGAATCCGTTGAGTCTGTGGAGAAGACAGAGAACAATGGCGCCTGAAAGCCTGAGAAGCGGGAAAGACATCTACAGACAGCAGCATTGCACTGCAGTAGGTGTGGCCGGGAGAGATACCGGCAAAAAAATTGCCCAGCCAGGGAAGCTAAATGTTTCTGGTGCAAGATCAGGAAATACTTTCAACAGATCTGTCTCAGCAAGAAGCAAAAGATGCAGACCAGCAAAAAAAAATGAAATAAATGGAAAACAAACGATCAATACTCCCTTCTTTGGGGAAGTGCAAGAGAACAACCAAGATTGCTGGGAAGCAGAGATCTTAGTGGGGAAAAATAAAAGCAACTTGAAGTTAAATATAGGAACAGCAGTTTCTGTCCCATCCAACAAAACACCATGGCTAAGGAAGGAATGGACCTGTTTGAACATAAAGGGAAGATTTTCCTTATTGTCATTGACTATTACTCCAGATGGGTTGAAGTCAAACCAATACATGGCCAGAGTTCTGAAGCCATAATCAAATCAGGAAAATAAATTTTTGCCAGACATGGCACTCCGGACCTAGTGCTCTCCAAGAATGATCCACAATTCGCTAATGAAGCCTTCAAAGATTTCACAGAAATGTATGGGTTTGCCCATGTTGCAAGTTCACCGAGGTACCCCCAGCGCAATGGAGAAGCGGTGAGAGGCGTTTGAACCATGAAAATGCTATTCGAAAAGAATGAGGTTTTTCAGCTGGCACTATTAAACTATCGATCAAGGACAATCCAGAACGGGTTGACCCCATGTTACTTGCTGATGGGCAGGAAGTTGAGGACACAACTACCCACAGTCCCAAGGATCCTTCAGCCAGAAGACCGGGCAAGGGTGAGAGAAGAGAAAGAGACGTCAATCCAAACCAAGAATCATAATAGATGCTACAGAGCAAAAAATCAAACAGACCTATGACCTGGAGATTTGGTTTTGATTAAAGATCAGGGTTGATATGGGGAAATGATGGAGAAATCTCCATATCCTTCATCCTGCATAGTCCAAACAGCCCAGGGATGGATAAGGTGAAATAGAAGATCATTGGTACTGACACCACAGAAAAAAACAAATGAGAAAAAATCAAGAGAATAAGCTACCAGAGGGAGCTGATGAACTGGTGATACAACCGACAACCGATCACTGAGACGATAGTGAAAGCAGAGAACCGGAGTCATCCAGTAGTTACACTCACCTGCAGGAAAGTGAGGAAGAAGAGCTGAAAGACCCAATACCCCAAACAAGTGAAAGAAGAACACGCTGTGACAAAGTCGTGAGAACCCCACAGCTTTATAGACCTGATGAATGAATTCAGAGACTTGTTGGGGGTGGGGTGGAGAGGAGATGTAAGATAACGTACATAAGCTGTTCCAAAACAAGAAATGCTGGATTCACTCAGCAGGTCTGGCAGCATCTGTGGAAAGAGAAGCAGAGTTAACGTTTCAGGTCAGTGACCCTTCTTCGGAACTGACAAATATTAGAAAAGTCACAGATTATAAACAAGTGAGGTGGGGGTTGGGCAAGAGATAACAAAGGAGAAGGTGCAGATTGGACCAGGCCACATAGCTGACCAAAAGGTCACGGAGCAAAGGCAAACAATATGTTAATGGTGTGTTGAAAGACAAAGCATTAGTACAGATTAGGTGTGAATATACTGAATATTGAACATCAGCAAGTGCAAACCTGAAGAAAAACAACCTGAAAAAAACAGTGGGTAAGCAAACTGAACAAACTAAGATGAAATGAAATAAATGCAAAAAAAGATTGTAAAAAATGTAAAAAGGAATGCAAAAAAAAAGGAAGAAAAAATAACTAAAAATGACTAAAAATGAAAGTAAAGTGGGGGGCTGTCATGCTCTGAAATTATTGAACTCAATGTTCAGTCCGGCAGGCTGTAGTGTGCCTAATCGGTAGATGAGATGCTGTTCCTCGAGCTTGCGTTGATGTTCACTGGAACACTGCAGCAATCCCAGGACAGAGATGTGAGCATGAGAGCAGGGGGGAGTGTTGAATTGGCAAGCAACCGGAAGCTCAGGGTCCTGCTTGCGGACTGAGCGGAGATGTTCCGCAAAGCGGTCACCCAGTCTGCGCTTGGTCTCCCCAATGTAGAGGAGACCACACTGTGAGCAGCGAATACAGTATACTACATTGAAAGAAGTACAAGTAAATCGCTGCTTCACCTGAAAGGAGTGTTTGGGGCCTGGGATAGTGAGGAGAGAGGAGGTAAATGGGCAGGTATTACACCTCCTGCGATTGCAAGGGAAGGTGCCCTGGGACGGGGACGAGGTGGTGGGGGTAATGGAGGAGTGGACCAGGGTGTCGCGGAGGGAACGATCCCTTCGGAATGCTGACAGGGGAAGGGAGGGGAAGATGCGACTGGTAGTGGCATCACGCTGGAGGTGGCGAAAATGGCGGAGGATGATCCTTTGGATATGGAGGCTGGTGGGATGAAAAGTGAGGACAAGGGGAACCCTTGTCATAAGCTGTTGCTGGGTAGGTTATTTATGTAGGCATTAAGCATCATCACAAAATGTGATGTCACTAGTCTGAACTTCATGTTGCTCAGTTTTGATATAGATGCCTTTGAGATAAGGCCCCTGTAAATAAACTCCTGTTACTTTGACCAAAAGTCTACTATCCTCATTTAATATTCATGGCACACTAACCATATAGTTCACACTCCACTGCCATTCTCCGCTCACCATCTGCCATTCAGACCCCAGTCTGCAATCCATTTGGTGACCTGACTGTAGAGGCAGGCAGAGAATTGTGATTGACTAACTGCATCTTTCAATCAGACTGGCAGGGAACACAGGTGAAATTGATCACAGCTGACACGCTGCCTGGAGAACATCACTTTATTTAATTACAATATAGCAGTGTCTACCTTGATTGCAAATCACTTCGAGTTCGTGAAAGGCAATATATAAATGCAAGTTTGTGTTTTCTTAATTGTTGTTGTTTTGCTGCATTATACTCATATGATTTTACTTTTAGGTTGCTTTCAGATTAATCTTTAATTCCAGGAGACTCTTAAGACAATCCAGGAGGGCCGGCAACCCTAACTGCATTTCTTTACTCTGATTGATGCTGCATCTATAGCGTCCAGTTTGCCCATATGAGGTGAACATGCCATGAGTCTTGACACGTGGCCTGCTCACCTAGGCTTATAAAGGAAAATTATTGTTTGAGTCGATGTCAAGAATGCTTGTTTTTTGTAGTTGCAATTACATTTTGCTACACGCATTAGTTGGTTTTATTCAACAGTCTGCTATTTTTATTTTTTCCCTCTACCAATATTTACATTCATATTTATTGGTTGCCAGTACGATATAAATTACACTTCTGCAGATGTGAAACAACCAAGGTGTTTTGTCCATATGTATCACTATATTAGGACCTGCCTTTATAGACATCAAGCATCAGCTCAAGTGTGCCAGCACCAGGTGGCAGGATTTCCCTCAAGTGCAGGATGCTGTAGATTACACTATGGCTCTTCATTACCAATCCCGTAGCCTTCATGAACAGAAATTGTTTGAACACAATTAATGTCGAGCAGTTGACCACAAAAACATCGTTGAATATGTCAATGGCTTGCTTGCAGGAAACAGCCGCTCTTTGAAGAAGAAAGACAATAGTAGACCAGGGCCAACCTATGTATCTGGCTACTGAAAAGTCAGATACTGCTTGACAATGAAGCAGCACCTCAGAATCGAAGCCTGAGCTCTCTTTGCTGTTCCTGTATCACTACCTCTGTTTGATAAAAACATGCAATTTTTTATAACATTCATTGCCAGGATGTGGGCATCGCTGGCCAGGCTGGCACTTACTGCCCATCCCTAGTTGCCTTGAGAAGGTGGTTGTGGGTCATCTTCCTGAATGACTGCAATCCATGTTATGAAGGTGCTCCCACAATTATGTTAGGTAGGGACTTCCAGGATTTGTAGTGGTTTGACACAATTGTGTAGGCTGCCAGGCTACTTTAGAGGATGGGGCTGGAGTTACATATAGGCCAGATCAGGTAAGAACAATAAGTTTCTTTCCCTAAAAGACATTAGAAACATCGAAAATAGGAGCAGGAGTAGGCCATTCAGCCCTTTGGGCCTGCTCCGCCGTTCAAAAAAGATCATGGCTGATCGTCTAATTCAGTACCCTGTTCCCACCTTCTCCCCATATCCCTTGATCCCTTTGGCATTAAGAAATATATCTGTCTCCTTCTTGAATATATTTAGTGACTTGGCCTCCACTGCTTTCTGCAGTAGAGAATTCCAGAGGTTCACCACCCTCAGTGAAGAAATGTCTCCTCATCTCAGTTCTAAATGGCATACCCCATGTCCTTAAACTGTGACCCCCTGGTTCTGGACTCCCCAGCCATCGGGAACATCCTCCCTGCATCTAGAATGTCTAGTCCTGTTGGAATGTTATAGGTTTCTATGAGATCCCCTCTCATTTTTCTAAACTCTAGTGAATATAGGCTAGTCGACCCAATTTTTCATTCGTCAATCCTGCCAGCCTAGTAAATCTTTTCTGCACTCCCTCCATGTCAAGAACATCCTTTCTCAGATAAGGAGACCAAATCTGCACACAATATTCCAGATGTGGTCTCACCAAGGCCTTGTATAACTGCAGTAAGACATCCTTGCTCCTGTACTCAAATCCTCTTGCAATGAAGGCCAACATACCATTCGCCTTCCTAACTGCTTGCTGCACCTGAATGTTTGCTTTCAGTGACTGGTGTACAAGGACACCCAGGTCTCGTTGCACCTCCCCCTTTCCCAATCTATCACCACTCAGATAATTTGCCTTTCTGTTTTTACAACCAAAGTGGATAACATCACATTTATCCACATTATACTGCATCTGCTATGCTTTTGCCCACTCACCCAACTTGCCCAAATCACATTGGAGCCTCTTTGCATCCTCCTCACAGCTCACATTTCCCCCAGAGCTTTGTGTTGTCCGCAAACTTGGAAATGTTACATTTAGTTCCCTCACCCAAGTCATTAATATATATTGTGAATAGCTGGGGCCCAAGCACTGATCCCTGCGGTACCCCACTAGTTACTGCCTGCCACCTGGAAAAAGACCCATTTATTCCTATTCTCTGTTTCCTGTCTGTCAACCAATTCTCAATCCATGCCAGTATATTACCCCCAATCCCATGTGCTTTAATTTTGCACACAAACCTTTTAGTGGGACCTTTAAAAAAGCCTTCTGAAAATCCAAATGCGGCACAGTGGCGCAGTGGTTAGCACCGCAGCCTCACAGCTCCTGCGACCCGGGTTCAATTCCGGGTACTGCCTGTGTGGAGTTTGCAAGTTCTCCCTGTGTCTGCGTGGGTTTCCTCTGGGTGCTCCGGTTTCCTCCCACATGCCAAAAAACTTGCAGGTTGATAGGTAAATTGGCCATTAGAAATTGCCCCTAGTATAGGTAGGTGGTAGGGAAAATATATAGAGGGATAGGTGGGGATGTGATAGGAATATGGGATTAGTGTAGGATTAGTGTAAAACGGGTGGTTGATGGTCGGCACAGACTCAGTGGGCCGAAGGGCCTGTTTCAGTGCTGTATCTCTAAACTAAACTAAACACATCCACTGGTTCTCCCTTATCTATTCTACTAGTTACATCCTCAAAAAACTCCAGTAGATTTGCTAAGCATGATTTCCCTTTCGCAAACCCATGCTGACTTTGTCCAATCCTGTTTATGCTTTCCAGGTGTTCTGCTATCACATCCTTTATAATAGACTCTAGCATTTTCCCCACTACTGATGTTAGTGAACCAGTTGGGATTTTACAACAATCTGGCAGCTTTATGGTCACTTTTACTAGTACCGACATTTTTAAAACTGAATTCAAATTCTCAACTGCTATCGCAGGATTTGAACTTGCATTCTTTGGATTATTAGCCCAGGCCCCTAGATTACTAGCCCAGTGATCTAACGACAAAATTTCTGTGAACATCTTAGGCACAGTGAAAGAGTATGAGCAATGGTTACATGCCAGATTTATTTCCCTCATTTGTAGTCAGGTGTGAGAGACCTGAGTAGCTGCTTTGATTCCATCACTGATCTTCTAAACAGTTTGCACCTATACTTTTACTAGATAGTGGTCCTTAGCCCCAAATTGCACCTCCTGTAGTAGGTTCTCAATCTCTATAGCATTAAAGAAAGCAGTGTTGCCCATATGTGTCAGCAGTATTATTGTAAACAATTATCTCTCTCTTCTGCCACCATATCACCCTTCAGTAACAAATTGCAGCCCTTTAGGAGCTGCTGCCTCTCAAACATTTTTGCCTGCCAACCAGGTAAACAGGCTACAGTCAAAGCTCTCCAGTAATCTTTTCAGGTTAGCCTATCCAAATTAAGGGAAGACTCTCCCATCACATAATTTATAGTGGCCTGCCTTCTGCACTGCTAGTGCAGGCTAATTGGGGCACCTCAACTTCATTTTTGGAAAATCAAGATTTTGAAGTGTGTTTTTTCAGTATTGTATATTGGGCCTGATGCATTTTAATGCTTCATGACTATAGTTGATTGTAAGTAGATAAAACCAAATGTTGTTTTTTGGTAATTAGATTCCAAATTCAGTTTTTATTCCTTCAATAAAGCCACATAACGCATCACTGTATAGAGTGCCCTGTTGATTAATGTTTGGCATGATATCCACTGCTAACAAAAGCCAAATCTGAAAACAAAACTGTTCCCATTTATCCCAATTATTATATTACAATAAAGCATAGCAATTAACAATACATGAAGTTACTTGCTTTATAAAATTTGGTTTATTAAAGTATATGTTCTGCATTAAATATGGAAATGCAATTGCTACATCACATTGAGCCAACGGTCTAGACTAAACAGTTCAAGGTTTTCATTTGCCTCTGTGTCTGAAATGGCATGGTGATTTATTAATATTGCATAAATAAAGTGGCAGGTTTATCACAGTAATATTACATTCATTTCTGTACAATGGTAAATATACAAGGTGCTGTAGAACTAGATGTATTGAAAAACTATATTCTATGAGCAGGAACATTAATCTATACCTTTGCTTGATGCTAATTCATATTGCATCATTTTTATCAGACCTTAAATCTGAAAAGGAAAATGTAATCTTGAAGTATCATTGATTCTTAAAATTGCTTTGGAATTCACATAGCAGACTCAGGTGTGGGATCTGTGCATTTTAAACCTTTACTCTTGTAATCGAAAAGGTTAATAGACAAGATAACGGCTCATGGAGTTGGGGTAATATATTAGCATGGATAGTTGATTGGTTAACAGACAGGAAGCAAAGAGTGGGCATAAACAGGCATTTTCAAGTTGGCAGGCAGTAAATAGTGGAGTGCCGCAAGGATCAGTGCTGGGCCAAACAAAAACAAGAAATGCTGGATTCACTCAGCAGGTCTGGCAGCATCTGTGGAAAGAGAAGCAGAGTTAACGTTTCGGGTCAGTGACCCTTCTTCGGAACTGGAAGTGCTGGGCCCTCAGCTATTTACAATCTATATTAATGACTTAGATGAAGAGACAGAGAGTGATATATCTAAGTTTGCTGATGATACAAAGGTGGGTGGAAAGGTAAGCTGTGGGGATGACACAAAGAGGCTGCAAAGAGATATAGACAGGTTAAGTGAGTGGGCAACAAGATGGCAGATAGAGTATAATGGAGGGAAGTGTGAAGTTTTGCACCTTGCTCATAAGAATAGAAAAGCAGAATTTTTTTTTTATAGGTGTGAAACTTGTAAGTGTCGTTCTTTAAAGAGACTTGGATGCGCTTGTACAAGGAAAGCAGAAAGTTAACATAGGTACAACAAGCAATTAGGAAGGCAAATGGCATGTTGGCCTTTATTGCAAGGGGATTGGAGGACAGGAATAAGAAGTATTGCTACAATTTTACAGGGTTTTGGTGAGACCACATCTGGAATACTGTGTGCAGTTTTGGTCTCATCATTTAAGAAAGGATATACTTGCATTGGCGACAATGCAGTGAAGGTTCACTAGATTGGTCCCTGGGATGAGGGGGTTGTTCTATGATGAGAGTCTCAGTAAATTGTGCCTGTGTTCTCTGGAGTTTAGAAGAATGAGAGATGATCTCATTGAAACATATAAGATTCTAAAGTGGCTGGATAGGGTAGACACTGAGAGATTATTTCTGCTGGTCGGGGAATCTAAAATACAGGGGACACAGTCTCAGGACTAAGGAGAAATTCCTTCACTCAAAGGGTTGTGAATCTTTGGAATGCTCGACTGCAGATGGTTGTGGATGCTCCATCGTTGAATACATTTAAGGCTAGGATAGACAGATTTTTGATCTCTTGGAATCGAGGGATATGGAGAGCGGGCGGGAAAGTGGAGTTGAATCCTAAGATCAGCCGTGATCGTACTGAATGGTGGAGCAGGCTCGATGGGCCATATGGTCTACTCCCGCTGCTATTTCTTGTGGTGTTGTGTTCTGCCACAGCTCTTCACTGCAACCCCCAAAGTACAGGAATGGGTTCTAGATGACGAAATGTCTACTCGCCCGTCTCCAAGAACCCCAGACACATGCACAGAGGTGATGCAACCAAAGCATCTGTTCACCAGGACCACCAGTGAGCAGGCCATTAGGCTCCTGAAGATGCAGTTCCTGTGCCTTGACTGGTCACATGGTGCTCTGCAATACACTCTTGCTAGGGTCTCGCTCATTATGGTGGTCTGCTGCACTCTCCGTAACATGGCTCTCCAGAGAGATATGGACTTTGAGGATGGTGAGGCCCTGGAAGAGGATAGCTCATCAGAGGACAAGAAGGACATGCAAGAGGAGGGGGAGGATACAGAACACCAAGGTGCTCCGGCTGCACAGGGAGGTGGCCGGGCACGGCAGGAGGCTCAAGGGTCTCGTCAGGATGCCATGAATGTCAGGGATCTTCTGATTCAGGAACGTTTCAACTGAGTCCCTTGTGACCCAGGATCAAGGGCCTAGAATGGAGTTCACTCTGAGGTGTCTGTGCTCACACTTCCATTGAGGGCGCAGCCACGAACATGTGAATTCCTACCGCCAGTGAAGGATGAACATCTGCCCAGCGGTATTCCCATCACCAGTAAGGAACCCTTGATCTCCTTCACCACCTCATACCTCTTGCCCTGTCATCAATAAAAGGCGTCTCACACGTGTGGCTTCAAGTGTCATTATTTACATGGCTCAGTAAGGAAAACAGCGCACAGTTACAAGTAGAAGACAACCCATTGACCCACTCAGTGCTCCAAGCTCGGCCACTTCTACGATGCTGCCCTTATGGGCTTGGAAGCGATGGAGGTAGCCTTCTCACTTGTCTTGGTTTGCATGGGGGTGCCCTTGGGGGCATCTCAAGAGGCTACTACACCTGAATCATTGCAGGGGCAGCCTCCGTCATTTAGCCCTGCTGCATAGATGCTCCCCCTGTCAAGGAGACTGAAGATGATGCCGCCAAGTGAGTTGTGGTACCTCATCCTCCTCGGTGGTATACTCATCCCATGGCTGGAGGGGTCACCAGCTGAGGGGTCACCAGCTGATGGCGCCCCTAGCATCCCCTCCAAACATCTCTGCACCACTGACCGGTCCAGGCTGCATTGTTTGGCATGTGTATGTCAGTGCGCAATTCCTGCATGCTCACCAAGTACTGGCGTATACCAGTATGAGGTTGGCCACTCTGTCAATGGAGGAACTCATGTGCTCAAAGCCCTGAGCCATTGTGATGCACATGAGCTGGTTGGACTCCTCCATTCTCTGCCCATGACCCAGCCCTGTCTTAGGGAACTCTGACATGTGGGAGTACATCTGTTGCTGCTGCTAGGTAGGGCCTCCTTTCCAGTGACTCCTGAGGCCCTGCATCTGTGCCTAGCTGAGCAAGGCTGTGCTTGTCCTCCCTCCTCTGAGGGAAACTACCCACAGATGCCTCTGGCACCTCCTCCTGAACACTGGTGCCATGCTCTTCACCCAGTGCCACCCTATTTAAATATGCGTGAGGACCCACTGAGGTGAGTGTATCTGCATTGGTGGAGGATGCACTTGTAGGTTTGACAGTGCTGCTTCTGACTTTTGCTGGTCCTGTTGGCCTCAGGAGAGGGAGAAGGTTTCTTTGGGTTGACGTCTGCAGCTGTGGGGGACACGAGAGAACATGAGAGTTAACCTTGGAGTGCAGAAGCCTCTACAGTGCTGAGGCTTCCTGATGCAACTTAGTGTTCGGCGTGCTGTCAAATGAGGTGGGGTGCAATGCACCCCCCCCCCCCCCCTCAATGAGCGTATTGCCCTCTCTCATCACCCTCTCCACCATGAGTGCCCATTTTGCCATGGCCAACTTCCTCATGGTCTGTGATCCAGTCTATTTCCATCACTTCCCCCTCCTTGGGTGTGATGATGTGAATGTAGGGGACACCTTCACCCGTTTGGGCCCTCTGTTGGGCTGTGGCCAATGGCTGCTGCTCCAAGTCATTAGAAGGGTGCATTATCATGGGTGACACGTTCTCAGCTTTCTGAAGGGTCAGTAAGTGCCCTGGGTGCACACCCCTCCCATGTTCTGGAGCAGCATGCGCCCTGAGGCTCCTCAGCTGGTGTATCTGCTGAAGGGTGAATACCCAGAAACCACCTGAGGGTTGGTGGTTGCATTAACCTTGGCAGAGCATATTAGGCCATTGAACCTTTTCCAGCATTCGGTCCAAGTTCTTCTGACCACACTTTTGCTGCCAACTATGGCAACGATGTCCAGCTACGCCTGCTTGGTCAGGGAAGTTGCTCCCCTCCTGCCACCCTCCAGGAAGATGACCTCCTCCTCTCCCTCAAGGCCTCCTCCATCTGAAAATCCAGGTACTGCCCTGCCCTGGGTTTCAAGCCTTTGGCTCTGCTGAGACATTGTGCAAACCAGCTGTTCTGCAATTTCTCTCTCTGCAGGATCAATACTTAAATGGCAGCCACAGCAATGGCTACCATGGCGGGCCCACACTTGGCTGGTCCTGCCTCCGTTCCTGCCCCCCGCAGGTGTCAATTGGCTACCAAACCCGT
The DNA here is from genome assembly GCF_036365525.1 of Heterodontus francisci. Lineage (NCBI taxonomy): Eukaryota > Metazoa > Chordata > Chondrichthyes > Heterodontiformes > Heterodontidae > Heterodontus > Heterodontus francisci. Next base: position 106,129,879 of record NC_090371.1, read on the forward strand.
CTCCATATTAATTAAGGGGTTTCCACTGTGAAAATCTGGGTTCATTATGGTTCCCCGCCCAGGGGCAGGTTCGGGGCGCAGAAGTAGTCCCGACTTCCATTTCCCACCTCCGCAGCGAAAATCTAGCCCAAGGTTACAGGAAAATATATTTTCTTTGGAGATATTTCGAGACTATAACATATTTCTTTGCCTTCTTATGAAGTATGAGAGTATCCCATCATGTCGCCACTTTACTGTTGTCACTGTCAATCTCTTCTCATCAATCTATGAAAAACAAACTAGTAAAAATCTATAATACCATGCAATTGTACAACCTTTTAGCCATAAATTTCTTTCAAAGTATCACTGTTTCAAGGTGTATGTTAAATCCCTGCATAGAATGCAGGACGCCCTTCCGTAACAAGCAGTCTTTGGTCCGATCTTACTTTTGCCCACAATTCCAGGAAGGTGAAAGGAGTATTTCCTTCATTTGTACAACTTTATCAAAGAAAGGAGGCTAACAGCAATGCCAAAGATTAAATTTAATCACAAGCCATCTTCTCTACAATTTCTCAGTCTGATGTTGATTTTCAGCCCAGACACTGTGTATATTCCTGCTAGCTTCTATTGACCATGATGTTTGTTTGATGTACCAGACACTAAGGGCAGGATTTTTACCTAACCAACCTGCTCACAGTGTGGTGTGGCGGCTGGTTGGAAACCCGATTGCGAGAAAAGCGGGCTTTGCCGTGCTGTTTACCTCAGCCACGGTATTAGCATGCCGCTTCCAGATTTCCCAACCAATCACAGGTTTTGGACGTGATGTTGACTCGTGCCTGTCAATGGAAGGATTTCTATTTAAAGGAACCCTGGCTGGGGTCAGTATGGCTGCATTCTAGATTGGTTCCTGAGGCTTCAGCAAGCGCAAGAATGAAGTGCAATGTGGGAAGGCTCCCCCCACCCACCCACCCCAATCCCAGTTCTCTGACTCTTCTGTCGAAGTCCACAGAGAAGTGTTGTTGCTTGCAGATGCGAGGAAGAGGCCAGCCTCTCAGACCAAACAAGCACGGCTAGAAGTGGCGGGCACAGTCAGCAGCAGGAATGAGGTCCATCCAACCCAGATTCAGTGTCGTTAGAGGTTCGGTATCTTGAGGGCACAAGAGGTGAGTGGCAGCCCACTTTCAGGTGCCAACCCTCACACTGAATTTCCTAGCATTCTCCTACACAACACTCTTCAGGTCAACAAACTTTGTAGATCTGCTCATTTCTCTCTCTTGACGCATCTCCATCTGGACAGCCAGCACTGCCAGCCACCCTTATCATTTTGCCATCTCGCACCCATCCTTCACAGTCACCCTCCGGAAATGTCATTCCATTCTCTCCACACAATCCTTTTCTCACATTCAACACTGCTTTCCACACAATCCTTTTCTCATATTCAACACTGCTTTCCACACAATCCTTTTCTCACATTCAACGCTGCTTTCTCTCCTTGCAGGAGAAGAGAGCACAGAACACCAGGGAGCGACGTAGAACTGGGGTGCGGGGTGGGTGGCCCTCCATTCGGAGCCACTCTGACTGCTGCGGAGGAGGTAGCTTTGGAGATTAGCAGGCTGGCGAAGTGTAAGGCCATTCATTGACGATGGAGAGACGGGGTGTCCCAAATACTTGGTGACAGAATTAGCTATCACACTGCCGCATGACACAACAGTCATGAATGTTCATTTGCTGTCACCACTTTCTGAAATGTGAACATCTGCAGAATGTTGACTTCACCTTTTCTCCATCACAGTTCTAATTAATGTCTTTCACCTCTCAAGGGCCCTCAAGCATAACAAGAGCTGGAGCAGGAGGAGGCTGAGGAGTTCTCAGAGGCGGTTGCACACTCTGAGGAAGCACAGTCACACGACTCCTCTGCACCCTCCACCAGCTCAGATGCACACACCTCAGTGGGGCCTCCAAGGGAGATAACTTCATTATCATATAGTGAATCACATGAGGAGGAGTAGATGTGGGAGACGAAGACAGCAGTGGAGAGTCCCTGTCAGGCACAGAACACTCCAAACATTGCTCAACTGGACACAGATGCTGAGCCTGGGGTGTCATCCATGAAGAGGACAGTTCTGGAGCAGCAGCAGAAAATGTGAGGTTCCGTCAGCATTTCCAGAGGCAATGCGCACCCTTTCATGAGAGAAGAGAGGAATCCGAGTCAAACTTGATGTCTGACGCCTTTGTGCTGATATCCACCTCCATGGAAAGAGTGGCCACTTGCATGGGGAATCACACATGGCAAGTGACCGACTGCATACTTGCCCTGGCCAATAGCCTGCACATTCAGTTGGCATTTTAAGTAGGATGGAGGAAACTCTCATTTTGGTCATTCAGCATCTCACTTGTGCTGCAACGTTCCCTCCAGCTCTTGGCTAAGAAAGTACAGATGGGCCTTGAGAAGGAAGACGGAGAAAAGGTACAGGGAAGTAGGGACTCTGCTCAAGGTGCTTCCATTTCTCAATCCTTGGTCCTCCCCACCCACCCACACTTCATCACCACCCCCTCCCCCCACTGCCCCACTTAGAGCCACACATGCTGCTTCCTTTTCCAGTGACCAAGTCTGTCAGTCGAGCAGTCTTTGGCAAGGCCCTCAGGGCCCTCAAAACCCAGAAGACATTTGCCAGGATATCAAGCAGCCTGCTTCTCGTTCTGCTACAACTAGAGGGGTAGCACCATGTAGAGTGAAAGGAAAGAAAGACCTCATAGTTGCATAATTGGATTCACATGGGTGATTATAAAAATGTCACTGTCTTAATTTTTGGAAAAAGTAAATGCATCATGTACTTTGCTTCAAGTCTCCATTTTCCAATCATCTCCATTGTTGCGTCCTGACATCCAAATGGCCATTAGCCTAGAGGAGAATGGGGGAAGATGTGCAAAGGGTGTGAATGAGATGGAGGGATTTCTGACAATGGGAATGATTTGTGGGGGTGGCTGGGGGTGGAGGCTGCAGCGGTTGGGCAGTCAGTTCAGCATTGTTGTTCCTTAAGGCTTCATTCACTCAAGTTATTTGGACCATACCTGGATGAGCCCGTCACGGACTTTTCTGGCAGCTCCGTGTGCCACTGCAGGCGCCCTGGCCACATTAGGTTTCTCCTCCTCTGTGGATGCAGTGTGGTCCTCACCTCCCTCCTTCAGTAGCTCCAGTCCTCTTTGCAGCACATTGTTGTGCAAGTTGCAGTAGACCACTAGAATTCTGGACACCGTTGCTGGTATATACTGAAGAACACACCACCGAAATCCATCCAGGGAGCTCAGTTGCATCTTCAGCAAACCCATTGACTTGCTCTTAGAGTGATCTTGTGCTCATGTGGTTCTGGTTGTAACTTTCTTTTGCATCAATGGTAGAGTTCCTCACTGGTGTCATCAGCCACGTCCTTAGAGGGTAGCCCTTGTCTCCAAGGAGCCATCTGCTGACTCTGCTAGGAGTGTGAAGACCTGTGATTGATATGACTGGCGCAGGTTGGAGGCATCATGGCAGCTTCTGGGATATCTTGCACAAACATGCATGGAAATCTTCAGTGGTCATATACCAGCTGAATATTGATGGAGTGGTATCCCTTCTAATTGACAAAGATTGCTGCTTGATCTGAGTGTGCCTTGATTGCTGCATGTCTGCCTTATATGACTCCCTGTGCCTGTGGGAATCCAGTCACTGCAGCAAAACCAAGAGCCCTCTGATTCTGACTGTCCTCATCAGTAACAAAATGGATGTAAATGGTGGCCCTGGCAAACATGGCATCAGTCACGTGGGAGATACACTTGTGGGCAGCAAATTGTGAAACCCTACAGATGTCACCAGCAGATCCCTGGAAGGAGCTGGATGCAAAGAAATTCAGGGCTGTGGTGACCTTAACGGCCAGGAGCAATGCATGGTCGCCTAGTCCACTTGGAAGGAGGTCTTGTTCCAGAAGGCTGCAGATGTCAGCAATGACCTGTCATGAAGGCTTGAGCCTCCTGAGGCACTGGTGCTCAGATATGTGGAGAAAGCTGATCCTCTGCCGCTATACCCTGTGTTGGGGGTATCACCTCCTTTAAGGTGGAGCTTTGTGTCCATCCCCTCTGCCCTGTGGAGCAGCATGTGGTTGAGGAGAAGGTGGCTGCTGCTGCTGCTATAGCTGTTGTTGCTCCTGCTGCTGTTGCTGCACCTCTTATTCTCATAACCTCCACTGCAATTTGGAAGGAGTTGGAACAGCAGGGGAATGCAGAACAAGGTGCGTAAAATACAAAATAATAGCAATGATGGAAAACAAAAAAAATTTGGAAATCTTCCTGTAAAGCAGTGAAATCACACTTTCCGAACAAGCCCTGTGAGCAGAAGCATTTCAGCTAGGCAGGGACGCAATTGTGCAGTTTCAGTCTTTAAAGGCTTTCCAGTCTGTCAGTTTGACAGAGCAATGATTCCCTGCTGTGCTCTCACCTTGTTGACCCTGGCGGGTTTCATACATTTGGGAAACCCATGCACTGGCTGTTAAAGCCAGAATCCTGCGTTAGAGTCAGCATTAATTGCCTCTTAGCATATTTAACTTCGAGACCCGGTATCTCCACAGGGATTTCCCACATGCTTCCAAACATGCCCCGATAAAAGCTGGAAGTGAGCAGTTTTATTGCCACCTCTGCACCTCCTGCCCCACTCCACCTTGCCAGTTAAAAGTCTGGCCAAAGTATCTGCTTGTACCATGATGCACCGAGGGCCCAGCAGCATCAGTATTTACGTTAGTCTATAGAACATTGAAACCCTGTCTCCAACAGCTCCAGAACTTGGTGGGTCAGAAACCTCTGGAATTATTTCCAGTTCCAAGCCAAGCATATTTGTATCCTTCAGTTGTGTCCTCATTTTGGCTGACTGAACTCGGAGAAATTGTGAAATAACATCAGAGAATCTAGAATACATATTAATGCATTTGAAGAAACCGTGACCAGATTTGATCAGAGGCAGATTTTGTTGGTGAAATTCAGTCCTTACACTGAAGGACCCAAGAGAAGGGAGAAAGTGGCATGCCTATTGCTTAATGAAATAAAAGCAAAATATTGCAGATGCTGGAAATCTGAAATAAAAACAAGAAATGCTGGAAATACTCAGCAGGTCTGGCAGTAAATATGGAAAGAGAAGCAGAGTTAACGTTCCAGGTCAGTGACCCTTCATCAGAGCTGGCAAATTACCTATTGCTTAAATTGAGAGAGTTTTAGACACACAAAGCTTACAGAAGAAGAAAACCAAGCATGCATATCTGTAAAACAAGATTTCATTTCTGCTGCAGTGTATGTATTTTCAGAAGTCTATAGTACTATTCTATGTCAACATTAAGCACTGTTCATGCTTGGTAATATTGCTGGTTAGGCCCCAGCTGGAGTATTGTGCCCATTCCTGGGAACCACACATCAGGGGAATATCAAGATCTTAGAGAAGGTGCAGAGGTGATTTAGTGGAATGGTATTGTGATGCTGGACTTTGGTTATATGGAGAGACTAGACGCATTCAAAATCATGAAGGGTTTTGATAGAGAAAATAAGGAGAAACTGTTTCCAGTGGCAAAAGGTGACCAGAAATGTAATAAACAATTAGGAGGATAGTAACAGGCTTCAGGAGGGCATGGGCAGACACATGAAACTTAATGCAGAGAAGTGTGAAATGATACATTTTGGCAGGAAGAAGGAGAACAGGCAGTAGAATTTAAAGGATGTTGAAGAATTTAAAGGGAGTGCTGCAACAGAAAGACCTGGGGGTGTATTGTATGTACCCAAATCTTTGAAGGTGGCAGGACAAGTTGAGAAGGCTTTAAAAAAGCATATTGATTCTTGGCTTTATAAACAGAGGAATAGAGTGCAAAATCAAGGAAATTGTGATAAAACCTTATAAAAGACTGGTTAAGCCTCAGCTGGAGTGTTCAATATTGAGTATTGTGTTCCATACAGGGCACCACATTTTAGGAATGTCTAGGCCTTGAAGAGGGCGCAGAAGAGATTTACTAGAATAATATCAGGGATGAGGGCCTTCAATTATATGGAGACTCTGAAAAGCTGGGGTTGTTCCCCTTAGAGCAGAGAAGATGAAAAAGGCATTTGATAGAGTTGTTCAAAATCCTGAACTGTTTTGATAAAGTAAATAAGTTGAAATTGTTTCCATTGGCAGAGGGGTCTATAACCAGAAGACACAGATTTAAGGTGATTGGCAAAAGAACCAAAGGCGACATGAGAACATTTTTTTTTAATATAGCGATTAGGACTGGGCAAAAATTGCTGGCCAGTGGCGCCCACATTCCATGAATCAGTTTTAAAAAAAACTATAATGCACTGCCTGAAAGGGTGATGGAAGCAGATACAACAGTAACTTTCAGATGGGAATTTGATAAATACTTGAAGGAAAAGAAACAGGATTATGGGGAAAGATCAGGGGTGTGTAATTAATTGGATAGCTCTACCAAAGAACCAGCACCACCACGATGTGTGGAATGGCCTCCTTCTGTTATGCACCAGGCAGAGCAAGAGGACTAGGCAGGCAGTTCAGGAATCTCCTGTGGCTATTACCCTGCAAAACAGATATACTGCTTTGGATACTGTTGGGGGGGAATGGCCTCTCGGGAAAGCAGCATCAGCCCAATTCGTTGCACCGTGGTTGGCTCTGCTGCACAGGGGAGGAGTCAAAAGTGTGGGAATGCAATAGTTATAGGGGATTCAATTGTAAGGGGAATAGATAGGCGTTTCTGTGGCCGCAAAAGAGCCTCCAGCATGGTATGTTGCCTCCCTGGTGCTAGGGTCAAGGATGCCTCAAAGCGGTTACAGGACATTCTGAAGAGGGAGGGTGAAGAGCCAGTGGTCGTAGTACACGTTGGTACAAACGACATAGGTTAAAAAAAAGAATGAGGTCCTAAAAGCAGAATATAGGGAGCTAGGAAGTAAGTTTAAAAGTAGGACCTCAAAGGTAGTGATCTCAGGATTACTACCAGTGTCAGAGTAGAAGTAGCAGGATATATCGGATAAATACGTGGCTGAAGAGATGGTGTGAGGGGGAGGGTTTTAGATTCCTGGGGCATTGGAGCCGGTTCTGGGGAAGGTGGGACCAGTACAAACTGGACGAGTTACACCTGGGCAGGACTGGGAATGATGTCCTAGGGGGAGTATTTGCTAGAGTGGTTGGGGAAGGTTTAAACTAAAATGGCAGGGGGGTGGGAACTTTTGCAAAGAGTCAGAGGAGGGGGGTTTAGACGAGAACAAAAGACAGGGGAATAAGAAAAGTGATGGGCAGAGAAATCAAGGGCCAGAATCAAACAGGGCCACAGTGAAAAATAGTGGGAAGGGGACAAGTAATGTTAAAAAGACAAGCCTAAAGGCTTTGTGCCTTAACGCACAGAGCATCCATAATAAAATGGATGAATTAATCGCGCAAATAGATGTAAACAGGTATGATATAGTTGGGATTACGGGGACATGGCTGCAAGGTGACAAGGGCTGGAACATCCAGGGGATATTCAGTATTTAGGGAGGACAGACAAAAAGCAAAGGCAGTGGAGTTGCATTGCTGGTTAAAGAGGAAATTAATGCAATAGTGAGGAAAGATATTAGCTCTCACGATGTGGAATCTGTATGGGGAGAGCTGAGAAACTCTAAGGGGCAAAAAACATTAGTGGGGGTTGTATATAGACCCCCAAACTGTAGTGGTGGTTTTGGGAATGGCATTAAACAGGAAATTAGAGACGCATGCGATAAAGGAACATCTGTAATTATGGGTGAGTTTAATCTGCATATAGATTGAGCAAATCAAATTAGTCACAATACCGTAGAGGAGGAATTCTTGGAGTGTATACGGGATGGTCTTCTGAACCAATATGTTGAGGAACCAACCAGAGAACAGGCCATCCTAGACTGGGTATTGTGTAATGAGAGAGGAATAATTGACAATCTAGTGGTGCGTGACCACTTGGGGATGAGCAACCATAATATGATAGAATTCTTCATCTAGATGGAGAGTGGCATAGTTGATTCTGAGACTAGGGTCCTGAATCATCATAAAGGAAACTATGAAGGTATGAGGCGTGAGTTGGCTAAGGTGGATTGGGAAACGTTACTTAAAGGGATGACGGTGGATAGGCAATGGCAAACATTTAAAGAGCGCATGGATGAAATGCAACAATTGTTTATCCCTGTCTGGCGCAAAAGTAAACCGGGAAAGGTAGCCAAACCATGGCTTCCAAGGGAAATTAGAGATCGCATTGGATCCAAGGAAGAGGCATATAAATTTGCCAGAAAACACAACAGACCTGAGGGTTGGGAGCAGTTTAGAGTTTAGCAAAGCAGGACCAAAGGATTGATTAAGAAGGGGAAAATAGAGTACGAGAGCAAGTTTACGGGGAACATAAAAAATGACTGTAAAAGTTTCTATAGGTATGTGAAGAGAAAAAGATTAGTGAAGACAAATGTAGGTCCCTCAGTCTGAAATAGGGGAATTTATGATGGGGAACAAAGAAATGGCTGACCAACTAAATGCATACTTTGGTTCTGTCTTCATAAAGGAGGACACAAATATCATACCAGAAACACAGGGGAACACAGGGCTCAGTGACAGAGAGGAACAGAAGGAAATCAGTATTAGTAGAGAAATGGTGTTGGGGTAATTGATGGGATTGAAGGCCGATGAATCCCCAGGGCCTGATGGTATGCATCCCAGAGTACTTAAGGAAGTGGCCCTAGAAATAGTGGATGCATTGGTGGTCATCTTCCAAGATTCTATAGACTCTGGAACAGTTCCTACAGATTGGAGGGTAGCTAGTGTAACCCCACTATTTAAAAAGGGAGGTAGAGAGAAAGCAGGGAATTATAGCTCAGTCAGCTTGACGGTAGTGGGGAAAATTCTAGAGTCCATTATCAAAGATTTTCTAGCAGAGCACTTTGAGAGCAGTGGTAGAGTCAGACAGAGTCAGCATGGATTTACGAAAGGGAAATCATGCTTGACAAATCTACTAGAATTCTTTGAGGATGTAACTAGTCAAGTTGATGAGGGGGAGCCAGTGGATGTGGTTTATTTGGACTTTCGGAAGGCTTTTGACAAAGTCCCACCTAAGAGATTAGCGTGTAAAATTAAAGCGCATGGGATCGGGGGTAGTGTATTGCGATGGATAGAAAATTGGTTGGCAGACAGGAAACAACGAGTATGGATAAATGGGTCTTTTTCCAAATGGCAGGCAGTGACTAGTGGGGATCGTAGGGATCAGTGCTAGGACCCCAGCAATTCACAATGTATATTAATGATTTAGATGAGGGAATCGTTATCCCAAGATGGCTGCTGGACAGGCAAGGGAGCTCCTTGCTGTATAACTCTATCCTTGGTCATTGTTCCCATCCATTGCCCTTTCCCTCCCAATCTCCTCTCTTTCATTGTTTAAGTTCCCCTGCCTCTAATAGTGGGTGCATTTCAACCCTAAGTATTAATCAATTGCTAGTTTACAGTGCTGTAGACCTGAAGTAACTCAATGTGACCTCAACATCTACTCTCCAAAGGACTAGGGAAATGTTCATCCTTTGCACTTACCGCCTTATTACTGCTTGGATATCATCTACTGAGGAACGCGTTGTCCGCCTGGGTTGTGGAGTTCTACTCGTCCTGGTGCGGCCACTATGTGAACAACGTGCCCACCTGGAAGGCACTGGCCAGAGACGTGAAAGGCGGCCCGAGTGCTCATGAGGCAGTCGTCGAGGCACAGGGCCTCAATCCGGCCTCGGTCGTCCTTCTGCAGTCACTGCTGGGAGCCGGGAAAGAAGCTCCACCGTCAGCTGGATGGCGACCACAAGTGCAGAGTCAGCCTGGAGGACGCTGATATCGAGGAGGCCGTGCAGGCTGTGGGCTGGTCCGCTCACCAGGGTCACGACCCCCGCCTGACATCTCCCCTCTTTCCCCCCTACACCACCTTTTCCCCCCACCCCCGCACCCCCTTCCCCACTGCGCCCCCTTGCCCCACCCACTACCCCCTCGCACCCCCTTCCCCCAGCTCTACCCCCCACACCCCTTCCCCCACCCCCTCCCCCCCGCACTCCCTTCCCAGCTTCCGCCTCGTACCCCTCTCCCAGCTCACCGCCCTCGCACCCACTTCCCCCAAACCCCTTGCACCTCCTTCTAGCCCCTTCCCCTCGCACCCCCTTTCCCTGCACCCCCTCCCCTACCCCCCTGCCCCTCGCACCCCCTTTCCCCCCCACCTCCTCCCCCCGGCATCCACCTATCCCTGAGCAGGGGCCCTAACAACCCCACTGCCTTGTGGGTGTCCCAGGAGAGACCAAGGCTAAGGGAGTAAACCCTAACAGAAAATCCGGAGTGGAACCCCGAAGGCGGTCATGTGTCACCTTTGGCATGTTTCCGGCAGTTCCTGCAGCCATACCGGCGCCAAACGTCGTGCCCTGCACTCCTTTGGACCCCACCAGGAAGGCTGAGAGGGGGGTTTTGATGCTGGGGCAACTCACAACCTCCATACATCCGTCCAGGCATGCGCCATGGAGAGGTCACTCCATAGTCGCCTCACTGCAACCAAAACAACACGGAAGGCAGCAGTTACGGATTATAAGTCTAGCTCAGTTGGCGTGGAGATTGGGTGCCACGGTTGCCTTTGTCGATGGGAGAGGTCATCGCATCTCACTGGGCAGCCCCCGGTCAGTAAGGTTCTGTCCCGCCACAGTCCACCTGCTTCAATGGGTGCTTGGAGCTCAGGGTCATTGCCCGACAAGCGGACTGTAACACCGCATCAAACAGCACGACAAAAAAAGGAAAGAAGTTACCAGCACTTCGTTTTACAAGCTGGAACGTCAGAACTATGTGTCCTGGCCTGTCAGAAGACCTTACACAAATCAACGATTCTCGGAATGCTGCCATCATTAACAACGAGCTCAGTAGACTCAATGTGGACATTGCAGCACTTCAGGAGACGCACCTCCCTGCGAGCAGATCTCAAAGAGAGCAAGACTATGCCTTCTCCTGGCAGGGTAGGGATCCTGAAGAACCAAGACAACATGGAGTGGGCTTCACCATCAGAAACTCTTTGCTCAGCATGATAGAGCCACCTTCAAATGGCTCGGAACGCACACTTTCCATCCGACTGCTCACCGCCTCTGGTCCAGTACACCTACTCAGCATCTATGCTCCAACACTCTGCTCCCCACCTGAAGTCAAAGACCAGTTCTACGAGGAACTCCATAACATCATTAGTAGGATTCCCAATACTGAACATTTGTTCCTGCTGGGGGCCTTAAATGCCCGGGTTGGGGCTGACCATGACTCATGGCCCTCCTGCCTTGGGTGCTATGGCATTGGAAGGATGAATGAGAATGTACAGAGACTGCTGCAGTTGTGTGCCTATCATAACCTCTGCATCACCAACTCGTTCTTTCATACTAAACCCTGTCACCAGGTTTCTTGGAGGCACCCAAGATCACGTCGTTGGCACCAGCTGGACCTCATTGTCAAAAGGCGAGCCTCTTTAAACAGCGTTCAAACCACACGCAGCTTCCACAGTGCGGACTGCGACACCAACCACTCCCTGGTGTGCAGCAAGGTTAGACTCAATGCAGCCCAGTCTCTGCCAGTCATGGATGAGCTGGACGAACAGTTAACAAAATTGGAACTCAGTGATGCCATTGATTCTCTAGCCAGTGGAAAAGCCCCTGGGAAGGACGGCATTACCCCTGAAATAATCAAGAGTGCCAAGCCTGCTATACTCTCAGCACTCCACGAACTGCTTTGCCTGTGCTGGGATGAGAGAGCAGTACCACAGGACATGCGCAATGCCAATATCATCACCCTCTATAAGAAAAAGGATGACTGCGGTGACTGCAACAACTACCGTGGAATCTCCCTGCTCAGCATAGTGGGGAAAGTCTTTGCTCGAGTCATTTTAAACAGGCTCCAGAAGCTGGCTGAGCGTGCCTACCCTGAGGCACAGTGTGGCTTTCGAGCAGAGAGATCCACCATTGACATGCTGTTCTCCCTTTGCCAGCTACAGGAGAAATGCCCCGAACAACAGATGCCCCTCTACGTTGCTTTCATTGATCTCACCAAAGCCTTTGACCTAGTCAGCAGACGTGGCCTCTTCAGACTACTAGAAAAGATCAGATGTCCACCAAAGCTACTAATTATCATCATCTCATTCCATGACAATATGAAAGGCACAATTCAGCATAGCGACGCCTCATCAGTCCCCTTTCCTATCAAGAGTGGTGTGAAACAGGGCTGTGTTTTCGCACCTACACTGTTTGGGATCTTCTTCTCCCTGCTGCTCTCACCTGCGTTCAAGCTGCATGGAAGATGGCAGGATCCCCAAGGACACATTGTATAGCGAGCCGGTCACTGGTATCAGACCCACCGGCCATCCATGTCTCTGCTTTAAAGACGTCTGCAAACGCGACATGAAGTCTTGTGACATTGATCACAAGTCTTGGGAGTCAGTTGTCAGTGATCGCCAGAGCTGGCAGACAGCCATAAAGGCGGCAGAGTGACGAGTTAAAGAGACTTAGCAGTTGGCAAGAAAAAAAACAGAAGCGCAAGGGGAGAGCCAACTGTGTAACAGCCCCGACAACCAATTTTATCTGCTGCACCTGTGGAAGAGTCTATCACTCTAGAATTGGTCTTTATAGCCACTCCAGGCGCTGTTTCACAAACCACTGACCACCTCCAGGCGCTTACCCATTGTCTCGCAAGACAAGGAGGCCAAAGAAGAAGAAGAGATGAGGGAACTAAATGTAATATCTCCAAATTTGCAAATGACACAAAACCGGGTGGGAGGGTGAGTTGTGAGGAGGATGCAGAGAGGCTTCAGGGTGATTTGGACAAGTTGAGTGAGTGGGCTAATGCATGGCAGCTGCATTATAATGTGGATAAATGTGAGGTTATCCACTTTGGTAGCAAAAACAGGAAGGCAGATTATTATCTGAACGGCTATAAACTGAGAGGGGGGAATATGCAGCGAGACCTGGGTGTTCTCATGCACCAGTCGCTGAAGGTAAGCATGCGGGTCCAACAGGCGGTACTGAAGGCAAATGGTATGTTGGTCTTCGTAGCGAGAGGATTCGAATACAGGAGCAGGGATATCTTGCTGCAATTATACAGGGTCTTGGTGAAGCCACACCTGGAATATTGTGTGCAGTTTTGGTTCCCTTATCTGAGGAAGGATGTTCTTGCTATAGAGGGAGTGCAGCGAAGCTTTACCAGACTGGTTCCTGGGATGGCGGGACTGACGTATGAGGAGAGATAGAGTCGGTTAGGATTATATTCGCTGGAGTTCAGAAGAGTGTGGGGGGATCTCATAGAAACCTATAAAATTCTAACAGGACTTGACAGGGTAGATGGGGGAAGGATGTTCCTGATGGTGGGGGAGTCCAGAACCAGGGGTCATCGTCTCAGGATATGGGGTAAACCTTTCAGGACTGAGATGAGGAGAAATTTCTTCACCCAGAGCGTGGTGAGCCTATGGAATTTGCTACCACAGAAAGCAGTTGAGGCCAAAACATTGTATGTTTTCAAGAAGGGGTTAGATATAGCTCTTGGATCTAAAGGGATCAAAGGGTATGAGGCGAAAGCGGGAACAGGTTACTGAGTTGGATGATCAGCCCATGATCATAATGAATGGCAGAGCAGACTCGAAGGGCCGAATGGCCTACTCCTGCTCCTATTTTCTATGTTTCTATGCTTCTATCCTATGAATGAAAGAGGATTTTAGTTTATATTGGATTTAAATTTTTTTGCTGGAAGGTTCTTTGAAAACTCAGGCATGCTCTGCATGTAGTTCCAGATTACAGGCGTTTTCAATACTACTTCAGGTTACATCTAGTACAACACAGAAACAGGCCGTTCGGGTTAACTGGTCCATGCCGATGTTTATGCTGCACGTGAGTCTCCTCCTACCCGTCTTCATCTAAGCCCATAAACATGCCCTTCTGTTTCTTTCTCCCTAATATGCTTATTTAGCTTCTGCTTAAATGCATCTGTGCTATTCACCTCAACAACCACTGTGGTAGCAAGTTCCACATCCTTCCCCCTCTTTGGGTAATGGGCTTTCTCCAGAATTCCCTATTGGATTTATTAGTGACTATCTTATATTTATGACCTCGAGTTTTGGTCTGCACCACAAGTGGAAACAGTTGCTCCACTTCAACCCTTTCATTATCTTAAAGACCTCTATCAGATCGCCTTTCAGCCTTCTCGTTTCTAGAGAGGAGTCCCAACCTGTTCAGTCTTTCATGATAGTTATAATCTCTCAGTTTGGGTAAGATCCTTGTGAATCTTTTTTACACCTTCTCCAATGCTTTTATATTTAAAATATGGAGACCAGAACAGTGTTCCAAGTGTGGTCTAACCAAGACTCTATACAAGTTCAACATAACAATACTCTTCAGTTTAAATGTGTTTCTTTTAATTAAAAAAAAGTTCAATGCCTTATAAACGATACCTTTGTGTAGCATAAAAGTTTCTTTTGCAAGTGCTAATCAGCCGTGGGGTCCCCGGTACCACAGGGAAATAAATAAATCGCAGCAAGTCAGTTCTCTGCTTCCAAAAGCCATTAAGAAGTTCTTTGCCAAAAGTCTGTGAATCGTCTTTGTCCCTACATATAAGTCCAAGATCACCCATGATCATATTGAATGGTGGAGCAGGCTCAACAAGCCATAAGGTCGACACCTGCTCCTATTTCTTCTGTTCCTGTGAGCTCTGGGTTTCTGTGATGTTTCGAGGGAATAGATGAATAGCCCTCCTTTTAGGATATGTCTCGTCCTTAAAAAAAAAATACTTCTTGTTTTCTGGGTGGTAGGCTGAAGACTTTAACTGTGTTATACCCAAATTACCCATAACTTCCTGAAAAATGTTAGACATGAAATTGGAACCTTGATCCGACTGAATCTCAGTCAGTAAGCCATATCTCGTGAAGAACTGGGTTAACATCTCTACCACTACATTAGCAGAAATTGTTCTCAAGGGACTGGCATCTGGGAACTGAGTAGCCATATCCATGACAGTGAGTATATAATGGTGTCCCGCTTTTGTTTTCAGTAAAGGTCCTACACAGTCTACCAACACCCTACTAAATGGTTCCCCAAAAACTGGTATGGGAATTAGAGGTGCCAGTTTTATGGCAGGTTGCGGTTTTCCCACAATCTGGCATGTTTTACAAAAGTGCACATATCCTTGGAAAGACCTGGCCAATAAAAATGTCGACTTATACGTGATTTGGTCTTCCAGATCCCCATATGTCCCGTTATAGGAATTTCATGCGCTATCCTTAAAAGTTCCCGGCGATACTTTGGTGGTACCGCTGTCTGATGAACTGCCATCCATTCTTTGTCTGTGAGGAGGTCTCCACTTACTCTTGAGAATCCCATCTTTATTGTAATAGCCTTCCGGAACTCCTATTGCCTCAGCTTCTGTTAGAGCTGATTGTTCCACTTTATTTCACTCTGCATCGGCTTGCTGAGCATTGATCAGAAAAGACTTATTAAACATTTCCTTCGGATTGTCCAAATCCCAAAGAAAGTTTCAGATGTTTGGCGATCTGTCTGTGGTGCCAATTTTACCTCCAACAATGGAACTTGTTTAGCAATTGGAATAAAACCGGACGGACCACACGGCATCGTCACTGTCTCTGGGTCAAAATCCTGGAACTCCCTAACAGCACTGTGGGTATACCTACCCCAAATGGACTGCAGCAGTCCAAGAAGGCAGCTCACCACCACCTTCTTTAGGGCAATTAGGGATGGGCAATAAATGCTGGCCTGGCCAGTGACGCCTACATCCCATGAATGAATAAAAAAAAATTGCTCGGGTTACTACACTTGAAGGAATAGTTTCTGGAACCTTTTCCTGCAACTGTTCTGTCTCTTTAATTTCACTTGATTTTTCCATAACTACTCGAGAAGCTACTACTTTTGTTCCGGCCAAATCATTCTCCAGGAGTAGGTCAACTTTGTCTACTGGCAAACGATGGACAAACTCCTACAGTTACCGTTCCAGACATTAGATGACACTCTAGGTGCACCTGATACAAAGGTAAGGGTATATATTCCCCGCCAATACCATTCACTAAAACTTTAGCATTCAGTGCGCTGTCTGTTGGAAATGTTATGCCTTTTCCCAGCAAAAGAGTTTGGATGGCTCCTGTATCCGTAAGTATAACCATCGGTTTACCTGCCTCACTTGAAGAATAAGGGGTTACTTTGCCTTTTAACAAGAATTCCTTATAACCTTCAGTTATCATATTCACAACCCCTGCACTCGCACTCTTTTTTTGTGTTTGGCCCTACAGCTGCAGTCAGAGCTGCAGCCTGATCTGCTGTACTCTCGGTCAGGGCCCCTTTCTCTGCATTGGCTTTGTGTACCCCAATAAGTCCCATAGGTTTACCGTGCAACTTCCAGCATTCTGCGCGAAAGTGCCCCACCTTGTGACAATGGTAACACTTAGGCTTGCGGACCTCACTTCCACCCTCAGCATCTTCCTTTCTGGTCTGAGGAGGAGATCTCAGGGTGTTCCCAGCCCTCCATTCTTGTCCCCGGCTACTTGCCTTCCTTTCACTCTCCCACCTTCTATCCTTCTCGGGTTTGTGGGGATGACTCATAAGCAGTGAGAATAGCCTTTTTTGCCATCTCATAATCTGCAGAAGCCTCCTCAGAAAGCATGGCATAAACTTAATGAACTCTGTCCATCAACCTGCTTTGCATAAGCCATGTCCAGCTTTCCTTTGGCCACTTCATCTGTTTGGCTATTTTTTTTTTAAAGAAATGAAAAATGCTTCTACGTCCCTTTCCTTGGGGAGGGCTTTCTGAAATTTAAACAGCTGTCCACTGGGTCCTGGGTTGGAGCCAGATCTTTCCTCACCAGAACTTTCACTGGAGTCATGACCACCCCTTTGTCTTAGTTCCCTCTTTTTAACTTCGAATTCCTTCCTTTTTCTCTTTGCAATGCCCTCTCTTTTTCCCTTTCATTTTCAAATTCAAGCTTCTTTGTTGTCAATTCTCTTTCAAGCTCAAGTTTTTTTCAATTCTTTTTCCTCTTGAAGCTTAAGTTTTCCACTTCTATTTATTTTTATTTTTCTTTGTCAAGTTCAAGCTGCCTCATCTGTAACCAAATTTTAGCTAATTCAACTGCACTACCCTCTTGTTTGCTTTCTTCCTCCTCCAATTGCAAATGTTGTCCTATTACTTCAATTATGTCTGCTTTCTTCGCTCCTGGTTTGAACTCTAACCCCAATTTTGCTGCCAAAGCTATGAGCTTAACCTTGGTTAAGTTTCTCAAATCACTCAGGGTTATATCCTCCTTCCCCAGAAAAGACATTCCAGTGGTGTAGACTTTATTCTATTACACAAGAAACCTGGTTCTTTATATTTTTACTTTTTCAATTATTATTACCCCACTTACAATTGTACATCAGTAGTGTTGGGTTTATCCCGCCAAGAACCCCTAATTATATGTTACGACCAAGGCAGGAGGAGTGCACTGTTTATTCTTGTTCCACTTCTCCATGGGTCACAACATATTTTTAAAAATTTTCCCACTCACCGATATATTCAATCATAGATTCTATTTTTATCCCAGAATAAAACACACCAACCATGTTTCTTTAATAAACAACAAAATTATCAGTTTATTATAAAACAAGTCTTAACCAGTAATGAAGTAAAGCATAAACACACAGATTGAAATATTAAAGTTCCCTTTTTACCTTAGCCCCTCTCTCACACACACACAGACACACAAACATACATTGGTTAACTGAAAACAATAAAAGGAAATTCAGTTTTAGAGTTCTGTTCCAAAACTACCAGTCCAAAAAAAATAAGGCTGAATGCATGCTCATTCTTGAAGAAAAAAAAAATGTGGAAAGATGTCCTAAGTTTTGGTTTGGCATCCCAAATGCGTATAGATGGCTGTCACTGGGATCTTCCTAGAACAGTTCTTCCTGGCGATGTTGAAGATCAGTTTGGGTAGGCTTTTAAGAAATGCAGCTGCAGAGGCTTCCGATAGACCTTACAGCAGAAATGTGGTAACAGGCATTTCAGTTTCCACACATTCGATATGTGAGGGTTTTTCAAATACAGGAGGAAAGAGGAGACTGACACACTAGTTATGCAGGTTTCTTTCCAAGAGAGAAAAAGATGAGCTGGGTTTTCTGTCTTTTTTAACAATTCAAAGTGAAAACCAAGACATTCCAGAAGTCAAGCCTCCTGACCTCAATAAATCTTGACCTGTCACTTCTCTCAAAACAACAAGCTGCCTGCTGGTAATAAAAACAAGAAATGCCGGAAATACTCAGCAGGTCTGGCAGCATCTGTGGAGAGAGAAGCAGAGTTAACGTTTCAGGTCAGTGATCCTTCTTCAGAACTAGCAGATATTAGAAATGTGAAAGGTTTTAAGCAAGTAAAGTGGGGGTGGGGCAAGAGATAACAAAGGAGAAAGCGTAGCTAGGACAAGGTCACAGAGAATAACCGAAGGTCATGGAGCAAAGGTAAACAATATATTAATGGTGTGTTGAAAGACAAAGCATTATTGCAGGTAGGGTGTTAATGGACTGAAAACTGAACAGCCACAAGTGCAAACATGAAAAAATAACAGTGGGTAGGCAAGCTCCCTACTGGTATTTTATGTGAAAAGAGGTGCCTTCCAGTAAGGGCTTGTTTACAAGCCACGTCCGGGAAGCCTTTTGGTGACCTCTTTAAAGGAAAACACAAAGTTCAGCATCAAGCTTCCAGATGAATCAATGTTCACAGATCAACTGTAATCCTTAAAAACATATTTGACAAAAAATAGAAGCACTCTCTTAACAGAAGAAAAATCCTACTTTGTATTGTATTAAATACTTATTTTTATTCTTTAAACCTAGCTGTATGGTGATGTCAAATTTTGAAGAGCAGAAAGTAAGTGAAGATGAAGAACCCCCAACTGAACAAGACAGGAGGAAGAAGCTTGTGAGTAGATTTTTTGCAATGTCAGAGAGAGTTTGTGCTGTTAGAAGGTATTAACTGAAAGGAGTAAGGATTTAATAGAAATAAAGACTTTACACTTTTACAAATGCTAAAAATGTTACTGGATTTTTTTTTAGGTGTTTTGTCTTCTTCCCAATTTTCTCCCCTTGTCCCATCATGTACTTCATTTGGTATGACTTATGGCCCCATGGGCATCCATCATCATCTGGGCTTTAGTCACGCATAAGCCTTGACAGTGAGTGTCATGAGGCTAACGGGGATGTTGCAGGTCAGTTAAATCTGTATTTTGCTGAAAGGCAACACATCCTAGCTCAAATTAGTTAACTCAGCACAGATTGAAGATGGGACTTTCTTGGAATATGTAGCTCAGCTACTAATTCAGAGTCATATAGTCATTTACAGCACAGAAGGAGGCCATTCGGCCCATCAACCCCATGCCGGCTCTCCATGGAGCTGTACAGTCAGTCTCACTCCCCGGCTCGATCCCTGTAGCCCTGCAAATCTCTTTCAACTGGCCATCCAACTTCCTCATGAAGTCACTGATTGTCTCCACTTCCACCACCCTTGTGGGCAGTGAGTTCCAGGTCATTAACACCCACTGCTTAAAAATGTGCTTCCTCATATTCCCCCGTATAACCTTACTGAGCCATCAGGGGAGATTTTACAGTGTAAGGTTTTAAAAGCAAGACTTTAGATACCTGGTTTACCAAGATTACAGTATGTTAGTGTATTGAGAGTTTACCCAATCACATGTTACAATGTCGTCTTTTCATTATCATTCCCCATATTCAGTGAGTTTCCAACCTTGGTTCAACTGCACGATACAACAGTAGTGGGCTGGATTTTATTTTCCTGCCACTGGAAGCAGCAGCGGGCGAAAAAATGGCACTTCAGCGCAGCAGCTCATTTAAATATGCAGGGCCGCCGCCCCTCCCCCATCACGTGGTGGGGCAGCCACGACGATGTCATGAACGGCATCAGCTGTCTGTGCGCAGGTGCATGTGCCATTTTTGAAGGGCTGGCAGCCCTGCTCGGAGAATGCAGAATGGCCCCCGTTACTCCCCCCCCCCCCCCCCCTCCAAATTAAAAGGAAATGTCCCCCCCACCCCCCGTCCAATTCACTGAAATTGCAGGGTTGACCTATTCTCCTCCCCACCCCCAAAGTGCAGAGGTCACCCCTTCCCCCACCCTCCTCCACACTAAAAATGCAGATTTGACTCAGTTCCCTCCTTCCCCCCGGCCACTACACTAAAAATGCTTTGATTTGCCCCCCTCCCCTTCCCCACCTCAGTGGCGCCAACTTTCCTTGTACGGGAAAGTGAAGGCGTGAGTGCTGCCCATCACACTGAAGATCCGGATCCTACAGTAAGATCGCGGGGTATTGCATTTAAATGTATGCATAAAGTTAATTCAAATATTTAAAGTCGGGTCCTGTCACCGAGTGGCAGGGGGACCACCATGCAGCCTTGCCACTGCCGGGATGATCGGGCCCAGCAATCCTGGCATTGGGCTTCTTGGCGGGGTGCTGTGATCTTCCGGTACCCCTCCCACGACGGAGCCCGACGTCAGGAACTCAACAAAATTCAGCCCAGTGATTCTCCACTCAGAAGGTATATTTATGCTGGACCATTCTTAACTCTGGACCTCCAGATGCTCAGATTAAGATAAGCCAAAGACAAAAGCATGAGAATAGGTTGTTTGGTTCTCCAGTCAGTCATAGAATGCTGCACGCCATAAGCAAATTTCAAATGCAGAAGAATATATATGTTATTCATTAGAAAAACTATGTTCCTGGCAATGGATAGATCTAAATTTATTGTACCTGATGTAGGGATTTGGGCAGTTGGCATTCGTTTTGCTATATACCTTTTTTCTTGCTGTCAAAGCAAAATGACTTTTGACTACGGCTGGGTCTTATATATTTGAAATCCGGCTTTCTGTAGTTGTGAATTATTTGTGGTACCTTATGTATTGCAATCATTAATGAAGCCTTGAAACAAGGAACATGGATTTGTAAAGGGTAACTCATATCTAACAAACCTAGCTGAATTTTTTGAGGAGAAAACTAGCATTGTTGAAAAGAGAGTGTCTACAGATATTATTCATATGGACTTTCAGAAGGCATTTGATAAGAATTCATGTAAGAGACTGCTAACAGAAGTGAGAGAACATGAAATTGGAGACAACCTCCAATTGGAGGCAGAAAATTAGGAAGTGACTTTGGAAGACAGAAGAAGCAAAGATTAAGAAGTGTACAGCACAGGAATTTGGCAGTGTTAAAGGCAATATCTATTTAAATGCAAGAGTATAGAAAATAAAGCTGATGAGTTGAGGGTACAGATTGACACATGACAACACAATATTGTTGGTACAATGGGAACTTGGCTTAAGGAGGGGCAAGAGTGGCAGCTCAACATCCCTGGATAGGTTTTCAGGCAGAGAGGGAGATAAAAAGGAGGGGGTGTAGCATTGAGGAGGGATGATAAAGGAATCATCAAACAAGGCCATATTTTACTGATCGAGCTGGCCGAGTCCTAAAGGACATAGCTGCTAGACTGGGACTACGAGGGGTGGTGAGGGAACCAACACGAGGGAAAAACATACTTGACCTCGTCCTCACCAATCAGCCTGCCGCAGATGCTTCTGTCCATGACTGTATTGGTAGGAGTGACCACTGCACAGTCCTTGTGGAGACGAAGTCCCGCCTTCACATTGAGGATACCGTCCATCGTGTTGTCTGGTACTATCACCGTGCTAAATGGGATCGATTTCGAACAGATCTTGCAATGCAAAACTGGGCATCCATGAGGCGCTGTGGGCCATCAGCAGCAGCAGAATTGTACTCAACCACAATCTGTAACCTCATGGCCCGGCATATCCCCCACTCTACCATTACCATCAAGTCAGGAGACCAACCCTGGTTCAATGAAGAGTGCAGGAAGGCATGCCAGGAGCAGCACCAGGCATACCTCAAAATGAGGTGTCAACCTGGTGAAGCTACAACACAGGACTATCTGTGTGCCAAACTGCGTAAGCAGCATGCGATAGATAGAGCTAAGCGATCCCATAACCACCGGATCAGATCGAAGCTCTGCAGTCCTGCCACATCCAGCCGTGAATGGTGGTGGACAATTAAATAACTAACTGGACGAGATGGCTCCACAAATATCGCCAACCTCAATGATGGGGGAGCCCAGCACATCAGTGCGAAAGGTAAGGCTGAAGCATTTGCAACAATCTTCAGCCAGAAGTGCCAAGTTGATGATCCATCTCGGCCTCCTCCTGAAGTCCCCAGCATCACAGATGCCAGACTTCAGCCAATTCGATTCACTCCGCGTGATATCAAGAAACGACTGAAGGCACTGGATACTGCAAAAGCTATGGGCCCAGACAATATTCCAGCAATAGTACTGAAGACCTGTGCTCCAGTACTTGCCGCGCCCCTAGCCAAGCTGTTCCGGTACAACTACAACACTGGCATCTACCCTGCAATGTGGAAAATTGCCCAGGTATGTCCTGTACACAAAAAGCAGGACAAGTCCAACCCTGCCAATTACCGCCCCATCAGCCTACTCTCAATCATCAGTAAAGTGATGGAAGGTGTCATCAACAGTGCCATCAAGCGGCATTTGCTTAGCAATAACCTGCTCAGTGACGCTCAGTTTGGGTTCTGCCAGGGCCACTCAGCTCCTGACCTCATTACAGCCTTGGTTCAAACATGGACAAAAGAGCTGAACTCGTGAGGTGAGAGTGACTGCCCTTGACATCAAGGCAGCATTTGTCCGAGTATGGCATCAAGGAGCCCAAGCAAAACTGAGGTCAATGGGAATTGGGGGGGGAACCCTCCGCTGGCTGGAGTCAAACCTAGCGCAAAGGAAGATGGTTGTGGTTGTTGGAGGTCAATCATCTGAGCTCCAGGACATCACTGCAGAAGTTACTCAGGGTAGTGTCCTAGGCCCAACCATCTTCAGCTGCTTCATCAGTGACCTTCCTTCAATCATAAGATCAGAAGTGAGGATGTTCGCTGATGATTGCACAATGTTCAGCACCATTCGTGACTCCTCAGATACTGAAGCAGTCCGTGTAGAAATGCAGCAAGACCTGGACAATATCCATGCTTGGGCTGATAAGTGGCAAGTAACATTCGCGCCACACAAGTGCCAGGTAATGACCATCTCCAACAAGAGAGAATCGAACCAAATCCCCTTGACATGCAACGGCATTACCATCGCTGCATCCCCCACTATCAACATCCTAGGGGCTACCATTGAACAGAAACTGAACTGGAGTAGCCATATAAATACCGTGGCTACAAGAGCAGGTCAGAGGCTAGGAATCCTGCGGTAACTCACCTCCTGCCTCCCCAAAGCCTGTCCACCATCTACAAGGCACAAGTCAGGAGTGTGATAGAATACTCTCCACTTGCCTGCCTGGGTGCAGCTCCAACAACACTCAAGAAGCTCGACACTATCCAGGACAAAGCAGCCCGCTTGATTGGCACCCCATCTACAAACATTCACTCCATCCACCACCGACGCACAGTGGCAGCAGTGTGTACCATCTACAAGATGCACTGCAGCAATGCACCAAGGATCCTTCGACAGCACCTTCCAAACCCGCGACCTCCACCAACTAGAAGGACAAGGGCAGCAAATGCATGGGAACACCACCACCTGCAAGTTCCCCTCCAAGTCACACACCGTCCTGACTTGGAACTATATTGCCATTCCTTCACTGTCGCTGGGTCAAAATCCTGGAACTCCCTTCCTAACAGCACTGTGGGTATACCTACCCCAAATGGACTACAGCGGTTCAAGAAGGCAGCTCACCACCACCTTCTCAAGGGCAATTAGGGATGGGCAATAAATGCTGGCCTAGCCAGCGACGCCCACATCGTTGAATGAATTAGAAAAAAATATGGGTGGAGCTCGGACATAAAAAAGGGGCAGCCACATTACTAGGAGTGTACTATAGAACCCCAAATAGTGAGAGGGAGATAGAAGAACAAATATGTAGGCAAATTTCTGAGTGCAAAAACTATAGGGCAAAAATAGTTGGAGATTTCAACTACCCCAATATCAACTGGGATGCAGTGTGAAGAGCACAGAGGGGATGAAGCTTTTTTAGCCAGCACGTAACAAGCCCAACAAGAGGGGCACAATTCTAGATTTAGTCTTCGTTATGAAGCTGAGCAAGTGGATGAGGTAACAGTGGGTGACCATTTTGGAGATAGTGACCATAATACAGTTAGTTTTAGCATAATCCTGGAAAAGGACAGAGATAAAAAAGGAGCAAAGGTTCTAAATTGGAGGAAGGCAAATTTTACGAAACTGAGAGGTGACCTGGCGAAAGTAGACTGGATACAGCTACTTGAAGGAAAATGAGTGGCAAACCAGTGGGAGGCATTCAAAAGTGAGATACTACAGACACAGTGTAGGCATGTCCCCACAAAGAGTACTGCCAAATCTAGAACTTCCTGGTTATCTCGAAGATTACAGGGTAAGGTAAAGCAGAAAAAGAAAGCTTATGATGATCACAAATATCTTAATACTTTAGAAAGCCTAGAGGAGTGTGGAAAGTGCAGGGGTGAAGTAAAAAGGAAATTAGAAAAGCAAAGAGAGGGCATGAAAAATTATTGGGAGATGAAAGCAAGGAAAACCCTAAGATGTTTTATCAGTACATTAAGAGCAAGAGGATAACTAAGGAAAAGGTAGGGCCTATCAGAGATGTACAAGGGAACTTATGCGTGGATGCAGAAGATGTGAGCAGGGTTCTTAATGAGTTTTTGTCTCTATCTTCACAAAGGAGAGGGTTGATGCAGATGATCAAATGATGCAAAGAGGAGGAGTGTGAAATATGAGATGCGATAAGCATAATGAAAGTGGATAAATCACCAGGACTGGATGGATTGCATCCCAGGTTGTTAAAGGAAGTCAGGGAGGAAATAGCGGATGCGCTGAGGATCATCTTCAAATCTTCACTAGATACAGGCGAGGTACCAGATGATTGGTGGTCTGCCAACATTGTACCATTGTTTATAAAGAGTGCGAGGGACAGGCCAAATAATTGTAGGCCAGTCAGTCTGACCTCGGTGGTGGGTAAATTGTTGGAATCAATTCTGTGGATTAACTGCTGTTAGAAAGGCACTGATAAATCAGGGACAGTCAGTATTAATTTGTTAAGGGAAGGTCATGTCTTACGAACTTAATTGAGTTTTTTGAGGATGTGACTGGGAGGATTGATGAGGGTAGTGCAGTGGATGTGGTCTACATGGATTTTAGTAAGGCATTTGACAAGGTGTCACATGGCAGACTGGTCAGTAAAATGAAAACCCATGGGATACAGGGGAATGTGGCAGGTTAGATCTAGAATTGGCTCATGGACAGGAAACAAAGGGTAGTCGGCGACGGATGTTTTTGCAAATGGAATGCGGTTTCCAGGGTGTTCCTCAGGGCTCAGTGTTGAATCCCTTGCTGTTTGTGGTATATATTAATGATTTGGACTTAAATGTGGGAGACGTGATTGGGAAATTTGCTGATGACACAAAAATTGGCTGTGTAGTTAACAGTGAAGAGCATAGTCGTAGACTCCAGAATGATATCAATGGTTTGGTTGAGTGGGCAGGAAAGTGGCAAATGGATTTCAGCCCAGAGAAGTGTGAGTTAATGCATTTGGGGAGGGCAAATAAAGCAAGCAATACACAATAAATGGGAGGATATTGAGAGGGGTGGAAGAAGTGAAAGACTTTGGAGTGCATGTCCACAGTTCCCCGAAGGTGGCAGGACAGGTAGATAAAGTGGTGAAGAAAACATATGGAATGCTTTCCTTTATTGGCCAAGGTATAGAATACAAAAACAGGGATGTGATGCTGGAACTGTACAAAACGCTGGTGAGGCCACGGTTGGAGTATTGTGTACAGTTCTGGTCACCACATTACAGAAAGGACATAATCCCTCTGGAGAGAGTACAGAGGAGATTTACAAGAATGTTGCCAGGGCTTGAAGGTTGTAGCTATGAGGAAAGATTGGATCGGCTAGGGTTGTTTTCCTTAGAACAGAGGAGGCTGAGGGATACAGAATTATGAGGGGCCTAGATAGAGTAGACTGGAAGGACCTGTTTCCCCTAGCGAAGTGATCAATTACCAGGGGCACAGACTTAAGGTGATTGGTAGAAGGGTTAGACGGGACATGAGGAAAAGCTTTTTCACCCAGAGGGTGGTGGGTGTCTGGAATTTGCTGCCAGGAATGGTGGTGGAGGCAGAAACCCTCAATTCTTTTAAAAGGTACCTGGACATGTACCTGAAGTGCTCTAACCTGCAAGGCCATGGACCAGGTGCTGGAAGGTGGGATTAGATTAGGCGGCTAGTTTTTTCCAGCCAGCATGGACATGATGGGCTGATTGGCCTCCTTCTGTGTCATAATTGTTCTATGGTTTTATGGTTCTAACCTGTTGACATGGATAGGCAAAGCATAGTGAGACTGGATATGTACTCCAATTGACAAGATATGACTCGTGGTTTTCCCCAGGAATATGTACTGGGGTTTCAGCTTCTCACAATATTTATAAATGACTTAGATGAAGGAATAGAGAGCTGTATATCCAAGTTTGCTGATGGAACCAAGTTAGGTGACACAGGAAATAGTTTAGATGATAATAGAAAGAGACATTGATAAACTTAAGTGAGTGGGCAAAACTGTGGCAGATGGGAAAAGCAAAATACTGGAAATCTGAAATAAAAATAGAAAATGCTGGAAATACTCAACAGGTCTGGCAGCATCTGTGGGGAGAGAACCAGTGTTATTGTTTCAGATTTATGACTTTTCATTAGAACTGGGAAACGTTAGAGAAAATTTTAGCTTAAGGAACACAATTGTTGAGGCCATTGAAGATATGTTGTCAGGCTGCACTGCATGTGGATATGTGCCGAAGGAATAGAGAATAGTCATTGTAATACCAATTTTTTTTAAAGGAGACAGACCTATCTGGATAATTACACGTCAGTCAGCTTAACATCTGTGATGGGAGAAGTTTAGTTTTTAATTAAGGATGAAATTTCTAAACAATGAGAAAATAGAAGTAGGATTTTAACAAAAGGCAATTGTACTTGGCAAACCTCACATAATTCTTTGAGGAGGTAACAGACTTTGTAGCTGAGGGAAATGCAGTAAATGTAGTGTACGTGGATATTAGGAAAGCCTTTGACATGGTATCACATGTCAAGTTACTCAATGATTAATGTTGCGGCCAGGTGAGAAAGAGGGCTCTGGTTCCCTTTCAGCCTTCACCTGGTCTTAGTGTAACAGGGTTTTATTTTTAAACACACTGTTTTTTTTAGCTCCCCCTTGGTGAATCCTTGTTCACCGCTTTCCAATGATACGGCAAAGAAACCAGCACAAACATACTACCTTAGGTATAAAGAAGAAAAGTTGACATTTATTAAACTTAAACCCAACCTGTAATTCGGTTAATGCCTACGGTACACAATGTGCCCACGCTAGCATCCACACGCAATACACACATGCAGATAGAGACAGAAATAAAACAGAAGAAATAAAGTGGAAAAGTTTGAGGCAATATCTGAGGAGGTTTTTTGTGTTACGGTTCTTCGAGCACACTGTAGAGTCCTTGATTGTAGGTAAATCTTGCTTTTCATTGGGGCCCAGTATTCTGCTTAAACCTTGTTTGCTGTAGGAGACTTTTCTCTCTTGGGGTTCATGTGTCTTCAGTGGATTCAGAGGCTTTTAAGAAAGAGATGGGAGCAGGCAGCCAGGAGAGATCTTCTCAGTCCAGGAGCATTCTGCTTTTTTTCCTAAACTGTTAGTAGAAATTCAAAAAGCTCAGGTTGCCCAGCAAGTTAGTCATGTGACTAGCTGGTTTGATCATGTCCGTTTGTGTATTCGGCTATCTTAGCAGTCAACCTGTAATGCGAGCTTCCCCACCTTCAACGTCTGGTGATCAAAAGTCCATTGTAGGTTGAATGTGTCAGGGAATGGCTGCTTTGTCCTTCCAAACACTGTGTGTTAATATGCAAGACTGCATTTGTTGACAATGCGATCGGTAGGTGGCGCTGTTTTGGCACATGCGCAAATACAGCATGTGCCACTAAAACGTCACAGCTTGCGACTGTAGCAGCTGCCAGGACTAAAGATGGCGCTGCTCAAAGAATCACAGAGGCAACCTAACGAACACGTGGCAGCATACAATGGCCGGAGTGAGAGAGTGGAACGGGCCGGGGACAGCAGCGCGTGGGGCGGGGAGACCAGCGCGGGGAGAGCAGCGGTGATGATAGAGAGGGGGGGGGGAAAGAGGGAGGGAGGGGGGGGTGCTGAAGGAAGGAGGGAGGGAGGGGGGGAAAGAAGGAGGGAGGGGGGGGAAAGAAGGAGGGAGGGAGGGGGTGCTGAAGGAAGGAGGGAGGGAGGGGGGGGAAAAAAGTCTCTTCGACTTGCCACGCTTTAGCCCCGCCTTTATGGTTGCCCGCCAGCTCTGGCGATCGCTGGCAACTGACTCCCGTGACTTGTAATCAATATCACAGGACTTCATGTCACGTTTGCAGACATCTTTAAAGCAGAGACATGGACGGCCGGTGGGTCTGATACCAGTGACGAGCTCGCTGTACAATGTGTCCTTGGGGATCCTGCCATCTAAGTGGAGCTTTGAACAGGCAGGCATATGTTTAGGAAGTTCAGGAAGGCTATTAAGGGACCACATGGGATACATGAGATGAGATAAGAAACACAGAATGCACTCCATTGAAACGTTACAAAAACGAAAGTGACTGTTTAGATGGAAGGTTGTTCGCTGGACTGCAGCACATGTACTGTCTGCACACAGCAACTTACAACAGGGACTGGAGCACATGCAGTGCCCCAGACAATGGAAATGTTTCAGAGCAATTTACAACAGGGACTGGAGCACATGCAGTGCCCCAGACAATGGAAATATTTTCAGAGCAACTTACCTTGGAACAATCTCCTCTGTCTAATAAAAATGAAGCAAATCTCCAAAACAACTAAATAATTGAGATAAAATGCCCGACGAAACCTCTCCTCCTCCCACTTTCAAAAACTCGCACCGAAGCTTTGACGCATGCGTGAATATCGGAAGACGTCATCTGCGCATGCGCAAACTGGTCCTGGCAAGCTGGACCGCAGCGCATGCGCAGAGAGCAGGAGACTGTCTGCGCATGTGCGCACCGCAGCATAGCCTGATGACGTCAGCGCTGGCAAGCGTTGTCATGAATCACTTTGAATATGCAAATGTCTTTTCCAGCCCCCGCTAATCTATTTAATGAGTCCTTTCTTCACTCCAGTAACAGTTTAAAATCAATGTTCATGACACAATTAATGTGCCTCATTCTAAGCAGGTGGGGGCCTAGCATGACATTAAACAGAATGGAATTAAAGGGAGGACACAAACCGGATTAAAAATTGTTTGGAAGGGAGAAAACGGATTGTAGGAGTTCAGGACAGTTTTTCAAAGTGACCACAGTGCTCCACAGAGTTCAGTTCTAGAGCCACTTCTGTTCACAATGCATATCAGTAATTTGGATAAAGTTCTTGAGGATGTGGTAAAATTTGTAAATGATACCAAAATATGAGGTGTAATTAATTGTATAGAAGATCAAAGAAAGCTGCAAAGGGATTTTGATAAGGTGGAAGAATAAGCTAAGAAAGTGGCAGATGGAATTCTGTGTGAAGTGATGCATTTTTTTTTAAAGCAATAATTATATTCTGATTGAGAGTAGGCTTAGTACTGTGAAAGAGCAGATTGAATGGGGGTTACAGATTCATAAGACATTAAAGCCAGCACTTCATTTGATATGGCTGTAAAAAAAAAAGCTCATGGATTTGTAGGTTTTATCACATATCAAAAGCCAAGAGTTGATGCCAAGTCTGTGTAGAACCTTATTGCGAACTCTGTTAAGAGTACCATGTTCAGTATTGGGCTCCATTCTATAGGAAAGATATTGCTTTCGAGAGGTAAAATGTAAATGTACTAAGATTCTGCCTGGGATAAGAAAATAGAAAAACTTGGGGGAAAAAATTCATTGTTACTACATAATCTGCGTTATTTTAAAGTGTTATAAATTATAAAAGAATGGGACAGGATAGGTGGAAGCAGACTTGAGGGATCTGGAATGAGAGGCACTTGATACCAGATTAAATGTAAGAAACTTAGCACAACAGAAACTGCTTTACACAGAGAGTTGTGAGGCTGTGTTGCAGTATTATTGGTTCAGGCAAAACTATGTCAATGTTCAAGATTAGATTGGAGAGGTGGATGAAGAGATATGATTAGAATCGTGTATTTTCTCACATGGAGGGAAAACACCAACATGGACTGGTTAGGCCAAATAGTCTGTATCCATGTTGTAACTTCTGTGCATCGATATGTGCAGTGGCTCTACATAATTCACTTACACATGTCGAACTAAAGTGATTAATTGACAATGTGTTATGAAACTCTATTCAATGTTGTGTTAATTTTCTGAAGATGGATGTTCCCAGAGTTTTCATTCTGCTACAGGTGTGTGCTGTTTCTTGGAGATTATTCATTGTGTTGCTCAGAAGAGAAATGATATACCAATAATATAAACAGTAATCTAGATTTTAGTAGCTTAATATAATTTGACATCCAGTCATTAAGGTAAGCAGGGCTTTTAAAGGTTGTACAGCTCGCTTTTCTCGTGATATTCATGAATTAGGATCAAATCTGGTAACAGAAGCATTTATCAAGTATCCAGAAAAGTAATATTAGTTACTTTATGTTCATTATTTCCAATATTAAGGAGAGGTTCATCTGGCAAAAATTTCTTCAATAATTTCTGTTTTTAATCTGTTCATAATTTGAAAACTACAGCTAAACAGTACAATTTCCTGCGTTGGAAGATCATGCTCATTCTTCTTCTTGGGCCTCCTTGTCTCGAGAGACAATGGGTAAGCGCCTAGAGGTGGTCAGTGGTTTGTGGAGCAGCGCCTGGAGTGGCTGTAAAGGCCAATTCTAGAGTGACAGGCTCTTCCACAGGTGCTGCAGATAAAATTGGTTGTCGGGGCTGTTACACAGTTGGCTCTCTCCTTACACTTCTGTCTCTTTTCCTGCCAACTGCTCAGTCTCTCCAACTCGCCACTCTTTAGCCCCGCCTTTATGGCTGTCTGCCAGCTCTGGCGATCACTGGCAACTGACTCCCACGACTTGTGGTCAATGTCACAGGATGTCATGTCGCATTTGCAGACGTCTTTAAAGCGGAGACATGGACGGCTAGTGGGTCTGATACCAGTGACGAGCTCATTGTGCAATGCGTCCTTGGGGATCCTGCCATCTTCCATGCGGCTCACATGGCCAAGCCATCTCAAGCGCCGCTGGCTCAGTAGGGTGCATACGCTGGGGATGTTGGCCGCCTCGAGGACTTCTGTGTTGGAGATACAGTCCTGCCACCTGTTGCCAAGGATTCTTCAGAGGCAGCAAAGATGGAATGAGTTGAGACGTCGCTATTGGCTGACATACGTTGTCCAGGCCTCGCTGCTGTAGAGCAAGGTACTGAGGACACAGGCTTGATACACTCGGACTTTTGAGTTCTGTGTCAGTGTACCATTTTCCCACACCCTCTTGGCCAGTCTGGACATATCAGCAGATGCTTTCCCACGCGCTTGTTGATTTCTGCATCGAGAGACAGGTTACTGGTGATAGTTGAGCCTAGGTAGGTGAACTCTTGAACCACTTCCAGAGCGTGGTTGCCGATATTGATGGATGGAGCATTTCTGACGTCCTGTCCCATGATGTTCGTTTTCTTGAGGCTGATGGTTAGGCCAAATTCGTTGCAGGCAGCTGCAATCTTGTCAATGAGTCTCTGCAGACACTCTTCTGTGTGGGTTGTTAATGCAGCATCGTCAGCAAAGAGGAGTTCCCTGATGAGGACTTTCCGTACTTTGGTCTTCGCTTTAAGATGGGCAAGGTTGAACAAACTGCCATCTGATCTTGTGTGGAGGAAAATTCAGAATTTCTTAACCACAGAATTTCTTATTCACAGCTGTTACATAAGTTTCTAAATTCACTTGAAAAAGCCCTTCAAAACACTCCTGCAGGGGATGTAGAGACCAAGTGAGCCCACATCAGAAATGCCATCTATGACTCAGCAATGACCACCTATGGTAAACGTGAGAAGCAGAATGCAGACTGGTTTCAATCTCACTTTGAAGAGCTGGAACCTGTCATAGCCGCTAAGCACACTGCACTGTTGAACTACAAGAAGGCCCCCAGCGAGTTAACATCCGTAGCACTTAAAGTAGCCAGAAGTGCTGCACAAAGAACAGCCAGGCGCTGTGCAAATGACTACTGGCAACACCTATGCAGTCGTATTCAGCTGGCTTCCCGACACCGGAAACATCAGAGGAATGTTTGATAGCATTAAGAGAGCTTTTGAGCCAACCATCAAGAAGATCGCCCCCCCACCTCAAGTCAAAATCAGGGGAAGCGATCACTGACCAACGCAAGCAAATGGACCACTGGGTGGAGCACGGCCGAGAACTGTACTCCAGGGAAAATGTTGTCACTGATACCGCCCTCAATGCAGCCCAGTCTCTGCCAGTCATGGATAAGCTGGACGAACAGCCAACAAAATTGGAACTCAGTGATGCCATTGATTCTCTAACCAGTGGAAAAGTCCATTGAAAGGACGGCATTACCCCTTAAATAATCAAGAGTGCCAAGCCTGCTATACTCTCAGCACTCCATGAACTGCTTTGCCTGTGCTGGGATGAGGGAGCAGTACCACAGGACATGCGCAATGCCAATATCATCACCCTCTATTAGAACAAGGGTGACCGCGGTGACTGCAACAATGGAATCTCCCTGCTCAGCATCGTGGGGAGTCTTTGCTCGAGTCATTTGAAACAGACTCCAGAAGCTGGCTGAGCGTGTCTACCCTGAGGCACAGTGTGGCTTTCGAGCGGAGAGAGGCACCATTGACATGCTGTTCTCCCTTCGCCAGCTACAGGAGAAATGCCGTGAACAACAGATGCCCCTCTACATTGCTTTCATAGATCTCACCAAAGCCTTTGACCTCGTCAGCAAATATGGTCTCTTCAGACTACTAGCAAAGATCGCATGTCCACCAAAGCTACTAATTATCATCACCTCATTCCATGACAATATGAATGGCACAATTCAGCATAGCGGTGCCTCATCAAACCCCTTTCCTATCCAGAGTGGCGTGAAACATAGAAAATTGGAGCAGGAATAGGCCATTCGGCCGTTCAAGCCTGCTCCGCCATTCATTATGATCATGGCTGATCATCCAACTCAGTAGCCTGTTCCAGCTTTCGCCCCATACCCTTTGATTCCTTCAGACCCAAGAGCTATATCTAACTCCTTCTTGAAACAATCAATGTTTTGGCCTCAACTGCTTTCTGTGATAGCGAATTCCACAGGCTCACCACTCTCTGGGTGAAGAAATTTCTTCTCATCTCAGTCCTGAATGGTTTACCCCGTATCCTTAGACTATGACCCCTGGTTCTGCACTCCCCCACCATTGGGAACATCCTTCCTGCATCTACCCTGTCAAGTCCTGTTCGAATTTTATCGGTTTCTATGAGATCGTCACTCACTCTTTTGAACTCCAGCGAATATAATCCTAACCAGCTCAATCTCTCCTCATATGTCAGTCCTGCCATCCCAGGAATCAGTCTGGTAAACCTTTGCTGCACTCCCTCTACAGCAAGAACATCTTTCCTCAGATAAGGAGACCAAAACTGCATTCAATATTCTCGGTGTGGCCTTACCAAGGCCCTGTATGATTGCAGCAAGACATTCCTGCTTCTGTACTCGAATCCTCTCGCTATGAAGGCCAACATACCACAGGGCTGTGTTCACGTGCTCATTATTTTTGGTAAAATTAGACTGTCAGTCATTTCAGAAGTATGATGCTGCAGCTTTTGTGAGACTTGGCCTTGTTCTTTTCCTGTATATCTGGCCCAATGAGTTTAATTAGTCAGTCTGGGACCAACGTGTTCATTATATCCCACTCCAGGACTTGAGCACAAAACTCAAAGCTGACATTCCAATGCAGTATTGAGGGAGTGCTACACTGCCCTCTTTAGGATGAGGTATTAAACTGAGGCCCCATCTGCCCTGTCAGGTAGGAGTACAAGATTCCATGGTGCTATTTTGCAGAAGAGCGGGGGAATTATATCCGGTGTCCTGACCAATACTCATCCCTCAATCAACATCACAAAAACAAATTATCTAGTCATTATCAAATTGCTGTTTGTGGGAGTTTGTAACATTTCCAACATTACAACAGTGACTACACTTCAAAAAAGTACATCATTGGCTGAAAAGCACTTTGGGATGTCCTGTTGTCATGAAAGGCGCTCTATAATTGCAAGTCTGCCTTTTTTTATATAAACAACTTTGCCATTATCAAAGGCTTGGTTTCCATTCAATATTATGAATGACTTTTCTAGTTACGAGAGATGCAGTCATCGACTGCCTTTTGTTTCAGTACAGCTACAGTCGTGGTCCCATGCCTTTAAACTAAAAATTGGGGGTGGTGGGGGGAGGAAAAACTTATAAGTCAGAAAGAAAAGTCACAGCCATAGGGCAGTGTAACGATTTGGGTAAAGATAAATAGAGTGTGACAGGAAGGGGCAGAGAGTTTAACAGTAATCGTGAATCAGTGAATAAGGTCAAATCTGGTTTAAAAGAAAAAGGTAAGTTCAAATTAAAGGCACTTTTTCTGAATGCATGAAGCATTCATAACCAGATAGATGAATTAAATGCTTAAATAGAAACAAATGCGTTTGATCTAAACCCATTACTGAGACGTGATTGCATGGTGACCAACGGTGGGAACTAAATTTCGCGTGTACTTGACACTTCAAAAAGAGAGACAACATGTAAAAGGGGTGGAGATAGCCCTGGGAGAAGTGTATAGATCCTCTAACATTAGCTATACTGTTGGACAAAATATTAATCAAGAAATAACATGAACTTGGAACAGAGGTAATCCAATAATCATGAGGGAATTTAATCTTCATTGCTCACCAATGCTCGGTTTGGGTTCTGCCAGGACCACTTGACTTCAGCCCTCGTTATAGCCTTGATCCAAGCATGAACAAAAGACCTGAATTCCATAAGTGAGTTGAGAGTGACTGCTATTGACATCAAAGTAGCATTTGACTAAGTGTGACATCAAAGAGCCCTAGTAAAATTGAAACCAGTGGGGATCAAGGGGAAAACTCTCCATTATAATAACTAAAAGCAAAAATTGCTGGAAATACTCAGCAGGTCTGGCAGCATCTGTGGAGAGAGAAGCAGAGTTAACGTTTCAGGTCAGTGACCTTTCATCATGGTATGGAGTCATACCTAGTACAAAGGAAGATGGTTGTGGTTGTTGGAGACCAATCATCTCAGCCTCAGGACATCACTGGTGAAGTTCCTCAGGGTAGTGTTCTCGGTC
The DNA here is from genome assembly GCF_036365525.1 of Heterodontus francisci. Taxonomy (NCBI): domain Eukaryota; kingdom Metazoa; phylum Chordata; class Chondrichthyes; order Heterodontiformes; family Heterodontidae; genus Heterodontus; species Heterodontus francisci. Next base: position 106,165,308 of record NC_090371.1, read on the forward strand.
CAACCATCTTCAGCTGCTTCATTCATGACCTTCCCTCCATCATCAGGTCAGGAGTTCACTGATGATTGCAGAATGTTCTGTTTCATTTGCAAGTCCTCAAATATGAAGCAGTACATACCCACATGCAGCAAGACCTGGACAACATTCAGGCTTGGGCTGCTAAGTCGCATTCATGCCACATAAGTGCCAGGCAGTGACCATCTCCAACAAGAGAAAGTACAGCCACCATCCCTTGACATTCAATGGCATGACCATCGTCTAATACCCCACCATCAATATCCTGGGGGTCATCATTGTTCAGAATCTTAACTCGACCAGCCACATAAATACTGTGACTAAAAGAGGCTGGGTATTTTATGGCAAGTGATTCCCGAAAGCCTGTCCACCATCTATAAGGCATGATTCAGAAGTGTGATGGAATGCTCTCTACTTGTCTGGATGAGTGCAACCAACAGCAATCAAAAAGCTTGACACCATCCAGGACAAAGCAGCTCACTTGATTCATACCTCATCCACCACCTTAAACATTCACTGCTTTCACCACTGACTCAAAGTGGCAGGAGTATGTGCCATCTACAAGATGTTGGGGTAATGCTGGAATCCATTAACTTAGAAAATGATATTATTAAGCAGAGTCAGCATGGTTTTATGAAAAGCAAACCTTGTTTGGCAAATCTATTAGAATTTTTTGAGGGTGTAACTAGCAAGGCAGATAGAGGGGATTGAGAGGATGTAGTATATTTGGATTTTCAAAATATATTCAGTAAGGTGCCACATGAAAGATTGATGCACAAGATAAGGGCTCATGGGGTTGTGGGTAATATATTAGCATGAATAGAGGATTGAATGAAAGACAGAAAGCAGAGTAGGAGTTAATGAGTCATTTTTAGATTGGCAAGCTGTTACTAGTTGGGTGCCGCAAGGATTAGTGCTGGGGCCTCAGCTATTCACAATCTATACAAATGAATTTGTTAACAATCTATATAAATGACTTAAGAATTGCTGAAAATAGAGACATGTAGTCAAAGCTTTTCGTCTTGCACTCATCAGATGGTGTTGCCATGGGATCCCTGCTAAGCCCAGCTCTCGCAAACACCTTTGTTGGGATCCATGAGAAACGTGTCTTTGAGTGAATGACACCTAACCTCCTACCTCTTGCATATTTCCGATATGTCGATGATACTTTTGCTATATTTGAATCCATAGCTGCAAACAGTGATTTCCTTGCACGTCTTAATGGGCTCCAATCTGTGCTCAAATTCACCTTTGATACACAGGGCCTGTTTTGTGCAGACAGAAAAAACATGTACACACATTGGACCTGTTTCAGCTGAACAAAATAAGTGACAGCCATTCGCTGGTACATTCCTCAGGGCAATGTCTTGACCAATCAAAGTCAAACTACCTGGTTTAAATGTCAAACAAAGCTTGCCAACCAATCAGCAATCTTTTCTCATGCAGTATAAGTTGTTTTCCCTTACATTGGTTATTCTTGCATATTGTCCTGATGAGTGCAAGACGAAAAGCTTTGATAACATGTCTCTATTTTCAGCAATTCTCAAGTTCTGTACTACCAAACGACTATAAATGACTCAGTTAAAGGGACTAAATGTCATATGTGCAAGTTTGTTGATGATACAAAGCTAGGTGGGAAAGTAAGCTGTGAGAAAGACACGAGGAGTCTGCAAAGGGTTGTAGGTAGGTTAAGTGAGTGGACAAGAACTTGAAAATTGGAGTATAATGTGGGGAAATCTGAAGTTATTCACCTTGGTAGGAAGAATAGGAAAACTGCATTTTTTTAAATGGCGAGAAACTATTAAATGTTAAATTAATAGAGGGATTTGGGTGTCCTTGACACGAAGCATAGGAAGTTAACATGCAGATACAGCAAGCAGTTAGGAAGACAAATGTTGACCTTTATTGCAAGGAGGTTGGAGTACAAGAGTAAGGAAGTCTTGGTGCAGTTGTTCAGGGCTTTGGTTGAGCATCAGTTATATTTATTAAATTAGATGCATATGTATAAGCCCGAAAATCATAATTGCAATTGAATGTCCCTGACACATTGTTTTACACAAACCTAATTTCAAATTGTTGTAAAATACATATGGTTCTGACTTAGTTCGAGCATTTTTTCTAAGAAGAAAATGCAATCAAAATGCAAGTACGATTAATGACCACATTGTTTATTGCTAACCTGTCAAAAAGCAATCTAAGTGGATATAATTAGACTGAAGTACTGTTTCATCATTGTTCTTTACCCCAGTATTGTTCCTGCTCAAAGAGCATTTTAAAGGCATTCATCACCCAAGCTAATCTATCAACTAAAAAGAGGCTTCCAACACTTTTCACTGAAGCTCCATACATCCAAGGCAGTATTATTCTTCACTTCATTTCAAGAGCATATTCTGATTAGAGAAAGGAACCTAGTAAGTTTGACTTTGTGATGAAAAGGGTGCTGAAGATCTTTTTGGTCAAGGGATGCTATTAATGAGAAAGTATTAGAAAGTGGGAAGATAAGAACATGAAGAGCTAGCTGAGATTTCCATCACTGTGACATAGTAATATTCCATAGTGCAGGGAATAGAGGTAAAAAAATGAAATTAAAGTTTCTTTATCTGAATGCACAAAGCATCCGTAATAAGATAGATGAACTAGTGGCACGAATAGAGGTAAATGATCTAGATCTAATTGCCATTACTGAGACATGGTTACAAGGAGATCAAGGTTGGGAAATGAATATTCCAGGGTACACAGTATTTCAGAGAAACAGACAGAATGGCAAAGGAGGAGGGGTAGCCCTGATAGGAAAGGATGACAGAAGGACATTAATAAGAAGGGACATGTCCTCAGAAAATCATGAAGTAGAATCACTTTGGGTGGAAATTTGGAATAGCAGGAGTCAGAAAACTCTGGTGGGAGTAGTTTACAAGCCCCCTAACAGCAGTTATATTATTGGACAGAACATTAAACAGGAAATTTTTGAAGCTTGTAACAAAGGTAATGTATTAATTGTAGGAAACTTTAATCTGCATGTAGACTGGGGCAATCAAATTGGCAATAGTGGTATAGAAGATGAATTTGTGGAATGTTTTTGTGACAATTTATTGGAGCAATATGTTGTAGAACCGACAAGGGATAAAGCTATCTTAGATCTCGTATTGTGTAATGAAACAGGGTTAATTAGCAATTTTGTAGTAAAAGATCCATTGGGAATTAGTGATCATAATACCATTGAATTTCATGTTAAGTTTGAAAGTGACACATTTTAATCACAAACAAGAATCTGAAACTTAAACAAAATTTGATGAGGAGAACTGGCTAAGGCTAATTAGGTAAATAGACTAAAAGGTATGGTGGTAAATGAACAGTGGAAATTATTTCAAGAAACAATTCAAAGGGTTCAACATAAGTATATTCCGTTCAAAAACAAAAGCTCGTCAAGAAAGACCCATCCTTGGCTCACTCAGGAAGTTCAGGAGAGTATTCGACTAAAAAAAGAGGCTTACAATGTAAAGAATAGTAGCAAGTCTGAGGATTTGAAACCAGCGAAGGGTAGCATGGATAGAGGGGTGGTTGACAGAAAGCAGAGAGTGGGCATAAATGGAGCATTTTCAAGTTGACAGGCAGTGAATAGTGGGGTGCCGCAGGGATCAGTGCTGGGGCCTCAGCTATTTACATTCTATATTAATGACTTGAATGAAGAGACAGAGAGCAATATATCTATGTTTGCTGATGATACAAAGGTAGGTAGAAAGGTAAGCTGCGGGGAGGACATAGAGAGGCTGCAAAGAGATATAGACAGGTTAAGTGAGTGGGCAACAAGATGGCAAACGGAGTATAAATAAGGGAAGTGTGCAGTTGCTCACTTTGGTCGTAAAAATTGAAAAGCAGAATCTTAAAAGGTGTATAACAGGTAAGGCAGATGAACTTAGAGCTTGGATTAGTACTTGGAACTATGATGTTGTTGCTATTTCAGAGACTTGGTTGAGGCAAGGACAGGATTGGCAGCTAAAAGTTCCAGGATTTAGAAGCTTCAGGTGGGATAGAGGGGGATGTAAAAGGGGTGGGGGAGTTGCATTATTGGTTAAGGAGAATATCACAGCTGTACTGCGGGAGGACACCTCGGAGGGGTCATGCAGCGAGGCAATATGGGTGGAGCTCAGGAATAGGAAGGGTGCAGTCACAATGTGGGGGGTTTTCTACAGGCCTCCCAACAGCCAGCAGGAGGCAGAGGAGCAGATATGTAGACAGATTTTTGAAAGATGTAAAGGTAACAGGGTTGTAGTGGTGGGTGATTTTAACTTCCCCTATACTGACTGGGACTTACTTAGTGCTAGGGGCTTGCATGGGGCTGAATTTGTAAGGAGCATCCAGGAGGGCTTCTTGAAACAATATGTAGATAGTCCAACTAGGGATGGGGCCGTACTAGACCTGGTATTGGGGAATGTGCCCGGCCAGGTTGTCGAAGTTTCAGTAGGGGAGCATTTTGGGAACAGTGACCATAATCCCATAAGTTTTAAGGTACTTGTGGATAAGGATAAGAGTAGTCCTCGGGTGAAGGTGCTAAATTGAGGGAAGGCTAATTATAACAATATTAGGCAGGAACTGAAGAATTTAGATTGGGGGCAGCTGTTTGAGGGTAAATCGACATCTGACGTGGGAGTCTTTCAGACGTCAGTTGATTAGAATCCAGGACCAGCATGTTCCTGTGAGGAAGAAAGATAAGTTTGGCAAGTTTCAGGAACCTTGCATAACACGGGATATTGTGAGCCTAGTCAAAAAGAAAAAGGAAGCATTCGTAAGGGCTAGAAGGCTAGGAACAGACGAATCCCTTGAGGAATATAAAGACAGTAGGAAGGAACTTAAGCAAGGAGTCAGGAGGGCTAAAAGGGGTCATGAAAAGTCATTGGCAAACAGGATTAAGGAAAATCGCAAGGCTTTTTATATGTCTATAAAGAGCAAGAGAATAACTAGGGAAAGGGTTGGCCCACTCAAGGACAGAGAAGGGAATCTATGTGTGGAACCAGAGGAAATGGGCGAGGTACTAAATGAGTACTTTGCATCAGTATTCACCAAAAAGAAGGACTTGGCGGATGATGAGCCTAGGGAAGGGAGTGTAGATAGTCTCAGTCATCTCATTATCAAAAAGGAGGAGGTGTTGGGTGTCTTTCAAAGCATTAAGGTAGATAAGTCCCCAGGGCCTGATGGGATCTACCCTAGAATACTGAGGGAGGCAAGGGAAGAAATTGCTGGCACCTTGACAGAAATCTTTGCATCCTCATTGGCTACAGGTGAGGTCCCAGAGGACTGGAGAATAGCCAATGTTGTTCCTTTGTTTAAGAAGGGTAGCAAGGATAATCCAGGAAATTATAGGCCGGTGAGCCTTCCGTCAGTTGTAGGGAAACTATTAGAGAGGATTTTTCGGGACAGGATTTACTCCCATTTGGAAACAAATGAACTTATTAGCGAGAGGCAGCATGGTTTTGTGAAGGGGAGGTCGTGTCTCACTAATTTAATTGAGTTTTTTGAGGAAGTGACAAAGATGATTGATGAAGGAAGGGCAGTGGATGTTATCTATATGGACTTCAGTAAAGCCTTTGACAAGGTCCCGCATGGCAGACTGGTACAAAAGGTGAAGTCACACAGGATCAGAGGTGAGCTGACAAGATGGATACAGAACTGGCTCAGTCATAGAAGACAGAGGGTAGCAGTGGAAGGGTGCTTTTCTGAATGGAGGGATGTGACTAGTGGTGTTCCGCAGGGATCAGTGCTGGGACCTTCGCTGTTTGTAGTATATATAAATGATTTGGAGGAAAATGTAGCTGGTCTGATTAGTAAGTTTGCGGACGAGACAAAGGTTGGTGGAGTTGCGGATAGTGATGAGGATTGTCAGAGGATACAGCAGGATATAGATCGGTTGGAGACTTGGGCAGAGAAATGGCAGATGGAGTTTAATCCGGACAAATGTGAGGTAATGCATTTTGGAAGGTCTACTGCAGGTGGGAGGTATACAGTAAATGGCAGAATCTTTAGGAGTATTGACAGGCAGAGAGATCTGGGCGTACAGGTCCACAGGTCATGGAAAGTGGCAACGGAGGTGGATAAGGTAGTCAAGAAGGCATACGGCATGCTTGCCTTTATCGGTCGGGGCATAGAGTATAAAAATTGGCAAGTCATGCTGCAGCTGTACAGAACTTTAGTTCGGCCACACTTAGAATATTGCGTGCAATTCTGGTCGCCACACTACCAGAAGGACGTGGAGAGTTTGGAGAGGGTACAGAGGAGGTTTACCAGGATGTTGCCTGGTCTGGAGGGCATTAGCTATGAGGAGAGGTTGGATAAACTCGGATTGTTTTCACTGGAACGACGGAGGTGGAGGGGCGACATGATAGAGGTTTACAAAGTTATGAGCGGCATGGACAGAGTGGATAGTCAGAAGCTTTTTCCCAGGGTGGAAGAGTCAGTTACTAGGGGACATAGGTTTAAGGTGCGAGGGGCAAAGTTTAGAGGGGATGTGCGAGGCAAGTTCTTTACACAGAGGGTGGTGAGTGCCTGGAACCTGCTGCCGGGAGAGGTGGTGGAAGCAGGTACGATAGCGACGTTTAAGAGGCATCTTGACAAATACATGAATAGGATGGGAATAGAGGGATACGGTCCCCGGAAGTGCGGAAGGTTTTAGTTTAGGCAGGCATCAAGATCGGCGCAGGCTTGGAGGGCCGAATGGCCTGTTCCTGTGCTGTATTGTTCGTTGTGTGAAACTGGTAAGTGTTGATGTTCAGAGAGACTTGGGAGTACTCGTACAAGGAACGCACGAACTTAACATGCAGGTGCGGCAGGCTATTAGGAAGGCAAATGGCATGTTGGCCTTTATTGCAAGGGGGCTGGATACAGGAATGAAGAAGTCTTGCTAAAATTGTACCGGACTTTGGTGAGATCATACCTGGAATAGTGTGTGCAGTTTTGGTCTCCACATTTAAGAAACTTGCACGGGAGGCGGTGCAGTGAAGATTTACTAAATTGGCCCCTGGGATGAGCGGGTTGTCCTTTGATGAGAGGCTGAGTAAATTGGGCCTATATTCTCTGGAGTTTAGAAGAATGAGAGGCGATCCAATTGAGACATACAAGATTCTGAAAGGGCTGGATAGGGCAGAAGCTGAGAGATTGTCGAGGAATCTAGAACGCAGAGGCACAGTCTCAGGATAAGGGGCCGATCATTCAGGACTGAGATGAGGAGAAATTACTCCAATCCAAGGGTTGTGAATCTTTGGAATTCACTACCCCAGAGGATTGTGGATTGCCCATCATTGAACACATTTAAGGCTGGGATAGATAGACTTTTGGTCTCTCAGGGAATCGAGGGATAAGGGGAGCGGGCAAGAAAGTGGAATTGAAGCCCAAGATCAGCCATGATCGTATTGAATGGCGGAGCAGGCTCGAGGAGCCATATGGTCTATTTCTGCTCCTATTTTTTGTGTCCTTGTGTCATGTATTTCAATTCAACAACAACTTGTATTTATATAGCACCTTTACCATAAAACGTCCCGAGGCACTTCACAAAACAAAATATGTCAGCAAGTAACGAAAGGAGATATTAGGGCAGATAGAAACATAGAAAATCTATGACGCAGGAGTCTGGCACAGGAGGAAGCCATTCGGCTTATCGTGTCTGTATCAGCTGGAAAAGAGAGCTATCCGGCTTGATCCCACTTTCCACTTCAGGTGCATAATCAAAGAATTATTTCAATGTGATGAGGGTTTCGGCCTGTATCACCTTTCAGTATTGAATTCCAGATCCCCACCACCCTCTGGGTGAAATAATTTCACAACTCCCCTTTCGTCCTTTTGCCAATTACTTTCAATTTATGTCCAAGTTATTGAACTCACTTCTAAGGGAAATAGGTTCTTCCTATCCACTGTATCCAGGCTCTTCATAATTTTATACACCTGAATTAGATGTCCCCTCGGCTTCCTCTGTTCTAAAGAAAACACTTCCAACCTATTCAGTCTTTCCTCAGAGACAAAATCTCCTCTGTACCCTTTCTAGTGTGACTGCATCTTTCCTGTAATGTGCTGATCAGAACTGTACGAGGAATGCTAGCAGTGGCCTAACAAGTGTTTTATATAGTTCCCGCATAACCTCCCTGCTCTTATATTCTATGCTTCGTCAATTAAAGGAAAATATCCTATGTGCCTTCTTATCCACCTTATCTAGTTGTCCTGCTACCTTCAGGGATATGTGAACATGCACTCCCAAGGTCCTTCCATTCCTGTACACTTCTCAGTATCCTGCCATTTATTGTGCATTTCCTTACCTTGTTTTCCCTCCCCAAATGCATTACCTAAAAACTTCGCTGTGTTGAATTCTGTTTGCCACTTTTCTGCCTACATAATCAGTCCATTGGTATCTTCTTGCCATCTACAGCTTTCTTCCTCACTATCAAACCATGCAACCAATTTTTGTATCATAGGTATCATTTTGATTCCATGGGCTCTTTCTTTTCTGACTAGTCTGCCATGTGGGACCTTGTCGAAAACCTTGCTAAAATCCATGTACACTATATCAAATGTGCAATGCTCATCAATCCTCTTTGTTGCCTCCTCCTGGTTAATCATATAAACTGGAGCTGTGGATAGGGCTTTAAACTAAAAGGGGAGCAGGGGGCTGGTGAAGGGAGATTTAGAAATCTCAAGACAAAAGTCAAAGCAATAGAGCAGTGTAGCAATTTGGGTGAAGACAAACAGAGTGGGACCAGAAGGGACAGAGTTTAACAGTAATAGTGCATCAGCGCATAGGGTCCATGCAAAGAGTAGTGATTAAAAAAAAATTAAAGGTTCTTTGTATGTGCAAAGCATTCGCAATCAGCAACACAAATGGAGATAAATGGTTTATCACAAAGACATGGTTAAAAGATGACCGAGGTTGGGAAATAAATATTCCAGGAAGAAAAGACAGCAGAACGGAAAGTGAGGACGTGTATCCCTGATAGTAAAGGTTGACATAAGGACAGCAGTGAGAAAAGATCTTGGTTCAGAAGATGAGAAAGTAGAATCAGTATGGGTGGAGATTAGGAATAACAAGGGTCAGAAAACGCTGATGGAAGTAGCTTATAGGCGCCCAACAGTAGTTATATTATTGGAAAGAGCATTAAGTAAGACATAATGAGAGGGAAGCGGTGATTGCAGGATACTTCTAATCTTAAAATGCTGTCAATGCAACAATGCTCCTCTCCAAGCCTGAGAAGCAGTACCAGCAAGTCAGCAGTACTAGGGTAAGAGGCAAACCGAGGAACACAGCTAGCACCACATACAGTTTCAGGCTGCTAGACTGCTTTGCCCGAGAAGGTTTTTGTGTATCCTTTTGCTTTCACAAAATACCAGTTGTTCCACTGCAATTCAACAGTTACTCGAAATGAGTAGGCTTGTTGAGTTGACCAAGAACAAAGTGGCTTAACTTTCTTTAGTTGCATTTTAATGGTTTGTTGAAATAAGATTAATTATGCCAGCAGCCTTAGCTTTTCTCGCTGGGGATGATTAATACTGACCCTCAGAATTATTTCTAATAATTTGCCCACCACCAAGGTTAGGCTGACTGGCCTGTAATTAGGTGGTCTAACCTTTCCTTACTTTTTAAACAATGGTGCAATGTTAGCAATCCTGCGGCACCATGCCTGTAGCCAGAGGTTTGGAAAATGTGGTCAGAGCCTCCACTAATACCTCCAGTGCTTCCCTTCGCAGCCTGGGATATATTTCACCCAGGTCTGGCAATTTATCCACTTTCAAAGATTCTAAACCCTCTTTCATTATGTTTATCCCATCCAATATTTCACACTCCTCCTCTTTAACTTCAATATCTGCATCATCACCCCCTATTGTGAAGACAGACACAAAGCATCCATTAATAAGCCATACCCACATCTTCCACCTCCACACATAAGTTACCTTTCTGGTTTCTAAGCAGCCCTAATGTTTTCTTAGTTATCCTCTTGCTCTTTATATATTTATAGGCCGTCTTTGGGGTTTCTTCGATATTGCTTATTTTCTTTGCCCTCTCTGCTTTCCTTTTTAATTTCATCCCTGCACTTCCTACACTCCTCCAGGCTTTCTGAAGTATTGAGCTCTCGATAACTAACAGAAACTTCAATTTTTTGCCTTATCTCACCCTGTATGTTCTTTGGCATCCAGCACAATGGGGGTGGGGAGGGGGGGTGATGGTAATTTTGGACTTAGTTTTAGGGAATGAAACTGGGCAGGTGGAAGGAGCATCACTTGTGGTCGTGATCATCATTCAGTTAGTATTAATATAGTTATGGAAAAGGATAAAGATAAAATTAGAGTAAAGACTCAAAATTACAGAGGAGAGAAATCTCTGCCAAATGGTGAGTCTCCGACATTAGGGTTTTGGAAATGTGCCATTGGCATCTTCCAGATTGTCAAAACTTTCAATCTGGCCCTGTCTGTGATTGATCAGTGTCTGTGACTGACAGCGGGCTGCCTGGGCAGGATGAGCCCTGATTGGCGGTTCGCGGCGCAGGCGCACTGGGATCGACTGCCCCTGCTGTTTTCAGGCGGCTCGGTGAGTGAGCGAATCAGTGGGAATGGCTGCTGCAGGGGAGGAGAGGGAGAGAGAGAGAGGCCAAGGTGAGAGGAGGAAGCAGGCCAGCACCCAGCCAGAGACACAGGGTGGAGCAGCGCTGAGGGAGCACATTGAACCTCAGCTTAATGTAACTCATGAGGTATTCAGATATTTGTGTAGTCTGTTGATAGACCAATGTGTATGCTCAACATATGAATGAAAATCTTACCCAATTGAGTATTATTCACTTTAGTTTAAGAATTTTGATTGAGGAATATTTGTCCTTACACAAACATTTTAAATGTGTTGTGCTACTGCTAAGGTGGCTGTGCTGCAATGCCTTTTTTGGCACGTGGGTACATTTTTTTTTGTCTTTTTTTTTTTAGCCAAGATATGTTGACATTGGGAAATTGAACACTTTCTCATTTCAGTCAACAGGAGTTAACATCAAGCGCTCGCAAAAGCATAGTTTGGCTTGGCTGCAGGCTTGGAAAAGAACTTTGATTTCAGGAGTGTGGTTTTTTTTTTTCACACTAGCTGTCCTATTATCTGTTCAGTTGTCACTTGAGCAGTTTAGTTGTATGGGGATTCCCACTTTGGATCGGATTGAGACCACCCAAGCTCACTCACATAGTCTGCTCAATGGATGACGGGTAATATTTGCCTTGTCAGCATTGGTTGGATTCAGATTGACATCCAAGAAGTAAAAGGCCAGTATACTGACTAATTCTGCCATGCTGTTCTCTCCAACATCTTACCCCGCCCCCACAGTTTTGTGTCAAATTACATAGTTTTTAAAGGTGCAGACAGTTCTGGCTGCTAATTTTGCTCTTGGAGAATGAACTTCAGTTATAGTAGCTGAGGAATTAATAGAAAAGGGTGGTCCCAGTCCCTGGAGGTGAATCTTAAAAATTTTTGATTTGATTTGGAAATGTGGATATTGTTCATCCCTTCAGGAAGCGAGTGATTTTTCATCTTTTGAAATTTGGATTTGAACCCAGCTCAGACTGATGAGATAAACAATCTCTTGACTTTTAAAGACTTGATGTGAATTAACTTTATGTAGTTTTAATCCATTTCTTAAAGACCACCTTGGGGTAGAGTAGAGAGAATGTTGTCCACTGTTCAGCTATTCTGTATCTTGCCTAGGAGTACTTGTTTCTGACATTTTGGGGAGGAATGTCTGAAATGGAGAAATGTTCCATTTCCCACCACTATCATTACTCACTTGGAGACAAAAGTGCCAGTGGTTCTAGATTGTATGTTTTGCATTGTACTTATGGTTTAGCTGCACTGCTTGCAATAATTTACGGGAAAACTACATCATTTTTAAGTCAATTAGTGCTTAGAAAACCAAGCTCATAAAAGTTAATAAAAACAAGAAATGCTGGAAATACTCAGCAGGTCTGGCAGCATCTGCGGAAAGAGAAGCAGAGTTAACGTTTCAGGTCAGTGACCCTTCTTCAGAACTCATAAAAGTTAAGATTGCTATAATTGTGCAGCTTGTTCATGCTTCACTGAGTTATTGCACAAGTGTTTGGGGATGGATTCACCCTTATACTTCCCAGATATTGAGCTTCTGTTAGAAACATAGAAAATTGGAGCAGGAATAGGCCATTCGGCCCTTCGAGCCTGCTCCGCCATTCATTATGATCATGGCTGATCATCCAACTCAGTAGCCTGTTCCCTCTTTCGCTCCATACCCTTTGATCCCTTTAGACCCAAGAGCTATATCGAACTCTTTCTTGAAACCTACACTGTTTTGGCCTCAACTGCTTTCTCTGGTAGCGATTTCCACAGGTTCACCACTCTCTGGGTGAAGAAATTTCTCCTCATCTCAGTCCTGAAAGGTTTACCCCATATCCTTAGACTATGACTCCTGGTTCTGGACTTCCCCACCATCGGGAACATCCTTCCTGCATCTAATTTGTCAAGTCCTGTTAGAATTTTATAGGTTTCTATGAGATCCTCCCCTCACTCTTCTGAACTCCAGCAAATATAATCCTAACCAATCAATCTCTCCTCATACGTCAGTCCCACCATCCCAGGAATCAGTCTGGTAAACCTTCGCTGCACCCCCTCTACAGTTACTGTCTGTTTCAATTCTTGTGGACTAAATGAAGATTGGGAGTTTGCCCCAGGGGGTGGGAATGGGAATGAAAGGTCAGGTTAAGGGGTTTCCATGTGTACAGCTAATGACAACTGTGATATGGTAGAGATGGCTGCTTGCATGTGATGAGATTTGAATGCAACCACATAAAACTTGTTTTTTGAGCCTGTCTCAAAGAAGTTATTTAAAATATTTTTAAAATAATACCTAGTATGCAGTAGCTAGATGCTTATAGTGTATTGGTATTCATCACCTCAAACTGATCTCAACTGTACTAAACAATACTTGGACCCATATTGCCTGACTTGAAATGGTCACACTAAGAGTCAACAAATTTTGCAAATGTGGATAAAGTCGATTTGGTAATAAGGGGTTCCGATGAAGGGTCACTGACCCGAAACGTTAACTCTGCTTCTCTTTCCACAGATGCTGCCAGACCTGCTGAGTGATTCCAGCATTTCTTGTTTTTGTTTCAGATTTCCAGCATCCGCAGTATTTTGCTTTTATTTTGGTAATAAGGTGATTCAGTTACTTCTGTTTGCTGTAGTGTTGATCATGTGACCTGAGAGTGAATCTTGTCAGTTTATATCTTGTTGGTTGTTAGTTAGCAAAGGTCTGGTTTACCGATGCTTCTGGGAGTTATCAAGCAGCATGTCAAAAGTAGCACAATTATTGTTTGGACTCTGAAATTTGTAATATTTTGCCAGTTTATATTGAGTAGGTGGTATTACCGTTGCATGAGCACTAATAATATTATAGTTCAGAATTTGAACAGATTGTACTGCAGCACAAAAATCTGGAAGGAAAAACACTGTAATTGGGTGTTTTTCAAAGGACATAGTATGAACGTTACAAATACCAATTATGCTTTAGTGAAATCTTAGTGATGGAATACTGCTTGATTTTGAGATGTTCTACATCTAAGGTGTGCTGATTCTGAAAGTGAATGGATTTTCCATCCTTGTCGAAATTGGGTCTGACTAACGAGTTTCTTAATTTATAGAGGGTAGAGCTAGATGGGAATAATGGAGTTTCAAGCTCTCTTATAGTTAGTAGGAGAGCAGAAGAATTGGTGGTCTTGAGACTGGAAAATCCACGTGATAGCTTCAGTAGAGCAAGACATACGTTTTCAAATATATTAAAGTTGTCCTTGTACAAAACCTGGTTCAGGCTGCACTTGGAATACCATTTCCAGTTTTGGTCTCCTCACATGGTGGGTGACTTCGAGGCTTTGGAAAGGGTGTAGAGGAGAGCAACTTGATTAGTTCCCACTTTAAAGCATCTTAATTATCAAGGTAGACTGAAAGAGCTGGGGTTCTACTTTAGGGTGAATTGGTTGAGGTTTATAAGGTGATGAAGGGAATAGTTTGTTTCAGTTGACCATTTGCTCCAATTAAATAAGTTATGGAGGACTAGGGGACACAGTTTTAAGTTGTGTAAGGCCAGATCTAGCTTGGATATCAGGAGATGGCTCTTTTCACGGAGAATAGTACACCTTTGGAATGGTCTGCCGGCCCGTGTGGTGGATGCCAATTCACATAATCCCTTCAAGCGGGAGGTGGACCTGTTCTGGTTGGGGCAGCAAAATGCAGGTACTGCAAGGAATTTAGGGCCAGAGTGATCTCTCGGACCAATTTTGATCACCTAGATGGGTCGGAGAAGAATTTTGCTGCAAATAGGCCTGGACTTTTAACTTTTGGGTGGAGTGGAATGTATTACAATTTTGCTGGACAAGCTGAATGGACCAGAGGGCCTTCATTCTGTACGTTTAACAGTTAGAATATTTTGAAATTGCATAGAACCTAGAGCACAGACGCAGGCCGTTTGTCGCAACTGATCTATGCTGGTGTTTATGCTCCACATGAGTCTCCTCCCACCTTAGTTCATCTCATTATATCAGCAAAAACTTTTCTTCCTTTCTCTCTCGTGTACTTAATCTAGTTTTCTCTTAAATCAGGGGTGAGAAATTTCTGCCAAATGGTTGATTTCCGACATTAGGGTTTTGGAGATCCGCCATTGGCTTCTTCCAGCCCCCCCAAAGTTGTCAATCTGGCCCTGTTTCTGATTGGTCAGTGTATGTGACTGACAGTGAGCTGCCTGGGCGGGGTGAGCACTGATTGGCGATTCGCAGCGCAGGGGTGCTGGGATCTGGCACCCGTGCTATTTTCGGGCAGTTCGGAATGTCCACTGCAGGGGGGAGAGGGAGCGAGAGAGGCCGAGGGGAGAGGAGGAAACGGGTAGCACCCAGCCAGGGGTGTGGGGTGGAGCGGCGCTTAGGGAGCACAGAGAGAGTCAGGTAGCCCTTTAAACCAGTACCAGCCTGGGGAGCAGAGTGGGGAAGGGGGGGGGCGGGTGGAAGAGGGAGAGAGAATAGCCATGGAGCGGAATGGGGGAGAGACATGGCTGGGGGGGGGGGGTCACAGAGAGACGGAGAGATGGAGAGAAAGTGAGAGACAGAGACACGGGGGAGAGAGAGCGACACTGATACTGAGAGAGTCCGTCACTGAGATGGAGACAGGGGGAGAGGGAGACACACGGAGACAGGGGGAGAGGGAGACACACGGAGACAGGGGGAGAGGGAGACACACGGAGACAGGGGGAGAGGGAGACACACGGAGACAGGGGGAGAGGGAGACACACGGAGACAGGGGGAGAGGGAGACACACGGAGACAGGGGGAGAGGGAGAGACACACACAGACAGAGAGAGGGAGAGAGCGAGACACACACAGACAGAGAGAGGGAGAGAGCGAGACACACACAGACAGAGAGAGGGAGAGAGCGAGACACACACAGACAGAGAGAGGGAGAGAGCGAGACACACACAGACAGAGAGAGGGAGAGAGCGAGACACACACAGACAGAGAGAGGGAGAGAGCGAGACACACACAGACAGAGAGAGGGAGAGAGCGAGACACACACAGACAGAGAGAGGGAGAGAGCGAGACACACACAGACAGACAGAGAGAGGGAGAGAGCGAGACACACACAGACAGAGAGAGGGAGAGAGCGAGACACACACAGACAGAGAGAGGGAGAGAGCGAGACACACACAGACAGAGAGAGGGAGAGAGCGAGACGCACACAGACAGAGAGAGGGAGAGAGCGAGACGCACACAGACAGAGAGAGGGAGAGAGCGAGACGCACACAGACAGAGAGAGGGAGAGAGCGAGACGCACACAGACAGAGAGAGGGAGAGAGCGAGACGCACACAGACAGAGAGAGGGAGAGAGCGAGACACACACAGACAGACAGAGAGAGGGAGAGAGCGAGACACACACAGACAGACAGAGAGAGGGAGAGAGCGAGACACACACAGACAGACAGAGAGAGGGAGAGAGCGAGACACACACAGACAGACAGAGAGAGGGAGAGAGCGAGACACACACAGACAGACAGAGAGAGGGAGAGAGCGAGACACACACAGACAGACAGAGAGAGGGAGAGAGCGAGACACACACAGACAGACAGAGAGAGGGAGAGAGCGAGACACACACAGACAGACAGAGAGAGGGAGAGAGCGAGACACACACAGACAGACAGAGAGAGGGAGAGAGCGAGACACACACAGACAGACAGAGAGAGGGAGAGAGCGAGACACACACAGACAGACAGAGAGAGGGAGAGAGCGAGACACACACAGACAGACAGAGAGAGGGAGAGAGCGAGACACACACAGACAGACAGAGAGAGGGAGAGAGCGAGACACACACAGACAGACAGAGAGAGGGAGAGAGCGAGACACACACAGACAGACAGAGAGAGAGAGCGAGACGCACACAGACAGAGAGAGAGAGAGAGCGAGACGCACACAGACAGAGAGAGGGAGAGAGCGAGACGCACACAGACAGAGAGAGGGAGAGAGCGAGACGCACACAGACAGAGAGAGGGAGAGAGCGAGACGCACACAGACAGAGAGAGGGAGAGAGCGAGACGCACACAGACAGAGAGAGGGAGAGAGCGAGACGCACACAGACAGAGAGAGGGAGAGAGCGAGACGCACACAGACAGAGAGAGGGAGAGAGCGAGACGCACACAGACAGAGAGAGGGAGAGAGCGAGACGCACACAGACAGAGAGAGGGAGAGAGCGAGACGCACACAGACAGAGAGAGGGAGAGAGCGAGACGCACACAGACAGAGAGAGGGAGAGAGCGAGACGCACACAGACAGAGAGAGGGAGAGAGCGAGACGCACACAGACAGAGAGAGGGAGAGAGCGAGACGCACACAGACAGAGAGAGGGAGAGAGCGAGACGCACACAGACAGAGAGAGGGAGAGAGCGAGACGCACACAGACAGAGAGAGGGAGAGAGCGAGACGCACACAGACAGAGAGAGGGAGAGAGCGAGACGCACACAGACAGAGAGAGGGAGAGAGCGAGACGCACACAGACAGAGAGAGGGAGAGAGCGAGACGCACACAGACAGAGAGAGGGAGAGAGCGAGACGCACACAGACAGAGAGAGGGAGAGAGCGAGACGCACACAGACAGAGAGAGGGAGAGAGCGAGACGCACACAGACAGAGAGAGGGAGAGAGCGAGACGCACACAGACAGAGAGAGGGAGAGAGCGAGACGCACACAGACAGAGAGAGGGAGAGAGCGAGACGCACACAGACAGAGAGAGGGAGAGAGCGAGACGCACACAGACAGAGAGAGGGAGAGAGCGAGACGCACACAGACAGAGAGAGGGAGAGAGCGAGACGCACACAGACAGAGAGAGGGAGAGAGCGAGACGCACACAGACAGAGAGAGGGAGAGAGCGAGACGCACACAGACAGAGAGAGGGAGAGAGCGAGACGCACACAGACAGAGAGAGGGAGAGAGCGAGACGCACACAGACAGAGAGAGGGAGAGAGCGAGACGCACACAGACAGAGAGAGGGAGAGAGCGAGACGCACACAGACAGAGAGAGGGAGAGAGCGAGACGCACACAGACAGAGAGAGGGAGAGAGCGAGACGCACACAGACAGAGAGAGGGAGAGAGCGAGACGCACACAGACAGAGAGAGGGAGAGAGCGAGACGCACACAGACAGAGAGAGGGAGAGAGCGAGACGCACACAGACAGAGAGAGGGAGAGAGCGAGACGCACACAGACAGAGAGAGGGAGAGAGCGAGACGCACACAGACAGAGAGAGGGAGAGAGCGAGACGCACACAGACAGAGAGAGGGAGAGAGCGAGACGCACACAGACAGAGAGAGGGAGAGAGCGAGACGCACACAGACAGAGAGAGGGAGAGAGCGAGACGCACACAGACAGAGAGAGGGAGAGAGCGAGACGCACACAGACAGAGAGAGGGAGAGAGCGAGACGCACACAGACAGAGAGAGGGAGAGAGCGAGACGCACACAGACAGAGAGAGGGAGAGAGCGAGACGCACACAGACAGAGAGAGGGAGAGAGCGAGACGCACACAGACAGAGAGAGGGAGAGAGCGAGACGCACACAGACAGAGAGAGGGAGAGAGCGAGACGCACACAGACAGAGAGAGGGAGAGAGCGAGACGCACACAGACAGAGAGAGGGAGAGAGCGAGACGCACACAGACAGAGAGAGGGAGAGAGCGAGACGCACACAGACAGAGAGAGGGAGAGAGCGAGACGCACACAGACAGAGAGAGGGAGAGAGCGAGACGCACACAGACAGAGAGAGGGAGAGAGCGAGACGCACACAGACAGAGAGAGGGAGAGAGCGAGACGCACACAGACAGAGAGAGGGAGAGAGCGAGACGCACACAGACAGAGAGAGGGAGAGAGCGAGACGCACACAGACAGAGAGAGGGAGAGAGCGAGACGCACACAGACAGAGAGAGGGAGAGAGCGATAGACACATAGAGACAGAGAGAGGGAGACAGAGACACATAGACACATAGAGACAGAGAGTGGGAGGGGGAGAGACACAAAGAAAGACGGGAAGAGAGAGAGGCACAGACATAAAGAGGAAGAGAGAGAGACAGACTGAGAGGGATACAGAGAGAGAGAGAAAGACGCACACAGAGAGGAGGAGAGTGAGAGACACAGACAAAAATGAGGGAGAGGGAGAGAGACAGATAGAGACAGAGAGAGGGAGAGAGACGCACACAGACCGGGAGGGAGAGAGAGACACTGAGACCAAGAAGAAGAGAAAGACAGAGAGAGAGAGAAATAGAGACAGAGGGAGTGAAAGAGACACACACAGTGACAGAAAGAGGGAGAGAGAAACTCACAGCCAGAAAGAGGGAGAGAGGCACACAGAGGCAAAGAGGGAGAGAGAGAGAGAGCCAGACACAGAGAGGGGGAGAGAGAGAGCGTGCAAGATCACTCCTGGAAGTTGGACATTAGTATTCTGCATCGCTGCATCAAGTGTGCAGGCAGATATTGCCTACTTGTGCAAGCAAAAACAGTGCCAGGTATCTCACTAAATCAGAGTTCAACATAATGATGAGAAATTAAGTTAAGAAATTAGTCTTCTCAGTTAAAGCTTGTTCACAAAAATGCACATTTTTTTATTTTTTTGATTAATAGTAAAATAAATTTTTAATGCCTTTATCTTTCTGAAATTTGCTCACCAGCCCCCTATGTGGGACAAAAATTGTAGTGTGGCCTCTCGGGCGAAAGTGTTGAACACCCTTGCAGTTTCCAACCTCTAAACTGAAAAAACTGGCTTTAAAAAAAAATTAGAACTGTCAGTTTCACTGGCATTTGCCACGAGTAGGAACTGCTGCTTCTAACCTTCAAGCAGCTTTGTTTTCCAGTGGGCTTTAAAAAAAAATTGGAACTGACAGTTCTGGTGATAAAATTTACTTCATTCTTCATAATTATATGATGTGATAACTGCATCAAATGCTGCAATGTTGGAATGCTGAGGCTGCTTTGCTGATTTTGTATGTATTGGTCCACTGTCCTGAACGGTAATCGAAGATAAAGGGAAAACTAATGTTTCTACATATTTGAAGTAAGCATTTGCATTCATTACAGATCCTTAGCAGTGCTATAATTGCACGATTCCTTGTAAAAAAAAAAAATACAGACTTTTTTGTCTTCGGTCTCTAATTTTCAGACCTTTTGGTCTTTGGCCACTCTCACCTTTTACTAGGCTGAGAAGCGATTTAGCAAAAATGGACTGGAAAAAGATACTTGAAGGTAAATTGTGTCAGAGCAATGAAGGAGACTCAAGCAGTTCAGGGTAAATATGGTCCCAACAAGAAAAAGGATGAGACAGCTAAACCCGAGTCCCCTGGATGACTAGGTGCGAACATGGGAAGACCAGGTTTAAAAAAAAAAGGGAAACTTTTGTCAGACACAGATCTTAATAATGCAGAAAGCCTAGAAGGGTACAGAAAGTGGAAGGGTGAAATTAAAAGGCAAATTAGGCGAGCAAAGAGAGGGCATGAAAAACTACTGGCAAGTAAAATCAAGGAAAATCCAAAGATGTTTTCTAAGTACATAAAGAGCTAGAGGATAACTAAGGAAATATTAGGACCTATTAAAGACCAAAAAGATAACCTATGTGTGGAGGCAGAGGATGATGTCATAGTTAAGGGGGAAAATTGTGAAATATTAGATGGGATAAATTTGGTAAGACTGGAAGCATTCAAGTGTTTGATATCTTTGAAAGTAAATAAATTGCCAGGCCCAAATTAAATATATCCCATGTTGTTAAAAGAAGCAAAAATTGCAGATGCTGTGGCCATCATATTTCAATCCTCCCTGGCTACAGGAATGGCGCCAGAGGATTGGAGGAAAGCCAAAGTTGCACCCTTGTTTAACTAGGGAGGAAGGGCTAATCTGAGTAATTATAGGCCAGTTAGCTTAACTGCAGTTGTGGACAAATTATTGGCATCAATTCTGAGGGATAGTATAAACCTTCATTTAGAAAGGCATAGATTAATCAAGGAAAGTCAAATGGATTTGTTAAGGGAAGGTCATGTCTGACTAACTTGATTGCCTTTTTTTGAGGAAGTGACAAGTAGAGTTGATGAGGGCAGTGCAGAGGATGAGTGTACATGGATTTTAGCAAGGCTTTTGACAAGGACCTGCATGGCAGGCTGGTCAAAAAGTAAAAGCCCTTGGATCCAAGGGAGAGTGGTAAATTGGATCCAAAATTGGCTCCGTGACAGGAAGCAAAGACTAATGTTTGACGGGTGTTTTTGTGACGGGAAGGCTGTTACCAGTGGGGTTTCGCAGACTGAGTACTCAGTCCTTTGCTTTTTGTAGTTTATAGTCATGATTTAGACTCAAATGTAGGAGACACGATAAAGGAGTCTGCGGATGATACAAAAATTGGCCATGTGGTTGACTGTGAGGAGAGGGCTTTTACTTTTTGACCAGCCTGCCATGCAGGTCCTTGTCAAAAGCCTTGCTAAAATCCATGTAGACTCATCCTCTGCACTGCCCTCATCAACTCTACTTGTCACTTCCTCAAAAAAAGGCAATCAAGTTAGTCAGACATGACCTTCCCTTAACAAATTTGACTTTCCTTGATTAATCTATGCCTTTCTAAATGAAGGTTTATACTATCCCTCAGTAGACTGCAGGAAGATATAGATGGTCTGGTCAGTTGGGCAGAAAAGTGGAATTCAATCCAGAGAAGTGTGAAGTAATGCATTTTGGGAGGTGCAACAAGGCAAGGGAATAAACAATAAATGGAAGGATACTGAGTAGTGTGGAGGAAAAGAAGGACCTTGGAGTTTATGTCCACAGAGGTAGCAGGGTAGGTCGATAAGGTAGTAAAGAAGTCATATGGCATGTTTTCTTTTATTAGCCAAGACATAGAATATATTAGAGCAGGGAAGTTACGCCAGAACTGTATACAACGCTACTTAGATCACACTTTGAGTACTGCATACAGTTCTAGTCGTCACATTACAGGAAAGATGTGATTGCACTGGAGAGGGTGCAGAGGAAATTTGTGAGGATGTTGCCAGAACTGGAAAGCTTTAGTTATGAGTAAAGATTGGATAGGCTGGGGCTGTTTTCCTTGGAACAGAGGAGGCTGAGGGGTAACTTAATTGAGGTGTATAAATTGTGAGAGACCTATACAGAATAAATAGAGACGACCTAAAGGGGTCAAAAACCAGGGGGCATAGATCTAAAGTAAATGGTAGAAGGATTAGAGGGGTGATAAGGAAACATTTTTTCACCCAGAGGATGAAGGGACCTGGAACACATTGCCTGAAAGGCTGGTAGAGGCTGAAACTCTCACCACATTTAAAATGCACTTGAAGATGTTTACTTGAAGAGCTGTGACCTAGTGCAGGAAGGTGGGATTGGCTGGGTAGCTCTTCGTCGACTGGCACGGACATAATGGCCCAAATGGCCTCCTTCTGTGTCGTACATTTTCAATGATTTCTATGATTTCTTGGTAAAGTTAGCTTCGCGCCAATTTAAAACATTTTCTCTTGGTCTCTCTTTGTCTTTTTCCATAACTACACTAAATCTAACTAAATTATGATCACTACCACAGAAATGCTTTCCTATTGATATCCCTTCCAACTGCTCAGCTTCATTACCTAAAACTAAATCCAGAACTGACCCTTCTCTGTTGGGCTTGCATTGTACTGGCTGAAAAAGTTCTCTTGAACGCATTTTAAGAATTCTTCACCCTGTATACCTTTTCCACTGATTTTATCTTCGTTAATTATGGTAGTTGAAATCCCCTACCATTGCTCTACTATCTTGCATTGGCTGTTTGGGGGTCTATAGTACACTCTCAGCAGTGTGATTGCCCTCTTTCTGTTCCTCTGTCAATCCATATGGCCTCATTTGATGATCCTTCTAGAATATCATCCCTCCTCAAAGCTGTAATTGTTTCTTTAATCAATATTGCAAACCCCTCCTTTTATATCCTATGCTCTGTCCTGTTGAAAATCCTCTGACCAGGAATGTTGAGCTGCCATTCCTGCCCTTTAAGCCATATTTCAGTAATGGCTATGATATACTTCCAAGTGTCCATCTCTGCCCCAGCTCATCTGCCTTCTTCATGAGACTCCTTGCATTGAAGTATATACCACTAATTACAGAGCAACTTCTTTGCTGTCTATTTTCTAACCTTTTGTTTTCTCTGCCTTCCACACTCAGTAATGTTCTGGTTTCTGTTTCCAGCTTTGCTTCTGTTTCTTCTGAACTAGTTTAAACCATCCCCTCCACGATCTTGGTCCCAGTCCTGTTGAGATGTAACCCTCTGACTTGTATAGATCCCATCTCCTACAGAACTGGTCCCAATACCCCAGGAATCTAAAGGCCACTCTTCTGCGCCATCTCTCCACCAAAGCATTCATCTGCACTATTTTCTCATTTCTGTGCACACTAGCACATGGCACCATGCGTAATCAAGAGATTACTACCTTTGAGGTTCTACTCTTTAATGACTAAAAGCTTGATCAGAGAGGTTTTAAGGAGCATCTTATGGAGGAAAATGAGATGGAGAGGCGGAGATGTTTCGGGAGGAAATTCCAGAGCTTAGGGTTCTGGCAAGGCCACCAGTTGTGGAGCCAGGGAGAGGGATGGAGTCAGTGGCTAGGGAGCGGAGTTCGTGGCAGAGAACGAAGACAGTTGCTTTGGTCTTCCCAATATTTAATTGGAGGAAATTTCTGCTCATCCAATACTAGATGTCAGACTAGCAGTCCAACAATTTAGAAACAGTGGAAGTGTTGAAAAAGGTGGTGACAAGGTAGAGTTAGGTGTCATCAACGTACACATGGAAACTGACGCTGTGTTTTCTGATGATGTTGCTGAGGAGCAGCATGTAGTTGAGAAATAGGAGGGGGCCAACAATAGATCCTTCAGGGTCAATGAAAATAACTGTGTGAGGATGGAGAGGAAAGGGAGTTTGGACTTGCCTGGTAGTTTGCAAGGAAGTGGGGGGGTGGTGGGGGGTCAAGCATTTTTTTTTAAGGAGAAGGGTTATTACTGCAGATTTAAAGGAGAGGGGGTCAGTACCAATGTTCCCTCTAATTTCCCTTCGCTATGCCTGGCCCCTTTGCACTGCACAGTCTCTTTAAGATTGCTGTGCCTCTTAAAGAGACTGTTGCTTGTGAGCGACCTGCTTGTCCCTGCACAGCTCATTCCTGATTGTTGCTCAGCCGCACACCCGTGCAGCTTAGAGAGAATGGTGACCGTTACCTGAGGCGAAAGAGCTGTTAACATTTTTGACAAACATGGGAGCTGTGAAGGGAAGTTGAGTGGTCAGTAGTTTAGTGGAAATAGGGTCGAGAGAGCAGGAGATGGGTCTCATGGCCAAGATAAACTAGGAAAGGGCATAAGGAGAGATAGCAGAGAAACTAGAGAAAGATACAAGTTCAGGCCTAAGGCAGGGGGAATTTTAGAGGAAGTTTGGCCCGGTGAGCTGGGGGAAGGTCAGGATGAGACAGAGGCAGCTGATCGGATGGTCTCAATCTTAGTGACAAACAAGTCCATAAGTTCCTCGCACTTACTGGAGATGCGGGTGGTGGAGACGGGGGAGTGGAGATTAAGAATACTGTTTGTAGTAGACAAATGAAGCTGGGGGTTATCTTTGCATTGCAAGTTTATCCTGGAACAGTGAGCCTTTTTCACAGTTAAGAACAGTACCTATTTGTGTTGTGTCGTCCAGCCAGATCTAGCAGTGAATGGCTAATTCAACTTACATCATTGTGTTGTGTATTTCTAAACAAAGAATTTTGTCAAACACACTTCTACGAAATAAAAACAAAATACTGCAGATGCTGGAAATCTGAAATATAAACAAGAAGTGCTGGAAATACTCAGCAGGTCAGGCAGCACTGTGGAAAGAGAAGCAGAGTTAACGTTTCAGGTCTGTGACCTTTCATCAGAACTGAAGCCTGAACAGTTTTGGCTTGAACAGAGTTCTGACGAAAGGTCATAGACCTGAAATATTAACTCTGCTTCTCTTTCCACAGTGCTGCCTGACCTGCTGAGTATTTCAGCACTTTCTGTTTTCATTTCATGCTTCCATAAAAATTGTGTTCCTGGCATCAAACTGTAGAATTTCCTCTGTAGTCCATAAAGCAGAAAGCTGTGTTATGATATTAACCATTTTGTGAATACATTTATTTATTTTTATGGCACATTCATATTGCAAAGCTGCTTCCCACTGGAAGACATTCCATTTTGTTTGAAAGTTACTGGTGTTCTGAATTACCCTCATTGACACATTGGAAACCTTGTTACCAATCAACTCTATCATTTCACAGCAATGTATCTTCCTTTAATGCCTACTTGACTTTGAAGAGTCGTCTTCAATTAAAAGAGAAGTATCAATGGCGAATAGCCTCTAGCGGAGGACCTGAGTACTAACACAGTTTTGGGAAGTGGGAGGAGATTTTACTGGGTTTTCTCTGCCCTCTGGGTGCGACCATCAGCACAGCTAAATGACTGCCATTTGGAACTTTTCTTTCAGATCTGCCCTTCTGGCCAAGGGCAGACTGTCTTTTCAGTCCAGCCACGCAGGTCAACAATGTTCTTTTGCTATTGGTGGCCTGTATACAGCTTCCCCTACATAATGGCATATCCTCATTGACATAGAAACTCTTCACCAATTGCACAGTTGTTCAATTATTGCTGGATATGCAACTCAGTATAAATGGCAATTGTGATAGAGTCCACAGTGCGAGACCAGTGGAAGAGCATCTGCAGACTGCTATCTGAACAGATGTCTTATTGAATGTACTGCTAGCTGCTGTGACTTTGGGATTTAAAGTTTGTATTTTTCTGAGACAGTCACTAACTGAGAAAATAAACTGAAAGCACCATAGTTGTGGAAGACAAAACTGGTCTTGACCAGTTTAAAACAGTCCTATGATCAGAGGTGTGACCAGAGATGTAACTGAAGCTCAGGTTTCAGTTTAGAAGAATGCTTTGCAGTGCGTGGATGCAAAAACAACCAGCTGTTGTTTTAAAGGAACAAGCTGGGAACTGTTGGTTTTAAAAATAATGACTTGATTCTGGAAGCGGGCTCTTGACGAATGCAAGTTGCTCCAATTATATTCAGTAACTTAAGAGTTACTTAAGGCAACACCAGTACAGCTAGGCCATCAGGCTGTTGTGAGAAACCATGGATATTCTGGACGGGTGAAAAGTTTGGTGGAGAGGGGCAAAGTTTAGAGGGGATGTGCGAGGCAAGTTCTTTACACAGAGGGTGGTGAGTGCCTGGAACTTGCTGCCGGGGGAGGTGGTGGAAGCAGGTACGATAGCGACGTTTAAGAGGCATCTTGACAAATACATGAATAGGATGGGAATAGAGGGATACGGTCCCCGGAAGTGCAGAAGGTTTTAGTTTAGACAGGTATCAAGATCGGCGCAGGCTTGGAGGGCCGAATGGCCTGTTCCTGTGCTGTGCTGTTCTTTGTTCTTTGTTAAATTTACTCAATGTCCTGGCATCCACCACACTCTGGGGTAGTGAATTCCACAGATTCACAACTCTTTGTGAGAAGTAATTTCTCCTCATCTCTGTTTTAAATCTGCTACCCCTTATCCTAAAACTATGACCTCTTGTTCTAGATTGCCCCACCAGAGGAAACATCCTCTCTATGTCTACTTTGCCAATCCCTTTAATCATCTTAGATATCTCAATTAGATCTCCTCTCATTCTTCTAACCTCTGGAGAGTAAAGGCCTAAACTGCTCAATCTCTCTTCATAAGACAAACCCCTCATCTCTGGAATCAATCTAGTGAACCACCTCTGAACTGCCTGCAATGCAACTACATCCCTCCTCAAGGGGACCAAAACTGTCTGTAATACTCCAGGTGCAGTCTCACTACTGCCTTGTACAGTTGCAGCAACGCTTCCCTACTTTTACACTCTATTCCTTTAGCAATAAATGCCAAAATTCCATTTGACTTCCTTATTACCTGCTGTACCTGCATACTAGCTTTCTGCGATTCATGCACAAGAACACCCAGATCCCTCTGCACCGAAGCATTCTGAAGTTTCTCTCCATTTAGATAATAACTTGCTTTTCTATTCTTTCGACCAAAATGGATAACCTCGCACTTATCCACGTTAAGCTCCATCTGTCAAATTTCAGCCCATTCACCTAACCTATCCCTAACTAACTGGTCTGTAGTTTCCTACTTTCTGCCTCCCTCCCTTTTTTGAATAAGGGCTATATTAGCTTTTTTCCAATTCACTGGAACCTTTCCTGCATCCAGGGAATTCGGGATATTATAACCAATGGATCCACTATCTCCGCTGCCATTTCCTTTAAGACCCTAGGTGTAGGCCATCAAGCCTTGGGGACTTGTCTGCCTTCAATCCCAATAGTTTACTCAGTACCTTTTCCCTTGTGATGATGATTGTTCTAAGTTCCTCCCTTTCTATAACCTCTGCATTACCTTTTACTACTGGGATGGTACTTGTGTCCTCCACCATGAAATCTCCATGGGGATCCTCACACAATTTGGCAACAATAGGAGCTAACTATTAATATTAAAGCTATATAAGAAAAGGATCATTGCTAAAATATCCTACGTTGGTATATGGAAATCAACTCCCATGTGTATCAGATCCCATGTATAAAGGTGTTAAACAGTCATCAGGCTAACAGACAGTCGGTGGCTGGTGGACCTACTCTCTCTCTCAGCGCGCACCGATACTCGAAAAAAAACTTAGTGACATCACAGGAAATCTGCAAGGTGATTGGTTGGGTGAGTAGCAGCTGTTAGTGCATTTAAATAGTTTAAAGAAGGGAAAGTTTGTAAAAACCTCTCGTGATGAGTACTACTAAAGTTTTTTTTCAATTCAGTGTAACTGATTAAGGACTTTAGATTGTCGTGGGTAGAACAAGGCCCCTAGTGTGATTAGTATTTTTTAATTAAGGGAGTAACTAATTAATCTAAGGGTAAGTCATGGCAGGAGAGCTCAGCCCCGTGATATGCTCCTCCTGCGCTATGTGGGAAATCAGGGAGGCTCCCAGTGTCCCTGATGACCATGTGTGCAGGAAGTGTATCCATCTGCAGCTACTGGCTACCCGCATTACGGAGCTGGAGCTGCTGGTGGATTCACTGTGGGCATCCGCGATGCTGAGAACATCGTGGATAGCACGTTTAGTGAGGTGGTCACACTGCGGGTTATGGCTGCACAGACAGAAAAGGGATGGGTGACGACGAGGTGGCGTAGTAGGCGCAGGCAGGTAGTGCAGGAGTCACGTGTGACCATCCCCCTCTCAAACAGATATACAGCTTTGGATACTGTTGGGGGGGATGACCTCCCAGGGGAAAGCAGCAACAGCCAAGTTCGTGGCACCATGGAGGGCTCTGCTGCACAGCAGGGGAGGAAAAGGGGTAGAAGAGCTATAGTGATAGAGGATTCTATCGTAAGGGGTGCATATAGGCATTTCTGTGGCTGCAAACGAGACTCTAGGATGGTATGTTGCCTCCCTGGTGCTAGGGTCAAGGATGTCACGGAGCGGCTGCAGGACATTCTGAAGGGGGAGGGGGAGCAGTCAGCGGTCGTGATACACATTGGTACCAACGACATGGGTAGAAAGAGGGATGAGGTCCTGCAACAAGAATTTAGGGAGCTACGTTGCAGATTAAAAAGGAGGACCTCAAAGGTTGTAATCTCTGGATTACTCCCTGTGTCACGTGCTAGCGAGGAGAGGAATAGGAGGATAGAGCAGATGAATGCATGGCTGAAGAGATGGTGCAGGAGGGAGGGCTTCAGGTTCTTGGATCACTGGGTCTGTTTCTGGCAAAGGTGGGACCTATGCAAGTTGGACGGGTTGCACCTGAACCGGAACAGGACCAACATCCTTGCTGGGGGGTTTGCTCGTGTTGTTGGGGAGGGTTTAAACTAATTTGGCAGGAGGATGGGATACAGAGTATAGGTACAGTAGGGGGTGATGCTCAGCCAAATATAGAAGAGAAACTGAGTCAGTCTGGAAGGCAGAGCAAATATAGACCTGTTAAGGCACAAGTGAAAAATGCAAGACTGGATTGCATATATTTTAATGCAAGGAGTCTTACTAATAAGGCAGATGAATTGAGGGCATTGATTAACACATGGCATTATGATAGTATTGCTATCACAGACACATGGCTGAGGGAGGGGCAGAACTGGCAAATCAATATTCCAGGCTATAGAATCTTCAGGTGTGATAGGGCAGGCGATAAAAGAGGAGGTGGTATTGCACTGTTGATCAAGGAGTCAATTACTGCAGTAAGGAGGGATGATATCTTAGAAGGTTCCTCAATTGAGGCCATAATGTTCGGACTTACGAACAAAGGGGGGCAATCACTTGGCTGGGCATGTACTACAGGCCTCCAAACAGTCAGGGAGAGATAGAGGAACAGATATGTAGGTAAATCTCAGAGGTGTAAAAATAACATCTAACTTATCTAATATCAACTGGGATAGTCTTAGTGCAAAAGGCTTAAAGGTTGAGGAATTCTTAAAATGCATACAGGGGAGCTTTTTGAGCAGAAAGTCCTACAAGAGAAGGGGCAGTACTGGACCTAATCCTAGGGAATGAAGCTGGTCAAGTGGTAGAAGTGTCAGTGGGGGAGCATTTCGAGGATAGTGACCATAACTCTAAGATTTAAGGTAGTTATGGAAAAGGACAAAGACGGGCCAGAAATAAAGATACTGAATTGGGGAAGGCTGATTTCAATTTGATAAAACAGGATCTGGCCAAAGTGGACTGGGAGCAGCTTCTTGGAGGAAATTCAACAGCAGGCCAGTGGGAGTCATTCAAAGAGGAAATAGTGAGGGCTCAGAGCCAACATGTACCAGTTAAGGTGAAGGGTAGGACCAACAAGTCCAGGAAACCCTGGATGTCAAGGGATATAAAGTATTGGATCAGGAAAAAAAGGATTTGGAGCACTGAAAACAACAAGAGTATAGAAAGTGTAGGGGAATACTTAAAAAAGTAATTCATAGAGCGAAGACGGGATTTGAAAAAACATTGCCGGTCAATATAAAGGAAAATCCTAAGGTGTTTTATAAGTACATTAAGGGCAAGAGGATAACCAGGGAAAGAGTAGAGCCCATTAGGGACCAAAGTGGCAATCTGTGTGTGGAGCCGGAGGACATAGGTTAGATTTTAAATGATTACTTTTCATCTGTTTTCACTGTGGAGAATGACGATGTAAGTGTCGAGATCAGGAAGGCGGATTGAGATATACTTGAACATATTAACATTGAAAGGGAGGAAGTATTAAATGTTTTTAACGGGCTTAAAAGTGGATAAATCCCCAGGCCCATATGAGATGTATCCCAGGCTGTTGTGTGAGGCAAGGGAGGTGATAGCCGGGTCTCTGACACAAATTTTCAGATCCTTTCTGGCCATGGGAGAGGTACCAGAGGACTGGAGGACAGCGAATGTGGTACCATTATTCAAGAAGGGTAGCAGGGATAGACCAGGTAATTACAGGCCGCTGAGTCTAACATCAGTGTTTGGGAAACTATTGGAAAATATTCTGAGGGACAGGATTAATCTCCACTTGGAGATGCAGGGAATAATCAGGGATAGTCAGCATGGCTTTGTTAGGGGGAGATCGTGTCTAACTAACTTGATTGAATTTTTCGAGGAGGTGACTAGATGTGTCGATGAGGGTAAAGCAGTTGATGTAGTCCACATGGACTTCAGTAAGGCTTTTGATGAGGTCCAGCATGGGAGATTGGTTAAGAAGGTAAGAGCCCATGGGATCTAGGGCAATTTGGCAAATTGGATCCAAAATTGGCTTGGTGGCAGGAAACAGAGGGTAATGGTCAAGGGTTGTTTTTGCGAGTGGAAGTCTGTGACCAGTGGTGTACCACAGGGATCGGTGCTGGTACATTAATGATTTAGACATGAATGTAGGAGGTATGATCAGTAAGTTTGCAGATGACACGAAAATTGTTGTCTTATGTATTGAAGAGGAAAGCCTTAGATTACAGGACGTTAGGGCTGGTAAGATGGGTGGAGCAATGACAAATGGAATTTAATTCTGAGAAGTGTGAGGTGATGCATTTTGGGAGGACTAACAAGGCAAGGGAATATACAATGGATGGTAGGACCCTAGGAAGTACAAAAGGTCAGAGGGACCTTGGTGTACTTGTCCATAGATCACTGAAGGCAGCAGCACAGGTAGATAATGTGGTTAGGAAGGCTTATGGGATACTTGCCTTTATTAGCCGAGGCATAGAATATAAAACCAGGGAGGTTATGATCGAGCTGTATAAAATGCTAGTTAGCCTACAGCTGGAGTACTTCGTACAGTTCTGGGCACCACACTATAGGGAGGATATGATTGCACTGGAGTGGGTGCAGAGGGGATTCACCAGGATGTTGCCTGGGTTGCAGCATTTCAGCTCTGAAGAGAGACTGAAAAGGCTAGGGTTGTTTTCCTTAGAACAGAGAAGGATGAGGGGGGACATGATTGAGGTATGCAAAATTATGAGGGTCATTGATAGGTTAGATAGGAAGAGACTTTTTCCCTTAGCAGAGAGGTCAATGACCAGAGGGCATAGATTTAAGGTAAGGGGCAGAAGGTTTAGAGGGGATTTGAGGAAAAGATTTTTCACCAGAGGGTGGTTGGAATCTCGAATACACTGCCTGAAGGGGTGGTAGAGGCAGGAACCCTCACTACATTTAAGAAGTATTTAGATGAGCACTTGAAATGCCATAGCATACAAGGCTACGAGCCAAGTGCTGGAAAATGGGACTAGATAGTTAGGTGCTTGATGGCCGGTACAGACACGTTGGGCCGAAGGGCCTGTTTCTGTATAACTCTATGACTCTAGCTTTTCCTCTCGTATTGTTTTGACTATGTCTGATTAATCAACTTTTTTGCGTTTGTGTGATCAATTATACTGATATCCAACTGTCCTTCATGATTCTCTTGAGTTATTCTCCTACCAGCTTTATCAGAAGCTTATTTTAGCTCCATGAAGTTCTCAATAGCTTGCCCTTTTTGTACTTTGCATACTTTTTAACTCGGTAAGTTACTATAAAACAGTTATGAAAGCTGATTAATCCTTCCTGAAATCCAGCTATTTTCGCACCGCAGAAATTCATTTAAGTCTGGTCTGTCAACCTACACAATGCTGAGTATAATTTTGCTGAAATGTTTATGAAGGTAATTGTAATTGTGCTTGGGGTGCCAATCAAGCGGACTGATTTGTCCTGGATGGTGTCGAGCTTCTTGAGTGCATTTGCTTGGATGGGTGCAGCTCCAACAACACTCAAAAAGCTCAACACCATCCAGGACAAAGCAGCTGTTTGATTGGCACCCCATCCACCACCTTCAACATTCACTCCCTTCACCATCGACGCACAGTGGCAGTAGTATGTACCATCTACAAAATGCACTGCAGCACCGCAGCAAGGCTCTTTTGACAGCACCTTCCAAATTGGTGGCCTCTACCACCTAGAAGGACAAGGGCAGCAGATGCATGGGAACACCACCACCTGCAAGTTCCCCTCCATGCCACACACTATCCTGACTTGGAACTGTATCACTGTTCCTTCACTGTCGCTGGGTCAAAATCCTGGAACTCTCTTCCGAACAGCACTGTTGGTGTACTTACACCCCAAGGACTGCAGCAGTTCAAAAATGCAGCTTGCTACCACCTTCTCAAGGGCAATTGGGGATGGGCAATAAATGCTAGCCTAACCAGCGATGTCCATATCCCATGAACGAATAAAAATGTCATGTTTGCATCCTTTTCCAGATTTAGAGATAGGATACTTATGTTCATTTTCCACCTCATGGGCAGGCTACAATTTTTCATTAGGCTGCTAAACATATTCTGGAAGGTGGTTTCCTGTTATCTTCTGGTTGGAAGTATAGATTTCAGCAGAACTAACCATCTTCACCTGGAATTCTGTTTACCCTTTGCCTATTTATACTTTTAATGTATTTGATGGTAACTTCAGGTTCTATCTGTAATCATTTAAACTTTTGAAGTGTCTGCAATATTTGGCAATGAATGAATGGGCTGTTGTTTTTACATATTATGCTCCTGATGAGAATTTTAAAATACAAAGGGTAAAGATCGAAAGTTGTTGGGCATTTGCTGAATGTAAAGTAATTACGTATTTCTTCAGTAAGATAAAGTGATCAATGATCAGTCTGTAAACAGGCAGATCTAATTAAAATTAGAATTTAACAGTGGACATATGATATGGGGGATCTTCTTATCCTACATGGCAGAGTCATATTGGCTCAGTTGGTGGCGCTGTTGCCTCTAAGTCAGAGGTTGTAAGTTCATGTTCCCCGTCGCACATAAGATGTGGTTTAGGCTGACGTTTCAGTACTGAGAAGATACTGCAATATCGGAGGTTAAATTGAAGCTCTGTCTACTTGCTCAGGTGGATGTTAAAAGTCCCATGGCACTATTCAAAGAAAAGCATGGAGTTCTATCCCTCAAGTAA
Source organism: Heterodontus francisci (assembly GCF_036365525.1). NCBI lineage: Eukaryota > Metazoa > Chordata > Chondrichthyes > Heterodontiformes > Heterodontidae > Heterodontus > Heterodontus francisci. Next base: position 106,198,322 of record NC_090371.1, read on the forward strand.
CAGCACCAAGAAAGATTAACTGATCATTCATCATGTTAATGTCTGCAAAATCCTGGTGTATGCAAAATGTTTGCTACATTTATCCATGTAACAGTCACTGCATTTCAGAATAATTTATTGTATGTCAATATTAAACATTTTGATTTTACTGAGACCTATGTAAATGCAAGTAGTTTTATATCACTTCAGTGTATCTTCTTTTTTGAAATAGATGATTAAGAGCTTCGATGAGGAGTCCTGCAGCTAAGGTTATCTTATCAATTTTTGTGCGACTTAATAAGGAGGAAATGTAATTTGTAGTACTTACTCCATAAATTTCCCCTGAATCTAGCCAAAAGGAATATATTGAAATCTTACAAAAATTAAAAACTTTTAGCTATCTATTTGAGTTTATATATATTTGCTTGTTCCAACATCCTCATTAAACCTTAAAAATTGATTGTAATGATCTTGTTGCCAGTATTGAGTTCATTTCATGGTTATGGCACTTTTGAACAGATGTTGTTGAAGAATGGAGTAATTAAATCTTCACCAAGGCTTGCATACTAGAAGGAATCCATCTAAAGATAATGTTTGAATTGCTACCTCAGGAGTAAATAACATTGAAAGCTAGTGTAAGAGCACTTCCGTAGTAGAAGTATACTTTGCATCATTTATTTTAAACTTGGGTGGTCTTAGTTGTTTATCTTTGAACATTTTTATGGTGCATCAACTATTCTATACATAATTCTCACACCTACCTTCGGCACCTATCAAGGAAATATTACAGCAAAAAAACTTTAAATAACTTTGGACATTATGCAAAAGAGAAAGCATATAACATCCCATTTTGTCTTTATAAAGTTAGCCATGTTGCTGTATACAAAGTAATCTCGAGGAGGAGAAATTGGATGTATATAGAATTATATCCTGATGACATCCCAAATGCATCCAGTTAATTATTTAAAGTATATCATAGGCAAACGCAGCAACCAATTTTAACGCAGAAAAGCCCACAGTGAATGAGATAAAAATTAATTAATCTGTTATTGGAGGTGTTGGTTGAGGGAATAATGTGAGCTGGGATGAAAAATGGCTTGGAATCTTTTATTTCCACGTGATCAGGCAGATGGAGAGTTTAACACTCATCTAAAAGACTGCATTTTAAACAATGCAGCATTCCCTCAGCACTGCACAAAGGTAACAAGCTAGGTTGTTTGCTCAAGCCCTCAAGCGGGTCTTGAACAGAAAATCATTTGTTACGGACAGGTGGTAAGGGGTGTGGGTGGTTCCCACTGTTCACCTCCCAACTGATCGCAATCATGTTTTGCTGAAAATGTTGAGTTAACCCCTGACTTTAGGGTCAAATAAACTAGACAAATTACAGGTTTTCTCATAGATTTAAAAAATTCTTTTTTACACACTTCCCGAAATGGTTGCAACCTCACACACATACGTTTACTCACACATGCATACACAAGAATAGATAGATAGAGAGGAAAAGGGTAAGTGGTTTAAAGTGAGGTCGGGGTTCATGGTTCACGGTCAACCTATTGAATATTCTAAGGAGGACAGCCTCTTTTAAAAGTGCAGGCCTGGTTGTTTGTAGCCTTGAACTTGTTGAGGTGTGGTAGATTTCTGGTGGTCATGACTTCAGACTGAAGGTGGTGGTCACTTTCAGTTCTCTGCTGCAGCAAGTTGAAGTGTAGAATTAGCAGCAGGGTGGCTTCTTGTTTAGGCTGGATCTCTTTCCACAGCCTCTCGCTGGACTGCTTTCTATGATGTGATCTCTTTTTTTCTCTTCAGAGGGCAACCTTTTAAGGTAAAAGGTCACCACATTAGGATTTCTGTTAGTTGGCACATGGCCTTCTCCCCTGATGTGACCACACAATGGGCCAGAATGTGGAATCCATGGCTGTCTATTGATGTCTGGATGGGTACCATTATGTTATGATGAGGCAACTTCCTACCTTCTTTGTCTCGGAGGGAGACCATTTAATTCAGGAATGTCTTTTGATGGTTTCAGGATGGCTGTAGTTAACACCTCTTAGTCTGGAATGTATCCTTTTGTCCTTTTGAGGCAGTGAGGCAGTTTTTGAAGACAGGCCAGGTCATTTGACCTTCGGTGGCCATCTTTGCAGCACATTGTCCACTTTTTTAAAGAAAAACTCAATTTCAAAAAGTTCACATTGAATAAAGTTCATTTCTTAAAAGTTAGGAATGTGATATGTCTTTACTGGGCATAACACACTAGAGTTCTACCATTTGCTCCAAACTGACCCTTATAATTTCAAGAAAGGCTACTATATATGTAGTAATATAATTCTATAAACCAGAAGATTATGGCTGGCTGCCATTTTATGTCATCCAGTGAATGTACAGATCTCCCAGTCATCAGTCAAGCATTCTTTTCATGAATGCTGGTTCGTAATTAACTATTGGGAAGGCTGAAGCCTTTGTCTTCAATCCCCGGACCACAGTCCTTTCCCTAGCCACTGACTCAATACGATCCCCTGGCAACTGTCCGAGACTGGTCCCACCTGTTCTCAACCTTGGTGGCATTTGACCCCGGATGAGCTTCCTTGGTGTCCCTCTGCTTTTCTTTAAATCTTATCAATTGAGGAATATGTACTTATTCATCCAAAATCTATTATTTTCCATTCTTTTACATCAAACTACATCTGCCATTCTGCTGGCCTATCTCTGTATTCCTTCAGCAATCGCAGTCCTCATCAAAGTTTGCCAGACTTCTCTTAATCATTAGCCAATTTTGACATTGTTCCTTACAATTTCCACCTCCAGCACATATACATTAACAGTTAATAGGAGTGATTCCAACATATATCCCTGTAGAACACTAGTGACCATACCTTTCCAGTTGAGAAGCTTCATTTTACCCCTATACTTTGGATTCTGCCCTCCAACCATCCTGCTATCCACATAGACAATTTCTACTAAATTTCCTGTACCGTATTTAAACCATAAAACTCTTCTAATTGAATGTCTTTTGAAAATCCATAAAAGCTACATCCACTGCATTTCTTATGTCCTCTTGGTTATTCTTGAAAAGAATGCTGTAAGGTTGGTCAACAAGACTTGCCTTTTAGAAATCTGTGCTGACTGGCTCTAATTAATTCAAATTGGTTATTACATAGGGTTACATGGGATATACAGCACAGAAACAGACCATTTGGCCCAACCAGTCCATGCTGGCATGTGTGCTACACTCAAGCCTCCTCCCATCTTTCCTCATTTAAATCTATCATTGTAACTCTCTATTCCCTTTTCCCTTATATGCTTGTCTAGATTTCCCTTAAATACACCTATACTCTTTGCTTCAACCACTAACTGTGGTAGTGAGTTCCACATTCTCACCACTGTTTGTGTAACAAAGTTTCTTTTGATTCCCTATTGAATTTCTTGGTGACTATCTTATATTGATGACCTCTAATTATGCGCTTCCCCACAAGTGGAAACATTCTCTCAGTATCCATTCTACCAAAACCTTTCATAATTTAAAAGACCTCTATTAGGTGACCTCTCAGCCTTTTTTCAAGAGAAACAAGGCCCAGCCTGTCGATTCTTTCCTGATATTTATACCCCCACATTTCTGGTGTCATCCTTGGAAATCATTTTGTAGCCTCTTCAGTTCCTCTATATCCTATTTTTTATAATATCAGCAACCAGAACAGCACGCAGTACTGTAAGTGTGGTCTAATCAAGGTTCGATACAGATTTAGAATAATTTCCCCACTTTTCAATTTTCTCCCTCTAGAAATAAAGCCTAGTGCTTGGTTTGCTTTTTTCTGGTCTTGTTAACCTATGGCACAATTTTTATTGATTGCTGTAACTGTACCTTCGAGATCCCTTCGTTCTTCTACCCGACCTAAACTCACACCTTCCAAGTAATAAAATACCTCCCTATTCATCCTATCTCACATTTATCTGTGTTGAACTTCATTTGCCAATTATTTGCCCATTCTACAAGTTTATTAATATCCTCCTGCAATTGTTGCAGTCTTCCGCAGTATTAATTTTCCCCCCAATTTGTTGTCATCCGCAAATTTAGAAATTGTGTTTTCAATTCCAACCTTCAAATCGTTAATGTAAATTGTGAACAGCAGTGGTCCCAGTCCTGATCCTTGTGAAACACCACTTTCCTCCTTCTGCCATTCTGAATAACTACCCTTTACTCTCTGCTTTCTGTCTTGAAGCCAGCTAGCAATCCATTCTGTCACCTGTCGCCCGACTGCGCATTCTCTGACCTTATTCGTTAGTCTATTATGTGGCGCCTTTTGAAAATCCAGATAAATTACCTCTACTGCATTGCCATTGTCTACTTTCTATGTCACCGCCTCAAAAAATTCAGTAAGGTTGGTCAAGCAGGATTTTCCCTTTTGAAATCCATACTGACTGTTGATTCTATTTTTTCTTTACTAGATGTTCTTCTATTCTCTCCTTTAGTAGGGATTCCATTATTTTTCCTAACACCGATGTTAAGCTGACTGGTCTATAATTCCTTGGGCATATTCTGTCCCCCTTCTTAAATTTTTTTTAAAAATTCATTCATGGGATATGGGTGTTGCTGGCCAGGCCAGCATTTATTGCCCATCCCTAATTGCCCTTGAGAAGGTGGTGGTGAGCTGCCTTCTTGAACTGCTGGAGTCCATGTGGGGTAGGTACGCCCACAGTGCTGTTAGGAAGGGAGTTCCAGGATTTTGACCCAGCGACAGTGAAGGAATGGCGATATAGTTCCAAGTCAGGATGGTATGTGACTTGGAGGGGAACTTGCAGGTGGTGATGTTCCCATGTATTTGCTGCCCTTGTCCTTCTAGTTGGTAGAGGTTGCGGGTTTGGAAGGTGCTGTCTGAGGAGCCTTGGTGCATTGCTGCAGTGCATCTTGTAGAGGGTACACACTGCTGCCACTGTGCGTCGGTGGTGGAGGGAGTAAATGTTTGTAGATGGGGTGCCAGTCAAGCGGGCTGCTTTGTCCTGGATGGGTGTCGAGCTCCTTGATTGTTGTTGGAGCTGCACCCATCCAGACAAGTGGAGAGTATTCCATCACACTCCTGACTTGTGCCTTATAGATGGTGGACAGGCTTTGGGGAGTCAGGAGGTGAGTTACTCGCCTCAGGATTCCTACCCTCTGACCTGCTCTTGTAGCCCCGGTATTTATATGGCTACTCCAGTTAAGTTTCTGGTCAATGGTAGCCCCTAGGATGTTGATAGTGGGGGATTCAGCGATGGTAGGAATATAGGAATTAGGTTAGCTATCCACTCATCCTCTGGCACTAGACCTTTTTCCAACAAATTATTAACAATGTGTTGTAATGCCTCTTCTATCTGTTCCCTAGATTCTTTTAAAATGTGTGGATGCAATCCATCCAGACCAGGGGTTTTACCCTTTTTGATTTTGATTAGTTTATTCAATGCATTCCTTTTTTTTTGTTTTAAAATCACTACTCTCATTACTCAGCTCATTATTCTCTGTCTTGTCTGCCTGTTCTATCATCCTCAAATACCAAAGCAAGATAATTATTTAATATTTCTGCCAACTCTGATTCGTTGCCTGTGGTATTATTCTTTCTATCCTTTAATGGTCCTATTCCCATCCAGCCTGACCTCTTTTTATTGATGTGCCTGTAAAATATTTTGCTGGTTTGTTTTCTGCTCCTTGATCATTTAATTTCATAGCAATGTGGTTGACTCTTAACTGCCCTCTGAAATGGTTTAGCAAACCCCTCAGTTGTCAAGAGCAGTTAGGGATCGGCAACAAATGCTGGCCTTGCCAGTGACGCCCTCATCCCATGAAAGAATAAAAAAAAGTTCCTCTTTGCTTGTTTTTCGACTTCTCTCCTAATCTCTTTGTATTCTGTCTTATTTTTTTAAAATGTTATTTAAAGATACAGCCCTTTGGCCCACAGAGTCTGTGCCGACCATCAACCACCCATTTGTACTAATCCTACATTAATCCCATATTCCTACCACATCCCCACCTTCCCTCAATTCCCCTACCACCTACCTATACTAGGGGCAATTTACAATGGCCAATTTACCTATCAACCTGCAAGTCTTTGGCGGTGGGAGGAAACCGGAGCACCCGGTGGAAACCCATGCGGTCACAGGGAGAACTTGCAAACTCCGCACAGGCAGTGCCCAGAATCGAACCCGGGTCACTGGAGCTGTGAGGCTGCGGTGCTAACCACTGCACCACTGTGCAGCCCACTGGCGTGCACTCCTCTGTTGTCTGTGTACTTAATATGTTCCTCTTTCCTCAGGTCAATTCTTCCCTCATGTTTGTTCATCCATGAAATCTCACAAGTGTTTCATTTGTTCTTTCCTTTTAGGAGAATATATTTTTCCTGCACTCTATTGAACACTTTTTTAAATGTTTTCCATTGTTGTTCTACGTCGTTGGTTGCCAATATTGTTGCTTATATTATTTTCACATTCTAAGCCCCTCAAAATCAGCTTTTCTCCAATCTGTTAACCTGGTTTATGTCATACTATGTCCTTCTCTATTCTCATCTTAAAGCGTATTACATTATGGCCACTATTGCCTAAATGTTCCCCTACTTTTACTTCTCTTATCTGCTCTGGTTAATTCCCCATTAGTAGATCCAATAGGGAATCTTCCTCTGTTGGGCTTTTTACATATTGGGTTAGAAAGGAGTCCTGTACACATTGTACGAACTCCATTCCCTTATCCCATTTACTGACCTCTTCTGTCCAATGGATATTGGCATACTCGAAATCCCCAAATCCGTAGTTGTTACTCAATTCCCTAAATTGTCTTCATATTTCTTCCTCCATCTCCCTTCCACTATTTGGTAGTCTGTAGACTACATCTATTAGTGTGATTGATCCTTTATTATCTTTTATCTCTATCCATATGGATTCTATTTTCATCTTGCTGATAGCTGTGTCCCTTTTTCCTATTGCCATTATGTTACACTGACTAGGACAGCTATTCCACCTCCCCTTTTCCCCTCTCTATCTTTTCTAAATATGTTATACCCTGCAATGTTTAATTCTCAGCCCTGATTGTTTCTGTGGTTTCTGTAGTTATGTCTCAGTAATCCCTACTATGCCTGGTTCCTCCCAACGCATGATTGCGTCCAGTTCCCCTGTTTTATTATGGAAACTGTGCATTGCTATACAGACATTTTGACTCATTTTAAGAGGATTTCCTCTCACTTTATATTTAACAATCTTTTTAGACTTCTGTTCTATAACTATTTATTCCCTTACCATCAATGTTTTTACTTACTTTATTCTTTCCTATGTTGTGCTTCCCGTTTTGTTCACATTTAGGCTGTTTAGGTTTCTTGTAGATCCCTCCCCAATCTTACCAGTTAATTATTACGAATTACTATTAATTAATTTCAACCTGTATTATAGACTGGGAATAGTGTTTGATACTTTGCAACGTGATACATAGTTAACAGATATCCCCCTTAGTTGACATTGATGGTAAGATCAGATATTCTTGTGCTATCACCGACAATCTGTCAATTAAAATTCTATCATTGCAAAACAGGTAATTACATTTATTTTGGCTAGTGTAGTTCACAAAGCTAACCTAAAATGTGTGTAGTCTGAGCAGTGCAGCTCTGTGTTACCACAATAGGAACAGACTGCAATCCTGAGAAAGCACATGAGACTATTGATAAATATATGATGGACTATTACAATGGTGTCTATTAATCTATTTAATGGAAGATGTGGTCAGCTACAGTTGGATGATACTGGAGTAACGGAAAAGTACCAAATTTTTGGGTGTTTTTTTGAAGTAAGACATTTAGAAAATCGAGCAGAGTCAATGTGGTTTTATGAAAGGGAAATGGTGTTTGACAAATTTATTAGACTTCTTTGAGGATGTAACAAGCAGGGTGGATCAAGGGGAACCAGTAAATGTAGTGTATTTGGATTGCCAAAAGGCATTCAGTAAGCTGCCACATAAAAGGTTACGACACAAGATAAGAACTCATGGTATTGTGGGTATATTATTCGCATGGATAGAGGATTGGCTAACTAACAGGAAACAGAGAGTCGGGATAAATGGAGCATATTCAGGTTGGCAAACTGGAATTAGTGGAGTGCCACAGGGATCAGTGCTGGGGCCTCAACTATTTACAATCTACATTAATGACTTGGATGAAGGGACAGAACGTATTGTAGCCAAATTTGCTGATAATACTAAGATAGGTAGGAAAGCAAGTTGTGAGGAGGACGCAAAGTGTCTGAAAAGAGATATAGATAGGTTAAGTTAGTGGGCAAAAATTTGGCAGATGGAGAATAATGTGTGAAAATGTGAGGTTGTCTACTTTGACAGGATGAATAGAAGCAGAATGTTATTTAAATGGAGAGAGACTACAGAATGCTGCGGTACCGAGGGATCTGGGTGTCCTCATGCGTGAATCACAAAAGTTAGCATGCAGATACAGCAAGTGTGTGAAGTCGTACCTAGCGCAAAGGAAGATAGTTGTGGTTGTTGGAGGTCAATCATCTCAGTTCCAGGACTGCAGGAGTTTGCCAGTGTAGTGTCCTAGGCCCAACCATCTTCAGTTGCTTCATCAATGAACTTCCTTCAATCATAAGTTCAGAAGTGGGGATGTTCACTGATGATTGCAGTGTTCAGCACCATTTGTGACTCCTCAGATACTGAAGCAGTCCGTGTAGAAATTTAGCAAGACCTGGACAATATCCAGGCTTGGGCTGATAAGTGACAAGTAACATTCGCACCACACAAGTGCCAGACAATGACCATCTCCCAGCGCACCACTCATTGGAGTTAAGAAGAATGAGAGCTAATCTTATTGAAACATATAAAATTCTGAAGGGGCTTGACAGGGAAGATGGTGAGAGGATGTTTCCCCTCATGGAATCTCGAATTATAGGGCACAGTTTCAAAATAAGTGGTCTCCCATTTCTTCACTCAGAGGGTCGTTAATTGTTGGAATTCTCTTCCCAGAGCCCAGTAGAGGCTGAGTCATTGAAATTATTCAGGGCTGAGCTAGACAGATTTTTTTATCTGTAAGGGAGTCAAGGGTTATGAGGTGACGGGCACGAAAGTAGAGTTGAGGCCGCAATCAGATCAGCCATGATCTCAGTGAATGGCGGAGCAGACTCAAGGGGCCAAGATATTTTGCGCATTTTATTTGCGATTTTAAGTTCTACCTTTCTTCAATAAACCTGAAACAATAGTTTGCCATATGGTACACTTGGTAACTTTAAAAAGCTCTGCCTAGAGTGACTAACCTATATGTGTAGTTTTCATCATCAGCCCCAGGACATCACTGCAGGTGTTCCTCAGGGCAGTGTCCGAGGTCCAACCATCTTCAGCTGCTTCATCAATGACCTCCCCTCCATAATCAGGTCTAGAGTGGGGATGTGCACTGACAATTGAACAGTTTTCAGGTCCATGCGCAACTCCTCAGATAATGCAGCAGTCTGTGTCTGCACAGAGCACAAACTGGACAACGTTCAGGCTTGGGCTGATAGGTGGCAAATAAGGGAATACACAATAAATGGTCGGATACTGAGAAGTGTAGAGGAACAGAGGGACCTTGGATTGCGTGTTCACAGATTCCTGAAGGTGGCTGGACAGATAGATAAGGTGATCAAGAAGGCATATGGGATAGTTGCCTTTATTAGCCGAGGCATAGAACATAAGAAAGATAAACAAGAAATGCTGGAAATACTCAGCAGGTCTGCACCATCTGTGGAGAGAGAAGCAGAGTTAACATTTCAGGTCAGTGATCCTTCATCAGAACTGGCAGATATTAGAAATGTAAAAGGTTTTAAGTAAGTAAAGCGGGGGAGTGGGACAAGAGATAACAAAAGAGAAGGTGTTGATAGGACAAGTTCACAGAGAATAACTGACCAGAAGGTCATGGAGCAAAAGGCAAACGGTATGTTAATGGTGTGCTGAAAGACAAAGCATTAGTGCAGAGAGGGTGTTAATGGACAGAAAACTGAACAGCCTGGCCCCAAGCACAAACATGAAAAAAACAGTGGGTAGGCACAGTAGAAACAAACTAAGCAAACTAAAATAAACCCAAAAAATTCCCCAAAAAAAGGAAAAATAACTAAAAATAAAAAGGGGGGCTCGTCCTGCTTTGAAATTATTGAACACAATAATTTGGGGCGGCACAGTGGTTAGCACTGTAGCCTCACAGCTCCAGCGACCCGGGTTCAGTTCTGGGTACTACCTGTGTGGAGTTTGCAAGTTCTCCCTGTGACCGCGTGGGTTTCCGCCGGGTACTCCGGTTTCCTCCCACAGCCGAAGACTTGCAGGTTGATAGGTAAATTGGCCATTGTAAATTTCCCCTAGTGTAGGTAGACAGTAGGAGAATGGTGGGGATGTGATAGGGAATATGGGATTAACATAGGATTAATATAAATGGGTGGTTGTTGGTCGGCACAGATTTGGTGGGCCAAAGGGCCTGTTTCAGTGCTGTATCTCTCTATGACTCAATGTTTAGTCTGGCAGGCTGTAGCGTGCCTAATCGGTAAATGAGGTGCTGTTCCTCGAGCTTGCGTTGATGTTCACTGGAACACTGCAGCAAGTCCAGGACAGAGATGTGAGCATGAGAGCAGGGGAAATGTTGAGATGGCCAGCAACAGGAAGCTCGGGGTCATGCTTTCGGACTGAATGGAGGTGTTCCGCAAAGCGGTCACCCAATCTGCGTTTGGTCTCCCCAATGTAGAGGAGACCACATTGTGAGCAGCGCATACAGTATACTAAATTGAAGGAAGTACAAGTAAATCGCTGCTTCACCTGAAAGGATTGTTTGGGGCCTTGGATAGTGAGGAGAGAGGAGGTAAATGGGCAGTTATTACACCTCCTGCGATTGCAGGGGAAGGTGCCATGGGAAGGGGACAAGGTGGTGGGGGTAATGGAGGAGTGGACCAGGTTGTCGCAGAGGGAATGATCCCTTCAGAATGCTGACAGGGGAAGGGAGGGGAAGATGCATTTGGTAGTGGCACCATGCTGGAGGTGGCGGAGGATGATCCTTTGGATGTGGAGGCTGATGGGGTGGAAAGTGAGGACAAGGGGAACCCTGTCATGGTTCTGGGAGGGAGGGGAAGGGGTTAGGGTAGAGGTGTGGGAAATGGGCCGGACAAGGTTGAGGGCCCTGTCAACCACAGTGAGGGGGAATCCTTGGTTGAGGAAAAAGGAAGACATATCAGAAGCACTGTCATGGAAGGTAGCATCATCAGAGCAACAACCTCCACCATCTAGTTAGGAGAAGGGCAGCAGGTGCGTAAAAGACCACCTCCTGCAATTTTCTCTCCAAGTCACGCTCCCTTCCAACTTGGAAATATATCACGATTCCTTCATCGTCATAGGGTCAAAATCCTGCAACTCCCTACCTAACAGCACTATGGGTGTACCTATTGCTGAAAGGACTGCAACGGTTCAAGAAGGCAGCTCACCACCACCTTCTGAAGGACATTTAAGGACGGGCGATGGCCACATCCCACAAATGAATAAAAATAAAACAGACTGCATTTCAAAAAAATTGTAGTTTTGCTTGTACCTTGGATTTTGAAAACTGATAGCTACAAGTGTGAGTAATATTTACTGTCCAGAGATTACACAAAATATGTTGAATTAACCAAAGTAAAATGAATTGATTAATTTGAGGAGAACAAAAAATAACTGTTTAATCCTTACTGACATAATTCTAAAATGTGAGTACAAGAACAGCAATATTGCGCTTTTCCAATTAAAAGCAGCAAAGTGCTTTGATGAAGCTAGAACCAAAATATTAAACATCCTTTTAAATATGATTTAGATTTACAGAAAAACCTTTGTCGTTCTCACTCCTGTACCTAAAAAAAAAAAATTGCTGTAGTTTGCAAGTCATCATATTTCTCTCCAGTTGTCTTTCCTTTGCTGAAGACTTGCTGCTTGCTGCGATACAGTCCACAATTGCCGATCATCTCCAGTACCTTGCTCTAGTGGCCATTATTCTTGAGAGTCCAAATAGTGTTCGAAGTATGTTCAACTAGGAGTGGAGCTGCATCACAGCGGGTCAAGCTCTAGCCTCACCCAATGTCCATCCATCCAATAGGAATAGTGATCCAAAGCAGCAACCCTGATTGATGTACCTCTCCCTAACACAATGGTACTGAGACCAATTGTGCTTCTAATCCCAATTTAGCTGATTTAATGAAAGATAAAGTCAATATAGTCACTCCATTACATGCACAAGATTATCTTTTTCTAACTTCTATCCTGAAGAGCAGGAAGTCTCCCAAAATGTTGATGGCAGTAAACTTTTGACATTCAAAAGCCACCTGCATCCTCTTGATATTGTCAACATTCTAAAGACTGTGTATTCAAGAAAAACTGTTAATCATAGTTGAGATTATCTTTCTGAGACTTTTTTTTACTCCTATTGCTTTCCCAGGTGTCATTCTCCTGCTAAGACTATCAGTCTACTTTGCATCGCAGTAGATTTCCATCTCTCTCTTCTGTTCTATGAAGCTAAGCAAAAACATTTGACTTTAAACAAAATTACTTTTAAAGTTGTTACTTTTACACTGCTAGTCTACCATGATTGCAGGCTTGAAACCTGATATCATTGTGTCTGACAAAAATTCTGTCCGGCTTTTATTTTGTTACTTGTAGTTTACTGGTGGGTGTAACAGGCAAATTTCTTGCATTTAAAAGAGAAAAAAAGAACATTAGAAAGTACTGAGTTTTCCAAAGAATCTGAACAACAATTTGAAGTTAAATTACACATTACTGACAGAGCAACACCAAATCTTTCTCTCCAGGCCCATTATGGCCCATTTATTACAGGTTCAGATACTACAGATTCACCTGTCAAACCTTTTGCTTAGATAGCTATGAAAGTGAGCAGATACACAAAACTAGAAATTGAAAGTGCAATACCCTTGAATCTGCAGAAAATTAGGAATATTTTACTTTACAGTTCTCAGCAATATGAATATCAAATAATCTAAATTTTCATATTTGTGAGTGTGCTTTTAATGAATTTAATCTATTACTATGGTTTTTATAAATACTAAGTAATAGTATTTTGGTTTTACCCCAATATTTTGATACCCCATTTAAGCTATAACTTTTTTTTAAAGTTATTCATTCTTGGGATGTAAGCGTCGGTCGCAAGGCCAGCATTTATTGCTCATCCCTAATTTCCCTTGAGAAGGTGGTGGTGAGCTGCCTTCTTGAACTGCTGCAGTCCATGTGGTGCAGATGCACCCACAGTGCTGTTAGGAAGAGAGTTCCAGGATTCTGACCTAGCGACAGTGAAGGAAAGGCGATATAGTTCCAAGAGGAATTTGTGGATGGTGGTGTTCCCATGCGTCTGATACCCTTGTCCTTGTAGGTGATAGAGGTCGTAGGTTTGGAAGGTGCTGTTACAGGAACTTGGCGAGTTGCTGCACTGCGTCTTGTCGATGGTACACACTGCTGCCACTGTGCGTGGTGGTGGAGGAAGTGAATGTTGAAGTTGGTGGATGGGCTGCCAATCAAGCAGGCTGCTTTGTCCTGGATGGTGTCAAGCTCATGGTCTACAGGGCCGCAGTGTTACTTGCCTTCCTGCATACATCGGAAACGTGGACACTGTACAGCAGACACCTCGGCCCTGGAGAGATATCACCACCGGTGCCTCTGCATGATCCTGCAAATTCAGTGGCCGGACAGAGGCTCCAATGTCAGTGTCCTCTCTCAGGCCAACATCCCCAGTATTGAGAACTGATCATGGCTAGTCAGTTACGTTGGGCAGGCCACATTGTCCACATGCCTGACAAAAGACTCCCAAAACAAGCTTTCTACTCCGAGCTCCGTCACGGCAAAAGGCTACCAGGAGGGCAGAGGAAACGCTGCAAGGATGTCCTTAAAGCCGTCCTGATAAAATGTGACATCTTCACTGATTCATGGGACTCTCTTGCCCAAGACTACCCAAAATGGAGAAGAGGCATCCGCAATGATGCCTGCCAGTTCAAACAACGTCAGCATGCCCAGGCAGCGACCAAGTGCAAACAGCAGAAGGAGCATTCAGAAATTTGAGCATCCCATTCACTCTCCTCACCAAACACCACCTGCCCCACCTGTGGCAGAGTGTGTGGATCCAGAATTGGACTAGTCAGTCACCAAAGGACCCACAACCCTGGTGTGGAAGAAAGTCATCGTCGTTCCCAAGGGACTGCCTAAGAAGAGCAAGAGTGTTGAAGGTGGTGGATGGGGTGCCAATCAAGCGGGCTGCTTTGTCCTGGATGGTGTTGAGCTTCTTGAATGTTGTTGGAGCTGCACCCATCCAGGCAAGTGGAGAGAATTCCATCACGCTCCTGACTTGTGCCTTGTCGATGGTGGACAGGCATTAGAGAGACAGGAGGTGAGTTACTCGCTGCAGAATTCCCAGCCTCTGACCTGCTCTTGTCGCCATGCCATTTATGTGGCTGGTCCAGTTCAGTTTCTGGTCAATGTTAACCCCCAGGATGTTGATCATGGGGGATTCAGCAATGCTAATACCATTGAATGTCATGGGGAGATGGTTCGACTCTCTCTTGTTGGAGATGGTCATTGCCTGGTACTTGTGTGGCGCGAATGTTACTTGCCACTTATCAGCCCAAGCTTGGATGTTGTCCAGGTCTTGCTGCATATGGATATGGGTTGCTTCAGTAACTGAGTAGTCGCAAATGGTGCTAAACGTGTGCAATCATCAACAAACATCACCACATCTGAACTTATTATGGAGGGAAAGTCATTGATGAAGCAGCTGAAGATGATTGGGCCTAGGAAACTACCCTGAGGAACTCCTGCAGTGATGTCCTGGAGCTGAGTTGATTGACCTCCAACAACCACAACCATCTTCCTTTGTGCTAACCTATGGAGAGTTTTCCCCCGATTCCCATTGACTCAAGTTTTGCTGGGCTCCTTGATGCCGTACTCGGTCAAATGCTGCCTTGATGTCAAGGGCAGTTACTCACACCTCACCTCTGGACTTCAGCTGTTTTGTCCATGTTTGGGCCAAGGCTGTAATGAGGTCAGGAGGTAAGTGGACCTGACGGAACCCAAACTGCGTGTCACTGAGCAGGTTTTGTTGAGCAAGTGCCGCTTGATAGCACTTGCTGGTGTTCGGGAGTAGACTGATGGGGCAGTAATTGGCTGGGTTGGATTTGTCCTGCTTTTTGTGCACAGGACATACCTGGGTAATTTTCCTCATTGCTGGGTAGATGCCAGTGTTGTAGCTGTACTGGAATAGCTTGGCTAGGGGTGCGGCTAGTTTTGGACCACAAGTCTTCAGTACTGAATCTTCAACGCTGAAATGTTTAAATGCTGAGGTCACTTGGTTGATTTTATACAAATGCATTGGTAATTGAAGGTAAACAAAGGGAAAATTAATGTTTCTACACATTTGAAGTCGTCTGGAAGAATTTGCATTCATTACAGATCATTAACAGTGCTATTATTACATGATTCCTTGTCAAAAGAAATTTCAGACTTTTTTGTCTTCGGCCACTTTGGCTCGGAGTAGAAAGCTTGTTTTGGGAGTCTTTTGTCGGGCATGTGGACAATGTGGCCTGCCCAACGTAACTGACTAGCCATGACCAGTGTCTCGATACTGGGGATGTTGACCTGAGAGAGGACACTGATATTGGAGCGTCTGTCACTCCAATTTGCAGGATCTTACGGAGGCACAGCTGGTGATATCACTCCAGGGCTTTGAGATGTCTGCTGTACAGTGTCAATGTTTGCTTCTGAGGCTCCCCTTCTGTGTTATAAAAATTCCACGCACACCCTGTAACGCAACGCAAATATTTTTGCTGCATAAAATGTAGTTATGCAGTTAAACGTTTATTATTTTCAGACTATTTGGTCTTTGGCCACTCTCACCCCTGAATATACACAGTTGCTGTGAAAATATTACTCACTGGCTTAAAATAATTTAGATGTTTTGCATATACAGAGAGTCGTGTGTGATGGAGAAGGGGACAGTTTGTAAAGTGCATCTTGCACTCCTATTTAGTAGGTGTATTTGGATTGAAAAATTGCTGGTTAGTGTAAGTAACCATAACAGCTTAAGACTATGCAGAAACTGAATGTCCCAAAGCAATATTGCAGAGATATGGTTTCTGTAGTCAAAATAATTATGTTATTGATTTGCTTTCACTGGAGATTAGACTAAAATTACAAGAATTTGTTTCATTTATGACACATTGTCATTGAAAGGAAGCCCATTATTGGATTCACTTTTATTTTTGCGTTTTCAGGGATTTAAGATGATGATTTGTATTCTTTATCCAGAAGCTGAGCCCTGGATTTATGAGATCAAGTTAACACATTCCAGCACTTAACCATCCCAAGTCTGTTGTTCCTCATAGACCATATGAATAGTACCTGCTTCCATTGCACAGAGGAAGAATTTACACTGAACAGCTTGTCTCAACCCAGCCACCTTGATGCTCCTAGATATCTAAGTCCAGTGCTATATATCAGGCTTACTTATCACCAGCTGCTTAAACCAGGGACTTAAACAAAGATGTATGCCTCCTGTGTGACACGGCCTCCAGGGTACTTGAGGACAAGTTGATGTAGACTGGAACCTTTCCTCCCTGCAGGTGATTCCACTTTTTACAACCAATCCATATTGCATCTTAGTTTTTGATCTTGCACATGAGCCAGATGAAACCTTTCCATTGCATTCCAGGAGTTTTGAGCCATGCAGGAAAACTATTTGAACAGAGAGCAAAGGTTGAAAGCTCTCAGTGCGTACTTTTTAATGAGACATTAAACTTGGGTCTGTCTGCCAGCCCGGGTGAATGTAAAAGATCCCATAGCACCATTTGAAGAGCAATGAGTTCTTCTAGTGCATCTCTAGCAATGATTTTTCTTCCTACCTCCACAGAGTCACCTTTAGGATTGCATCCTCTTTATATACAGGTTGCTATTTGCTGGCATCATCAGCAAGTATGGGCTCACATTCTATATGTATACTGATGATACTCAGATTGTCCTTTCCACCATTTCCCTCAACTCCATGACCACCTATGTGCTATCAGACTGCTATTTGATATCAGGTCATTCATGTAAAAATTTACTTCGACTAAATATCTAGAAGCCCAAACACAACATTTACGGCTCTCGTTATAAACTCCACTTCCTTGCTATTGAGCCAATCTCACTTACAAGTACTTTGCAGTGGCTGCACCAGAGCATGTGAAATCTTGCATTCTGTTTGACCCAGAGATTATTCACATCAAATCTTATTCATCACCAAGAACATTTCCATCTCCCCAACATCATCCACATGTTCCCCTACCTCACCCCAACTGCCACTGAAACCCTTATCACTCTTTTCACCTCAAGACTCAATTTCACCCTTGTTCCATCGCGTGTACAGGACAGAAGCAGGCAATTTGACCCAAATGATCTTTGCCAGCGTTTATGCACCAGACCTTTTTGCTTCTGAGGCTCCCCTTCTGTGTTATAAAAATTCCACGTACACCCTGTAACACAACACAAATATTTTTGCTGCATAAAATGTAGTTATACAGTTAAACATATTTATTATTTTTGCTTTACTTAATGTGAAACTTGTTGCTGGTGCTGAGCAACAATTCTGTCAAGGTGTGGAAGTACCTTCAACCAGCACACACACATGTCATGGTCAATGTTCATCCTGGCTAAGTTATGCTTAAGTTAGTAGACTGTTGCTAAGGTTGGAAGACTGTCACACTGAGGTAGGTAGGTTGACACACTGAGGTGAATAGACTGTCACTGTCTGATGGGTAGCCTGTCGCTCGGTGCTGGGTAGGCTGCGCTGTGAGGTTGGTGTGCTGGTGCTGACGAAACATCTGATGTTGATGACTGTACCACTTCTAGCTTCTCCTTTTGTCCATTAATAACAAGCCGAGCAGAACATGCCTGCTGAGACTGGACACTGTCTCCTTTACAACATGGCACTGAACCAATAACCATGGAGTCTCTGGGGAGCCAAGCAGCAGTTTCCAGTCCTGTGCGAGGCTTGGATTGGGAACTAACATGATATTGTGTTGGTGTCGATTGGTGACTTTGGGCTGGAAGGTAAAGCTTTACGCCTCAGATACTGGAACTTCGGGATCGGCATTAATTTTAATTAAATTATTTGTGCGGTGGAGACAGGCAACCGCTGCAGACCGATTGAAATCTTTGCGCATATTCCTAGGAGGCTGTGGACCCTGTCGGTTCAGAACCCCTGCACTCGACAAGCCTTCTCCCACCCTACTCCACCTAATCATGTCAACAGATCCTTCTATTACTTTCTCCCTCATGTGTGCATCTATTTGCTATTTGCCTCAACTACTCCTTGTGGTAGTGTGTTTATGTTTATGTTTAGAGATACAGCACTTTAACAGGCCCTTCGGCCCACCGAGTCTGTGCCGACCATCAACCACCCATTTATACTAATCCTACACTAATCCCGTATTCCTATCACATCCCCACCTGTCCCTATATATTCCCCTACCACCTACCTATACTAGGGGCAATTTATGATGGCCAATTAACCTATCAAACTGCAAGTCTTTGGCATGTGGGAGGAAACCGGAGGAAACCCACGCAGACACAGGGAGAACTTGCAAACTCCGCACAGGCATTACCCAGAATCGAACCCGGGTCCCTGGAGCTGTGAGGCTGTAGTGCTAACCACTGCGCCACTGTAGTGCATTCCACATTCTTACCACTCTTTGGATAAAGAGGTTTCTTCTGAATTCCCTCCTGGATTTATTTATTTTTTATTTGTTCATTGGACGTGGGCATCATTGGCTAGGCCAGCATTTATTGCCCATCCCTAATTGCCCTTGAGAAGGTGGTGGTGAGCTGTCTTCTTGAACCGCTGCAGTCCATGGGGGTTAAGTGCACCGACAGTGCTGTTAAGAAGGGAGTTCCAAGATTTTGACCCAGCGACAATGAAGGAACGGCGATATAGTTCCAAGTCAAGATGGTGTGTGGCCTGGAGGAGAACCTGCAGGTGGTATTCCCATGCATCTGCTGCCCTTGTTCTTCTAGATGGTAGAGGTCGCAGGTTTGGAAGGTGCTGTCTAAGGACCCTTGGTGCATTGCTGCAGTGCATCTTATAGATGATACACACTGCTGCCACTGTACGTCAGTGGTGGAGGGAGCGAATGTTTGTGGATGGGGTGCCAATCAAGCAGGTTGCTTTGTCCTGGATGGTGTCGAGCTTCTTGATTGTTGTTGGAGCTGCACCCATCCAGGCAAGTGGAGAGTATTCCATCACACTCCTGACATGTGCCTTGTAGATGGTGGACAGACTTTGGGAAGTCAGGAGGTGAGTTACTCGCTGCAGGATTCCTAGCCTCTAACCTGCTCTTGTAGCCACAGTATTTATATGGCCACTTCAGTTTCTGGTCAATGTTAACTCCCAGGATGTTGATAGTCGGGGATTCAGCGATCGTAATACCATTGAATGTCAAGGGGAGATGGTTAGATTCTCTTTTGTTGGAGATGGTCACTGCCTGGCATTTGTGTGGCACAGATCTTACTTGCCACTTATCAGTCCAAGTCTGGATATTGTCCAGGTCTTGCTGCATTTCTACACAGACTGCTTCAGTATCTGAGGAGTCACGAATGGTGCTGAACATTGTGCATTCATCAGCAAACATCCCCACTTCTGACCTTATGATGGAAGGAAAGTCATTGCTGAAGCAGCTGAAGATGGTTTGGCCTGGGACACTACCCTGAGGAACTCCTGCAGTAATAAAAACAAGAAATGCTGGAACCACTCAGGTCTGGCAGCATCTGTGAAAAGAGAAGCAGAGTTAACATTTTGGGTCAGTGACCCTTCTTCGGAACTCCTGCAGTGTTGTCCTGGAACTGAGATGATTGACCTCCAACAACCACAACCATCTTCCTTTGCGCTAGGTATGTCTCCAACCAACGGAGAGTTTTCCCCCTGATTCCAGTTTTACTAGGGCTCCTTGATGCCATACTCAGTCATATACTGCCTTAATGTGAGCAGTCACCTTACTTCTTGAGTTCAGTTCCTTTGTCCATATTTGAACCGAGGCTGTAATGAAGTCTGGTGCTGAGTGGCCCTGGTGCAACCCAAACTGAACGTCAGTGAGTAGGTTATTGCAAAGCAAGTGCCGCTTGATGGCACCGTTGATACTTCCATCACTTTACTGGTGATTGAGAGTGGACTGATGGGGTGGTAATTGGCCGGGTTGAACTTGTCCTGCTTTTTCTGTACAGGACATGCGTGGGCAATTTTCCACATTATTGGGCAGATGCCAGTGTTGTAGCTGTACTGGAACAGCTTGGCTAGGGGCGCTCAAGTTCTGGAGCACAGGTCTTCAGTTATTCATGACTAAAGAATGTAAATCGCAGAAGATGGTTTTGATCCATTGACTGAGTTATGGGTACACCATGCTTTCACTGCTGCACTCTGCTGCAATGTTCTTCTTGAACTGTAGGCTTCCATCCTCTATAAACTCCAAGTGATAGAACTAATTTTTAAATGGATATGAAATAAATAAGATTAAAAATCCTACTTTTATTTTCTTATCACAAACACTATTTAAGGAATATTTAATGGCTATCTCTTAAATTCTTAAGTGAAAAACAGTATTCCACATTAGAAATGAATTCAATAAAGATGTTTTCCTCCTTTTCAGGCTACATTTTGAACTGATGCACATTGAAATATCTTTTATCACATTCTAAATCTGTTTTGCAGAATTGAAGAGTGTTCTTAGTGGTAACCTCTACAATGATTCTCTAATCTGTGACCTTAACTAACTCCTTATTTTTGTACTAACTGCTTTTAGGGCTGCATGTTCACTTGTCAGGAAAGATTAACTCTCATCTGTGTCACCTTCTGCTTTGCTGTGCACTGTGCATAGTTGTCCATCTTAACATTATAAATGTGAGGAGTATATGGGTTTCTCAGTGAGAAACTGTCTTAGTAATTAAATTTTGATTTTAGTTGACAAAATATGCTCCTTTTTGTAACTGAGTGGAACGGAAATGGCACTATGGAGGAAGTTCTGGGATCTTAATTGGCTAAAGTTTAGCGAAACTTGGGCAAACTTCCACTTAGTCGGGTAGATGTCAGTGCCAGTTAAGAGGCCGCCTCTGGGTCCACCATTCAATTAAGGACAAGAAATGCTGGATTCACTCAGCAGGTCTGGCAGCATCTGTAGAAAGAGAAGCAGAGTTAACGTTTCGGGTCAGTGACCCTTCTTCGGAACTGACAAATATTAGAAAAGTCACAGATTATAAACAAGTGAGGTGGGGGTTGGGCAAGAGATAACAAAGGAGAAGGTGCAGATTGGACCAGGCCACATAGCTGACCAAAAGGTCACAGAGCAAAGGCAAACAATATGTTAATGGTGTTTTGAAAGACAAAGCATTAGTACAGATTAGGTGTGAATATACTGAATATAGAACATCAGCAAGTGCGAACCTGAAGAAAAACAACCTGAAAAAAACAGTGGGTAAGCAAACTGAACAAACTAAGATGAAATGAAATAAATGCAAAAAATGTAAAAAGGAATGCAAAAAAAAGGAAGAAAAAATAACTAAAAATGACTAAAAATGAAAGTAAAGTGGGGGGCTGTCATGCTCTGAAATTATTGAACTCAATGTTCAGTCCGGCAGGCTGTAGTGTGCCTAATCGGTAGATGAGATGCTGTTCCTCGAGCTTGCGTTGATGTTCACTGGAACACTGCAGCAATCCCAGGACAGAAATGTGAGCATGAGAGCAGGGGGGAGTGTTGAAATGGCAAGCAACCGGAAGCTCAGGGTCCTGCTTGCGGACTGAGCGGAGATGTTCCGCAAAGCGGTCACCCAGTCTGCGCTTGGTCTCCCCAATGTAGAGGAGACCACACTGTGAGCAGCGAATACAGTATACTACATTGAAAGAAGTACAAGTAAATCGCTGCTTCACCTGAAAGGAGTGTTTGGGGCCTGGGATAGTGAGGAGAGAGGAGGTAAATGGGCAGGTATTACACCTCCTGCGATTGCAAGGGAAGGTGCCCTGGGACGGGGACGAGGTGGTGGGGGTAATGGAGGAGTGGACCAGGGTGTCGCGGAGGGAACGATCCCTTCGGAATGCTGACAGGGGAAGGGAGGGGAAGATGCGACTGGTAGTGGCATCACGCTGGAGGTGGCGAAAATGGCGGAGGATGATCCTTTGGATATGGAGGCTGGTGGGATGAAAAGTGAGGACAAGGGGAACCCTGTCACGGTTCTGGGAGGGAGGGGAAGGGGTGAGGGTAGAGGTGCGGGGAATGGGTCGGACACGGTTGAGGGCCCTGTCAACCACAGTGGGGGGAAATCCTCGGTTGAGGAAAAAGGAGGTCATATCAGAAGCACCGTCATGGAAGGTGCTTCTGATATGACCTCCTTTTTCCTCAACCGAGGATTTCCCCCCACTGTGGTTGACAGGGCCCTCAACCGTGTCCGACCCATTCCCCGCACCTCTACCCTCACCCCTTCCCCTCCCTCCCAGAACCGTGACAGGGTTCCCCTTGTCCTCACTTTTCATCCCACCAGCCTCCATATCCAAAGGATCATCCTCCGCCATTTTCGCCACCTCCAGCGTGATGCCACTACCAGTCGCATCTTCCCCTCCCTTCCCCTGTCAGCATTCCGAAGGGATCGTTCCCTCCGCGACACCCTGGTCCACTCCTCCATTACCCCCACCACCTCGTCCCCGTCCCAGGGCACCTTCCCTTGCAATCGCAGGAGGTGTAATACCTGCCCATTTACCTCCTCTCTCCTCACTATCCCAGGCCCCAAACACTCCTTTCAGGTGAAGCAGCGATTTACTTGTACTTCTTTCAATGTAGTATACTGTATTCGCTGCTCACAGTGTGGTCTCCTCTACATTGGGGAGACCAAGCGCAGACTGGGTGACCGCTTTGCGGAACATCTCCGCTCAGTCCGCAAGCAGGACCCTGAGCTTCCGGTTGCTTGCCATTTCAACACTCCCCCCTGCTCTCATGCTCACATCTCTGTCCTGGGATTGCTGCAGTGTTCCAGTGAACATCAACGCAAGCTCGAGGAACAGCATCTCATCTACCGATTAGGCACACTACAGCCTGCCGGACTGAACATTGAGTTCAATAATTTCAGAGCATGACAGCCCCCCACTTTACTTTCATTTTTAGTCATTTTTAGTTATTTTTTCTTCCTTTTTTTTTGCATTCCTTTTTACATTTTTTGCATTTATTTCATTTCATCTTAGTTTGTTCAGTTTGCTTACCCACTGTTTTTTTCAGGTTGTTTTTCTTCAGGTTCGCACTTGCTGATGTTCTATATTCAGTATATTCACACCTAATCTGTACTAATGCTTTGTCTTTCAAAACACCATTAACATATTGTTTGCCTTTGCTCTGTGACCTTTTGGTCAGCTATGTGGCCTGGTCCAATCTGCACCTTCTCCTTTGTTATCTCTTGCCCAACCCCCACCTCACTTGTTTATAATCTGTGACTTTTCTAATATTTGTCAGTTCCGAAGAAGGGTCACTGACCCGAAACGTTAACTCTGCTTCTCTTTCTACAGATGCTGCCAGACCTGCTGAGTGAATCCAGCATTTCTTGTTTTTGTTTCAGATTTCCAGCATCCGCAGTATTTTGCTTTTAATTCAATTAAGGACAGTGGGTCGGTTTCTGAGGGTCTGCAGCCTTGGAAGGACGGCAGCCCACTGGCAGAGGTGGACACTGCCACTGCAGGAGGGGGACCAAGAGGGATAATGGGCAGGTACTCTACTAGGCAGGATGTGACCAGTTGTGTCCTGCAAGGATTTGCATTGGAGCCTCAACTATTCACTGTATTAACAATTTAGATGATGGAATAGAAAGCCATATATCCAAATTTGCTAATGACGCAAACATTGTCAGCAGTGTAGATAAAGACATTAAATTAGAGATGTTGATAGATTAAGTGAATGGGAAAAACTGTTTGCAAATGGATTTCAGTGTAGGAAAATGTGAGGTCATCCACTTTGAACCTATGTAGGGTAGAACAGGATACTTTTTAAATGGTGAAAAGCTATAAACAGTGGAGGCCCATAGAGACTTGGGGTGCAGGTACATAGATCATTAAAATGTTATGACAGGTAGACAAAATAATCAAAAAGCCTAATATATCTAGAGGACTAGAATACAAGAGGGTACAAGTCATTCTTCAGCTATTCAAAACCTTGATTAGACCATACCTGGAAAACTGTGAGCAGTTCTGGGCACCACACATTAGGAAGGATACATTGGTGTTGGATGGAGAACAGCATAGATTTACCAGAATGATACCTGGGCTCCGAGGATTATATTACGAGAGATTACACAAACTAGGATTGCATTTCCTGGAATTTAGAAGGTTAAGGGGAAATTTAATTCATGTTTCCAAGCTATTAAAGAGAACAGATAGGGTAGAAAGAGGGAAACTTTCTGCTGGTTAGGAAGTCTGGGACTAGGGGGCATAGTGTAAAAATATTAGAGCCAGATATTTCAAGAGTGAAGTTAGGGGCTGAATTTTGTGCCAACCTTGGCAACATCTATTCTGAATGTATCCCATTTAGTACAGTGGTAGTGCCGCACAGCACAATGGAGAGCATCCTCAGTATAAAAATGGGACTTCGTCTCTACTGGTTACTTCTATCAGTACTGTTATGGACAAATGCATCTGTGGCAGGTAGATTGGTGAGGGCATTGTCAAGTGGATTTTTCCCACATTCAGCAAAATCTGAACAACATTTAGGTTGGGCTAATTGGCAAATAACATTCACACCACACAAGTGCCAGTTAATGACCGTCTCCAAAGTTGGAGAGTCCAACCACCACCTCCTCAAGGAAAGTGCTAGAATATAAAGATGGCCTACGATGTTAGGTTAAAATAGAATCCTAATCCTAATGAATAGAGTTAAGAGATAGGAAGAGAAATGTTACAGTTCTTGG
Source organism: Heterodontus francisci (assembly GCF_036365525.1). Lineage (NCBI taxonomy): Eukaryota > Metazoa > Chordata > Chondrichthyes > Heterodontiformes > Heterodontidae > Heterodontus > Heterodontus francisci. Next base: position 106,223,241 of record NC_090371.1, read on the forward strand.
TATGTACTGTTGGTTACTGAACAGTGGAGATGAGGTGGAGATCGTCAGATAGTTCAGAGGAGATGTAAGGATAACAAGGCAATAATGTTGGATAACTTACCTATCCCAAGAGAGATTGTGATAAATGTCTTGTATTTTGTCACAGCCGGTGGATAGTGCTCACTGGAGCTTTTCAGAATGCATCCAGAACTGCTCCCTATATCAGCGTGTTTCTCGTCTCAACAAGGAAAGAAACATTGCTTTAGTTCTAGGAAATGAAGTGGGGCAAACTCATGTGAGAGTTCACAAACAATTGAGAAATAATATTGGTAGGTTAATTCCTAAAGATAGAAAAGGATAAAGATAAGGTTAGTGGACTGAAAGAAGATGAAGTTTCATGAGGTTAAAGGGAATCTGGCCCAAATTAACTGGATGGACAAGTCAGCAAACAGATCAATAGAGCAGCCGTCGGAAGGTGGGGATGATGTTGATTCAAGGTTCCAGGGATAAATACGAAGATCAAAAATGAGCTCAAACAAATAGGAATTGAATGATAAATTTAGAGCCATCGATGCTGGTGATAATCATGAGGAATAGAGAAAGTGTAATACGGAGGAAAAAAGGGACAATTCAGGGATAAAAAGAGGAGTCCAGTTGTGGAAAAGGAACATACATTGAAGAGATTAAGGAAATGTTTTACTTTAGCTTACAAATGCAGGTGTAGTGCGAAGATAGCGAAATAATAAATTAACAGAATAGTACTAACAGTGTTCTCCAAAAATAAAATATCCAAATTATATGGGTTTTCTTACGTTGTTGTGGTAAATTGTTGGAGCAGAAATAATACAGCAGTTAAGGGTTTACTTCTAAATTCTAATCAGAACTGTGAAGAAAAAAATCTACATTTGATTCACTTAGTTTCTCAATACAATATACATCAAAAAAGTGGAAGCAGCATGCTATGGACACAGTCAAGCAATCCACAATCAATGGATCAGATCAAAACTCTGCAATCCTGCCATATCCAATGCGAATGGTGGTGGGCAATTAAACAAGTTACAGGAGGAGGAGACTCAACATACAAGCACAAAATCAATGATAGTGGCACCCAGCATGTTGAATACAAAAGACCATCGTCAGTCATCAGTGCAAATGGATGATCCATCTCAGCTTACTTTTGAGGTCTCCTGTCATCATAGACGCCAGTCTTCAGCCAATTCAACGCACTCCATATGATATCAAGAAAAGGCAGAGCGCACTCAATACAGCAAAGGCTATAGGCCCCGACAACATCCCAGCTGTAATACTGAAGACTTTGCTCCAAAATTAGCCATGTGTGTAACCAAGCTGTTCCAGTACAGCTACAATACTGGCATCTACTCAGAAAAGCAGGGCAAATCCAATAGGCCAGTTAATCAGTCTACTCAATCATCAGCAGAGTGATGACGGGCGCTATCAAGCGGCACTTACTCACCAATAACCTGCTCACCAGTGCTCAGTTTGGGTACTGCCAGGCCCACTTGGCTCCAGACCTCATTATAGCTTTGGTTCAAACATTGACAAAAGAGCTGAATTCAAGATGTGAGGTGAGAGTGAGTGCTCTTGATATCAAGGCAGCATCTGACTGTAGCATCAATGGGCCCTAGTAAAATTGAAGTCAATGGGAATCATGGGGAAAAAACTCTACGGGCTGGAGTCATACCTAGCACAAAGGAAAATGGCTGTGTTTCAGATAGAATCAGAATAATTGAATCAGATTTGTTGGAGGCCAATCATCTCAGCCCCAGGACATCGCAGTAGGAGTTCTAAAGGGCAATGTCCTAGACCCAACTATCTTCAGCTTCTTCATCAATGACCTTCCCTCCATCATAAGGTCAGAAGTGGGGATGTTCACCAATGATTGTGCGTTGTTTGGTTCCATTCGCAGCTCCTCTGATACTGAAGCTATCTGTACCCACATGCAACAAGACTGTATTGTTTATTCTTTAGGGGATGTGAGAATTGCTGACAAGGCCAGCATTTGTTGTTCATCCCTAATTGCCCTTGAAAAAGTGGGCAATATTCGGGCTTGGACCGATAAGTGGCAAGTAGCATTTGTGGCATATAAGTGCCGGGCAATGACCGACTCCAAAAAGAGTTTCTAACCACCTCCCATTGCCGTTCAACAGCATTACCATAATCAAATCCCTCACCATCAACATCTTGGATGTCATCATTGACCAGAATCTAAACTGGACCAGCCACACAAATATGGCTACAAGAACAGGCCAGAGGCAGAGTATTCTGTGGCAAGTGACTTACCCGTTGGCTCCCCAAAGCATATCCGCCATCTACAAGACCCAAGTCAGGAGTGATGAAATACTCTCCACTTGCCTGGATAAGTGCAGCTGCAGCAACACTCAAGAAGCTCAACACCATCTAGGAAAAAACAGCCCTTTTGATTGGTGCCCCGTCCACCATCTTAAACTTTCACTTCCTCCACCGCTGGCACAACTTGACTGCAGTGTGTACTGTCAACAGTAAGCAGTGCAGCAACTCACCAAGCTTCTTCAACAGCAGCCCCCAAACCCATGACCTCTACCACTTAGAAGGATAAGGGCAGCAGTTGCATAAAAAAGACTACCACCTGAAAGTTCCCCTCTAAATCACACATCATACAGACTTGTAAATATATCACTGTTCCTTCATCATTTGGCCAAAATCCTGGAACCCTTTGCCTGTGGGAGTACCTTCACCACACAAACTACAGCAGTTCAAGAAGGTAGATTACCACCACCTCTAGGGCAATTAATGTTGGCCTTGCCAGCAACACCCACATCCCATGAATGAATAAAAAAAAGCCTATAAACACTCAATTGTGCTGTACATAAGAAAAGCAATCTGCAAAACATGACATTTCTTTTTACTGTACAGTGCACTGTTTCAGTTTGATTTATATTATAATCTAGAATCTTGACAATATAATGTTAAACGCTAATATGGCACTCTGCAATTCCTGTTGTGTAAAAACTGCAAAAATAGCTGGTTTAGATCCAAGTAAAAGTCTGTGTCTGCATTAGATGCTACCTTTTGATAATTGGAGGCATTAATGGTTGATTGAGTGTACTCTGCTCTATTTTTATTTTTTGATTTGTTAGAATTGATCTGAAAACATTGCTATAGAATTTTTGGGGAAAGCAGTTGGGATTTTAGAGTGGAGAATTTTAAAAAGATTTAGCAGATACAATATTGGTTAAATTTCCATAGGTGAATTTACACCTAAGCAACAATAAAATAAATAATTCTAATTTTTAGTGCTATTCAGTTGCTTACAAACTACCGTCCCATTTCAAACCTCCCACATCCTTGCTCATTTTTCTCACGATTCCGCATATGGATCTCTCTAAACAGGTTTGTTCCCCACCCACGATACGGCAGTGTCAGTAGTCAAAGTCACAAATGCTGTTCTCTGACTGTGACCATTAATAGGCTTGCTAGCCCTCCCAGAATGGGGCATGGATATCCTGGACACTGCTGTTAGCAGCCAAGGCGATCTTTGCACTTCAAATTTCCTGGCCCACCAACATCCCCTGCTCTGTGATGTCAATGGCTGCTGCTGCAGAGAAGCCTCCAGCTCAGCAGCGAACCTTAAAGCATCCTTATAACCCATCTCTACCTAATAGCTCATCCTTTGGTCTGCTGCCCATTTTTCTCTGGTTGTGTCTCTCTGGAGCATCTTAGGACATTTTCTCATGTTTACAGGTGCTATATGAATGCAAGTTGTTGCTGTATTTGTACTGACACATCTTAATACAAGATTTGTAACCTTCCATATACATTGATGATTCGGAATTTTGGTTTTCTTTGTCTCATTTTAACCCTTTTAGAATCATAGATTTTACAGCACAGGGGTCCACACTGCTCATCACACCTGCTCTAATTCTCTAATAAAAGAACTCTCCCGTTCACCTGTCCTTTTTCCATACCCTTTTAAATGCTGCTTTTTCTTCATGTTTCTTTTGAAATTGCGAAGTTCTGGAGTGCAGTTCCAATCCCATATGATCATTCTTTATTGGTACAGTAGGCTAATGGTCATGTTACTGGGCTAGCAATCCACAAGCTTGGAGTAATTATCCAGCAAATGTGAGTACAGCACCATCATTTGAGAATTTGATAAAACCAAAATACTGCAGATGCTGGAAATCTGAAAGAAAAACAGAAAATGCTGAAAATACTCAGCAGGTCAGGCAGCATTTGTGGAGAGAGAAAGAGAGATTCAGGTAACTTATCTTTCATTAGAACCTGTCTCCTCCCAACCAACTACCAACCCAAGTCTCAAAGTTCTCTCCAATTCTGCGTACTCTCAGTTTTGCTAATTATCTCTGGTTCAAAACCTTAAGAAATGCCTTCTGGAAGTCAGCATCTTGTATCCTGTGTTTCATGGCAACCAAAACTGGAATCAGGATTCAACCACTTATCTGCCCAGAGCACAGTACATTTTCACCATAACTACTTCTGTCTTGTATTCTTCTGTTGGGCTGCATTATTGAACAATCTATTGTCTTTGTAGATTGCTGCTTTACATAGGTTGAACATGCTGAGCATCAAGTCCACTCAGACTCCTGATAATCAATTCCATTATTATACATGACTAAGGTTTCTATAGTTGCCTGTGTCCGACTTGTCACTTTTTGAATATTAGGCTGCTTCTAAGCTACTGGTACCTCCCCATGTCCAGGGACTCCCTCACAATGATTTTCAATGCCTCAAAAATTTCCTTAGTTTCTCTCATCACTCTAGGATAAATATCACCTATCCATGGGAATTAATTTGTTTATTGCCCTTTTAGCATGTTTATGACATAAATCTCATTTATATGAAATAAATTGATTTTACCTTTGTTAACTGTTTGGGAGGTCGTGTTGTGCATGATGATATCCTCCATATTTCTTAAGGCTACTGTCTATAAGAACACCTGTATAAGTACCCAGAAAATTATGGTGATACTTAAAACACTGCTTCAGTTATTTGCTATAAAATTCATCCACCCAGCATCCCACAGCCAGCACATTAGCTGTCATCTTCTCAAACTCCTGCAGGAGTGTAATGAAATGCCATCTTCAGCACTGAATAAGATAAAATGGCAAAGTCTTAATGAAAAAGTGTTCGGCAAAGTTTTTTTGATTTGAGAAAACAGAAGACTCAGGACTTACTTGCAGCATATTTAACATGCATTCATTGATGCATTTTTGTGTAATTTACTTCGTCGTATTGTGCAAAGTAATGAAAAAAGGTGGAATCCCGAAAAATGGCATGCATTTTTCATTGTTTTTGTAAGCTAGCATTAAACGTGTGCGTATGTGTTACACCGAGGGCACATAACCTTCTCAAGGTCTCTTATTAATCATAGAACTTGACTTCAACTCTCAGGATTTTAGATTCAGCCTACAGAAAGTTGTCAAATTCAATTGGTTTAGCCACAGCAGAATTCATTCTCTTGGAATAGTATGTCAAGGTACATTATTTTTCTTTAATTGAGAGTGTCAATGACAGCTATCCTATGTAGTCGAAGGAATTGTTTTGACCCAAGTGTGTTGGTTTTAATAAATCAGCATTTTGTTTGTGGTTCAATAGTATTTCCGCTATTTAAATAAAAGTTTCCATTTAACTGAGTTTCCGAATACTGATTGCAGGGTTTATTGCTGAGCACAATAACGCTGTAAGATAACAGTATGGCCAAGCAGACATTGCACTTGTGAAGTGCAGCTTAAGATTATCACCCACGAGACAAAAGTAGTCTGTGTCATAAAGTATGAAGTGTAGTTTAGCCAGTGCACACTACTTGCGTGAACATGACCACAGTATTGACTTTATAAACAGTCATTGCCCCCAGTGGGTAAGGAGAGGGGAGGCCAAAAACAGCTGAAGAACTAGGCAAGACCAGGGTCGTGGAGATCCTGCCGAACTTAACAATAGGACCTCGTTATCATTTTTTTGTTCCCTTTCCTGCCCAGCAGCCAGACAAATGGACAGCCTGACTAGAGGCCGAAAGGGAAAACTAGCAGCAGATGGCCCCAACCAGTGCCGTTGGGAATGGTCGCTGGCAATCGAGATGTGGGGCGAGTGAGATCAGCGATTGTGGGGTCGGAACGGCATCAAGACCGGCCATTGCAGCTGGGAGGGGGCGCAGGGTGATGGGTGATGGCATTGGGGGCTTGGGAGATGGAAAGAGAGCCCATCACAGCAGTGAGGAGAGAGAGGCTGTTATAAGTGGGTGTTAGGTCCAAGGCTTCCTTGCTTCTCCTGGTCAACTAGGAATGCTGAGAAAGGTGCTTAACCTTGGGGAGCCAGCAGCTCCCCCCTCCATTTCGCTGCCAGGTTTTCCAACCCCTGTAAAACGTGCAGGGCAGCAGTGAGCTTTAAACCAGGCTCCCAGTTGCATTGACGGAGCCCGATTTAAATATCTCAATAAAGTGTCCTGCTTCTCCTCAGTGGGACTCTTAGATGCCGCAATATCTGCTGCCGTAAAAAAGGTTGTGGGTTCGTGCACACACAGCATGTTAGGCATTTTACAGCTCTTTTGATTTCTCAATTGGCCATTACACTCGTATAGAGCCATTCAGGCCAGATAGCTGTCGAATTTAACTAGTAGGAATGCTGTAATTGACTTCAGTGCTCTTGATCTGGGAAAGAGAATATTTGGTTAGGGTTCAATATCTAGTGGTTTTTGGATTGGCCAGGAGTCTCCAGGAATTTAGGATTTATCTCCTGTGTACTTCTGCAAGCAGCCTCGGAGAAAAATCAAAAACAAGTAGAGTTCGCATTTCGGGATGTCCACTTTTATTTCCAGACTGTTTTGGTCCCTGGTAATGGTTTCCCTGCATTTTACATGAGGTCCTGCTCTGTGTTGTTTTATTTGTAATGGACAAGTGTGTCCCTGTCAGTGTAGGAAACAGGTGTGTCTTTTCAAAACAATAGCCTCTGGCTTGTGCTTGCAGAATTGAATGTCCGTGAAAGGGAAATCCCAACTCTGTAAATGACCATGGCAGCAGGTGGGTACTCGAATTTCACGACGTGTCCAGCAGATTAGGGGATTAGAACTGTAAAAATAAACAGCATTTGCTGATCAGTACTGAATGCAGAAAATTGCACATCAAAGAACATTTCACAGCAAGATCCAATTAGGAATTATCAGCTTTACAAGTATTCAAACCAAATCAATCCATCAAATGACTTTTATTTATACCAACATAAATCATATCTCAATTCAGTTTATGAGGAATATCAGACAGTTTAAGGACACACCCAAATGCAACTATTAGATTATCGAGTTGCAATATTACTTTCATTAAAGCCAGTACCACTTATAAAGTTTTATTGTGGAAATAATTATTTTTGACAATTGCTTGCCTGTACAGTATTCTAACTTAGTAAGAATATTGGCCCAGATTTTGCAGTAAAAATAACAGTGAGGCTATCCGCGCACTGCATGTGCAGTTAAACAAGGAAATCAGGAAGTTGCAGTCCAAGTTGCCCTGCTCCTGCAGAAGCTTCGCTACACTGTAACCTCGCCAAGAAACTTGGTATTGAAATGCGTGCAGCAGTCTGAAGTTCAGGTACTTAATTACCCACTAAACACACCAGAGGAGGTTTGGCCTTATCCAGACAAGTGTAACAGAATCTTCAGCAGCCCAAGAAGCATTGATCCCTGTAAGCTGCACACGTGCAGACCACTCACATGTGGTTGCCTTTAAGATACCACACGTGCACCCAAAAAATTTAAAGCTACCATGTATTAAAATGAAGAAGCTGCACGCAACAAAAAAAAAATTAGAGGGAACATTGGTGAGACATCTTAATTACTGCCAAACAACCTTTCTGACACAGAAAATTAACTTTTACAAGTATGGAGTCTGATTCCTTTAGATTTTAATTATTGGAGATTTTGTGAAAAAATGGCAGATTCTGATATTCTTTAATTTTTCTTTCTCTCTCATCTCTCCTAATCTCTCTCTCTTCCTCCCTTTATTTTACTTTTTGTATATAATTTGGCATTGAATTAAAATCATAACTTGCACTTCCTGGTTTACACTCTGCATGCGTCAGTAAGGATTCTTCAATTTGATTGGCTGAAGGAACAGGCAATCACTTTCCTTGTTCACACAGATCCACTACAAAGGGTGCCAAGCTGAAATGGATTCCTAATAACTGCAGCTTCCAGTGCAAAAGCCCATAGAAAGTTTTGGGGGAAATGGAAGCGTGATGAACAGTGAACTTGTTTTTTCATCACTAACCACAAAATCCGGCCATTATTGTTGACTTTCGTTATAAATGGTCAACACTAAACATACTAACCTAAAATATATTCAGATTAGTTGCTCAGGTATCCTGCCTGAAAGTGTCGGATGCAGACATGCCAACACTCGCGGATTGATCATGAGGGACACACAATCACAGAAAAGTTACAGTGCAGAAGGAGGCCATTCGGCCCATCGTGTCCGCACCGGCTTTCCAAAAGAGCGATTCACTGAGTTCCATTCCCCTGCCTTCTCCCCGTAACCTTGCACATTCTTCCTTTTCACATAACAGTCTAGTTTCCTTTTGAATGCTTCAATTGAACCTGCCTCCACCACACTCTCAGGCAGTGCATTCCAGACCTTAACCATTCTCTGCGTGAAAAAGTTTTTCTTCATGTCACTTTTGCTTCTCTTACCAAATACTTTAAATCTGTGCCCTCTCGTTGTCGATCCTTTCACAAGTGAGAACAGTTTCTCTCTATCTACTCTGTCCAGACCCCATATGATTTTGAATATGTCTATCAAATCACCTCTCAGCCTTCTCTTCTCCAAGGAAAACAGTTCTAACTTCTCCAATCCGTCTTCATAATTGAAGTTCCTCATCCCTGGAACCATTGTCCTGAATCTTTTCTGTACTCTCTCCAATGCCCTCATGTCTTTCCTAAAGTGCGGTGCCCAGAACTGGATACAATACTCCAGCTGAAGCCAAACTAGTGTCTTATACAAGTTCAACATAACTTCCTTGCTATTGTACTCTCTGCCTCTATTAATAAAGCCCAGGATACTGTATGCTTTATTAACCTGTCCTGCCACCTTCAATGACTTATGCACATATACACCCAGCTCCCTCTGCTTCTGCACCCTCTTTAGAATTGTACCCTTTATTTTATATTGTCTCTCCGTGTTCTTCCTACAAAAATGAATCACTTCACATTTCTCTGCATTGAACTTCATCTGCCACCTGTCTGCCCATTCCACCAACTTGTCTATGTCCTTCTGGAATTCTACACTATCCTCCTCACAGTTCACAATGCTTCCAAGTTTCATATCATCTTCGAACTTTGAAATTATGCCCTGCACACCAAGGTCTAGGTCATTAATATATATCAGGAAAGGCAAGGGTCCCAACACTGATCCCTGGGAGCTCCAAATACAAACCTTCCTGCAGCTCGAAAAACATCCATTAACCACTACTCTTTGTTTCCTGTCATCAACCAATTCCGTATCCATGTTGCTACCGTCCCTTTTATTGCATGAGCTATAAGTTTGCTCACAAGTCTGTTGTGTGGCAGTATGACAAACACCTTTTGAAAGTCTATGTACACCACATCAACAGCATTGCCCTCATCAACCCTCTCTGTTACCTCCTCAAAAAACTCTAGCAAGTTGGTGAAACATGATTTTCCCTTAAGAAATCCTTGCTGGCTTTCCTTAATTATCCAGCATTTGTCCATGTGACTATTAATTTTGTCCCGAATTATTTTTTCTAGAAATTTCCCCACCACTGAAGTTAAACTGACTGGCCTGTCATTGCTGGACTTATCTTTACACCCTTTTTTGAACAAGAATGTAACGTTTGCAATTCTCCAGTCCTCTGGCACCACCCCGCAAGTCAAAGGAAGACTGAAAAATTATGGCCAGTGCCTCTGCAATTTCCACCCTCACTTCCTTCATTATCCTTGGATACATCTCATCCGGTCCTAGTGCTTTATCCACTTTAAGTACAAACAGCCTATCTAATACATCCTCCTTATCAATTTTAAACCGTTATAGTGTCTGAATTACCTCCTCTTTCACCTTTGCCTGGGTTGCATCTTCTTCTTTGGTAAAGACAGATGCAAAGTATTCACTTAATACCTCAGCTATGCCCTCTGTCTCCATGTGTAAATCCCCCTTATGGTCCCTAATTGGCCCCACTCCTCCTTTTCCCACCTTTTTACTATTTATATGTCTAGAAAAAAACTTTGGGATTTCCTTTAATGCTAGTTGCCAGTCACTTTTCATGCTCTCTCTTTGCTTCTTATTTGCTTTTTCACTTCCCCTCTGGACCTTCTATATTCAGCCTATTTCTCAATAGTATTTTCTACCTGGCATCTGTCATAAGCACACTTTTTCTTCTTTATCTTCATCTCTACCTCTTTTGTCATCCGGGTAGCTCTGGATTTGTTTGCCCTACCTTTCCCCTTTGAGGGAACATACCTTGACTGTGCCTGAACTATCTCTCTTCTTTGAAAGTAGCCCATGGGTCAGCTATCGTTTTTCCTGACAATGTCTCCAATTTATTCGCCCCAGCTCCATTCTTACCCCATTGAAGTTGGCTTTCCCCCAGTTAATTATTCTTACTCTGGATTGTTCTTTGTCCTTTTCCATAGTCAGCCTAAACCTCATGATACAATGATCGCTGTCGCCTAAATGCTCTCCTACTGATACTTGATGCACTTGGCCCATCTAATTCTCAAGAACCAGGTCTAGCAGTGCCTTCTTTCTCAGACTAGCAACATACTGCTGTAGAAAAATTTCTTCAACACACTCTAGGAACTCTTGTCCCTCACTGCCCTTTACACTACTCCTATCCCAGTCTATGTTTGGTTAAGTAAAGTCCCCCATTATAACTACCCGATAATTTTTGCACCTCGTAATCTCCTTGCAAATTTGTTCCTCCTCGTCCTTTCCACTAGCTGGTGGAACTGCACCTTTTTTGTTCCTTAACTCTAGCCAAATTGATTCTGTCCTTTACCACTCTGGGACATCCTTTTTCTCCAGCACTGCAATACTGCCACCACTCTGCCTTTTTACCCTTTCCTATCTTTCCTGAACACCTTGTATCCAGGAATATTTAATACCCAGTCCTGCCCTCCTTTGAGCCAGGTCTCTCTCATAGCCACAACATCATATTTCCACAAGGCCATCTGCATCTGTACCTTACCAATCTTATTAGCCACACTCCGTGCATTCACATACATGCACATTAACACTGATTTAGACTTTAGACATGATTTCTCAGTAAAATTCAGCCTCCCTAGCGATCCCGCGAGAGCGCTGCGGAATATCAGGATTTTTCTGTCAAGGCTATACTTTGAGATTCAGGTACTCTAGCAAATGTCAGGCACATTAACAGGGTCTTGGCAGCCAGAAGATAGAATAAGAATGGCACGTTGTTCAACAACTGCCAGTGCATCGGAATCTTGGCCTCATGCAGGTCCAGTCATGGCTGTACCCACCCCCTCCACTCATATATGACCAATCAAACCCACCTTAATAACATCTGCACTATCCAATTACAGACTGATGTGGCTGGCTTTAAGCGGGTAGATCCTATCCTGATGGATGTGACTCTTAATCAGTCGCCTGCAGTAGTGCTTTGACAGACAGGCCGTCTGTGTTACAGTGGTTGCGGTCTTGGGACTCCTCAATCAATATAAAAGCAATTATAGATGGTATTACAATGCAACGACCACACTAGCATGCATATGCGATAAACACACGCAGATAGAGACAGAAAAAGTAGAAGGAATGAAGGGGAAAAGTTTGAGGCAATATCTGGTAGTTACAGTCCTTTGTGGATGTATCATCTCAGCAGGCCCTGGAATGTGCTTCCAGATACCTTTGGTGTCTGGTGATCAAAATCCATTTGGGTTAATTGGAGCAGAGAATAGTCCTTTGTCTCCACAGCAGCGTCTCTTAGTATGCAGATGTCCTTCCAGCCCGGTGTCTGGTGATCTTCAAACAAGCCATTTCTTCACTCCAGCAACATTTTAAAATCAATGTTCATATGATAAAATGAATATGCCTCATTATTGGCAAGTGGTGGTCTGCATGACACTGCAATAATTTCCCCTGGAATTATTCTGGAGGTACAGTATTTGTTTAACATGTTATTTTACATAATTCTGTTGATGGAGTTACTTTTTTTGTTTCTCCTGCTTCACTTAAAGAAAAAGAGCAGAGTTAGTGCAAATGAACTCGGTAATTAACTGGAATGGTTCTGCATTGAAGACAGTTTAGAGACATTTTGCTGCATTCACTCTGTCAAGGTTGTTTTATGCTTGGTGAGTCAGGAGAAGTGCATGGCCCTTCAACTAATGCATGAAGAGTGGCAGCTTTGAATATCGGAAGCTCCACTGTCAGGAGCAGTGAAAGAATTAAATTTGAAAATTTTAAATTTACATTTTCAAATGTTATTGAGTAGACTAGGTTTTCTATTCCTTCAAGTTTAGAAGCATGAGAGGCAATCTCATTAAAATATATATAATTCTTAACTGGCTTGGCAGGATTGATGTCAGGAGGATGTTTCCCCTGGCTGAGGAGCATAGACCTAGGGGGTCACAGTTTCAGAATAACGAGTTGGCCATGAAGGACTGAGATAAAGAGAAATCTCTTCACTCAAAGTGTTGTGAATCTTTGGAATTCTTTACCCCAGAAGGTTGTGGAGGGTCAGTCGTTGAGTGTATTCAAGGCCATGATTGAGAGATGTTTGGATACTAAGGGATACAAGGGATATGGGAATAGTGCGGGGAGGTGGATTTGAGGTAGAAGATCAGCCATGACCTTATTGCCTGGCGGAGCAGGCTTGAAGGGCTGATTAGCCTACTCCTGCTCCTATTTCTTAGTGGATGCTGCCCTTCCAGGATTTCAGTTGTTCGGCAAGGTAACAGATACGTGTGCCACTGACCTCATAAAGGACTCACTTCTATCAGGTGATTAACATGACTGCAGGCATTTGGGGATGGGATCCTTCACCCTCAGTTGGGCCATGACCATATCCAGATAATAGGTAGGATTTTTTTCTTAAAGATTTTTGGAAAGCATTTTCTGATGCAGTAATACAGTTTTTGTATAGAACTCTGACCTGTTACAGATTAAATAGCCATCAATGAAGTTTATAAATCACCTGTCAATCTATATTGGTTTACATTTGAAAGAAAGCAGCTTATAGCAAATCTCTTGATTTTTAAGAGCTTGTCTCTTGATTTATGCAACGGTGGGATTAGCATGTCTGCATGTGTACAGTTTTAAATAAGTTAGCTCTTTCATTCTGTTCATGTCTACAGGACCTGAGGGCACAAATCTGTATTTATTTCTTCGGGCTGGATTTTCCCTGCGGGTTTCTGAACCCCGCCATAAGACTCAAATGTGCGTCAGAAGCCCACACTGCAGTCACTCATTGTACTTTTCCCTAGAGTGGCCAATTAATGGCCTAAGGGCGAGCTCACTGTTCAATTAAGGATAGTAGGCAGGCTCTTGAAGCTGGAGGGCCGAACAGAGTCTTCCAGCTTGAAAGCAGCAGCAAGATGCAATGGAAGGTAAGTAAGGATGGGGGCGCGCACTCTCCAACTTTTTTAAAGTTTAAATAAAAAAGGGCTTTTGCAGCCAGGCCACCACTTTGGTTGGGGTGGCTTGTGGCATTGATAGCACTTTAAAGGAAGAATCCCAGTTTTCTTCCTTTCTAAAGTTCGGGTTTCAGGCACCGACTGCCTTATGGGTCCTTTCCCAAATGTTGATTGTTATGCAAATCGAAACAGTTAATACCTCTTCAACCAGATGAGGTGTCAAGACTGAACCCAAACTAGTGGTTATTTGACAGACACATTTTTAACAGGGATCACATGGATTGCTGACTGTGGTTGGGTGTATTCCTGGAAGGTTGATCATGTCATATGATATGCACTTTTTTATGTTTTATTGAAACGTGTATGCACCTAATATTCCTGTGATCTGTCAATTCCCTTCACATCAATGTCAAGTTTTACTATGTCAAGTTATGCCTAGAAACTGTACATCAGCAGAGCAGTGTGCCTTTTCAAGATGGATATGTGACCTGACATCTTTAAAAATGTAACTGGTTGGTTGACGAATTTTATTGTTTCAGTAAATGTGTGCACATGCCTGGATTTCCCAGTTCAGTGAAACACTACTTGATGTTAAAAAAAAAAACTGTACTGAAGCAGACATATTAAAATGTGCCATAGAAATACCAGGATAAATGCTTCATCCAGAAGATGTAATGCTGTGCTCAGTGCATATATATTATATATAGTAAATCTAAAATAAAACAGCAAAGGTCATAGTTTTGAAGATTCTCCGAAACTGGAGCAGCACCTGAACTGCTTGGGCTGTTGCTCAAAGGCAGATTACATTCTTGCCTCTAACAACTATCACCGTACTTCGCCATGCAGCTTATTGTGTATAACATGTTTTTGAGATGTTTTGAAGTAAAAGTGCTGTATAATTGCAAGTGTTTTATTTTTGGTGGAAACTAGGTTTCTGGCAGATATTCTGATAAATCACCAATTGTGTAATGTGCTTCAAGTGCTATTGTTTACTAACATATTTTGTATATACTCACCTGCAAGGTGAGATGTTTTAAAGCACTGTTTGAATGTTGAAATCAGAGGAGCCACCGGTAGCACGATTCATTGTGATGGATGGTACTGCTACTCACTCTGGATGGGTGCATTCACATAAGAACATCAGAATTAGCAGCAGGAGTAGACCATTTGGCCCCTCGAGCCTGCTTCGCCATTCAATAAGATCATGGATGATCTGATTTGTGGACTTAACACCACTTTCTTGCCTGCCTACCATAACCCTTTACTCCTTTGTAGATCAAAAATCTGTCTAGCTCTGCCTTGAACATATTCAATGACCCAGCCTCCACTGCTCTCTGGGTAGAAATTCCAAAGATTAATGACCCTCTGAGAGAAGAAATTTCTCCTTATCACTGTCTTAAAAGGGAGACCTTTTATTTTGAAACTGTGCCCCCTAGTCTGGATTCCCCCACGAAGGGAAACATCCTGTTCTGCACTTCTGTCACTTGCTTATCTCTGGCTCTTCATCCTTTCTTTGAGGCTCCCTCTCTCCTGCTTCTCTCTCAGGCCCCATTTGTCCCACTAATTTGCATCAGGCTCCTGGTCTACTGTTCGTGTGCAATAGTGGCAGCAAATTGCATGATCAACGTGCATTAAAATCCAATTTCTCACTCTCTGGGAAGGCATTGTGATTGATCAGGCATCTCATACTTGGGTGAGATCCTGGTTCAGGTTTTGACTGGATTGCAGGAGGTAAATTTATATGTGTATTGTCTTACCCAGGAGTTTAAGTGGGATTTTTGGCCTATCGTGTAATTCCAGCTATTGCTGCTTTTTACGAAGTGAGCAATAGCCATGATGGACTAGTAAACAATGACTGGAATTCTTCTCTTCAAGGTGGCTTCTGACCACCCGTGAAGGTAAAGACTGGCCACCCGATCCAAACCCAACTGTACCCGACTACATGTGTCGTGTTTGGGTGGGGTTGGGTCTATATTCTGTGTCCAGCATTTGGGCTCGGGTTGGGTCGGGCTGCACTGTACTGGCTCTGTGTTTTATAAATAAATGCATTTTTCTGTTTCAATAATATGATTATATTATTAAATTCATTGCGATATTCAGGTCAAGTCAGGCATGAAAAAAAAATAAATGACTCTGGCTTCAGTCGGGTTCGGTTTGGCTGTGGTCAGGTTGGGTTTTAATTTTATACCTGAGCAGGCCTTTATGTGGAGGTGTTGAGGAGAAATAAGAGGAGAGGGGCCTCTACAAGAATTTTCAAGCCGACTGCCACCTTTTTCCAGGTAGTCCTGGTGGGGTGCTGACAACCTGGGACTGCTTTCCTGTTCCCGCACCCATAATTTACATGCAGCAGTTGGGAAAGAGTTGCTCACTAGCACTCCCAGCGGGGAGGTAAGATGATGTAGTCCAGGTCAAACAGTGAGGCAGTAATAGGCCTCACCAGCTCATATTATTGATACTACTTCAACTATTCTGCTCCTCCTGACCACATCCTGATTTCTGGCAGGACCACAGAGGAAAATCCAACCCAGTTTTTCTCAACTGAGCTATGATGAACTTTTACATATATGACCAATTAATTCTGAAGGATCTGTAATGAAGAAGCAGTTTTGTAATTTAATTCATTATTCCATTGTGTTCGAAGAATTGGTAGTCTTGGCAAATTAATGGTGCTTCAGAGATTTTGCTGTGGAAAATGTTATGAGTACAGTGGCTACCCATGCAAATTTAGAGTGCTTAAAGAATATCATTGATCTTTACTTCTCGTAATGCTACCCCTGGTAAAATTACACAATTCCTTATGTGAAATTGGCCACAGTATTTCATGTTATGTTGCAGACCCACGACACTGGTGCTGTCCCAGCAGAAGGATGTATGCGACAGGCCAGTGTAAATCAGCTATCAAGCCATTAAAACTTCCTGCATTTACATCCTCAGAATTGTTTGAATATGTATTTCTCCACCCAGTAAAGTGGGATTTATCTCATTTACATTGCAGTGCAAATTTTAAAGTAATAGTGACAAGTGAGAATCTACTGTTCACACAACACTTTTACATGTGCAGTTGCTGAAAAGTCACAATGGCAATATTAATTTCCTATCCATGGACCTTTCCCCACTGGTCATGTCTAGGGAATGATTATATTGGCCAACACATTGGAAACTACAACTGCAGTCATGTCTATTTGCTGCTTATGACGTGGCTACTATAATATAAAGGAAGCATGAGAAAGAAAAAGGAAACTGGACTAGATTATACTCTTCTCTCTCCATCCCTCCTACATTTGTCATGCAGTTCCTTTTCTTGTGTTTATAAGGAGGTGTAGCCGACTATTTTGGTAAACCCTGTAGGTTTAAGAGGTTTCAAACCTTCTGGACTTGAGAGAGTGATTGTGTACATTCTATCATGGAATAATTATATGCATTATATCCAACTATATGCATTTTTATATTATGAAAGACCTGTGTTATGTTGCCAAGGTTCCTGAAACTGGGTTTTGTGCAGCCAACTACAGGTCAAATGTAAAACTGCCATTACTCATGTTACGACCGAGGTGGGAGCAATGCATTGTCAATTCAGTCCCATCACTCCACAGGTTGCAGCATATTATTAAAGTTTTCCCCACCCAACCAGAAAGCAGCCAGATTAAACACTCTAGTAACCCCCGGAATAAAACAGATCAAACCAGGTATATTTAGACAACAACAAATTAACTATTTATTAAAAAAACTAAATCTTGAACACTATTAAGATAAACCTATGTCTAAAGACCTTATAACTTCTTATTTTAATCTAACTCCCTGTTCACACACGCACACTCAAAAATAACAGTAGTTAACCGGTTTTAAAAGTGGTGTTTTTACAAATTAACTGTTAAGAATAAATAAATAAGTCTTTGTCAGTTACGTTCCTGATGGTTGAGGTATTATGTGAAAATAATCAAATGCTACTCAAAGTCTCCATGTGAATTTGATGAAATTGTTCTTAATAGACATTCAAACTCTTCGGCTGCAGCAGGCATTAAACAGTTCTTTAAACCATGAGCACAGCAATAAGTCAACTTGAATTTTAAAACTGACAGTATCTCAGTTGAAACTTTACTTCGAATTCCAGCAAACTCAATCAGTCAAGAGAGATTCTATCTTGAAGCAGATACTTCCTGGCTTGGAAGTAAAGAAAAGGAGTTTTACTCCCCTCAGCAATACAAATGGTCACTTAAAAGAAAGGGTGTTTTCTTTCCTTAGGCAATTAACTGGGCCTGTAGCTCCTTGTAGAATTTCTGCTGAGAGAGAATAGACAGCTCCTTTCTCCAGTAGCACGCTTCGCTGTTTACTGGTTCAGACCGTTTTTTGCCAGTTTTATAACCACAGTCAAATTAAAGCATTATACCATATGACCTCTCTCCTAGTGTGGCCTAGGGTAACAAATGCATCTGGCACCCTGTGCTCAGTTTTAAAGGCACATTGTTTTAATCCGAGGAGAAAAATAATTACAGTTCCGTGACGCTCACTAATACTGGCTGTCCACCATCTACAAGGCACATGTCAGGAGTGTGATGGAATACTCTTCACTTGCATGGATGAGTGCAGCTCCAACAACACTCAAGAAGCTTGTCACCATCCAGAACAAAGAAGACCGCTTGATCGGCACCCCATCCACCAACTTAAACATTCATTCCCTTCATCGCCAACACCACGGTAGCAGTAGTGTGTACCATCTACAAGATGCACTGCAGTAACTCACCAAGGCTCCTTCGACAGCACCTTCCAAACCCAGAAATTCTGCCACTTAGAAGGACAAGGGAAGCAGACGCATGGGACAACACCACCTGCAAGTTCCCCTCTAAGCCACACACCTGGAACTGCATTTCCTTCACTGTCTCAGGATCAAAATCCTGGAACTCCCTTCCTAACAGCGCTATGGGAATATCTGCACCAGATGAACTGCAGCAGTTCAAGAAGGTGGCTCAGTACAACCTTCTTCAGGGCAATTAGGGATGGGCAACAAATGCTGGCCTTGCCAGCGACACCCACATCCCATGAAAGAATAAAAAAAGGAAAACTTGGCCCCCAAACTTTAATTTATTCAAGATGCTGTAAACCTACATTTTGATCAGCAGCAAGTGTCACATTTACATCACTCATGTCTTATCCCAGTTTGATTGAGTTCCCATGTCCAAAGATTTGTCTTCAAACTCTTAACCTTCATTTTCAAGTCCCTCCATTAACTGAGCACACACTATCTTCACATTTGTCACTGTAAGTACCCACAACACTGCACTCCTTGATCCCTTCTTCCTTCACTCTGCCACTGGTGGCCAATTTTAAGACATTCCTGTCTTCTGAAACTTGCTGCCCAGCTCACTGCATTTTGGTACCTCCCTCCCTACTTCTAAAAACCACAAAATCATCATCTTTGACAGTTTTTTTTTCCTGCTTCATCCTAATCTCCATTTTTCAAATTACCTCCTACTCATTGTCCACAGTTTCCTCAGTGTATTGCAATTTGAGACATTGACCTGCATGTAAGGAGCACTACAGAAATATAAGTTGAGGCGAGGAGAATGCCAAGTTGCATTGTGGTGAATGCAAAGGACCAAGTGCCAGGTAAGGATTGAGGCCGAAGAAGCAACATAACAGGACAGGCCTTAGAAGCTTAGCTGAGTTCCACTGAGAGATCTAGGAGTGAACTGGAATCTGGTGAGACATGGTAATAAGGCAGTGTAAGTTGAGGTTAGGGAAAAGGGAACTATCATAGCAGCTGAAAAGAAACTTTTTGTTGGTGACATCTGATTATTTAGCAATCTTTTGTCAAAATGAGCTGCTGAAATGTTTTTTAAATAATTGGTCAAAAATTGCAACGGTGCATCTCATGGAGAGCGATGTTAATTTGACATTTTAACCTCACTGTTAAAATTGCACTACATTTGTGCTGCAAATACTGGCTCTTTTGCCAGTCACCTTAAATTTGTGCCCTCTGCTTATCAATTCTTCAGCCATTGGAAAGAGTTTCACTTCAGATACCCTATCTAAACCCTTCATACTTTTAAATACCTCTATCAAATCTCCACTTAGCCTTCTCTGCTCCAACTACAACACTCCAGTTTCACCAGTCTATACACATAACTGGTTCCAATAGAATCACATTCTAGTAATTCTCTTCTGTATCCGCTCCAAAGGTTTCACATCCTTCCCAAAGTGTGATGCTCAGAATTGGACACACTACGCCAATTGGGACCAAGCTAGTGTTTTGTATAGGTTTACCATAATGTCCTGGCATTTGTACTCTGTGCCTCTGTTTATAAAGCCCAGGATCCCATATGCTTTATTAACTGTTTTGTTAACCTGTCCTGCCACCTTCAAGGATTTGTGCACGAACAATACAGGTTTCTCTTTTCTTTTACCCCTTTAAAATTGTACCAATTAGTTGGTATCCTCTCCTCATTCTTCCTACCAAAATGTATCACCTCACACTTTTCTGCACTGAATTTCATCTGCCAAGTATCCACCTATTCCACCAGCTTGTCTAGGTTCTCCTGAAGTCCATTACGATCTTCCTTGCTGTTTACTATACCGACAAGTTTTGTGTCATCTGCAGATTTCAAAAATGTGCCCTTTGCCCCCAAGCCTAAGGTTTTAATGTATATCAAAAACAGCAGTGGTCCTAGTACTGAAGCCTGGGGAACTCCGCTGTACACCTCTTTCCAGTCCAAAAAACAGCCGTTCAGAATTCTGTTTTCTATCCTTAGCCAATTTTGTATCCATGCTGCCACTGCTGCTTTTATCCCACGGGCTTCAATTTTTCTAACAAGCCTTGATATGTGGTACTTTATCAAATGCTTTTTGGAAGTCATGTACACAGTATCAACTGCAATGCCCTCATCCACTCAGTCTGTTACCTCATCACAAAATCCAGTCAAGTTAGTCATACACGATTTTCCCTTAACAAATTCGTGCTGGCTCTCCTTTATGAGCCCATGCTTGTCCAAATGGCTGTTAATTTTCTCCTGTATTATTGTTTCTAAGAGCTTCCCACCACTGGTATTAAACTGGCAGGTCTGTAATTGCCATGTTTATCCTTCTCCCCTTTTTTGAACTATGGTGTAACACTTGCAATTCTCCAACCCTCTGGTACCACCTCTGTTTCTAATGAGGATTTGAAAATTGAGGCCAACACCTCTGCAATTTCTACCCTTACTTTCCTCAGCAACCAAGGATGCGTCATATCTGGACCAGCTGACTTACCCATTTTAAGTACTGCCAATCTTTCCATTACCACCTCTTACCTATATTTATTCTCATCCAGTATCCCAGCAACCTCCTTGTTTACTGTAGATGGAAATAATAAATAATTTTCATGTTGTATAATTTTATTCATTCTTCTCATTTCCTATTTTAACTTTTACTTTTGTCTCAGCAGATTCTAAATTTTATTACACAGCTTTTTCTTCAATATGTACTCCTGTCATCATTTTAGACAGGCCTGCCCTACTTTGTACCTTTTTTCTCTTCAGTTACCCACCATCCAATCATATTACCTGACAGAAACTAACAGGAATGCCAATAATTTTTAGGAAACTAAAACTAATGAATTAATCTAGGCATGTTAATTAAATGTTCTCATTATCATCAGTTCCAAGCAGTACGTACAAAAATAGCATTGGTTATGTAACTTCCACTAAACAAAATAATTTGGAAAAGTATTAGAAAACAGATTAGCTAAATAAGTGGTGGAGCAGGGTTTCATTTACATGTCTCCATCACTCACTCAACTTCATCCCTCTAAGGTGGATAGTTTTCAATATGTGAACCGCCAATTAATTCTTTTCCTTAATGGCCTCATTACAGATGCTGTTAATTTTTTGCTCCTCAAATAGTATCTCCAGATAATCTGACCTGACAGTATATAAAATGGATTTTCTACACAGGGAAATCTAGAAGCCACACATCTCCGGGATCAGGTTCAGTTAGTGTCCATCAGCTGTCAAACACCAAGGCTTTCAGCCTGATACAGAATACAGTTCGTTCAAGAATACATTGTAACCTTGTGCTATAAAAGCCACTACCACCTTTAACAGTCTTTGCAAACCTTGTCTTGCAACAAAGTCTTTTGCAGCAGAGACGGTTCACATAATAGGAAATAACTATCCTCAAATCATTTCTATATGCAAAAACAAATTAATATGTTGTAACAGACAGCTCCCTTCCCAATAGGACCAAAGAAGGCAGGCAGGACACAACACTGAATGAACATGCAGATGGTGGATTCAACTAGTGTTGGTGTTTTGTAATCGAAGATGACTATAACATTAACAAGAATTCATTGAGTTAAGTTTCAGGTGCAATGTGTTTGAAGATGACTAATCAGTCCAATTTAAGCTCAAAAAGATATGTTGCATGTATTATTGGTACATAAGAGGTGTTTGTGTCTCTGGACTTGCGAAGCTCACATTTCCTTTTGGCCAGTGTGACTCTGTTCTGTTCATAAATGTTCTTTGCTGATGAGACTGTGCCATTTAATGTGATCCTGTGTGAGGTTCTCCCATGTCTTGGGCGATGTTGAAACTCTTCAGCGAGATCTTCAGGATGTGCTTGAAGCGTTTTATTCTGGCCTCCATGTCCACATTTCCCTTCAATTTTCTGGCCATCGAAGAGCTTTCTTGGCAAGTGCTTATCAGGCATTCTGGCAACATGTCCTGCCCATCTTATCTGAGCTCTCTTCAGCAAAGTGTGGATGCTAGGCATGTCGGTCAGGAAGAGAATCTCAGTATTAGGAACCTTGTCTTGCCATCTGATCTTAAGTAGTGTCTGCAAGCAAGTCATGTGAAAGTAGTGTAGCCTGTTTATGTGCCAGAAGTAAACTGTCCATGTCTCACAAGTATACAAGAGAGTGGGAAGGACCTCCTCTCTGCATACCTTCACTTTTGTTGAGAGACTAATTCCTAGCTTGCCAAAGGCAGTACTAGTATTAGTGATTCTGGCTATGACTTTGTCGTCAATGTGAACTGCTGTGGAGTGGGTGCTGCCGAGGTAGGTAAATTTGTCGACTGCTTCAAGCCATTAACCATTGATGGTAATGGTTAGCTTCACATAATGCTTTTGTGGGGCAGGTTTGTTGGTACATGACTTCAGTCTTTTTGGTGCTGATGGTGAGACCGAAGTTATCACATGCAGAGGAGAAGCGGTCCATGCTATGATGCATTTCTTCTTCTGAACAGATATTTAGGGCACAGTCATCAGCGAAAAGAAATGAACCACAGCTTTATGCACTTTGGTTTTGTCTTGTAGTCTTCTCAAAATGAAAACTTTGCCATCTGTGCGATATCTAATGTGGATGCCACTTGTGCTAACACAAAATGCTTCAAAAAGCATGGCAGAGAACATCTTGCTGAGTATGGTAGGAGCCAACACACAGCCCTGCTTCACTCCATTTGTGACTGCGAAGGCATCAGAAGACTCTCCACCATCCAGGGCACAGGCAAGCATGCTGTCCTGGAATTGCTGTACCATAATGATGAATTTTTCTGGACAGCCACATCTTGCCATGATCTTCCATAAGTCCTCATGACTAACTGTATCAAGGCTTTAGTCAGATCAACACATGTTGAGTACAAGTTGCAGTTCTGTTCTTGGCATTTCTCCTGGAGCTGACATGCAGCAGACACCATGTCAATTGTACCACGACCTTTTCTGAAGCCACTGACTCTCCGCTTGAAGATCCTGTTCGAGGTGTGGTGTCAAGCGGTTTACATACGAACATGTGAATTAGGAGCAGGAGTGGGCCACTCGGCCCTTTGAGCCTGCTCCGCCATTCAATACGTTCATGGCTGAATTGATTACTCCACATTTCCACCTACCCCCGATAATCTTCCACCCCCTTGCTTATCAAGGATCTATCTACCTCTGCCTTAAAAATATTCAAAGACTCTGCTTCCACTGCATTTTGAGGAAGAGAATTCCAAAGACTCACAACCCTCTGAGAGAAATAATTCTCCTCATCTCTGTCTTAAATGGGTGACCCCTTAATTTAAACAGTGACCCCTAGTTCTAGATTCTCCCACAAGGGAACTCTTGCAAGTATTTTCCCAGCAATGCACAGTAGGGAGATTACTCAATTGCTGCAAGCTCAGTGATTTCCCTTTCTTTTGTAAAGGTAGGCAGTTGATGCATCTTGAATTCCTGAGGAATGGCTTCCTCATTCCACATTATCTGTCATTTGAGTTTGTCTGTGAGTATTGTGCCTCCAATCTTGTAATCAGCGTGGTTCCATCAGCACCGAGGAGAGGAGAATTTCCAGAAACCTGTGACTGTAGATTGTCTTCAGGACATCATAGAAGCGTTTAGTATGTTTCTGTCCACATATGCTTGTATTTCTTCTGCCTTTTTGCTTAGCCAGTGATTCTTTCTCTCTCAGCTTTGATTGGATGATTTTACAGATGTTGTTGAAGGCAGCTTTCTTTGAAGCAGATGAATAATTGTGTTGGTAGGTTCTCATCCAACAGAGTTTGAATCTCCTCAAATAAAAACAGAAAGTGCTGGGAATATTCAGCAGGTCTGGCAGCGTCTGTGGAGAGAGAAACAGAGTTAACATTTCAGCTTTGTCACCTTTCATCAGAACTGACAAAGGTTAGAAGTATAATATCTTTCAGCAAGTGAATGGGGGAGAGGGGGGAAAGAAGAACAAAAGGGAAGTTCTGTGGTAGGGCAGAGGGCAGGACAGATTAAATGACAAAGATGTCATGGAACAAGAGGCAAAGGGAGTGCTAGTAGTTGTAGTAAAAGACAAAGCATATGCTCAGAGAAAGTGTTAATGGCAGAATAATGAACAGGTCTGTCCGGAAGCAAAAACATGAAAAACAAGTTTAAGATGGGCACAAGGTTAAAAAAAAAAATCAAAATTATCGTCTAAAATTGTTGAACTCAATGTCGAGTCCCGAAGGCTGTAGAGTGCCTATCCGGAGCAGGGTGGTGATTAAAATGGCAAGCAACTGGAAGCTCGGGGTCATGCTTGCGGACTGAGTGGAGGTGTTCCGCAAAGCCGTCACCCAATCTACGTTTGATCTCCCCAGTGTAGAGGCCGCCGCATTGTGAGTAGCGAATACAGTATACTAAATTGAAAGAAGTACAAGTAAATCAGAGTATTCGGGGCCTTGGATAGTGAGGAGAGAGGAGGTAAGAGGGCAGGTACTACACCCCTGCAATTGCATGGTAAGGTGCTGTGGGAAGGGGACAAGGTGTCCGGGGGATGGAGGAGTGGACAAGGGTGTTGCGGAGAGAGCGGTCCCTTCGGAATGCTGACAGGAGGGGAAGATGTATTTGGTGGTGGCATCATGCTGGAGGTGGCAGAAATGGCGGAGGATGATCCATTGGATGTGCAGGCTGGTGGGGTGGAAAGTGAGGACAAGGGGAATCCTGTCACTGTTCTGGGAGGGGGTAGGGGTGAGGGCAGAAGTGTGGAAAATGGGTCGGACACAGTGAAGGCCCTGTCAACCAGAGTGGGGGGAAATCCTTGGTTGAGGAAAAAGGAAGACATCAGAGCACTGTTATGGAAGGTTGCATCATCAGAACAGATGCATCAGAAGTGGAGAAACTGGGGGAATGGAATCCTTCGAGGAGGTTTACTGTGAGGAAGTGTCGTTGACGTAGCTGCTGGAGTCGTTGGGCTTATAATGAATATTAGAAGACTGCCTATCCCCAGAGATGGAGACAGAGAAGTCGAGGAAGGGAAGGGATGTGTTGGAGATGGACCATGTAAAGGTGAGAGAAGGGTGGAAATTGGAAGCAAAGTTGATGAAGTTTTCCAGTTCGAGGTGAGAAGCGGCAAGCCCTCAGACCTCCTGGTGGGGGGTGGAGATATGGAGAGAATGGATGTCCAGAGTGAAGGGGAGGCAGTTAGGGCCAGGAAACTGGAAATTGTCGAAATAACGTAGGGCGTCAGAAGAGTTGCAGGTGTAGGTGGGAAGAGACTGGACAAGGGGCGAAAAAATAGAGTCGATAGGAAGAAATAAGTTCAGTGAGACAGGAACAGGCTGAAACTCATTGTTTTCATCAAACAGGTCCTGGTGCTTACAGGTTATGCGTCCCAGATGTTCTGGGGTGATAGAGTGCCCCAGGTTTCTGAAGGCTATCCAGTCATCCTCCACACTGCGAGAGACAAATTTAAGACCATCTAGCTTGCAATCCAAATCTTCTGGGAAGTTCTGCCTTACAGTATCCATTTTGAGTCTTGAGATGCTGAGTCTCTTATTGATTTTTTTCCCCTGGGGGCATCTCTTGGGCTGAAAGTGGACGTTGAGCTTTGAGACAATGAGTCATGGTCAGTCCAGCAATTTGCTCCACACATGGCTTTTGTCATGCTGACATCCTGCCTGTCCTTCCTTCTGACAATAACCTAGTCAATTAGATGCCAGTGCTTAGAGCGAGGGTGCATCCAGGATGTCTTGTTTCAGTTTGACAGACAGAAAACAGTGTTGGTAATGAGGAGGTCATGCTTTATACATGTCTTCAGCTGAAGAAGGCTGTTGCTGTTACCAACTCCATGTCTCCCTGTAACTCCCTCCCAGGTCTGATGGTCTGTGCTAACTCTGGCATTGAAGTCACCAAGGATGATGAGTTTATCTGATCGTAGCACTGCAGCAATCAAAATTTCTAACTCTTCATAAAATTTATCTTTCCCTCTTAGCCCACAATTATACACTGCACTGAATGAACATGCAGATGGTAGATTCAACGATAAGAGTAGTTGGGCAACAAGGAACTGGCATGGAGTTCAAAAATTGAACAGCTTTATCTAAAGCATCCTTAACAGTCAGTGATAACTTGAATTACGTATGGCCAGTTATGCATCCATTGAGAATTTGGAAGAGACGCCTCAGCTTTTTCATCAGGATTCCAACAATCTCACAGGAGATTTTAAATCACAAATGACATCACACAATTTATTTTTCATATTTCATGAAGGTGACTGCATAAACATATTAAAGCAAAATTGTTTCAATGACGATAACCGGAGCAAAATGTGACACCAAGGTAGCAAACAGTCTGGTTCAGCCTCTAATAGTTGCCAGGGAATGGAATGGGAATGGAGACCATATACAATGGCTTCGGTCTTCTCAATATCTAATTGGAGAAAATTTCTGCTCATCCAGTACTAGATGTTGGACAAGCAGTCTGACAATTTAGAGACAGTGGAGGGGTCGAGAGAGGTGGTGGTGAAATAGAGCTGGGTATCATTGGCATTCACGTGGAAACTGATGCATTGTTTTCAGATGATGTCGCCAAGGGGCAGCATGTAGATGGTAAATAGGAGGAGGGAGCAAGGATAGTAGCTGAGCAAGATTAGGCACCTACGGGAAAGATGACTACAAAAGTTAATAGGGAAAAAGATGTGATATCATTTTCATGATTGTTGAGATCTGAGTAACCAATGGGATGACTGTCCTGATTTAATGAAGAGAACCCAGCTTTGGAAATGATTTTCAGTTATCCTGCTGCCCTAGCATGAGGCAACGTTTAAAATTTTTAAGCCTATAACTAAAACCCTAATCTTTATTACCTCAAGATAATTAGCCATTTTTCTTTTTCCTATCTCCATCCTTAATTGGATTATACTTGATCTAGAACTCCAGCTCCCATGTCCTCTCTCATAAAAGTTTTGTACTCCTATTGCACCTGTTGTTCCCAAGCTCAGCTATGGCACAGCAAACCAACTCAGTTTTCTTGATTTTTAAATCCTTTCAAAACCTCACAACACCCTAAGTAAACAAACTGCTCTGGCAATGTCTCTGCCTGTATTCTCCACCCTGACTCTCTGCTCTCCACTGTCAAAACTGATTATTTATTCAGTATGCTCTGCTGCCTAGTACTCTGCCAAACTTTTTATTGACTCCTCCCTCGCTACCTTCAGGGGCCTCATTTTCAAACTCTCCCGTCCCCATCCACAAATTTCTTCCTTTTTCCTGCTTGGTGTCCACTTTTTATCTTGTTCCTTGATTTCAGTAGCACATGCAAATTATTGTTCCAAAGATGACTTCATGGAATATAGGAATTAAATTGCATTAATGAAGAAAATCTGAAATGTTTATTTTTTTTCTTCCTTCGTATTTTAAGGAAATTAACATTTTATTATATTTCGCTACATAATTTCAGGGTTCCAGTACATGCCACCAGAATGGGTGGCACAGTGGTGCAGTGGTTAGCACAGCAGCCTCACAGCTCCAGTGACCCGGGTTCAATTCTGGGTACTACCTGTGTGGAGTTTGCAAGTTCTCCCTGTGTCTGTGTGGGTTTCCTCCGGGTGCTCCGGTTTCCTCCCACATGCCAAAGACTTGCAGGTTGATAGATAAATTGGCCATTAGCAATTGCCCCTAGTGTAGGTAGGTGGTAGGGAAATATAGGGACAGGTGGGGATGTGGTAGGAATATGGGATTAGTGTAGCATTAGTATAAATGGGTGGTTGATGGTCGGCACAGACTCGGTGGGCCGAAGGGCCTGTTTCAGTGCTGTATCTCTAAACTAAACTAAATACAAATGAAAGTCTCAATCCACCTGAAAAATCAAAGCAAATTGTAGAAATCAGTAATGCATTAAACTCATTAGAACCACATAAATATTTTTAAAAGTTATTTTTATATTCAGGTTTAGCACAGTAACATTGAATTTTCTTGATTTTGGCCATTTGTCCCTAACTATTAAGGCCTATGTTTCTGTTTTTCAGGTTAAGGTACACTTAATATAATGTTTTATTTACACAAATGCATTTTTTCCTTGTACTAAATGTACTTTATCCCCCCATACTATCTGCCCATTGTTTTTCTCAGGGGCTAATGAAGTTTTCTACATTATATTTTGCACTCTTGAATCTTGTATATACAGTGAAACTTGTATAAACCACCACTCCCAGAAAATGGACACTTGTTGAGAGAACCAAATAACTTGTTTGGTAAAACATATAAGAAGCCAATCCTTTTTCAGACTTTCACTAATGCTGTCCTCTACAAAATTTGGAGAGTATTAATTGATTTTGTTAAAGTTAACCTGTTATGTTAGAACTGATTTCATTATCTATTTATCATACAAATTAGGGGAAGAATCCATTGTTGAAATTAATTATTATTCAACTATTTGCATTTATACAACACCTTTAAAGGAGAAAAACTTTCCACAGCATTTCAAAATCTACCTTTACTAACAACTTGCATTTTCTAAGCACATTATCATAAAATGTCCTAAAAAGAAAGACTTGCATTTATGTAGTGCCTTTCAGGATCTCAGGACATCCCAAATTGCTTTAGTCAATGAAGTACTTTTTGAAGTGTTGTCATTGTTATAATATAGAAAATGTGGCTGCCAATTTGCACAATGTGATGCCCAAAAAAATCTGCTTTTGTGATATTGATTGAAGAATAAATGTTGGCCATAACACCAGGGGCCCCTGCGTTGCTTCAAAATAGTGCCATGGGATTTTTTACGTACACCTGAGAAAGCAAATGGGGCCTTGCTTTAACATCTCATCCAAAAGTCAGTACTGGATTGTCAGCCTAGATTTTTGTGCTCTTGTCACTGGAGTTGGACGAACCCACAACCTCTTGGGTCAGAGGCAAGAGTGCTACCAACTGAGCCACAGTTGCCGCACTAAGATGTTACAAGGTATTCCACAGAAGGCACAGGATGGACCAAGTGGTAGAGGAATTGAAGGAGATTTTGAATAGGCTTTTAAAGGTACGGAAGGAAGTAATGAGGCAAAGATGTTTAGAGAAGAAGTTCTGCTATTTGTTTCAAGACTAAATACTTTCTGGTATTATCTTTAACAATTGTTCTGCATCCCACTCTAGTTTTTTAGCTTTCAATTTTCCTCACTTGTAAAAAATCTTAGAAAACATCTGTTTAATATCTCTGCCTTACTGTCATACTCCACAGCTACATGTTAGAAACTTGAGGCTGAATTCATAGGCCCTGATGGGGCGAGCTCGAAGGTGGACGGCATGCCGTTTCTCCAGCTCCATCCCCCACCACCGCACCCCCCCCCCCCCCCCCAATCGGGGGGTGGGGTGGCGGGCAATGTGGCACATTGTCCTTGCTAAAGGCCTAAGGTCTATTGTCTGAGGCCGACTAGAATTTCCCAGTTGATCTCCAGGTCCACTGAGGCATTGGGGAACAGCATGTAGCTGCCTGAAAGCAGCCTCCCGGCAGCAGGCCAGGGGACCAGTGCTCCAGGCAGGCTTAGAGGCCCTCCCTGCCTGCCTACTTGGCTTCAGCTACAGCCCAGGCGGCATCCACTCCACAACGGTGGCCTGACTACTGAGGCCATTTTTTACTTTAAAGTTAAAAAAAATGTTGGAGGCAGGGCGTCTCCATCTTGGGGCGCCCTCTTTGTCATTTACCTGAAAAGACAGCCTGCTGCTTCTTCAGTGCTGGAGGGCCTCCTATTGGCCCTCCAACTTTGAGAGCCCACCAACTTTGAGAGCCCACCTTAGTTGGATGGCAAGCCCACCCTCTGGCCATTAGTTGGCCAATTCGGGGAAAATCACAGCTCTGTTCTCTGTTCTCCACACAGTGCGGGCTTCTGACCTCCATTTGACTCCAAGGTCAGGGTCCTGAGGACTGCGGGGAAAATCCTGCCCCAAATTTTGAGCCCTAGACTTTGAGAGGAAGAAAAATATTGGATAAATGTTATTTTTAAAAAAAAATTATGCACCATGTTGTTCAATTTCTATATTTTTAAAAGCAAGCTGGAAGATTAATTTGAACTATAAATTAATTAAGAAAAAATACATATAATTAAATTAATTCAATAAAGATGGCAGGACAGGTGATGTGTCGCGACTGCAGTATGTGGGAGCTCCTGGAATCCATGGCAGCCACGTCGTAATAAGTGTCTGTGACTTGAGGAGCTTCGGCTCAGAATCATGGAGCTGGAGGCTGAGCTGAAGACATTGCATGCATCAGGGAGGGGGCGTTACCTGGACATTTTGTTCCAGAAGGCAGTCACACCCCTTAAGGATAGGGTTGTCTGTTTACGTCAGTGGTCAGCGACAGGGTGGTGTCACTGCAAGTCAGGCAGGTGAGGGGATTGAGAAGGTGGGAGTGGAGGAGCCTCAGGCTTTGCAATTGAGCAACAAGTTTGAGGTTCTTGCAGGTTGTATGGACAAGAGTGAGGGCTTTAATGTGGATAAGCAGCTTGACCAAAGCACCATGGTACAGGAAGCCGTTCAAGCAGGGGGAGCAAAACGCAGTGTAGTGGTAGCAGAGGACAGTATAGTCAGGGGGGTTGATACTGTTCTTTGCAGCAAAGAGCGAGAGTCCAGAAGGCTGTGTTGCCTGCCCAGTGCGGGGTTTGGGAAATCTGCTCAGGGCTGGAGAGGAACTTAGAGGGGGAGGATCCAGTCGTCGTGGTTCATGTAGGTACCAATGACATAGGCAGGGCAAGGAAAGGTTCTGCATAGTCAATATGAGGAGCAAGGCACCAAATGAAGAAGCAGAACCTCAAAGGTAATAATCTCTGGAGTGATACAAATGGGTTCCAGTTCGTGGGGCACTGACACCAGTACTGGGAAAAGTGGGGGCTGAACCATTGTGTTAGTCTACACCTGAACCGTGCTGGGACCAGTTTTCTAGTGAGCCGCATGATGAGGGAAGTAGGGAGGATTTTAAACTAAATAGTGGGGATAAGGGATCAAATTTAGGAAGATATGGTAAATAAAGAGCAGAGACAAGGCAAGAGAGAAAGGTATTAATATGTGGAAAGATAAACAGACCATGATAGGAAGGGACAGTGAGTACAAATCCAAGAGTAAATCAGCAGACAAGGCTAGAGGTTACAAAAATAATAAAAGGACAAAACTAAAGGCTCTGTATCTGAATGTACGTAGCATTCAAAACAAAACAGATAAACTGAACACAAATAAAAATAAATAAGTACAGTCTGATAGCCATTACAGACACGCGGCTGCAGGATGACATAAATTGGGACCTGAATACTGAAGGGTACATGACATTTAGAAAGGACAGGAAGCTCAGAAATGGCGGAGGGGTGACTCTGTTAATTAATGGTATTAGCGCAATAGAGAGGGATGACCTAAATGAAGCCGGACAAGTGATAGAAGTATCAGTGGGGGAGCATTTCAGGGATAGTGACCATACCTCTGAAAGATTTAAGGTAGTTATGGAAAAAGACAAAGACAGATCTGAAATAAAGGTACTGAATTGGGGGAAGGCCAATTTCAATATGATAAAACAGGGTGTGGCCAAAGTGGACTGGGAGCAGCTACTTGTAGGAAAGTCTACATCAGACCAGTGGGAGTCATTCAAAGAGGAAATAGTGAGAGTTCAGAACCAACATGTACCAGTTAAGGTGAAGGGTAGGACCAACAAGTCCAGGGAACCCTGGATGTCAAGGGATATAGAGGATTGGATCAGGAAAAAAAAGGAGACTTATGGCAGATTCAGAGCACTGAAAACAGCGGAGGCACTAGAGGAGTATAGAAAGTGTAGGGATGTACTTAAAAAAAAGTAATTAGGAGAGCGAAGAGGGGACATGAAAAAAAACTGACGGGCAAGATAAAGGAAAATCCTAAGGCGTTTTATAAGTATACTAAGGGCAAGAGGAAAACCAGGAAAAGAGTAGGGCCCATTAAGGACCAAAGTGGCAATCTGTGTGTGGAACCAGAGGACATAGGTGAGGTTTTAAATGAATACCTTTCATCTGTGTTCACCTTGGAGAAGGACAATGTAGGTATAGAGATCAGGGAGAGGAATTGTGATATACTTGAACATATTCGCTTTGAAAGGGAGGAAGTATTAGCTGTTTTAGTGGGCTTAAAAGTGGATAAATCCCCAGGCCCAGATGAGATGTATCCCAGGCTGTTATGTGAGGCAAGGGAGGAGACAGCAGGGGCTCTGACACAAATTTTCAAATTCTCTTTGGCTGCGGGAGAGATACCAAAGAATTGGAGGACAGCGAATGTGGTACCATTATTCAAGAAGGGTAGCAGGGATAAACCAAGTAATTACAAACCGGTGAGTCTAACATCAGTGGTTGGGAAACTATTGGAAAAAATTCTGAGAGACTGGATTAATCTCCACTTGGAGAGGCAGGGATTAATCAGCGATAGTCAGCATGGCTTTGTCGGGGAGATCGTGTCTAACTAACTTGACTGAATTTTTCGAGGTGGTGACTAGATGTGTAGGTGAGGGTAAAGCAGTTGATGTAGTATACATAGACTTCAGTAAGACTTTTGATATGGTCCCGCATGGGAGATTAGTTAAGAAGGTAAGAGCCAATGGGATCCAGGGCAATTTGGATCCAAAATTGGCTTAGTGACAGGAGGCAGAGGATGATGGTCAAGGGTTGTCTTTGCGAGTGGAAGCCTGTGACCAGTGGTGTACCACAGGGATCGGTGCTGGGACCCTTGCGTTTGTAGTGTACATTAATGATTTAGACATGAATATAGGAGGTATTATCAGTAAGTTGGCAGATGACACAAAAATTGGTGGTGTCGTAAATAGTGAGGAGGAAGCCTTAGATTACAGGACGATATAGGTGGGCTGGTAAGATGGGCGGAGCAGTGGCAAATGGAATTTAATCCTGAGAAGTGTGAGGTGATGCATTTTGGGAGGACTAACAAGGCAAGGGAATATACAATGGGTGGTAGGACCCTAGGCAGTCCAGAGGGTCAGAGGGACCTTGGTGTACATCCATAGATCACTGAAGACAGCAGCACAGGTAGATAAGGTGGTTAGGAAGGCATATGGGATATTTGCCTTTATTAGCTGAGGCATAGAATATAAGAGCAGGAAGGTTATGATGGAGCTCTATAAAACGCTAGTTAGACCACAGCTGAAGGACTGTGTACAGTTCTGGTCACCACACTATAGGAAGGATGTGATTGCACTGGAGAGGGTGCACAGGAGATTCACCAGGGATGTTGCCTGGGCGGGAGCATTTCAGCTATGAAGAGAGACTGAAAAGGCGAGGGTTGTTTTCCTGGAGCAGAGAAGGCTGAGGGGATTTGAGGAAAATAATTTTCACTCAGAGGGTGGTTGGAATCTGGAATGCACTGCCTGAAGAGGTGATAGCAGCAGGAACCCTCACAATATTTAAGATGTATTTAGATGAGCACTTGAAATGCCATAGCATACGAGGCTACGGGCCAAGTGCTGGAGAATGGGATTAGAATAGTTCGGTGCTTGATGGCCAGCACTGGCACGATGGGCCAATGGGCCTGTTTCTGTGCTGTGTAATTCTACGGCTCTATGACAACGGCAAGAAGTCACTTGTGGGAGTGGTGTACAGGCCCCCTAACAATAACCGCATGATAGGACGGGGTATAAAGGAAGAAATAATGGATGCCTGTCAGAAAGGTACAGCGATAATCATGGGGGATTTTAATTTACTTATATTGTTTTATATATATACGTATATAGACTGGAAAAATCAGATGGCAAAGGTAGCCTAGATGAGGAGTTCATAGAATGTTTTCGGGATAGTTTCTTAGAACAGCACGTTCTGGAGCCAACCAGAGAGCAGGCTATACTAGTCCTGGTATTGTGCAATGAGATAGGAGTAATTAGTGACCTCACGGTGAAGGTGCCCCTAGGGAGCAGCAATCATAATATGATTGAATTTTGCATTCAGTTTGAGGGAGAGAAGAGCATGTCTAAGACTAGTATTTTAAACTTTAAGGCTCTGAGGGCATGAAAGCAGAGCTGGCAAATGTGAATTGGCAAAGTAGGTTAAGGGAGAGGTCAATAGAGATGCAGTGGCAGATATTTAAGGGGATATTTTAGCATACACAGAATAGATACATTCCAACAAGAAAGAAAAATTTCACCATCCGTGGGGTTAACTAAAAATGTTAAAGATAGTATCAAACTTAAAGAAAAGCATATAATTGCACAAAGATGGATGGCAGGTCAGAAGATTGGACAGAATATAAAAAGCAGCAAAGTTTGACAAAGATTAATGAGGGAAAAATTAGAGTAAGAGAGAAAGCTGGCTAGAAATATAAAAACAGATAGTAAGAGTTTCTATAGATATTTTCAAAAGAAAATAGTTAATGAAGTGAGTGTTGGTCCTATAGAAAGTGAGTCTGAGGAATTAAT
This sequence comes from Heterodontus francisci, assembly GCF_036365525.1. Classification (NCBI taxonomy): domain Eukaryota; kingdom Metazoa; phylum Chordata; class Chondrichthyes; order Heterodontiformes; family Heterodontidae; genus Heterodontus; species Heterodontus francisci. Next base: position 106,257,925 of record NC_090371.1, read on the forward strand.
AAGGGAAAATAAGGAGATGGCAGATGAATTGAACAGGTACTTTGCATCTGTCTTCACAGAGGATACGAGTAACATCCCAGAAATAGCTGTAAATCAGGAAATGGAGGGGAGGGAGGATCTCAAAAAAATTGCAATCGCCAGGGAAGTGGTACTGAGCAAATTGTTGGAGCAGTGGGCTGACAGGTCCCTGGGACCTGATGGACTTTATCCTCGGGTCTTAAAAGAAGTGGCTAGTGAGATAGTTAATGCATTGGTTTTAATTTTCCAAATTTCTCTAAATTTGGGGAAGGTTCCATTAGATTGGAAAATAGCCAATGTAACTCCTTTATTCAAAAAGGGAGGGAGATAGAAAGCAGGAAACTACAGGCCAGTTAGCTTAACATCTGTCTTCGGGAAAATGATCGAAGCTATTATTAAAGACATTATAGCAGGGCATTTCGAAAAATTCAAGGTAATCGGGCAAAGTCGACATGGATTTGTGAAAGGGAAATAGTGATCAACCAATTTATTGGAGTTCTTTGAGGGAGTTACATGTGCTGTGGATAAAGGAGAACTGGTGGATGTATTGTACTTAGATTTCTGGAAGGCATTTGATAAGGTGCCACATCAAAGGTTATTGCAGAAAATAAAAGCTCATGGTGTACAGGCTGACATATTGGCATGAATAGAAGATTGGCTAGCTAACAGGAAACAGAGTGTAGGCATAAATGGGTCATTTTCTGGTTGGCAAGATGTAATGAGTGGTGTACCACAGGGACCAGTGCTGGGGCCTCAACTTCTTACAATTTATATAAATGACTTGGATGAAGGGACTGAAGGTATGGTTACTAAATTTGCCGATGACACAAAGATAGGTAGGAAAGCAAGTTGTGAACAGGACATGAGGCTACAAAGCGTTATAGATAGGTTAAGAGTAAGTGGGCAAAGATCTGACAAATGGAGTATAATGTGGGAAAATGTGAAATTGTCCATTTTGGCAGGAAGAATAAAAAAGAAGCATATTATCTAAATGGTAAGAGATTGCAGAGCTGTGAGATGCAGAGGGATCTGGTTGGCCTAGTGCATGAATCGCAAAAGGTTAGTATGCAGGTACAGCAAGTAATTAGGAAAGCTAATAGAAGGTCATCATTCATTGCGAGGGGAATCGAATACAAAAGTAGGGAGGTTATGCTTTAGTGACACCACATCTGAAGTATTTAAGGATTCCTTATTTAAAGAAGGATGTAAATGTGTTGGAAGCAGTTCAGAGAAGGTTTGCTAGACTAATACCTGGAATGGGTGGGCTGTCTTATGAGGAAATATTGGACATGTTAGGCTTGTATCCACTGGAGATTAGAAGAGTAAGAGGCGACTTAAATGAAACATGTAAGATTCTGAGGGGTCTTGACAGGATGGATGTGGAAAGAATGTTTCCTCTTGTGGGAGAATCTAGAACTAGGGGTCACTGTTTAAAAATAAGAGGTCACCCATTTAAGACAGAGATGAGGAGAATTCTTTTCCCTGAGGGTCGTGAGTCTTTGGAACTCTCTTCCTCAAAAGGCGGTGGAAGCAGAGTCTTTGAATATTTTTAAGGCAGAGGTAGATATATTCTTCATAAGCGGGGGGAGGGGGGGTGGTGGGTGGTGAAAGGTTATTGGGGGTAGGCGAAAATGTGGAGTTGAGGTTACAATCAAATCAGCCATGATCTCCTCGACTGGTGGAGCAGGCTTGAGGGGCCGAGTGGCCTACTCCTGCTCCTAATTCGTATGTTTGTATGTAAATTGTTTTGAGATAAAGCTTCAGAAGAAAACTAATGTTATGTGTGTTTGCTATTTATCCAACCACAGTGGGTAAAAGAAATACTAATTATTTTCCAGGATCTAATTGGAAAACACTTGCTTCACTGTCTCTGATCAGTTCCAAATTTGTTCTCTGGAGATTTATACGCCATTTCCATATCTCAGCACTCACAGCAACATGCTATAAAGCATAACATTTTATGAGCTGATTTTTGACTTGAGAAGCAACTTATGTATCAGGGTTATATGTGTAAATTATATTTACCACAGCAGCCATGTTTTTACCCCTTCTATGATTCTATGATAGTAGAAATATGAAAATCTGTTCCAGAAAAGAACATGGCTGTTAGGACAATTGGAACTTTCAAAACTGAAATATATAGATTTTTGTTAGATAAGGATATCGAGGAAAAATGAGCAAAGACAGGTAAATGAAGTTGAGATGCTGATCAACCATAATTGAATTGAATGGTAGAGCAGGCCTGAGAGAATGAATGGCCTCTTCCTGTTCTTATGTTCCTACATATGTCTCTTTGTGTAAGCATGCAGTGCCTATACCTGGCAAAATGCTGAAAGGTCACTCTCTGTTATTCGCAAAAATAGGATAAATTAACTTATTTATATTATTTTCTTTAATGGCCTTCTTTGTAATTTATCTCAACTGTCTTTTACCCTTCATGTAATTTCTGAACTTGTAAATTATGTAACCTAAATTTGTACAGTATAGATTTTTTCCAATTTAATGTGATGATTGTAAGATTTAGCAGCAGCTCTCTCTTATCCACTGTTACAGAGATGTAAGTAATTATTTTGTTAGAATAATGCAATATACTCCCTCAGTTGAGAAGTATTGTTTTTCTTGTTATTTCTCCACCCGGCATTTCCACTGAGTTGTAATAATGATTTATTGCAGTGTCTTCCTTTCTGAGGACCTCAAAGCAATAGACCTCATTACACCGTTCAGTACTTTTTCATTCCTCCTATAACCCAAATTTGCATCACCTAATGACTACAGCCTGGTTTACTTTGTGTTCTCTTTTACTGTTTTGAACTTAGGCAGTGTCCCGCACTGAATCTTGGCCCTCCACTGTACTTTCTCAGTTTTAAGACAGAGGCTGGAATTTTAAGACAGAGTGGGCTCGTGGCGGGGGCCTCCAAAATTGAGTGGGAGGTGGGGGGTGCCATTCACGACGCCTTCCCTCCCTCGCTGCAATTTTACGAGAAACAGTGGCGGCAAGAAATGGCCCACCCAGCCCAGGCCAATCAAGGCCCTTAAGTGGCCAATTATCTGCCACTTAAGTGTCTCCTCCCACCACCACTAGTATTTTACCAGCGGTGGGCGGGCGACTCAGGCCCCCAGAATGCCACCAGGTAAAACATGGCGACCTCCTTGTGTGCTGGGGAGGCCCTCCTGCTCTGGCACCCTGTGCCCACAGAGGGCCGTCTCAAAGCCGCAACTGGTCCCACTGAAAGAAAATTCCCCCGCCCCCCCCAACCAACTGGCATGCCTTGCCTCACCAGCACCCGGCCGATTGTCCCCAGCAAGGCCCCAAAAACCTAACTGTCTTCTGGGGCTGTCGTCCCTCTTGCTGCTGTGGCTGGGTTGCAGTCCCAGCAGTGGCCACCGCTCCAGGTGGCAGTGGTGGGACTGAGTGTTGCCGGCCCGCTGATTGGCTGGCAGCTCCAGCCGGCAGGACTTCCTGCCTCAGAGAGCTGGAAGTCCTGCCCAAGACCAATTAAGGGCCTGAGAGCGTAGAATCCCAGCGTGGCTCCCCAGGCCCAGCAGAGGCGGGGCTCGCCCCCAACCTTCTGGCCGATGGGCGGGACCCCCTGCCCAATGTAAAATTCCAGCTCGAGTTTATTTGATAGGCTGTTAGATTAAACTCATTGTCTGAGATTGCAGGTGGGTAAGGGAGAATTGAACTGTCCATCCTATTAAGGATATCCTCCTACCTGACCACTGACAGAGTTCAGTGTCATCATTGGCACATTTAGCTTCCTGGTGCCAAAATGTTGTAGAAAAAAATGACTCGAGTCTAATTGTTTCTTGTTTGGTGCTTTTAATTTGCTAATCCAAATTTCTCCCAATTTGACAATTTTTTTAGACCTGCAACCATCAGCACTTCACCCCAGTGTTATATACTTCAAAATGTGCATGCCAGATAGCACTCAAGTTTGGAAGAACACATCGATGATTTTGTTGCTCTTAAGTTTTTCACAGTTCAGTAGTGTGACGATTTCAAATGTCCATCATTACACTTTACTGTGGAAAAAATTGCCTGCATTTCAGTTTCATGAAAATGTCACCCACTTACTGTTACATATTACCAAAGTTGCAATGAAAACATTTGAATAAGGGACCTATTAGTATCAGGACTATGTGTAATGATGAGCAGCAAGCAATGATTGAATGGGAAGGAAGGGGGAGAAAAAAACAATCTCACCAGTGAATAAAGGAAATTGTGTTTCTTTATTTAGATTTCAGAATACATTTGGTGCAATTGGAATACTGACAGTGAGTTGTGTGCTATATGATAAACACTAATCAAACCTACTCCTCTTTCTGTGAACTTAATTGAGGTACCTGATATTTTCAGATCGTTATCATTAATTTTGTTAGAGACTGTCTTCCGGTCTATGCAATTCTTAAAATGTAGTGCAGAAATGAAGCTTTACTCCTATGACTCAGAGAGCTTTCCATGAAACTATATAAACTAAATTTAACCCTTGGGGTACTGCTGTTCAGGTAGCTCGTGCAGCACACACAGTTGCTGAGAGTGTTGACAAGTTATCTCATCAAGCATTTGGAGACTTCTGCCCTGATATTTACAGGGTGTGGGGTAAACTCAGAAATCCAGGGATGTAGAGCTCCTACTGAATTTACAGCAGGATCTAGTACTCATTTCTTAAAATATATTTCCTACCCTGCAGCTGACCAGATTGACAGGCTGACCATCCGCATGGTGGGAAAGCCGGCAGCATAAGGCCACTTGGAAATAAATATCTTAATATACATATAAAAATGATATGTAGTCTTTGTCCACTTGTTTTTAAAGAAGTTAGTTTCATGTGCATCACTTGTGCTACACGTAATTACTTCCTTTCCAGCCCAGTAACATTTACACTAGTGACATTTACATGGGCCAATTTCGAATTAAAGTATTAATAAGAATCATTAAAATCAAATTTTATTGCCTTTAAGACATTTTCCGATTTCATTTTCAGTTTTAAAAATGAAAGAAATTCTGATAAATTTGGAGAAAATCATTAAAATACAATTGTTTTTCTTTTGCACATCGCAAAAAGTCAAGGTAGAGAAAATAATCAAAATGACCAACAGAATGCTGGTTTTTATATGTAGAGGACTAGAATACAGGAGGGTAGAAGTCATATTTCAGCTTTACAAAGCCCTGGTTAGACCACACAGTGGGTAGTTCAGAGCACCGCACCTAAGGACCAGATGGCCTTGGAGGGAGTGGAACACAGATTTACCAGAATGGTACCTGGACTCTAAGGGTTAAATTAAAAGGAGAGAATGCACAAACTAGGGCTGTATTTCCTGGAATTAAGAAGGCGAAGGGGTGATTTGTTCAAAGTTTACAAGAAAGCATGGGGACCATATAGGGGAGGTAGAGAGAAACTATTTCTGCTGGTTGGGGAGTCTCAGAATAGGGGCATAGTCTAAAAATTAGTAACAGACCTTTCAGGAATGAAATTAGGAAACACTTCTACATAAAAAGGGTAGCAGAAGTTTGTAATTCTCTTCTGCAAACAGCTAGATCAATTATAAATTTGAAATCTGAGATTAATAGGTTTATTCAAAAATACTAAGGGATATTGGAAAAGATGGGTAGAAGGAATTAGGTCCTAGATCAGCAATGATCTCTTTGAATGGTGGAACAGGCTCGGAAGACTAAATGGCCTTCTCCTGTTCCTATAAAAGGTGTAAAGGCCTTAGAAAATGTGCCGAGGAGCTTTACCAGGATACCAGGGATGAAGGACTTCAGTTCCAAGAAGTTGGAAGAGTTAGGACTATTAACCTTGGAACATAGAAGGTTAAGAGGCAGCCTAATGGAGGTTTTCCAGATGAGAGGTTTTGATAGAGTAAATCAAAACAAACTGTTCCCTCTGGCCAGTATGTCAACAACTAAAGCTCATAGTTTTAAAACCATTGGCAAAAGATCTAGACAGGGGCTCAGGAGAAAATTTTTCACTCAGAGCTGTCAAGATCTGGAACGCTCTACCGGAAAAGCTGGTCAAAGCTGATTCCATAAATAATTTTAAAAGGAAGTGGACAGGTACTTGAGAATAAAGAACTTACAGGGTTACGGACAAAGAGAAGGGATGAAGGACTAAGCACAACTGCTCTTTTAAAGAGCCAGCACAGGCATGATGGGTCGAATGGCCTCCTTCTGTGCTTTGAATTTCAATGATTTCTATGAAAACATGCCAAACTTCAATGCCTTCATAATCATAGTCAGCCTTTGCTTTATAACCTCACTGCTCAGGGAACTACGAGTGTGGTAATTGCATCACTGCACTGCTGTCTTTTCTCCCTTACCCAACTAGGATTTTAACAGTAATGTTTATTGCATTATAACAACAAGAAAAACAGTGTATATTTATATAGCACCTTTAACATAATAAAACGTCCCAAGGCACTTCACAGGAGCATTATAAAACAAAATATGACACCGAGCCACATAAAGAGATATTGGGTCAGACAACCATAACTTGGGTCAAAGAGGTAGGTTTTGAGCAGTGCCTTAAAGGAGGAAAGCGAGGTAGCAAGACAGAGAGTTGTAGGGAGACTGTTAGGGAGGTTATTCCAGAGCTTGGGGCCGAGGCAACTGAGAATGCGGCTACCAATGGTGGAGCAATTCGAATTGGGGATGCTCAAGAGGCCAGAATTAGAGGAACGCAGATATCGGAGGGTTGTGGGGCTGGAGGAGATTACAGAGATAGGGAGGAGCAAGTCCATGGAGGAATTTGAGAACAAGGATGAGAATTTTCAAATCAAAATGTTGCTTGGCCAGGAGCCAGTGAAGGTCAGCAAGCGCAGGGGTGATAGGGGAGCAGGTCTTAGTCCAAGTTAAGACACAGGCAGCAGAGTTTTGGATGACCTCAAGTTTGCGAAGGGTAGAATGTGGGAGACCAACCAGGAGTGCATTAGAATAGTCAAGACTAGAGGTAGCAAAGCCATGAATGAGGGTTTCAGGGTTCCCACCCTTTCAGGAGTATGTTCCAGATCTTAACAATCCTCTGCATGAAGAAATTTTTCCTCTAGTTCCCTTGCCAATTATTTTAAATCTATGACCTCTGGTTACCAACTCACTTGCCAGAGGAAACAGTTTCTCTCTCCTTGCTCTATCAAAACCCCTCATAATTTTGAAAACATTTATTAGGTCTCCACTTAAACTTCTCTGGTCGGCTTCTCTGAATCTGTCATCCCTGGTATCATCCTGGTGATCAATCATCATCCTGATGAAAGGTCACAGACCTGAAACATTAACTCTGTTTCTCACTACGCAAATGCTGAGTGTTTCCAGCATTTTCTGTTCTCATCATCCTGGTAAACCTTGACATCCTTCCGAAAGTGATCCACCTTGGTAGAAAAAACAGAAAGACGGAATATTTATAAAATGGTGAGAGGTTGGGAAGTGTTGGTGTCCAAAGGGAACTGGGTGTCCTTGTTTATGAGTCACGAAAAGCTAGCATGCAGGTGCAGCAACCAATTAGGAAGGTAAATGGTTTTTTGGCCTTCATCACAAGGGGATTTGAGTACAATAGTATAGATGTCTTGCTGCAATTGTATAGAGCCTTGGTGAGACTGCAGCTGGAGCATTGTGTGCAGTTTTGGTCTCCTTATCAAAGCATATACTTGCCATAGAGGGAGTGCAACGGAGGTTCACCAGAATAATCACTGGGATGGTGGGATTGTCTTATGATGAGAGATTGCAGAAACTGGGCCTGTATTTTCTAGAGTTTCGAAAAATGAGAGGTGATCTCATTAAAACTTACAAAATTCTTACAGGGCATGACAGGGTGGATGTAGATAGGATGTTTTCCCTGGCTGTTGAGTCTAGAACCAAGGGACATAGTCTCAGACTAAGGGGTAGGACATTTAAGACTCATGAGGAGGAATTTCTTCACCGGAGGGTGATAAATCTTTGGAATTTTCTATCCGAGGGCTGTGGAGACTCAATCATTGAGCCTGTTCTAGACAGAAATCGATAGATATCTGGATACTAATGACATCTAGGGATACGGGGATACCACGGGAAAGTGGTGTTGAGGTGGATGATCAGCCATGATCTAACTGGCAGAGCAGGCTCGATGGGCTGAATGGCCTACTTCCTATGTTCCCTCCAGTCTGAAGCACAGCCATTCACCACTACAATCTGCTTTCTGTCCTAAAGCTGTTCCATTTGTACCAAGGGCCTATGTTTGAATGACCATTTTCATGTCAGAGCTTCAGGGATGAGAAATTTCCACCAAATGGTGGATTTCAGACGCTGGGATCTCCGAAATCTGCCATTAGCTTCTCTCTGTCCAAACTTGACCAAAGGTCTGGCTTTAAAAAAAATCGGAACTGTCGGTTTGCTAAGTGTTCTGATTTTTTTCTAAAGCCGGCCAACCTCGAAGCTGCCCGAGTTGGATGGAGTACAGTGTGTGTTTGTGTGTGACAGGTGGAGAATTGGATGGGGTACAGTGTTTTTGTGTGGAGGGGAGTTGGATGGGGTACAGCGTGTGTTTGTGTGTGACAGGTGGAGAATTGGATGAGGTACAGTGTTTTTGTGTGGAGGGGAGTTGGATGGGGTACAGCGTGTGTGGGGGGTGCATTTGGATGGGTAACTGTATGTGGGGGGGGTGGGTTAGTTGGATGGGGTACAAAGTTTGCAAGTGTGGTGAGGAGTTGGATGGGGTACAGTGTGTATGCTGGGGGTGGGGGGGTGTTGGATGGGTACAGTGTGCATGTTGGGGGTGGGGTGGGGAGTTGGATGGGTACAATGTGTGTGGGGTGAGCTGGATGGGGTTACAGTGTGCATATGGGGTGGGGGAAGTTGGATGGGGTACAATGTGTGTGTAGGGGGAATTGGCTGGGGTACAGTGTGTTTGTGTGGAGGGGAGTTGGATGGGGTACAGCGTATGTGGGGGGTGGATTTGGATGGGTAACTGTGTAGGGGGGAAGTTGGATGGGGTACAGGGTATGTGGGGGGATTAGTTGGATGGGGTACAGAGTTTGCATGTGTGGTGGGGAGTTGGATGCGGTACAGTGTGTGTGCCGGGGATGAGTAGGGGGAGGTGGTGGGGGGAGTTGGATGGGTACAATGTGTGTGTGGTGAGCTGGATGGGGTACAGTGTGCATGGGGTGGGGGGGGGGGGGAAGTTGGATGGCATACAGTGTGTGCGTGGGGGGAGTTGGATGGGGTACAGTGTGTGCGCAGTGGGAGTTGGATGGGGTACAGTGTGTGTGCGGGGAGTTGGATGGGGTACAGTGTGTATGGGGGGAGTTGGATGGGGTACAGTGTGTATGGGGGGAGTTGGATGGGGTACAGTGTATGGGGGGAGTTGGATGGGGTACAGTGTGTGTGCGGGGGGAGTTGGATGGGGTACAGTGTCTGTGTGGGGGCAGTTGGATGGGGTACAGTGTGTGTGGGGGCAGTTGGGTGGGGTACAGTGTGTGTGTCTGTTGATGGGGACATGGAGAAGTTCAGAGCTTCAATCTGGAGCTCAGACAATTCCATACAAACAGTTGTTCCAATACAAAAAGGAAGGAAGGTTCGACTTACACAAAGTGGGGGGGGGGGGGCAAGTACACTCTCTGCAGACTTGTAAAAGCAAAATACTGCGAATGCTGGAAATCTGAAACAAAAACAAGAAATGCTGGATTCACTCAACAGGTCTGGCAGCATCTGTGGAAAGAGAAGCAGAGTTAACGTTTCGGGTCAGTGACCCTTCTTCGGAACTGACAAATATTAGAAAAGTCACAGATTATAAACAAGTGAGGTGGGGGTTGGGCAAGAGATAACAAAGGAGAAGGTGCAGATTGGACCAGGCCACATAGCTGACCAAAAGGTCACGGAGCAAAGGCAAACACACCATTTCAACACACCATTAACATATTGTTTGCCTTTGCTCCGTGACGTTTTGGTCAGCTATGTGGCCTGGTCCAATCTGCACCTTCTCCTTTGTTATCTCTTGCCCAACCCCCACCTCACTTGTTTATAATCTGTGACTTTTCTAATATTTGTCAGTTCCGAAGAAGGGTCACTGACCCGAAACATTAACTCTGCTTCTCTTTCCACAGATGCTGCCAGACCTGCTGAGTGAATCCAGCATTTCTTGTTTTTGTCTCTGCAGACTTGTATTTGTTTTGATGGGCTGCCTTCATAGACCTATGATTGAAGGTTCTTTCAGCACCTTGCCTAATATCATTGACTAAGGGTCTACCCAGAGGAATGTTAGCAAATAAAGTGCCATCCAAACTGTGATATGCACTGAGAGCAGGGGATAAGTCAAGTTTGGAGTACTTTGCAAGAAGACACAAGACTAGTGACCGTGTCAGTGGCAAGCTGGTGAAGTATATGCAAGAGGCCCACAAGCTGTATGTTGAGGAGAAACATCAGGGGAGAAAAGAAAAAGAAGAACACAGGAAAAGGCTAGAAATCACACACCTGAAACTGGCCACAAAACGTTTTGGCAAAGCAGTTATGATAGTTGCTGCTAATAAAGCTAGAAAGACCCATGTTACAGCTCTGTATTCATCAGTTAAAGGGAAAAGGTAATTAGTCAATTAGTGTTTGTAAAACTTTAGCACAGATTTCTGTACAAAACAGAGAATACCTCAAATTACGACAACCTGTATAAAAGCCAAAAACAACTGACTGACCAAAGGAGCTGAGGAAGCTGTCAAGAATGTTATCACCAAGCAAATTTATTCATTAGTCAAGGTGATAGCAGGAAAGAAATATGCAAACTCAGAAATAGGTGTCAAGGATGAAAACGGAGACTTGTTTTATGTTAAGGATAAGATCAGGCTGAGATGGGAAATTTACTGCAGGAAACTCTTTGAAAAAACAGAAAATAATCAAAGGTTAGAAGTTTAAAAAACCTGAGGTACTGAAAGATGAGATGAGAAAAGCTATAAAGAACATCGAGTGGAAAAGCAGAAGGACAAGATCAGATACCAGCGGAAGCACTAAAAGCGGGAGGTGAAACAGTGGTAGAGACAATGAAAGAAATTAGTTATGATATATGGACAACAGGTGAATGGGCATGTAAGTGGACTATATCTGAGATGGTCTCAATGCCCAAGATAGCAGACACACAGAAATGTCCAAAACATTGTACGCTAGGTCTCATCAGTCATGCATCTAAAGTACTACTTGACGTCATCAGGCAAAGTCACCCCTCTGTGTCAACAAGAGAAGTGGCAGAGGAGCAGTTTGGCTTCATTCCAGGAAATGGTACAGCTGACCCTCTGCTCAGAAATCTTATGGGAGAAATGTGAAACCAAGCAGGAAAACCAGCTTTGGTTCATGTTCATTGACTATGCCAAAGCTTTCAATGCTGTCCAGCATGATCCTCTATGGAAGACACTTATAGACTTTGGTGTACCCAGACATCTTGTGTGGCTAATATAAGAGCTGTACAGAAATGCTGCAGTAGTCGTCACATTTGGTGATGAGCATACAAACCAATTCCATTTTGGGAAGGGAGTCAGGCAGCGGTGTCGTCTGTCCCCTGTGCTGTTTAATGTTATGGTGGAGAAGATAATGAAGATGGTGCAGAGAGAAAGTTACCAGAGAGATATGGCCGCATTATAGGAGGGCATAGCATTTGATATCTCAGGTATGCAAAAGACACCACACTCATAGCCAGAACAAAGGAACAGCTAGCGACTATGGTAGGCCTAGTCAAAAGACACAGTGTATCTTTTGGACTGAACATAAATGAGGCAAAGACCAACGTTATGGCTCTAAATGGCAGTGGCAAAATCAAGATTAGAAGCACCAAGATAGAGGTGGTGGACAAATTCAAGTACCTTGGTTTCATGATAAACACCAAAGTTACATCCAAAAATGAAATCCAGGTTAGATTAGCTACAGCAAAAGGTGTGAGCTGTGACTTAAGTCACTGGAAGTCCAAAAGCATCAGCATGAAGATGAAAAAACGTCTAGTACAGTCACTAATGTGGAGTGTTGCACTGTATGGATGTGAGTGTTGGACTCTGCAGAAAGAGGATGAGAGGAGGATAACAGCTTATGAAATGTGGGTATGGCAGAGGATGCTCAATCAGCTGGATGGGCAGAAAGATAAATGAGATAAATAAGAAAGATAAATCAAGAGTAGAAGTTCAGGAATGAAAAGGGATGCTAAGTACCGTTAGAGAGAGAAAGAATGCCGAGTATAGACATCGGAAACGAAGACCCGACCGCTTTGTCTTGGCAACAATTGAAAGAGTTGAGAGACTAACTGAGGAGGAAGACAAAAAATTGGATGGGTAGATAACATTGAGATGTGGACTGAGGGAGGCTTGAAGAAAGCCAGAGAAGAAGCAAGACAATGCCAACGGTCCCACTAAGGCTATGGTGATAACGAACGAGCAGAGATTTAGAAATAAGTCATGTTCTGGTGTTAAAATTTACTTCATCCTTCATAATTACATGATGTACTAAATGTATTAAATGCTGAAATGTTGGAATACTGAGGTCACTTTTATGATTTTATACAAATGCATTGGTCCACCGCTTTTTGACGGTAATCAAAGGTAAACAAAGGGAAAACTTATGTTTCTACATATTTGAAGTGGTCTGAAAGCATTTGCATTCATTACCGATCATTAACTGTGCTATAATTACATGATTCTTGATCAAAAAAAAATCAGACATTTTTGTTTTTGGTCACTGATTTTCAGACCTTTTGGTCTTTGGCCATTCTCAACCCTGGAGCTTTGTAGTAAATATTGGGAGACTTTTCAAGATTGAAGGGGCATCCTAGCTGAGTCTGGTCCTCACCTAATGTCCACAAATGCACTTTCTAGGGGGGGATTATTGGATAATGGTCAGGCTGATTTTTTTCTTCTCCTTTATTGTCGATGGGTGCTAGGCAGACTGTTGCATCCCCTGCTGCCATCCTAGCTTAAATCGGCTAATTCAGCACAGAGTGGAATTGAACTTGAGATTTTCTAGTCTGTGTAACTCAGCTGTATGTTGTATTATCAATTTGGAATAGCGTGGGAAGCTGATGTATGAGGGTATTTGAAGCATATGTAATTTATTTCACATCAAAATAAAACTTTTATGGGGCTTATGCAGTCATTGAATGATCAGTAACAATTCATATATGTCTTGGAGCTAACACATCTGTACAATTGTGATGTTGCAGTTTAAGAAAAAAATTAAGGAACATTTTATAAAAGCAAAATACTGCGGATGCTGGGAATCTGAAATAAAAACGAGAAATGCTGGAATCACTCAGCAGGTCTGGCAGCATCTGTGGAAAGAGAAGCAGAGTTAACGGTTCGGGTCAGTGACCCTTCTTCGGAACTAGCCAATATTAGAAATGTCAAAGGTTATAAGCAAGTGAGCCGGGGGTGGGGCAAGAGATAACAAAGGAGAAGGTGTAGATTGGACAAGGCCACATAACTGACCAAGAGGTCACGGAGCAAAGGCAAACAATATGTTAATAGTGTGTTGAAAGACAAAGCATTAGTACAGATAGGGTGTTAACGAACTGAAGATTGAACAGCAGCAAGTACAAACATGAAAAAAAAACAAAAAAAAAGCAAAAGGAAAATTTTATCTGCACTGGCTGAGCTTATTTTTATTTTCCTTCACTATGAAAAATTACTATAATAGTACCATTTCCAATTTAAATATGGTGGATGGGGAAAAAGTAATGGAATTAGTGTAGATGGACTTTTACGAAGCATTTGACAAGGGACCACACTGGAGACTATTGGAATTATGGGTAAGGTAGAAAATTGAACTAATAACTGGACAGAAAGGAGGAAACCAAAAGTAGGAGTTCCAGGTAGTTTATCAGTGATTGGAAGTAGATAGGAATGTCACTCAGTGTTCTGGGATGCTCCCGTTCACTGTGGAAATCAATGGTTTTGTAGCAGGGCTAGAGGGAGTGGTGTCCAAAATTATAGACATTTAGAAATAGAAAGCATAATAAGTATGATATTGATAGGGTGGTGGAATGGGTAGACAGGTATAAGATAGAAATCAATACCAGTAGATGTAGAAATATGAACTTGTAAATGAGAGTAATTATGGCAGTGGATTCTGAAGGCTGTGTGTCTAGATTGCAGCCATGATAAAAGACAGCTGCATTTGATGAAACGAAGAGTTAAATGAGATATTTAGTGCAGATACCAGTAAGAGTCTGTAACACTCATTTACAACTGAAGAAGAGAATTTACATTCTGCGGTTTGAGAAAAATTGAAAGTGGTTAATAGCTCCAATGTGCAACTGTAATAAAATTTTAGCTGACAATTACCAATGTGTTTTTTAAAAGGGATTTTGTAGCTGTGCATTCAGACTAAATAATGATGCTTGCAGCAGGTATTGTGTTACAGGATTAATGGAAAATTGCCGCATGAATGGTTAGACAGTAATAGAACACATTTGTCTTTTTTGCTTTACTTGTACTTATTTTCCCTTTAAAATGAACTTTTATGTCTCCAGTAATTGTTCAGTACCTTTGCATGGTGATCTCTGTTTATCATTAAATATACGAAAGGTACCGCATTTGCCTCATAACCGATACTCAAATTGAATATGTGGCTAGATTTTACTTTATCTGAATTGGATTCCATCAAGGAAATTTAAATTGATGTTGGGGTGGGAGAAGCTCAGGTGAGTTCCCTTACAGTTAGGTAATAGTTTTGTGGTGAGATTTAAAAATATTTTAGTTAATTTTTTTTTTTGTCCTAGAAGACCTGACCTATGTTTTTAAAGCCTAAACCAGAGCTCAGTTAAAACAAATATCTGAAATGCTTGCTTCAAGCATTTATATTTAATCAGCAATGTACTAATGCTACCAGTTTTGCCCCATACATTTAAAAACATATATCAGCATTAGCACAAATGTTATTGCAGATCAGGAAATGTGTTATGAAAATCAGAACATTAAACGTGAGGGAATTCACTTACCTGGCTAATGACTGAGAAAAAAACAAACAAAACTGAGGAAAAGTGCATGTTTCTAGTACAGGATTGCTTTTCTAGTTATTCAGGCAGCCAACCTTGGCTATTCTAGATCTAGTCTTTAATAATGATTGAGGAGTGGTACAAAAGGTAGTAGAGGAGCATTGAAGTTCCAATAAAAAAAATGCAAATACCAGCAAGCTTTAAGGAAATGGTGGGAACAGTGCTTTTGTTGGACCACATTCCAGATTATCAGATGTATTAATTAACCTTGTATTATCTGGAACCCCTGTTGGTTTGGTTCCAAACCACAATCCTGACTTTGAATTACTGGCCTTCTCATTCAGTGACACTATGACCTGCCTGGAGTGGAAAAGGTTAACAGTATTACAATATGGTGAATTTATTTTGTTCATTATTTCCTCTAAAGCTTCTTTTAGGACATCAGAATAACTACTAGATAGATGTTAATTATGAAATCAACTAAATTACAAATGGGAAGCAACTAAAATGAGTACTCATTGTTTCATACTGCCATGCCCCTTATTAAATGTTCGCATGTACAGATACAAGTTTAAGAAGCTGAGCAGCTATGTGTAAAATCTGTCTCATGAGATTCACTTGAACAACATCACCTCAGTAATGTTGATCGACATAACTGCTGCAGAGTTAAAATGCTTATGGCACTAATTTCTGCTTCACACCCCTTGGGTTATAACACTCTGATTGGCAGGATAGTAAGTAAGCAGTGAAGATCAGTGCCATAAAGTGTCTAAGCTTTGCATTCTGATATTGATGTCATTAAATTTAATTATTATACACAATATTGCCATGAGTAATATGCTTTTGCTAGTGGAACTCTTAGCACCCCCGCCTAGGGGAAGTCGTTTTAAATTATGTGACACTAAGATCTTATAACCTTTTAAATTCATGTGTTAACTATGCCAGATTGCTATTTAATTACATCATGGCTCATTAGTGACAGCGAACTTCTGTTATGTAATATTTCCTACCTTCTTAAACTAATATTAGCAAGTATGTACAGTTGAGTCTTCTGATGATGTTCATTGATCGAATTGTAGGTTTATAACAGCAGACCTGAAATTAATAAATCCAGACAATGTGAAAATAATCGTAATGAAACAGTCATTGAATGATAAAATGCTTTTCATCGCAGTCTACGTATAATTGCAGCCCAACAAAGTATACGTTTATGATACTTGTTTCCTTCAACTGATGGACCAAAGTTATTAAATGGTGGGAGTAGTTGTTTGTGGAAGTAGTAATATATGAGAAGAGAAAGGTGTTAGATGGTGTTAGTGTGTGATGAAGAGAGGACAGAAATGGTGGTTGTGTTTGGAATGAGAACGAGAGGTGTTTTAGTATGCCTTTGTGATTGTATGTTCGGGGTTGTGGTCGAGCAGAGGGAATTATTCAGAATGGGGAAGCAGGTGAGAGGTGTTTGATGGTGTTGGTAGAGAGGTGAAGGGCTGTACTCACCTTTGCTTCTCTCATGAGTTCATTGAACCTTTTCCTACGTTGAAGCCAGGTTCTAGGGGCGATGCTGATGGCCCTCACCCTGTCAGCCACCTCTGTCCAGGCCTGCTTCTGCTTCTTGGGGATCTTGTAGGTTTTGCGGTCATGCTGCTCCCTCCTGGCCTTCATTTCCTTGATTAAGACCGCGGGGAAGCGTCAGAAAAGGGAGGCTAGCCCTGTAACTCATCAGTCTTGCAAAAAAAAGTCTTCCAGAGTTGTTCACTAATAAATGCGGGTAGGGCATGCAGTCTTGCTCCAATAAATGCATCCCTGCTTTAAATTGGCCTCAGGAGTTGTACTGGAATTTGTGCGCAGTATGTGGACGGACTGCTCGAGTCTGCATGCGACTGGGAGGGCAGTCTGCGCATCAAATTTAAATGAGGCCCAGGTGTTAAAACTACTCTGGCCCCACACTAAAAATATTATTGGTGCTTTTTGCCCACTGATTCCCGCCCTCAGTTAAATTCTGGGCTCTTGCCTCTTTGGGTGTAGTGGGACTCAATTATCCAACCCCATCTCTGGCTTAACTCAGAAAGATAAAAAAGACTTCCAGTAGATTTATTAATCTTCTCACCCTGTCCCTGCAGAGTATACCAAGCTAAGAAGGGACTCAATAGCCAGACCCAGGTATTTCCTGTC
Source organism: Heterodontus francisci (assembly GCF_036365525.1). NCBI lineage: Eukaryota > Metazoa > Chordata > Chondrichthyes > Heterodontiformes > Heterodontidae > Heterodontus > Heterodontus francisci. The sequence goes on from NC_090371.1 coordinate 106,275,039, forward strand.
CTGTTCGACTGTTACTTGAACAATGACATGGAACTAGTTAAGGTACTAATAAAAACACTATATTTTACTTTGTTTTGTTATGATATATTTACCTCCATGAATTTTTTAATGTCCCCAGATCAATACATATTGAACTCTATGACCCTAAAATAACAAAGGCATTAAATTCTTAAAAAAGAGTTTAAGTGTTTACAAATAGAGGAGAAATAGATTACAATAGCAACACTGGGATTGTGTCCTAGATATTAGATGCAGCAGGGGTAGAATCAACAGCATGCTATCAATATGGAAGTGCTTCAGTTACATATTGACTACTAACTGAGTCATTTGGGCAGCTATCTTATTTATAAATTTGCACATAAATGAGTTTCTGTGAATGGCTGAATGACTTTGTTGGTTTTAGTGCAACACTGAGATTGCGCTGAATTGTTATCAGCTTTCATTTCTGGAAACAACAGGAAAGTGGGTCTAACAGGGATGTCATCCATTGCAAAGTAAACTTTATCTCTTCTGTTCTGATGATGGTCAGCAGCAGCCTTCCAGTGCTTTACCAAAGTGGTCATTCTCAGTGTGTAAAGGTCAAAAAGCTATTTTTCAATGGTGAGCCCTGCCACCAGTCGATGGCTGGTTGGTTGGCATCCTTCCATCTATGGAAGGTGATGGACACGCAGCAAACAGTTCGTTTAGGTGGGGTATCTTCTCTTGGTGTCGCTGGCTATCTGTGCATTTTTGAGTAGGGTCACTGAATAGTAATTCGGGCCTTGAAATCTGTTTGTTGTTGAAATCTGTGTGTTGTCTGCAGGACAGGCTGAGGTAAGGGTGGAAGGAGGCACCTATTGAGAAGTTATTGATTTAATTTCTTAAAACCACTTTAGCCAGGTAAAAGAAATGATGAAGCAATTATCTATCTATCTTGTTCTGTTCAGAAGTTATTCAAACGCTCACAATACTATTCATTCTAACTCAAATTTGTAATTGTCATGTGCTACCTTGTATTTGTTTTGTAAATGATTATGGGAGGTGCATTGTAATTATGGCCTGTGAGTTCAAACAGAGTTTGAATAAGCTTTGAAACTGGAGGGTCCTGCACTAGAGACCTAAATAATCTTGTTCAGTAAGATTATCCTTTATAAATCAATTTTTGTCGGTGCTAAATTAAGTTCATATAGTGGCATATTAAAGGCACTGTTAGCAAAAAAAAATGTATTTTTATCAGAAAAACTACCTCCAAAAAAGGTTAATTATTTTTGTTGAATGGTAAATTCTCTCTATTTCACTGCTAATCCTATTCTAGTCCAATTTGCTTTCCACAGATTTTAATTTATTGTGCATTTTCTAGAGCTTTGTTATTACAATTTGAAACAAAACCATTCAAATAAGTATTTTTATCTTGGCCTAATTATATTAACTTATTTCCAGGAATGTCAGCAATGTCTTCATGCCCCCTACACATCATCGGAGTGGCCGCTCCGCCCCCTCTATTTAAATGAGCCACTGCGCGTAATATTGCGGGGGCTCCTTGGTAGCACTTCCGTGTTGGAAGGCCGTCGAGTTGTAAGCGCAGCGCACGATTAAAATTTAGCCCATAGTTCCTTATAATATTGTGCTGAGACCTACACTGGAGGTATTGACTCCCGATGCACAAGCTATAACCCTAGTCATTTTATTTAACTGAGGCAGGTAGCTGAGTAATTCCAGGTCTCAACAAATGTTGGTGAGATTACTCTCAGGTTGCAGCCATTGCATAAGATCCAATCTTTAGGAGTGCTGTTACTAGAGTGGATTTCATGCATAACCTTAAAATTAGAGCTATACCATTAAGGGATGATGTCAGGAAGCACTTCTTCACACAAAAGGTGGTAGAAATCTGGAACACTTGTCCCCAAAATGCTGTTGAGGGGAGGTCAATTGAAAACTTCAAAACTGAGATTGATAGATTTTTGTTGACCAAGGTTATTAATAGTTACAGAACCAAGGCAGGAGTTGAGATGCAAATCAGCCATGATCTAATTAAATCTTGAAAAAGGCTCAAGGGATTAAATGGCCGACTCCTGCTCCTGATATGAAACCTTGTATAGTGGAAATGCGATTTCCACTCAGGAGTGCAGTTTGATTAGAGTTTGAAAAGCAATTTGCTTTATGTTTATCCAGGGACATAACTCACCTGAAAATTACCCAGTACAAGTTATAGTACTTTTACAGTGATTTTTGTAATAAACCTTTCAAATCTTCTTGTAATAAGCATGCGTGACAACTGGCTGAAGCAACAGTCATTGTATTCTGTGTTTAATTGTCCTGAAAGTTCTAATATTAATTGCTAGCTTCAAAAAAGCTTATTCACAAGTATTCTCTACTTCAAAGTACTTACTGTAGAGATATGAATTAAGCAGTGTCTCTAAACCCTGAAACAGTGAACCATTGCCATTTTTTAAATTCACTCTCAGGATGTAGGCTTTGTTAACAAGGTCAGCATTTATTGCCCATCTCTAGTTGCCCTGGTGGTGGTAAGCCTGTTGGGCCACTGCAGTTCATGTGGTAAACATACTCCCACAGTACTGTTAGGGAGGGAATTCTAGGATGTTGACCTAGTGATGAAGGAACAGCAATGTATGTTCAAGTTGAGATAGTGTGTAAGTTAGTGGTGATGGTTTTTCAATGCACCTGCTGTGTTTGTCCTTCTAGGTGGTGGAGGGAGTAGAGGTAGATTGGGTGAATAGGACAAGAAGGACTAATAGCCCCCATCAGACATGATGAACAAGAAGCTCAATGAGAGAGACAGATGAGGCAATTTGGGTTGCCTTCGTGGGTAGTTAGCAATGGCAGCCTTAATGAGCCCTTTGGAGAATGCTGAAATAATTGCAGAGTGCAGCTAGGGGCTTTTCTAAGAAGGCTTCAAGCCTAGGATGTGGGTAGGACAGTAGGAGATCAGAGGAGTCGTGATGGATTGGTGTAGGGATTGGCAGGTAAAGTTACCAATATGGGAAAAATGAATGGTGGCCTGATTGGGTAGCAGGAACAGAGGAGCCAAGAAAGATTAAAAAAAGGGAGTTAGATGCTATTGGGCTTGGGCCCTGTGCAGCAACCGGAATTTGCATGCAAATGAACACCGTGGATTCAGGTTAGTAGGTATGGCAGCAATTAAAGAGGCATATCCTGGTTGAAATAGATGATAAAGAAGAGACGCTATTAGAGAGTCCAAAATTAAAGTCTCTTGTTTAAAGGTGGGATGAAGTTGCCTTGTAGATGGGGTGGGGTTAGCTTGGAGCATCGACAAATCAGTATTCAGTTTGGACATAGACAGTTGGTGGAATGGGCGGACAAGTGGCAGATGAATTTTAATGCAGAGAAGTGTGAAGTGATTCATTTTGGTAGGAAGAAAATGGAGAGACAATATAAAATAAAGGGTGCATTCTAAAGGGGGTGCAGGAGCAGAGGGACCTGTGTGTATATGTGCATAGATCACTGAAGGTGGAAGGACAGGTTGAGAGAGTAGTTAATAATGCATACAACATCCTAGGTTTATTAATAGGGGCATAGAGTACAAAAGCAAGGAAGCTATGCTAAACTTATAGAACACTGGTTCAGCCTCAGCTGGTGTATTGCGTCCAGTTCTGGGTGCCGCACTTTAGGAAAGATGTGAAGGCATTGGAGAGAGTGCAGAAAAGATTCACGAGAGTGGTTCCAGGGATGAGGAACTTCAGTTACATGGATAGACTGAGACTGGACTGTTTTCTTTGGAGAAGAGAAGGTTGAAAGCAGATTCGAGGTATTCAAAAATGATGAGAGGTCTAGACTGGCTAGATAGGGAATAATTGTTCCCATTGGTGGAGAGATCAAGAACTAGAGGGCACAGATTTAAAATAATTGGCAAAAGAAGCAATAGCGTGAGGAAAAACATTTTTATGCAGCGAGTGGTTAGGATCTGGAATGCACTGCCTGAGAGTGTGGTGCAGCCAGGTTTAATCGAGGCATTCAAGAGAGAATTGGATTGTCACCTGAAAGGGAAGAATGTGCAGGGCTGCGGGGAGAAGGCTGGGGAATGGCACCAGTAAACTGATCTTTTGGAGAGCCAGTGCAGATATGACAGGCTGAATGGCCTCCTTCTGTGCTGTAACAATTCTGTGATTCTATGGCAACCGAGTGAAACCAGGAGCTACTCAAGGGGCAGAATATCTGTGTTCCTTGGGATTTATCCAGTGCAACCAGAGGGCAGAGGAGAAATGAAGAATCAATTAAGAACCGGCAGAGGTTGATCCAGTGTCCAGTGCGATACGCAGTAGTGTCAGGAGTTAGCATTGAGCATCAGCGCATCCAGTATAACATCAGAGGAGCAAAATGTAATGGGAGTGAAACATAAGGAGCAACAGCGGATAGATCCAGAGAGCCAAGGAATAGTGAGAGGATCAGCACAGATGCGTGTTTTCCTTAGAACAGAGAAGGTTAAGAGTAAATTTAACGGAAATGTCCAAAATTGTGAAGGGTTTAGATAAGAGTAAATAAAGAGAAACTGGCAGGGGGGGGTCAGTAACCAGAGGACACTGATAAAGATAATTGGCAAAAGAACCAGAGGGGAGATGCAAATTTTTCTTACCCAGCAAAGTGTTATAATCTGGATTGGACTCCCTGAAAGTGTGGTGGAAGCAGATTCAGTAGTGGCTTTCAAAAGGGAGTTGCCATAATCTTGAGAAGGAAAAATCTTGCGGGAATATGGGGAAAGAACAGGAAAGTGGGACTGATTGGATAACTCTTGCAAAGAGCAGCTATAGGCATGATGGGCCCAGTGATGGCCTCCTATGCTGTGTGTTTCAAGCATGGGGAGCTGGTGCAACCCACTCTCATGAAACATGACAGGTGGCAGTAGACCAAAGTCAAGAGCAGGATGAGAACCTGGAACACAATCATTTGGTTACTAGCTCATTCAAGTGGCTGTTTTTTGTTGAGCTGAAAGTGTAGATTGGTGTGACAATGTGGAATTTAACAACATCTCATTCATTATAATAAAAGCAAAATACCGCGGATGCTGGAAATCTGAAATAAAAACAAGAAATGCTGGAACCACTCAGCAGGTCTGGCAGCATCTGTGAAAAGAGAAGCAGAGTTAACGTTTCGGGTCAGTGACCCTTCTTCGGAACTGACAAATATTAGAAAAGTCACAGGTTATAAGCAAGTGAGGTGGGGGTGGGGCAAGAGATAACAAAGGAAGTCTAGATTGGACCAGGCCACATAGCTGACCAAAAGGTCACGGAGCAAAGGCAAACAATATGTTATTTTTATTAGCTCATTCATTATATTGATTATGCACAATTCATGCCATGTGCTTTACAGGTGCAGTAACTATGACAGATCATATTCACTGACCCAGCAAAGTCAGTTAAACAATTACTAGTATTTAATTTTCAATCTATGAATGATTTCAGTGCTAATTATTAAAGCCACTAGCATAATGGCTTTCCAAAGTACATCAGTGAAATATGATGTGATAATAGATTCTGAACAGCAGAAATGTTATTTGCATGTAAAACTGTTTATGGAGTGTTGGATGGCATTTGAACAGTCACTATCCACTCTCTATGCAAATAAAGTAATGTATTTTGTAAGAACAAAGGAAACACCACAAGCAAACAAAAAACATTAGGTCCACTGAAGCTGTAGTACCTTAACTGTCCCAGAACAGCATTCAACTGTATTTTGAACAATCCATATGGCACAGACTTGGTGGGCCGTCGGGCCTGTTTCAGTGCTGTATCAATCAATAAATAAATAAATATGTGATTAAGCTAGAGAGGGTGCAGAAAAGATTCACAAGGATGTTACCTGGTTTGGAGGGCTTGAGTGACAAAAAGAGATTGGATAGGCTGGGTCTGTTTTTCCTGGAGCGAAGGAGGCTGAGAGGGGACATGATAGAGGTAGATAGCCAGAGTGTGTTTCCCATGGTAGGGGTGACTGAAACTAGAGGGCATAGATTTAAGGTGAGAGGGAGGAGGTTTTAAAGGGGATCAAAGGGGTAAATTTTTCTCACAAAAAATAGTGGGTATCTAGAATGAGCTGCCTGAGGAGGTGGTGGAGGCAGGAACAGTAGCAACATTTAAGAGGCATCTGGACTGGTACTTGAATGAGCAAGGCATAGAGGGATATGGAATTAATGCAGGCAGGTGGGATTAGTATAGATAGGCATTATGGTCGGCATGGACGCAGTGGGCCGAAGGGCCTGTTTCTATGCTGTACGATTCTATGACCCTATGACTCTATATTTCTAATACTGTACATAGAAGAGTTTTGCAATCCATTATCAATCTTTACGTAAATACGTTTTCCTCTGCCATCTGTTAGAAAATTACTTATAACTAATTCTCATTTATGTTTTCTGGTCTTACTTTGTTGGTGTATATTGGAACAATTTGGGTTTATACTGTACATAACCACTTAATATTTTACATACATTGTGGTCTCCCTTTACTGTATTCTTTCCAGCCTATAAAGACGATGCTTTTCGAATCAATGTTAATGCATCCCCATTCAACTTGGGGAAAATCTTATTAATACCCTCTCTATCCATAGAATTATGGAATGTTTCCAACACAGAAGGAGGCCATTCAACCCATCTAATCTATGCCGGCTCTCTGTGAGAGTAACTCAGGTAGCCCCTATCGCCTGCCTTTACCCCTTAGCCCTGCAAATCTTTTCTCTTCAGCTAATTATCCAACTCCCCTTTGAAAGCCACAATTGAATCTGACTCCACCACAGTCTAAAGGCAGTGCATTCCAGATCCTAACCACTCGCTGCATAAAAAAAGGATTTTCTTCATGTCACCTCTGTTTCTTTTGCCAATCATGTTAAATCCTCGTCCTTTGGTTCTTGCCCCTTCCACCAATGGGAACAGTTTTACCCTATTTACTCTGCCCAGAGCCCTCATGATCTTGAACACCTCTATCAAATCTCCTCTCAACCTCTCTGCTCAAAGGAGAACAACCCCAGCTTTGTCAGTCTATCCTCATAACGGAAGTCCCTTCTTGTAAATCTTTTCTGCACCCTCTCCGATGCCTTCACGTCTTTCCTAAAGTGTGAGCCCAGAATCCATTCGATTACAAGTATATATTTTTTGCTATGGCCAATATTAAAAATTTACCTGAAACATCGCACTGGCCTTTAGCATCAGCATGGTAGCACTGATCCCTCTGAGTCAGAAAATTGGAGGTTTAAAGCTCAGTCCCAAGACGTGAGCACACAGTCTAGACTGATACTTCAGTGCACCACAAAGGCAGTGCCATTCTTCAGATGAGATGTTTAAATGAGTCCATGCCTTCCTGTTCTAATGGTTCAGGTAGGCGTCAAAGATTCCGTAACACCATGCATGGGTACGTTAGCCTCATAGTTATGGTGCTGAACTAGCAATTAAGATCATGATTTAAATCACATGGTAAGTTGTGGAATTGAATTCAACAAATCTGGTAATTTGTGAACTGGCACCTGATAACATAACCATGAAAGCTAGATTGCTGTATAAACATAACTGGTCCTCCCTTGGCCTGACCGACCTGTGACTCTGGTCTCTCAATATATGGTTGACTCTTAATTGGGAAATAAGAATTCCTTAACAAAAATGAGTAGACCATTTAGACCCGCACCGTTGATCTGCAATCCGATTCCATATACTTGCTTTTGCCCCATATCCCTTAATGCCTTTGGCTAACAAAAGATATCAAGCTCAGTTTTAAAATTAAGAATTGATCTAGCAACAATTGTCAGTTGTGTAAGAGAGCTCTAAAATGTTACCACCCTTTGCACAAAGAAGTGTTTGCTAATTTCACTCCTGAAAAGTCTGACTCTAATTTTTAGACCTAGTCTCCCCAACTAGCAGAAATAGTTTCTACCAATCTACCCAATATGTTTACCTTAATATCTTAGAGTTCACCTTCTACCACCTAGATGGGCACAATAATAAACTAGTTGACTAATCAATCTCTATCAGTTTATCCACAACAGACCTAAACGTAAGAGAGATACCTTGCAATGGAATGATTTGGGAATCATCGGTCCAAAGTTACGTGTTCCTCTAAAGCTCCCTCAGAGCAAGTAAGGATAGGCAATAAATACAGTATTGCCCACATCCTAAGCTATTCAATGTTCTTGGCAACATTCCACCCTAACAATACAAAAAAGTAGAATAAACTAGTTATTCATCTCATTGTTGTTTGTGTAATCTTGAAAAATAGCACAGATTTGCTTATATAAAGCAATTCATTGTACGGAAAGCACTTTGAAATGTTCGCTGGATTGTGAGGAGGTAGAAATATTACTTTCTTTCAAATTAAACCCACAAAGCTAGAGGCAGAAATGGAGGAGAAACAGTAGGAGCTGTCCTCTGCACATCACAAGGTGGTGATTGAGGTTTTAGAGTAGTTTAAAACCTAATATTAAATCATGATTTAAATCCCCTGTGGTGCACTGAAATCGGATCTCTATATGTGAAGGATTAATTATATCAGAAAAGAAAGCATTAGATTCTTTTATATTTATTGCATGTTATCTTTTTCAACTATAATATGAAGCTTTACTTGTGCTGTATTTTCCCATGGAAGATTCTGTGCACATGATTTACATTACCATAGGGATTGTGGGGAAACTGCCTATTTAGTAGAGGGCATGGGTTAAATATCAGTGTAAGTATGGAGTTGTCCTGCAGTCTTAGGGCCTCCTATGCTACAAATTTCCGTAATTTCCTGTGGAGGATGTAATTGGGAAGTTGTGCCCAGTTTAAGCCAATTGTTATGCTAATTTAGCCAATGTGAATTTACACTAAAATTTCCTGTGAAACTAATTAGACTGCGTTAGAGCTTAATTGAAACGTCATAAAGAAATGCTCTTTGTTTCCGTGATAAATCAGATGGTTCCAACTTTAAAATTAAATTGTGGAAATAATCAACTCAGATCATGATTTTATTAATGAATCAATAAAATTATTAAATTGTTAAAACAAGCAGTGAATTAACCTTGAGGTTTATCTGTTGAACCCTGATATTTTATTACAAGTTTGGTATTAACCCTTTGCATTCCTAAGCTACTTGCCAATTGCATCTACCCCATCACAATGGACAACCTCCTTTTAAAAACATACCGCCAATAGTAAACATCAATGCTGCAAGGAACAGCTGCAAGGAACAACTTCTTTGGAAACGTTCATATGCAACCTAAACAGTCAGACTTGGAATCAGAAGGCGTGTGATATTTAGGACTTAAGTAGTTGTCCATTTCTCAAATTTCTTCCGTAGGGAAACGAGTTTAATTTCTTGTGCACCAGGTATTTGCAGTAATTTAAATTCAAACCCTGGCTTCACTTCTGCCAAATAGAAAAGAAAAAAGCTTGCATTATTATTAATATTTGACTATTCAAAATATATTGCAGTCAGCAGCTATAACTCTGTAAACAACCTATATTCTCTTTGTATTGACTGAGGATTCTGGTTTAATAATTTTGCACTTTCATTAAAATAAGACACTGGCGTTTCTCTTTTTCAACTCTGAATTATTTGTGCTTTTTATTTTTGTGATGGAATTTGATCTACACAACCCAATAAACGTGCAGAATGTTATTGCTACCAAAGATTTGAAATAATTAAGGTTGCAAATAATTTAGAGTACAGATTATTATTCGAGTTTTTCTGAAATAGTGACCGTGTAAACTGCTATATTTTGGCTCATACTTATTGGAGATTTTTGGATATGCCTCAGCGGTGACTTAGATTTCATTTGCAAACAGTAAAAAGTAATGGCCCTAAATCAGTTTAACACTGCAATATTTAAAAATCAGTCTTAATATTTTGTCATTTAAACTATGTATTGTATCAATGTCAAACCTATACATCCTTTTTTTAAAAATCATTCGTGAGTTGTGGGCATCAGGGGCAAGGCCAGCATTTCTTACCCATCCCTAATTACCCTTGAGAAGATGGTAGTAAGCTGCTTCCTTGAAAATTTACTGTCCTTGTGGTGAAGTTACTCCCACCTTTAAGGGAGAATTCCAGGATTTTGACCCAGCAATACTGAAGGAATGGCGATATATTTTAAAGTCAGGATGATGTGTGACTTGGAGCGGAATTTGGAGCATGGTGTTCCCATGTGACTGCTGTCTTTGCTCATCTAGGTGATAGACGTTGCAGGTTTGGGAGGTGCTGTAAAAGATGCCTTAGCGAGTTGCTGCAGTGCATCTTGTAGGAGATATGCACTGCTGCCACTGTGCGCAGTGATGGAGGGAGTGAATAAAGAACAAAGAACAGTACAGCACAGGAACAGGCCATTCGGCCCTCTAAGCCTGCGCCCATCTTGATGCCAGCCTAAACTAAAACCTTCTGCACTTACGGGGACCATATCCCTCTATTCCCATCCTATTCATGTATTTGTCAAGATGTCTCTTAAACGTCATTATCGTACCTGCTTCCACCATCTCCCCCGGCAGCAAGTTCCAGGCACTCACCACCCTCTGTGTAAAGAACTTGCCTCGCACATCCCCTCTAAACTTTGCCCCTCTTACCTTAAACCTATTTCCCCTAGTAACTGACTCTTCCACCCTGGGAAAAAGCTTCTGACTATCCACTCTGTCCATGCCGCTCATAACTTTGTAAACCTCTATCATGTCACCCCTCCACCTCCGTCGTTCCAGTGAAAACAATCCGAGTTTATCCAGCCTCTCCTCATAGCTAATGCCCTCCAGACCAGGCAACATCCTGGTAAACCTCCTCTGTACCCTCTCCAAAGCCTCCACGTCCTTCTGGTAGTGTGGCGACCAGAATTGCACGCAATATTCTAAGTGTGGCCTAACTAAAGTTCTGTACAGCTGCAGCATGACTTGCCAATTTTTATACTCTATGTCTCGACCGATGAAGGCAAGCATGCCGTATGCCTTCTTGACTACCTTATCAACCTGCGTTGCCACTTTCAGTGACCTGTGGACCTGTACGCCCAAATCTCTCTGCCTTTCAATACTCCTAAGGGTTCTGCCATTTACTGTATACTTCCCACCTGCATTAGATCTTCCAAAATGCTTTACTTCACATTTGTCCGGATTAAACTCCATCTGCCATTTCTCCGCCCAAGTCTCCAACCGATCTATATCCTGCTGTATCTTTTGACAATCCTCATCACTATCTGCAACTCCACCAACCTTTGTGTCGTCCGCAAACTTACTAATCAGACCAGCTACATTTTCCTCCAAATCATTTATATATACTACAAAGAGCAAAGGTCCCAGCACTGATCCCTGCGGAACACCACTAGTCACAGCCCTCCATTCAGAAAAGCACCCTTCCACTGCTACCCTCTGTCTTCTATGACACAGCCAGTTCTGTATCCATCTTGCCAGCTCACCTCTGATCCCGTGTGACTTCACATTTTGTACCAGTCTGCCATGAGGGACCTTGTCAAAGGTTTTACTGAAGTTCATATAGATAACATCCACTGCCCTTCCTCCATCAATCATCTTCGTCACTTCCTCAAAAAACTCAATCAAATTAGTGAGACACGACCTCCCCTTCACAAAACCATGCTGCCTCTCACTAATAAGTTTGTTTGTTTTCAAATAGGAGTAAATCCTATCCCGAAGAATCCTCTCTAATAGTTTCCCTACCACTGACGTAAGGCTCACCGGCCTATAATTTCCTGGATTATCCTTGCTACCTTTCTTAAACAAAGGAACAACATTGACTGTTCTCCAGTCCTCTGGGAACTCACCTGTAGCCAATGAGGATGCAAAGATTTCTGTCAAGGAATGTTTTAAGGTGGTGGATGGGGTGCCATTCAAGCAAGCTACTTTGTCCTGGATAGTGATGAGCTTCTTGAATGTTGTTAGAGCTGCACTCATCCAGGCAAGTAGACGGTATTCCATCACACTCTTAACTTGTGTCTTGCAGATGGTGGAAAGGCTTTGGGCAGTCAGGAGGTGCAGTACTCGCTGCAGAATATCCTTACCTCTGACCTGCTCTTGGAGTCACTGTATTTATGTGGCTGGTCCAGTTAAAGTTCTGGTCGGTGGTGACCCGCAGGATGTTGATGGGGAGGGATTCAATGATGGTAATGCATATGAATATTTGGGGAGGTAGTTTCATTCTCACTTTTTGGAGGTAGTCATTGCTGTTCTATGGATCCAAGCCAAACAGTGAAGAATGAAACTAGACGCAGATCCTTTTCTTGTTGATCAGTTTATTTCAGAGTGCAGCATTACTCTCTGCCTTCTGTTTACCCAACCTTTTGTGTCTAGCAGGCTCTCTTTATATTCATTTCATATCCTTAATGGAACAATGCTCTTCAACTGTTTACTTCAACATAATTAACCATTTATCTTTAACAACATAATTAAACATTAACAATTGCCTGGCACTTGTGTGGCGCAATTTTTACTTGCCACTTATAAGCCCAAGCCTGGAAGCTGTCCCGAACTTGCATGTGGGAACAGCATGCTTCGTTATCTGAAGAGTTGAGATTGAAACTATCCCATCTAGCACGGTGGTGGTGTCACACAACACGATGGAGTTACCAAGCCATTCTTGTTATTGGGCATTGTAGCCCCCTGCCTAGGCTACATTCTGTACCCTGGTCACCCTCAGTGCTACTTCCAGAGTATGACTATATCACGATCTTACTTGGCTGGTCTGTGGGACAGCTCACCCAATTATAGCACAAGTCCACAGATGTTCGTGAAGAGGACTTTGCAGGGATGACTGAGTTGACTGACAGGTCAACAAAGTTTAAAATGTAGCAATGACATAGCCGGAGAAGGTGACAAAACTCTCAGTTGGATCAGGAGGTTTCAGAGCAGAACAATACTGCGGAGCAGTGATTGAAGAGGCTTGATTGAAAATTGCTGAATGGCAAAACTACTTCACAGTGGATAGGGAGTGAGATACAATGTGTCCTCATAGGACGTAGGACTACTACAAAAGGTCTCATTCAAAATTACTTGTGGGGGGAGCTTATCGGCAAAACCTTGAGCAAGGCATTAACATCTTAGTGGAATGCAAACTACTGAGACAGTGGCAGAGCTGGCACAGGCACAATGAGATGAATGCCCTTCTATGCTGTATTATTCATTGATGGAGTTCATAATTTCCAAGAAACCACAGAATAATATAGTCTGTAAGATCAAATAAAGAAGCGTTGCCAGTTGGTCGTCTTGTCACTCCTCCAGTTTTCTCTCCTGACTGCTGCTGAATATAGTCCACAGCAGCATACGTTCTAATTATTTTTTTTGGAGTGCACGGGTGATTTATCTAAGTGTTTGGTCCCTTTAAATTTTTTTATGCGGCATGCACAGGCAGTAACTTAAAGAGGCCAACTTGTGTATGGCCTGCGCTGGGACTTTCAGTTTGCCATGCAGCCGCACAGTTTACAGGGAACATTGGGTCACAGAATGTTTATTTTTATTTTATTTAGAGATACAGCACTGAAACAGGCCCTTCGGCCCACTGGGTCTGTGCTGACCAACAACCACCCATTTATACTAACCCTACAGTAATCCCATATTCCCTACCACCTACCTGCACTAGGGGCAATTTACAATGGCCAATTTACCTATCACCTGCAAGTCTTTGGCTGTGGGAGGAAACCGGAGCACCCGGCAAAAATCTGCAAACTTGGAGAACTTGCAAACTCCGCACAGACAGTACTCAGAATTGAACCCAGGTCCCTGGAGCTGTGAGGCTGCAGTGCTAACCACTGCGCCACTGTGCTGCCCCTAGGATGTTCTTAATGTTTAACCCCAAACACTGTGTGCTAATAGGCTGTATAACCATAGGGACATTACTGCCAAGCTTTACCCTGTCTTTAACCAACATGCAGAATGACATATCGATCAAGGATAGGAATCTTTCTATCTTTGCCATCCGTAACCCAGTGAAGCCAGTTTTAAGACGCCTCGCTGTTGTCTCTGGGAATAACTAACTCAGCATAAATTTAGAACTTTGGTTATGTGGCTCAGGTGTTCACCGAATTAACTCACTTAGCCATCAGAAGAAGTGTAAACAACAACAGTAATTTCATTAGCGCAGAATAAAGTTTTGAGAAGCTTAAACCTGTAATTAGAGCTGTATGTTCTGGAAAATCAAACTGATAATTTATAAGTGAGTTGGGTTGTAAGAATAAATTTTAAGGCACTCTAATACTTCCTATGTTTCTGGCTGAATAATATTAGATTAACAGCTATCAGCTTTGTTCGTTTTGGAAATATTAAGAATGTTGACAGATAAATGCCTGAGATGTTTGTGAAAGTGCAGATGTCCTCAGATCCATTTATGCTATTTCTAGATGAATCGTCAAAAATGTTTGCAGTGAGTAATTATTGAAGATTAGTCATGTAATTTTCTGCTTTAGCTGAAAAAGAGGCAGAGATATTAATAGATTAGGTGAATGGGCAAAAATTTGGCAAATGGATTTCAGTGTAGGCAAATGTGAGATCATACACTTTGGACTTAAAAAGGATAGAACAGGGTACTTTCTAAATGGTGAAAAGCTAGAAACAGTGGAGCTTCAGAGAGACTTGGGAGTGCAGCTACACAGACCATTAAAATGTCATGAACAGGTACAAAAAATAATCAAAAAGACTAATGGAATGTTGGCCTTTATATCTAGAGGACTAGAATACAAGGGGATAGACGTCTTGCTTCAGCTGTATAAATCCCTGGTTCGACCACACTTGGAATACTGTGAGCAGTTCTGGGCACCACACATTAGAAAGGATACATTAGTGTTGGAGGGAGTACAGTGCAATTTGCCAGATGATACAAGCATATTTTAGACCGTCAACAATATGGAAATGTTGACCATCATTCTGGTGTATACCGTAATTTGGGGAAAATTCCCAGTGTGCAAGCTACTTCTATAATTTTATAATCGCCAGCCCCTTCCAAGGAAATGGGTCTGTAGTCTAGTAGGTATGTTACTTCCAATATAGCAGCTCACTTGTGTAACATAATTTGAAGTTGAGACAATGGTGGGAAATCTAACATCAGTAAGCAATCTTTGAATTTATGGAAATAATTCCATTTTTTCCTTTGGGGAAATTTTTTTACGGATTCAATTTAAACGATTAAAGGCAAAAAGTGAACTTTTTAAATTATGTGCACGTAAAAAGTAAAATTACTTTTGCTATGGTACAGTAAGGAATTGAGCATTCATCTGAGAAATCGCAACTTTTATTGCCTCCATTAGGTACACAGAATTTCACATTTGTAACCCTATTACCATTGCTTGAACAAGCTATCAACCAGACAGAGAATATCTTGCTCTGTGTGTAAAGCTAAAAATTATTTTAATAAAATAAGGTTTATAACAGTTTGGCAAACAAATTGCACTTTAATTTTATTGAAAAAAGAACATATTATGCCCTGATGTCCCATGGAGAAATTAGGATTTTATTTATGTCAAAGTGAGTAACAAAAAATTTGTTTAAAACGTACAAGATTGAATAAATCAATAGACGATGACTATCTTCCAAAATAAAAGCAGAAAATGATAAAAATGCAAGCATGTCAGTCAGTACCTGAAAAAGAAAATGAGATTAACATTTCTCTTGTAGCACTTTATCAGAATGAAGGTCTAAAGCTAAACCAATCTGTTTGCATTTTCCAGATGCCGATCACTCTTCTGCATATTTTCTGCTTTAACTTAATTTTAATTTCTGCAAAGGTTATGGGGCCTGACAACATTCCGGCAATAGTACTGAAGACATGCGCTCCAGAACTGACCGCACCCCTAGCCAAGCTGTTCCAGTACAGCTACAACACTGGCATCTACCCGACCATGTGGAAAATTACCCAGGTTTGTCCTGTACACTAAAAGCAGGACAAATCCAACCCAGCCAATTACTGGCCCATCAGTCTACTGTCGATCATCAGCAAAGTGATGGAAGTTGTCGTCGACAGTGCTATCAAGTGCTCAGTAATAACCTGCTCCCTGACACTTTGTTTGGGTTCCACCAGGGCCACTCAGCTCCTGACCTCATGTAGCCTTGGTCCAAACATGGACAAAAGAGCTGAACTTGAGATGAGATGAGAGTGACTGCCTTTGCTGCCTTTTCGACCGAGAGTGACATCAAGGAGCCCTAGCAAAACTAGAGTCAGTGGGAATTGGGGAAACCTCTGCACTGTTTGAAATCATACCTAGCACAAAGGAAGATGGTTGTGGTTGTTGGAGGTCAATCATTTTAGTCCCAGGACATCACTGCAGGAGTTCCTCGGTATGGTCCTAGGCCCAACCATCTTCAGCTGCTTCATCAATGACCTTCCCTCCTTCATAAGGTCAGAATTGGGGATGCTCGTTAATGATTGCACAATGTTCAGCACCATTCACAACTCTTCAGATACTGAAGCAGTCCATGTCCATATGCAGCAAGACCTGGACAACATTCAGGCTTGGGCTGATAAGTGGCAAGTTACATTTGCACCACACAAGTGCCAGGCAATGACCATCTCCAACAAGAGAATCCAACCATCTCCCCTTGATATTCAATGGCATTACCATCGCTGAATCCCCCACTATCAACATTCTGGGGGTTACCATTGACCAGGAACTGAACGGCAGTAGCCACATAAATACGTCAGAGGCTGGGAATTCTACAGCGAATAACTCGCCTCCTTATTCCCCAAAGCCTGTCCACCATCTACAAAGCACAAGTCAGAAGTGTGATGGAATTGTCTCCACTTGACCGGATGAGTGCGGTTCCAAAAACACTCAAGAAGCTCGACAGCATCCAGGACAAAGCAACCCGCTTGATTGGCACCCATCCACCACCTTCAACATTCACTCCCTCCACCACCTCCACTGATGTACAGTGGCAGCAGTGTGTACCATCTACAAGATGCACTGCAGCAATGCACCAAGGCTCCTTAGACAGTACCTTCCAAACCCACCATCTCTACCACCTAGAAGGACAAGTGCAGCAGTTACATGGGAACACCACTACCTGCAAGTTCCGCTCCAAGTCTCTGGGTCAAAATCCTGAAACTCCCTTCCTAACAGTACTGTGGGTCAGAGGCTAGGAGTCCTGCAGCGAGTAACTATTCTCCTGACTCCCCAAAGCCTGTCCACCATCTACAATGCACAAGTGTGATGGAATACTCTCCACTTGCCTGGATGGGTGCAGTTCCAACAAGAAGCTCGACACCATCCAGGACAAAGTAACCCACTTGATTGGCATCCCATCCACTGCCTTCAACATTCACTCCCACCACCACTGAGGCACAGTGGCAGCAGTGTGTACCATCTACAAGATGCACTACAGCAACACACCAAGGCTACTCAGGCAGCACATTTCAAATCTGCGACCTCTACCACCTGGAAGGACAAGGGCAGCAGATGCTTGGAACACCACCACCTGCAAGTTCCCCTCCAAGCCACACACCATCCTGACTTGGAACTATATCACCGTTCCTTCATTGTCTCTGGGTCAAAATCCTGGAACTCCCTTCCTAATAGCACTGTCAGTGTACCTACCCCACATGGACTGCAGCGGTTCAAGAAGGCGGCTTAGCACCACCTTCTCGAGCAATTAGAACTGGGCAATAAATGCTGGTCTAGCCAGTGACGCCCACATCCCATGAAAGAATAAATAAAAATTTCCAACAATTATGATTCTCAACAAATAACAAATATTCTGTTACAGCACCAGAAATGTTTACAACACAGAAGGAAACAATTTGGCGCATTTTGACTATACCAGCTCTTTGCTAGTATAATTCAAAAGTAGGCCACTGGTACAGCATTCTTTCTATGCCCTGCATTGCCCTCTGCTTATGATAATTGTGTGTTGGGAAACTTTTCCAGCTTTATTGATTTATTATTTTGTTTGAGATCTGCAGCTTTAGGTACCATTGTGGATGAATACACTGAAATAGTGAAACACACAGTTTACTGTTAAAGAGAAAATAAAATTAATGCCTGCATACTTATAGTGCCTTATCATGACAACCAGGGGTGTCTTAAAGTATTTAATTGCAGTTGATTACTTAGAAGTGCGGTGGCTTATGTTAATAGACATGACAGCAGCCATTTTGCGCATAACAAGGTCCCGTAAAGAACAGAGATGTATGATCAGATAAGCTGATTTGGTGGCATTAGTTAAGGAAAGAATGTTGAACATGCCAGGATAAGAATGCCTTACTCGTTTTGAGATTGCACCACTGGATCTTTTGTAGCTGAACCATTGGAATAGGCACATGGGATCTTGGTTTATCATCTCATTTGAAGGATACCACATCTGACGGTGCAGCACTAAGTGTCAGCTGTGGCTCAGTTGATGGTTCACCCTCTGAGTCAGGAGGTTGTGGGGGTCAAGTCACTCCAGGACTTGAGCACAAAATTCAAGGCTGACACTCCATTGCAGCACTGAGGGAGTGCTGCACCGTTAGAGGTGCCATCTTCTGATGAGGCATTAAACCAAGGCCCTGTCTATCATCTCTGGTGGGCATAAATGATCCTGTGGCAATATTTCCAAGAAGAGCAGGAGAGTTATCCCCAGTGTCCTGACCAATGTTTATCCCTCAATCAACAAAAATAAATTATCTGGCCATTATCGCATTACTGTTTGCGGGAGCTTGCTCTGTGCAAATTGGCTGCCGTTTTTCCTGCATTACAACAGTGAGTGCACTTCAAAAGTACTTCATTCGCTGTAAAGCGCTTTGAGATGTCCAATAGTTGAGAAAGGCGCTATATAATGCAAGTCTTTTATTTTTCTCAGTACTGCACTGCTCTGTCAGCTTTGTTTACGTGATGAAAATCTCGAGTCCTTACTGAGCTAAGCTGTCATTCTAATGCTTTAATAGAAATTTTGACTGATGGTTCACTAATAACTCTGTACGCTGTAATTCACAATGTGATAAGTACTGGTAGAACAACAGAATTGAGAAAGAAAAACACCTTTGTTGGAAATAACATATTGACAGTTTGCTCACAGTAAAAGTAATTCAATTTGCAATGTTAATTTTTTCAGTAGATACACATAAACCTTTTGTAAACACTTGAAAATTTTATGCAAGGCCATCTGTAAATTCCATCCTGTCTTCCTTTATGATGTTTGTTGTTTTCCTAACATTGCAGGTCATCTAAATAGTAATAGCAGCTCACAAGTGCACTATTTTTGTGCTTAAGGAACATGGTGGTATAGAAACTATGCTAGATCAATAATTGTTTTCATAACAAATGCAAGTGAAAGCAAACTGTAAAGTTCATCTCTGAGATTGGCTTAATGGTTAGCTGGTCTGAATGAAATTTCAATTTAAAATTAGTAATGTTACTGAGAATTCACTTCGGTTTGTCATATAGACAGGTGCTATTTAAGAGTTCTTTCACTTTTATCAATACGAATATTAGGAAGATTACCCAGATGTGTGTGTACTTCAGTGACATATCCATGTCATTCTACCACCCTTTAAGTAACAATCAGGACTATTTTGGCCACTCTTCTAACTAAAACTATAAGGTAAAAATGAAACAGCAACATTCCTGTTGGACAGTTAGTTTGCATTTGAACATGGAACCTTTTTTTTTATTAGCTTTGGAATCATTTAGAACTGCTGCATTTCATTTTTAATATTTCAAGAATATGCAGAGGCCAAAATGCACTTCTCTACTTTATGGTGATAGCTGTTTAGATTCTTCATTGACACCTACTGTGAGCACCACTCCCTGCTAAAAGCACTTGGTTATAATTGATGCCCCCCACTCCCACTTCCCACAGGAGATTTTCTTAATGTGTTAAGTTAACCTAATAAAGGTAAGCTACAGTGGCACAATGGTTAGCACCACAGCCTCACAGCTCCAGGGACCCGGGTTCAATTCTGGGTACTGCCTGTGTGGAGTTTGCAAGTTCTCCCTGTGACCGTGTGGGTTTTCGCCGGGTGCTCCGGTTTCCTCCCACCGCCAAAGACTTGCAGGTGAGAGGTAAATTGGCCATTGTAAATTGCCCCTAATGTAGGTAGGTGGTAGGGAATATGGGATTACTGTAGGGTTAGTATAAATGGGTGGTTCTTGGTCAGCACAGACTCGGTGGGCCGAAGTGCCTGTTTCAGTGCTGTATCTCGCTGTGATCCAAAAAGGCCTTGTTTTCTGTAGGATCTGATGTGAATCTCTGAGAAGGATGAAAGTTTTCAGTGGGTACAGCTCAGTAACAGATGTTCAACATTATCAGTAAAATGTAAATGTGATCTATGAAGAGATGAATCTTTAAATAAATACAAAATTCATAAGCCTCAAGCAAGTTTATAAGTTAGAGCAACCCCCACCACAGTCCCCTGCCCCCCTCACCCCATCCCCACAAGATGGTGGGTGCTACACAGAATAAATTCCCAGAGAAGGTACTTCATTCAGACTTGTCTTTTGCACTGATGTACTTGGCATTTGCATCCATCTTCAGCCAGAAGTGCCGAGTGGATGATCCATCTCGGCCTCCTCCTGAAGTCCCCAGCATCACAAATGCCAGTCTTTAGCCAATCCGATTCACTCCACGTGATATCAAGAAATGGCTGAAGGCACTGGATACTGCAAAGGCGATGGGCCCTGACAACATTCTGGCAAGAGTCCTAAAGGCTTGTGCACTAGAACTAGCCACATGCCTAGCAAAGCTGTTCCAGAGCTACAACACTGGCATCTGTTGGGGAAATTGATGGGATCGAAGGCCGGTAAATCCCCAGGGCCTGATGGTATGCATCCCAGAGTACTTAAGGAAGTGGCCCTAGAAATAGTGGATGCATTGGTGGTCATCTTCCAAGCTTCTATAGACTCTGGAACAGTTCCTACAGATTGGAGGGTAGCTAATGTAACCCCACTATTTAAAAAGGGAAGTAGAGAGAAAGCAGGGAATTATAGACCAGTCAGCCTGACATCAGTAGTGGGGAAAATTCTAGAGTCCATTGTCAAAGATTTTATAGCAGACCACTTAGAGAACAGTGGTAGAATCGGGCAGAGTCAGCATGGAATAACGAAAGGGAAATTATGCTTGACAAATCAACTAGAATTCTTTGAGGATGTAACTAGTAGAGTTGATGAGGGGGAGCCAGTGGATGTGGTTTATTTGGACTTTCGGAAGGCTTTTGACAAAGTCCCACATACGAGATTGGCGTGTAAAATTAAAGCGCATGGGATTGGGGGTAGTGTATTACGATGGATAGAAAATTGGTTGGCAGACAGGAAACAAAGAGTAGGGATAAATGTGTCTTTTTCCGAATGGCAGGCAGTGACTAGTGGGGTACCGCAGAGATCGGTGCTAGGACCCCAGCTATTCACAATATATATTAATGATTTAGATGAAGGAACTAAATGTAATATCTCCAAATTTGCAGATGACACAAAACTGGGTGGGAGGGTGAGTTGTGAGGAGGATGCAGAGAGGCTTCAGGGTGATTTGGACAAGTTGAGTGAGTGGGCAGATGCATGGCAGATGCAGTATAATGTGGATAAATGCGAGCAAAAACAGGAAGGCAGATTATTATCTGAACGCCAAAAACTGAAAGAGGGGAATATGCAGCAAGACCTGGGTGTTCTCGTACACCAGCCATGAAGGTAAGCATGCAGGTGCAACAGGCGGTAAAAAAGGCAAATGGTATGTTGGCCTTCATAGCGAGAGGTTTCGAGTACAAGAGCAGGGATGTCTTGCTGCAATTATACAGGCCTTGGTGAGGCCACACCTGGAATATTGTGTGCAGTTTTGGTCTCCTTATCTGAGGAAGGATGTTCTTGCTATAGAGGGAGTGCAGCGAAGGTTTACCAGACTGATTCCTGGGATGGCGGGACTGACGTATGAGGAGAGATTGAGTCGGTCAGGATTATATTCGCTGGAGTTCAGAAGAGTGAGGGGGATCTCATGGAAACCTATAAAATTCTCACAGGACTTGACAGTGGAAATGGGGCAGGATGTTCCTGATGGTGGGGGAGTCCAGAAGCAGGGGTCATAGTCTAAGGATATGGGGTAAACCTTTCAGGACTGAGATGAGGAGAAATTTCTTCACCCAGAGTGGTGAGCCTGTGGAATTCGCTACCACAGAAAGCAGTGGAGGCCAAAATATTGTATGTTTTCAAGAAAGAGTTAGATATAGCTCTTGGGTCTAAAGGGATTCAAAGAGTATGGGGCGAAAGCAGGAACAAGTTACTGAGTTGGATGATCAGCCATGATCATAATGAATGGTGGAGCAGGCTTGAAGGGCCGAATGGCCTACTCCTGCTCCTATTTTCTATGTTTCTATGTAGAGCCTTTTAAAATTGTTTTATTATTTCTTTATTTGAAGGAACCCCAATGCTGCAAGTAAGTTTGTTTTGATGAAAGATTGTGGGGTGCAGGAGGTGGTGGCAGGTGTCGAGTGCCAACTGTGGCTGCAAAAAACTATTGCTTGAGTTTTATCTTTGGATGATTGTGAGATACATGTATGTAATGGTACTGGAATCTAATTATGGAGAGACAGAAAAACATTTAACATTATTCAAAAGATAATGAAGCTGTTCAGTTCTGTTTTTAGACTCGAAAGATGCTTTTAATCAGTGCTCTTATTGTAACTATTTTGATAGATGTGTAGTAGCTTATTGAAAGATATATTAAACGGCAATCAAAAAAGAGATTGGGTTTTAACTTTAGTGTGATATTAAGTGATATATTTGTTCTCATAGTAAATGCTAGTCATTGATATGGATAAGAAAAATGGGTTAGCTACTTGAGCTCAATTATTTCTCTAGGTTTTTTCCATTTAGATGTTTTTCCTTTAGCTCATCCCTGGAACCATTCTTGTGAATCTTTTCTGCACCCTCTCTAAAGCCTTCGCATCCTTCTTAAAGTGAGGTGCCCAGAATTACATGCAATATTCTAGTTGAGGCTGGCCCAATGTTTTAGAAAGGTTCACCTTGCTTTTGTATTCTATGCCTCTATTTATAAAGGCCAGGATCCCATATACTTTATTAACCACTTTCTCAACCTGTCCTGTCACTTTCAATGATTTGTGCACATATAACCCCACCCCCACTTTCGAAATGTATCCTTTATTTTGTTGCCTCTCCTCATTCTTCCTACCAAAATGTGTTACTTCACATTTTTCTCCCATTAAAATATATCTGTCACGTGTTCGCCCATTTTCCCAGCCTGTCTAGGTCCTCTTGAAGTTTATTACTATCCTCCTCAGAGTTCACAATAGTTACAAGTTTTGTGTCATCTGCAAATTTTGAAGTTGTGTCCTGTACACCTAAATCTAAGTCATTAAAATATATCAAGAAAATCCGTGGTCCTCGTACTGACTCTTGGGAACACCACTGTATAGCTTCCTCCAGTCCAAAATACAACCACTTACCACTACTCTCTGTTTCCTGTAACTCAGCCAACCTCGTATGCATACCATCACTGTCCCTTTTATTCCATGGGCCTCAACTTTGCTTTCATGCCTATTTGGTAGCATTTTATCAAATGCCTTTTGGAAGTCCATATACACCACGCCAACTGCATTACCCTCATCTACCCTCTCAGTTACCTCATCACAAAACTCAGTTCAAGTTATTTAAATATCATTTGCCTTTAATAACTCCATTCTAAATTTATTTAATTAATCCAACCTTATCTGAGAAAATTTCACATTTACTTTAAAATGTTTATAGTTCCTTTTACTTACCTATACTAGCATGAATGCTGACTAATTTAAAGGAAGCTTGAAATCCTAGGCTGTGCCACATCAACATTCAGTGGCAGAGCCTGCAACTGCAAGCAGACTAAACCAAGTTTCTTTAGTATTAACCCTCAATATACTGTAAGATCATAGGAAATGTGAGCACTATTGTGGAAGGTTGCATCATCAGAGCAGATGCGTCGGAGATGGAAAAACTGGGAGAATGGAATGGAGTCCTTACAGGAGAAGTGTAATCGAGGTAGCTACAGGGTCTGCTGGGACAGTCCTGTTTGTAGATTTTGGGAAGGAGGTAGAAGCGGGCTGTCTGGGGTTGCGGGACTATGAGGTTGGAAGCTGTAGAGGGAAGATCTCCAGAGGAGATGAGATCAGTGACAGTTCTGTGGACAGTCGCTTGATGTTTTGTGGTGGGGTCATGGTCCAGGTCATGCTCTACCATTCAATAAGGTCATGGCTGATCTGATTGTGGCCTTATCTCCACTTTCCTGCCTGCCCCCCATAACCCTTGACTCCCTTGTCGATCAAAAATCTGTCTAACGCGGCCTTGAATATATTCAATGACTCAGCCTCTGCTGCTCTCTGGTGAAGAGAATTCCAAAGATTAAAGACCCTCTGAGAGAAGAAATGCCTTCTCATCTCTGTCTTAAATGGTGAGATCACTTATTTTGAAACTGTGCCCCCTAGTTCTCAACTCCCCCACAAGGGAAAACATCCTCCCAGCATCCACCCTGTCAAGTCCCCTTGCAATCTTATATGCTTCAATAAGAGCACCTTTCATTCTTCTAAACTCCAGTAAGTATAGACCCAACTTGCTCAACCTTTCCTCATAAAACAACCCTTTCATCCCAGGAATCAGCTAAGTGAACTTTCTCTGAACTGCTTCTACTGCAATTATTAGATTAGATTAGAGATACAGCACTGAAACAGGCCCTTCGGCCCACCGAGTCTGTGCCGAACATCAACCACCCATTTATACTAATCCTATATTCCTACCAAACATCCCCACCTGTCCCTATATTTCCCTACCACCTACCTATACTAGTGACAATTTATAATGGCCAATTTACCTGTCAACCTGCAAGTCTTTTGGCTTGTGGGAGGAAACCGGAGCACCCGGAGAAAACCCACGCAGACACAGGGAGAACTTGCAAACTCCACACAGGCAGTACCCGGAATCGAACCCGGGTCCCTGGAGCTGTGAGGCTGCAGTGCTAACCACTGCGCCACTGTGCCTTCCTTAGGTAAGGAGACCAAAACTGTGCACAGTACTCTAGATGTGATCTCACTAAGGCCCTGTACAGCTGTAGCAACACTTCCCAACTTGTTTACTATATCACAGCTATGGATTTAGCAGCTAATGTTACTGACATTTAATATTGAGAAATCCTGGGGAGAATTTTTGATCCTTGGAGGAAGCAGGATCAGAGGCAGGAGGGCTGGAAAATTGGCCTCGGAGAGCAGCGTGCCAGCATGTTCCTGCCTCTGGGCCATTTTAAAAGTGAATTCTTTTGGGGGGTGGTGACAGTTACCCGCCTACATGTCTTGCCAATATGTCATTGCTAAAGGGCCTCCAGTCTCGGGAGCCCACCCACTGTCCTTAATTGGACAGTGAGTGTGCTCCCTACCCACTCATTGGCCATCCCTACAAAGATCACATCAGGCGTCTGATGTCAACGGAGGGTAGCAATTAAGGCCTTTAAAGGGTATATAAAGGGCACTGGGGAGACACCAACTGGAATTTTCCAGTCAACAGTTGGGCATCCCACAGCGGCCGAAACACAGCCAGAGAACGGAGGCGGCCTCCCAGTGGCAGACCAGGGTGGAGTTCGGGGCAGCGCTCCATCCCACTAACACCCCCCACCCCTTCCCTGCACCTGCCATGGTCTTAGGGCCGCTGGCCGTCCAGTGGCAGCTGTGGCCTTTTTAAATTGAAATTTTCTTACCTTCTCCAGAGGCTGCTTCCATCGTGACACCTCGCATGGTGGAGCTGCCAATATGTCATTGCTAAAGGGCCTCCAGCCTCAGGAGCCCACCCACTGTCCTTAATTGGACGGTGAGTGTGCTCCCTAGCCACTCACTGGCCATCCCTGCAAAGATCACATCGGGCGTCTGATGTCAACACAGGGCACAGGCCCAAAAATTCTCCTGACCTTGGGGTCCCAACCCCAAAACAAAAATTCCTGCCCCCTCTCTCTGCCACTTACAAGTATAACAGGTAAATATTGACACATAATTATTCTTTCCAGAGGAGATGCCTGACATAGGAGCTTTCAACACATTTTGAATGTTGCAACCCACTCAGCATTTTTAATATATAGTAGATGTATATTTAGAAAACAAGCCAGTTTGGGAAGTTGAAAACAAGAGTTTCTTTGCAGTATAGGCTAAGAACCTAAGTATACATAACTGAGGCGCAACAGTCACCACTTGCTGGAGGATGGAATTACTATATGACAAATTTAAATAGGCAGTATCGGTTAGAAATGTGAATGTACAGACTGTCCAAGAGGGTGTGGGAAAATGGCGCACTGACATGGAACACAAAACTCAGAGTGTTTCAAGCCTGTGTCCTCAGTACCTTGCTCTACGGCAGTGAGGCCTGGAAAACGTATGTCAGCCAAGAGCGACGTCTCAACTCATTCCATCTTCGCTGCCTCCGGAGAATCCTTGGCATCAGGTGGCAGGACCGTATCTCCATTGCAGAAGTTCTCGAGGCGGCCAACATCCCCAGCATATAAACCCTACTGAGCCAGCGGCACTTGAGATGGCTTGGCCATGTGAGCCACATGGAAGGTGGCAGGATCCCCAAGGGCGCATTGTACAGCGAGCTTGTCATTGGCATCAGACCCACCAACCGTTCATGTCTCCGCTTTAAAGACGTCTGCAAACTCGACATGAAGTCCTATGACATTGACCACATGTCGTGGGAGTCAGTTGCCGGTGATCACCAGAGCTGGCGGACAGCCATAAAGGCGGGGCTAAAGAGTGGCGAGTCAAAAAGACTTAGCAGTTGGCAGGAAAAAAGACAGAAGTGCAAGGGGAGAGCCAACTGTGTAACAGCCCCGGCAACCAATTTTATCTGCAGCACCTGTGGAAGGGTCTGTCACTCTAGAGTTGGCCTTTATAGCCACTCCAGGCGCTGCTTCACAAACCACTGACCACCTCCAGGCACTTACCCGTTGTCTCTTGAGACAAGGAGGCCAAAGAAGAAGTGTGAATGTACGAATTAATGGTGGAAAGGTTGACATGTGGACATAAGTTTTTTTTACATTAAAGCTAATTGAGATATGATTTGGGGAGAGGTAAGTTTTAACTGTAATTATGTTTGGTATAAATATTACATGTTGTGTGAGTTGGATCGCATTTTATAAACTGTGATTCCATTTTATATCCTGTATACAAATATCAGTATTGTTCCATTATGGCATTGTAACAGTTCTATTTAATGCAAAGGCTTCTTTCACAGTTGGCATTTCTTTGTTAAAGTCATATAAAAATAACTTGTAAAGCAGATTGTGTGTTTATAACCTTGTGGGTAGTTTCTCATTTGATCTTTAATTGATGTTGATTAACTGGTGTGACAAATGGCTATTTTGATGATCCCATAATTTGAGAGGTATTGTTGGATTGCCTGACAGTGATCATAAAGTCAAATGAGACATGAAATGAATTGATAGAGAGATGCGGGACTGAAATACGCCAAACATTTTCTTTCCTCTCAGTCATTTGTGTATAATGCTGTAAATCTGGCTGTCAATTTCAATAACCATTTTAATAACCTTTAAAACCAAAGACCGAGAGAAACCAAGATTATTATGCAGAATTAATTTCTGTTAAAATGTTAGTATCAACAGATTCACCATGATCTACTGAATTAGTTGCTCTGCATGGCGTCTTAATTATAATTCCTCTTTTTAAAAAAAACTTAGAATTTTTAAATGTTGCTTTTTAGTTTGTTAATTGTCTCCCCTCTTGAAGGTTCTGCTTTGTCTTCTACTGATACTGATAGTTCACTGGTTCCTAATCTAATTGACCTTCATTGTGTGATTCCATGGACAGTGAGTGCTGATGGGCTATTCAACAGTGAAGCACATTTGGGCTTTTAGATTTTTAGTTTAGTTTAGTTTAGAGATACAGTACTGAAACAGGCCCTTCGGCCCACCGAGTCTGTGCCGACCATCAACCACCCATTTATACTAATCCTGCACTAATCCCATATTCCTACCACATCCCCACCTGTCCCTATATTTCCCTACCACCTACCTGTACTAGGGGCAATTTATAATGGCCAATTTACCTACCAACCTGCAAGTCTTTTGGTTTTGTGGGAGGAAACCGGAGCACCCGGAGAAAACCCACGCAGACACAGGGAGAACTTGCAAACTCCACACAGGCAGTACCCAGAATTGAACCCGGGTCGCTGGAGCTGTGAGGCTGCAGTGCTAACCACTGCGCGACTGTGCCGTCCCTAAAACGGCCTTTCATGGTTACCATTACTGATGGTCCCTTTTTGTTCTAGATTTATTTAATTGCATTTAAATTCTCAGCTGCCATGGCGGGATTTGAACTCGTATCTCTAGATCATTAGTCCAGGCCTCTGCATTACTAGTCCAGTAACATAACCACTAGGCTACTGTCCCCCTCTGATTTGATCCGGGCTTCATCTGCCATGCAGATGAGCATTTCCAATTATACCAATTGTTATCCAATCAGAACAGAATTTTACAGTTCGTCAATGATGGAAAGTATATATGTTAGGTCAGGTCAGAATAGGATCAACCTTTACTGTGATATTCCACATGGTCAATTATCATGCTGGCACTTGTACTCGAGGCTCAGAGACAAAGAATATTCACTTAGAGGCTGTAAAATTGGACCCCATAAATCACTGCCTTCAAAAGGAAAGGAGAAAACTTGGTGGGAGGAAAGACATTTGTTAGTGATTCAATGCCAAGACAAATTCAAATTTTGGTCTTTTTGCCGAGTACAAGTAGCAACATTTCAGTCCCATGCAATAAGCATGATCAGCAAAATGATTTCCAAATCTGAGTTGAGTATAACTCCACATTTGACAAAAATCTACATAAATACTTTTTGAAAATTGATTTTATTTGTCAAATACTGTACTACCCTATAGTTTTAAACAGCACTCTTTACACATAATGCAACATGATTGCATCTAATCCAAATTTACAGATTCAGTTTACATTTTGTTCAGCTGAGTACGTGACACATGCAGAAACACATCATTACATTTAATAGTCTCCAAATCTGCACATAGCTATCTAACATGGAGTTCACACTCTCTACCTATAAGGTTACCCCTAACCCAAGGCCTGAGAACTTAGGTACACATTTGGCAGACCCAAGGTTTGAAACCTCCAGATGTGCACGAGTCCTAACAACATAAGAAATAGGAGCAGAAGTAAACCATTGGGCCTTCGAGCCTCTTCTGCCATTCAGTAAGAATGTGGCTAACCTTCGCCCTCAACTCCACTCTCCCGCACTATCTTCACATCCCTTGATTCCCTTAATATCCACAAATCTGTTGTTTGCTGTCATGAATATATTC
This sequence comes from Heterodontus francisci, assembly GCF_036365525.1. Lineage (NCBI taxonomy): Eukaryota > Metazoa > Chordata > Chondrichthyes > Heterodontiformes > Heterodontidae > Heterodontus > Heterodontus francisci. Next base: position 106,304,247 of record NC_090371.1, read on the forward strand.
AACTGCAGAACATCCACAGCTCTCTGGGGCAAAGAATTCCAAAGATTCACAACCCTTTGAGTGAAGAAATTTCTCCTCATCTCAATCCCAAATTGTCAACCCCTTATTCTGGGACTGTGACCCCTAGTTTTAGAATCCCCAGCCAAAGGAAATATCCTCCCAGCATCTACCCTGTCAAGTCCCTTAAGAACTTTTGTATATTTCAGTGAAATCACTCTCATTCTTCTAAACTCTAGGGAATATAGGCCCAATCTATTCAATCTCTCTTCATAAGACAATCCTCTTGTCCCAGAAATTAGTCTAGTGAAGGTTCATGGCACTCCATCTAAGTTAAGGAAATCCTTCCTTGTGTACAGAAACCAAGACTGTACACAGTACTCCAGGTGTGATCTCACCAAGACCTTATACAGTTGAAGAAAGACTTTTTCACTGTTACACTATGTATGGTTTTGGTCTCTGTACCTAAAAGAGGATATACTTGCCTTAGAAGGGGTGCAGCAAAGGTTCACTAGATTGAATCCTGGGTTGAGAGGGTTGTCCTATGATGAGAAATTGAATAGATTGGGCCTATACTCTCTGGAGTTCAGAAGAATGAGAGATGATCTCATTGAAACGTAACATTCTGAGGGAGCTTGACAGGGTAGGTGCTGAAAAGCTGTTTCTCCTGGCCGGAGATTCTAGACTATGGGCATAGTGTCAGGAAAAGGAGGTGGCCATTTCAGATTGAAATAAGGAGAAATTTCTTCACTCAGAAGGTTGGGAATCTTTGGAATTCCCTACCCTAGAGGGCTGTGGATACTCAGTCCTTGAGTACATTCAAGATTGAGACCGATAGATTTTTAGATATTAAGGGAATCAACGATTCCCTCAGATTCTTGGGGCATTGGGAGCAGCTCTGGGGCAGAAGGCACCTATTCAAAAGGGATGGCTTGCACTTCAACAAGACTGGGACCTATGTCCTCACAGGGAAGTTCACTAGTGTGGCTGGGGAGGGTTTAAACTAAATTGGCAGCGGAGTGGCACCAGCATATAGAAGTAGAAAAGAGGAATAAGGTCATAATGTGAGAGTGTTGGACAGTACTAGAGAAGGGAGTAGTTCCATATTAGATAGGAGCGGACTGAGAAGGGCTACAAGGAATGCAAAGTCAGGATTACAGTGCATGTATGTAACCGTGCAAAGTGTGGTGAATAAGGTTGGTGAGCTGCAAGCACCAAGAGCAGTTTGGGAATACGATGTAGTGACAGTACGAAAACATGGCTTAACAGTGGTGAGGACTGACCGCTTAATATACAGGATACAAAGTTCAGAAAAAGATAGGGAAGGGAAAAGGGCGGTGGGGTGGCAGTACTGATTTGGGAAGACATACAAATCAGTAGCGGGAGTAGACCATTAGGCCCCTCCGAGCCTGCTCCGCCATTTAATAAGATCATGGCTGATCTGATTGTGGCTTTGACTCCACTTTCCTGCCTACCCCCATACCCTTTGACTCCCTTGTTAGTCAAGAATTTATCTCCCTCTGCCTTAAAAATAATCAATAACCCTGCCTCCCCCGGTCTCTCGGGAAGGGGCTAAGTACTTTCCAACAAGGGCGAAAGGTAGGGGAACCAAAGCCAGGGCCCTTTGGATGGCAAGGGAGATAAAGATTGAGGAAACAAAAAAGAGGATGTATGATGCATGTCAATTCTCCAAGTGATAACTCGGCCAAATACAGTAAGTTGAGAGGGGAAGTGAAGAGGAAAATAAGACAGGCAAAGAGAGAATTTGAGAATAGAATGGCAGTCAACATAAAAGAGAACCCAAAAATCTTTCACCAACATTTAAATAGTAAGGAGGCAGTAAAAGGTGGAGTGGGGCCTATTAGGGACAAAGGAGGTGGCAAGGCTGGAATATTTGATGAGTTATTTGTATCGGTCTTTACTAAGGAAGAGGAATATATCGGTAGAAGCAGAGAGAGTAGAGGCAATGGATAGGGTAAAAATTGAAAGGGAGCAGGTACTGGAAAGGCTGGCTATGCTTAGGGTAGATAAGTTATCTGGTCCGGATGGCTTGCACGCCAGATTGCTAAAGGAAGTGGAGGTGGAGCTAGCGGAAGGGCTTGCCATAATCTTCCAATCTTCCCTACGTATAGGGGAGGTGCCAGAAGATTGGAGTGGCAAATGTGCCACCCTTATTCAAGAAAGGGTGGAAGGACAGTCCTAGTAACTGCAGGCCAGTCAGCTTAACATCAGTAGTGGGTAAGGTTTTTGAAACAATAATCAGGGAAAACAATCAACAGGCACTTGCAGAGGTTTGAGTTAATTAAGGAGAGCCAGCACAGATTTGTAAAAAGGCAAATGATGCTTGACTAAACTAATTGATTTTTTTGATGAAGTAACAGAGAAGGTTGATGACAAGAATGTGGTGGCTGTTCTCTTATCGATTTTAAGAAAGCATTTGATAAAGTACCATATAAAAGGCTGGTTAACAAAATTGAGGATCGGTGTCCAATTGGATAAAAAAAATTGACTTAAGGACAGAAAACAGCAAGTCGTGGTAAATAGTTGTTTTTCAGACTGGAGGTTGGTAGACAGTGGTGTTCCCCAAGGGTCAGTGCTAGGACCACTGCTTTTTTTGCTATTTATAAATGACTTGGATCTTGGAATACAGACTAGAATTTAAAAATTTGCTGAAGGAGTGGCAAACAGCGAGGATGCAACAGGACATAGATAGGTTAGCAGAATGGGCAGACAAGTGGCAGATGGAATTTAATACAGACAAGTGTAAGAAGGATAGCAGGGATAAACCAGGTAATTACAGGCCGGTGAGTCTAACATCAGTGGTTGGGAAACTATTGGAAAAAATTCTGAGGGACAGGATTAATCTCCACTTGGAGATGCAGGGATTAATCAGGGATAGTCAGCATGGCTTTGTCAGGGGAAGATCGTGTCGAACAAACTAGATTGAATTTTTTGAGGCGGTGACTAGAGATGTAGATGAGGGTAAAGCAGTTGATGTAGTCTACATGGACTTCAGTAAGGCTTTTGATAAGGTCCCGCATGGGAGATTGGTTAAGAAGGTAAGAGCCCATGGGATCCAGGGCAATTTGGATCCAAAATTGGCTTAGTGGCAGGAGACAGAGGGAATGGTCGAGGGTTGTTTTTGCGAGTGGAAGCCTGTGACCAGTGGTGTCCGCAGGGATCAGTGCTGGGACCCTTGATGTTTGTAGTGTACATTAATGATTTAAATGTGAATATAGGAGGTATGATCAGTACGTTCACAGATGACACGAAAATTGATGGTGTCGTAAATAGTGAGGAAGAAAGCCTTAGATTACAGGACGATATCGATGGGCTGTTAAGATGGGCGGAGCAGTGGCAAATGAAATTTAATCCTGAGAAGTGGGAGGACTAACAAGGCAAAGGAATATACATTGGATGGTAGGACCCTAGGAGGTACAGGGGGTCAGAGGGACCTTGGTGTACTTGTCCATAGATCACTGAAGGCAGCAGCACAGGTAGATAAGGTGGTTAGGAAGGCATATGGGATACTTGCCTTGATTAGCCGAAGCGTAGAATATAAGAGCAGGGAGCTGTATAAAACGCTAGTTAGGCCACAGCTGGAGTACTGTGCACAGTTCTGGGCACCACACTATAGGGAGGATGTGATTTCACCGGAGAGGGTGCAGAGGAGATTCACCAGGATATTGCCTGGGCTGGAGTATTTCAGTTATGAAGAGAGACTGGATAGGCTAGGGTTGTTTTCCTTGGAGCAGAGAAGGCTGAGGGGAGATATGATTGAGGTATACAAAATTATGAGGGGCATTGATAGGTTTGATAGGAAGAAACTTTTTCCCTTAGCGGAGGGGTCAATAACCAGGGGGCATAGATTTAAGTTAAGGTGCAGGAGGTTTAGAGGGATTTGAGGAAAATATTTTTCACCAAAAGGATGGTTGGAATTTGGAACGCACTGCCTGAAGGGTTGGTAGAGGCAGGAACCCTCACAACATTTATGAAGTATTTAGATGAGCACTTGAAACGCCACAGCATACAAGGCTACGGGCCAAGCGTGGAAAATGGGATTAGAATAGTTAGGTGCTTGATGGCCGGCATAAACACGATGGGCCGAAGGGCCTGTTTCTGTGCTGTATAACTCTATGACTCTAAGATAATGCATTTTGGCAGAAGGGATAGGGAGAGGCAATATAGACTTAATGGCACAATTCTAAAGAGTGTGCAAGAACAGAGGGACCTGAGGGTGCATGTGTATTGATCTTTGCAGGTGACAGGACATATTGAGAGAGTGGTTAGCAAAGCATATGGGATCTTGGGATCCATAAATAGAAGTATTGAGTTCAAAAGCAGAGAAGTTATGTTGAACCTTTATAAAGTTCTGGTTAGGTCCCATCCATTTCTGGTCATACTTTAGGAAGGATGCAGAGGGTATTTACCAGACTGGTGCCAGGGATGAGGCATTTTAGTTAAAAGGTTAGGTTGGAAAAGCTCGGGTTGTTCTCTCTGGAGCAAAAGAGATCGAGGCGAGTTTTGATAGAAGTGTACATGATTATGATGGGCCTAGATAAGTTAGACAAGGAAAAACTGTTCCCATTAACTGATGGTACAAGGACTAGGGGACACAGATAGAAGGTTTTCGGCAAGAGATGCAGGGGGAATGTGAGGAAGAACTTTTATGCAGCCAGTGGTAATGACCTGGAACTTGCTGCCCACGAGGATGGTGGAAGCAGAGACAATCAATGATTTCAAAAGGAAATTTGATGGGCACTTGATGACAATAAACTTGCAGGGCTATGGGGATCGAGCGTGGGAGTGGGACTGACTGGATTGCTCCACGGAGAGCTGGCATGGACTCGGGCCAAGCGGCCTCCTTTATGCCGTATAAAACTCTCTGACTCTGAATGGGGATTGAGCAGGAAAGTGGATTTGAAGTCGAGGCTCAACCATGATCTTATTAAATGGTAGAGCAGGCTCAAGGGAACGTTTGACCTACTGCTGCTCCTGTTTTTTTTATGTTCCAATACTCTGATGCCTTTGAAGTAGACACTAACATAACATTTGCTTTTCTGCTGTTAGCTTCTGTGATTTGTGTGCAGGGTCACCCTGGTCTCTCTGAATACTATTTACTAGTCTGTCACCATTGAAAAAATCTTTTTTTTTTATTTTTCCTACCAGTGTGAATAACTTCATATTGCTCCCCATTATATTCCAACTGTCAAGTTCTTGCCCACTTACTTAACTTGTCTGACGCTTTGCAGCCTCTTTGCATCTATGTGAGAGCTTACTTTGCAACCTAACTTTGTATTAACAGCAAACTTGCATACATTACATTTGGTCCCTCATTTAAGTCATTGATATCAGTTGTAAATAGTTCAGGTCCAAGCAATGATCCACGTGGTACCCCAATAGTTACAGCCTGCCAAACTGAAAATGACCTGTTTATTACAGCTCTCTATTTTTTGTCTATTGCTGATGCCTCATGCCATGCTGATCTATTATCCCAAATCCCATGAGCCCTAATTTTGTGTAATAACCTCTTATGTGGCACTGTATTTGAATGCTTTTTGAAAATCCAAATAGACTCCATTCACTCGTTTCCTCCTTATCTACCCTGCTAGTTATAACCTCAGAAAACTCAATAGATTTATCAAACATGATTTTTCTCACTGAGCCTTGGAGATACAAGTGCACATTCTCATACCTAGCCCCTAGCTGATACCTTCCAGCAGTTACTGTCTCAAACCACTGTGTTTCAGATGGTTATGTGTTCGTTGGGTGCCTGTTTTCAGTTGCTCATAGGACCTGCACAGGGCAGTCTTTTTTGTACCAGGCACTTGAAGATCCAGATGCCAAGTTCATTTCCATATACCAGCTGTATTTTTCACCATCTGCTTAATGCAGGTCCTCATGTGAGAAACTATCACAGCAAAACACCCTGACCATGAGGCTGTCTCTCCCTCCAGGATACTTGGTGACAGGACATGTAGGGCAGTTCCTTCTTCTCTTTTTGCCTCAAAGCAACATCACAGCTTAGTCTGGAATACACACATATTTGAAGACGTATATTTCTAGCCATTTAGTTCTGGGATATAACAGGGTAATCTTTTCCAGATGCTGCATACGATTTACACGCAGGCTTTGAGTTAAGAAATGGGGAATTGACTAAAACAAAAACTATACTTTTCACACTTCAGTAAATGGAAAGTATTTTCCTACTTCAATTTTGAGCTGAATTTGATGTTAATTAATTGCCATTTTTGAAGTAATTTCAAAACTTTAAATCTTGGACCGTGTTAATGAGTGCTGTTTTAGATTGCCTTTTGGAAGATAGTGAATGCAGTCATTGATTTTTTTTTAAAGACTGAAAAAAAGGCTAACCATGAAAGAACATTCACAATGGATTATAATAGCCTTGTTTTGTGCTTCCAGTACAGTATTTAAAATATTAAAGTGTAAAGTTTTATCATTTTCATGGGATTATGTTCCTTATCTGATCAAGTGCAACATGCAACTCTTCAGTTCCGATCGCACATAAGATCCGTATTATTCCATGTTTTTTTTAAAATCCCCATTTGCATCACTGAAGGATATTTTGCAATCAATTTCCAAATTAGCAAATTGTTTGTCACCTATTAAAAGAGCAAACCTTTTTTTCACTTTTTTTAATCCCTTCAAGACTTTTAGTTGGATTCATTTCAGTGTGTGCAAGTGGCCCTCTGGTATCTTCTCTAAGTCCAGTTCATGTATAACAGTGATTGGTTCATTGTCATTGAAATGCATCACAACCAAACCTGGTGCTCTTCTTAGCCAACATCAACCCTACCTTCTCTTCCGCCTCCCTGCACCTCCATACACCCAGGAAAAAAATCAGACACACACAGTTGTCTGATAGTGATTGGAGGACAGATCCCTAGTCATTTCTTTCCTTCCTTAGTACAGTCTGCTCAGACAATCAGGCGGCGCAGTGGTTAGCACCGCGGCCTCGCAGCTCCAGGGACCCGAGTTGGATTCTGGGTACTGTGCGGAGTTTGCAAGTTCTCCCTGTGTCTGCGTGGGTTTTCGCCGGGTGCTCCGGTTTCCTCCCACATCCAAAGACTTGCAGGTGATAGGTAAATTGGCCGTTGTAAATTGCCCCTAGTGTAGGTAGGTGATAGGGAATATGGGATTACTGTAGGGTTAGTATAAATGGATGGTTGTTGGTTGGCACAGACTCGGTGGGCCGAAGGGCCTGTTTCAGTGCTTTATCTCTTTAAAAAAAAAAAATTTTACTCCCCCAGCACCTCCGCCACTGCTGTCCTTCCTTGGATCAGCTATTTCAGCTGAGAGCCAGGACCAAACCTGAGGCCATTTATATGTACCATCAGTACATGACACACTGTGCATTTTCCCATAGACTTCAAGAGAACACTTAAAACTATTTCGTTAAGTTATTTCCTTCTTTTTAGAGCTGCTCATTTTTATGCATTATTCTAGATTTGGGATAGTCAGAACACCAGCTGTCATTTTGTGACTTAGTTATGTTTTGTAGGCTACTAGCCAGTACATTATAGTGGCCTAGGTTAAGTAGCTTCTGAATTAATGCAGAAAGCTCTTTGGAGAAGCAGTTGACCTTTGCTCAGACCCTGTTCCAGATACCCTGATTGAAATTAGGAACTCAATCTGTATCCAGCTTTACATAAGAAATAGGAGCAGGACAAGACCATACAGCCCATCGAGTCTGCTGCGCCATTCAGTACAACCATGGCTGATTTTCGGCTTCAACTCCGCTTTCCCACCCACTCCCCATATCCCTTGTTGAGTTGGTAGCATTCCCTCCTCTGAGTCAGATGGTTGTAGATTGAAGCCCACTCCCAAGTTGTGCTTATCACCCTGGCTGACACCACAGTGCAGTACTGAGAGAGTGCTTCATTGTTGGAGATGCCTTCTGTCGGATGAACCATTAAACTGAGCCTGTCTTTGACTGTTCAAGTGGAAGTAAAAGATTGCACTATTTGAAGAGGAGCAGGGAAGTTCTCCTGGTTTGGGACAATGCTCATCCTTCAACCAACATCACTGAAATGGATTAACTGATCATTTACCTCATTTGTTTTTTATGGAACTTTGCTGTGTACAAATTGGGTATTGTGTTTGAAGTGATAGCGACTGCATTTCATAGAATCATACGATGCAGAAGGAGGCCATTTGGGCCATCGTGGCTGTGCCAGCTGGATGAAAGAGCCATCCATTCTGTCCCAATCCCATGCCCTGCAGGTTTTTCCTTTTCAAGTATTTATCCAATTCCTTTTTGAAAGTTGCAGTTGAATCTCCTTTCACCACCGTTTCGGGCAGTTCATTCTAGATCATAACTTGCTGTGTAAAAATAAATCTTCTCATCTACCCAGCCCAGGTCTTTTGGTAACTACATTAAATTTGTCTCTTCTGGTTATTGACCCCCCTGTCAATGGAAACAGATTATCTCCATCTACTCCTCAAAACCCCTCATAATTTTGAACATCTCTATTAAATCTCCCCTTAATCTTCCCTGCTTTAAGGAAAACAATTCCAGCTTCTCTAATCTCTGCATAACTGAAGTTGTTTGCTGTGAAGCAATTTGAGACTTCCTGAGGAGCTGAAAGGTGTTATATAACTGCTTTGACAGTACAGATGGGATATACATTTCTACTATACTGGTCCATGGTTACTTAAGATCAAACGTCCTACCTTCGTTGTAGTGGTACTGTATTTTTTAATCACGGTGAACAAATTCTTCATGGTTGCAAAGCAAGAGACTGTTTTCTGTGGTTAGGATTATGGAAATTGTCAAGACCTAAGGGTCTGGTTTTTGTTTTCCTCTTATACATGGAAGATATATTAAGTGAATAAAGATTTATTTTTAATAGGTTAGATGCCCAAAAACATGGATTAACAAAGGACTTCTAAACATTTGGTTATTTACAAAACTACTGTAATTTGTGTTTTATTTATCATAATTTTACCTTTGTATGGCTTTGTAGTGGCATAAATGCCATACAGCTTTTCTCTCTCCCAGAAAAAGATGTTTCCTGATCTTTGAGTTGAAGATGGTGACCATTTAAAATTCATATTTCCACTGATGGAAAAAATACAACATTGTTGTCCGTGTTCAACTTGGCATTTAATAAACAGATTGTCCAGATTGTTTACTATTTTCTATAGGGAGGGCTACCAGAATAAGTTGAATATTTGAAAATTGGAAAACATGCTTGGAAAGGATACCACGGAAGGAAAATTATCCTTGTACACTATCTATAGATTGTTGCCTTGTTTTTCTTGTGTTATTCCTGCCTAATATTGGTATTTCAAATAGGAAAGGTTATTTCCAGCTGGATGCTGTAGGCTCCATGGTGAGGAGTCACAAGTTGATGGCCCCTGAGTCATAGGGAGGGCGGAGAAGGAGCTTTCAGAAAGTTCCAATTAGTGCCAATGTTTTGGAGTTCATATTTACTACCACTGTGTGCCCCGAGGTTACTTCTTTCGGAAGAATAACTAGTACCTTAATTTCACACTGCATAAACTTGTCATTGTTACATAATCAAAGTCAGGGACTGCTAATTAACTTGTTTGTTGTTTCCTATCCTCAATCGAAATTCTACTTGGTAATAGGAGCTAAAGGTCATTCAAAGTTACTGTAGAGTAGCAAACCTTTCACCCTGTTGAAGGATGTGTTTTCAATGAAATTGCATAGATTGAACAAAGATACTTGATTTATGTTTATTAAATGATGCTCTGTGGGCTATAAAAAGTATCTACAGATTTAGTAATTCGTATGTCAAAGTTTTACTTGCTGGTAATATAACCTCAATTGAAGAAATATTGGATAATGGTTATTGATTTCATCTGCAGCAGAATAAATTGTACTCTAAATATGCTTTTGTAGTCAACAGTCTGTTGGGTCTTTCATAACTCTTACAACATTGCATTTTTTAAGCAATCATTCAGCACTACTTTGGGCTTAGAGTATGATGTGGCAGCCATTACAGAAACCTAATTACAAGCTGAGCATGATTGGGAGCTAAAATATTCCAGGCTTTAGGATCTCAGGAAAATTGAAAAGGAGAATTAGCAGCAATATTGATAAAAGACACAATTATAGCAGTAGAAAGAATTTATTTCAGTAGGGGTGAGCAGGCAGTGTAAAAACAATGGGTAAAATTCAAAACAGCAAATACTTTTTTAAAATATACTTTCATGGGATCTGGGTGTCATTGGCAAGGCCAGCATTTGTTACCCATCCCTAATTGCCCTTGAACAGAATGGCTTGCTAGGCTAGGCAGTTAAGACTCAACCACATTGCTGTGCGTTTGGAGTCACATGTAGGGCAGACCAGTTAAGAATAGCAGATTAACTTCCCTAAAGGACATTAGTGGACTGGATGGGGTTTTTGTGCCAATTGTAAGTTTTATGGCACCATTACTGAGACTAGCTTTCAATTCCAGATTTTTAAAAAATTAATTAATTGAATTTAAATTTCAGTATCTGCCGTGGTGGGATTTGAACCTGTGACCCCAGGCATTAGCCTGGGCCTCTGGATTACTAATTCAGTGACATTACTACTATGCCACCATCTTCCCCCAAACAAAAGAATACTAAGGATGCTGGAAATCTGAAATAAAAACAGAAATTGCTGGAAATACTCAGCAGGTCTGGCAGCATCTGTGGAAAGAGCAACAGAGTTTCAGGTTTCAGGTCTGTGACTCTGGATGAAATAGGTATAATGAGCTGAATTTACTTTTTTTCCCCTTCTAAAGTTTATGTTCTTGGACATGAATAGCATGTTCACACTTTCTGTCTGACATTCATCATCCTTAGCCAGGTAGCCAAACTCCCCTAAAACCATGACTGTCCAACTAGCTATGGCAAAGTGCATTAGAGCTGACCAAAGTAATTTTCCCTCTATAATTTCCACATTTTTATCTGGGAATTGCCAATCCTTGACTCAGCTCTTTTCAAGGTGGCTTCACTGGGGTTGGCAATGGATCTGAAGTACCATTAAAATATTTGGTTCACAAATACCAGCTCCAAGTTTCTTAAATTTCTGAATGCATTCACCTCTCTGTAATTTGCATAACTTTCCAATAAATTGTGTCCAATTTATTTTAATATAGTCTGAGTAAAGAAAGTATAGTTTTAAGAAGAATCAATGGCCCTATGTTATATTAATTGATAGGCATCCAGAATCAAATAGGTTTTATACTTGGAAAACATTCAACACAAATCACCACAGTACTTGAATTTTTAAGTAGAAAGAAGTTCTGAAGAAAATAACTTTACCATTCTTGGCAGATCATCTGGGATTTGATGAGGAAAATAAGCCACACTGCTCAAGCTTATTGTCCAATGGGTGGACCAAAGACATAGGAACAGGGATAAGCCACTCTACCTATTAAGCGTGTTCCACAATTATATTAGATCATAGCTCAACCCACCCACTTTGCTCAGTATCCCTTGATACCCCTACCTAACAAAATCTACCAGCTTTGATGGGTTGCCTTGAATAGATCCCGACAGACTGAGAAAAATATTTCTTAGAGCTTAATAAAGCAGCATTTTATCAAAATTATAAATGATTCCATCTATCTTTCACCAGTCCTAGCAGCTGAAGAATGCTTGCAGATGAAATCTCTCGAGGGTCAAAGGAGCAAAGCAGTGTGAAAATCTGTTCATCTTTTAATAATGTGCATGTGGTACTTCTGCAAGAAGAAAAAGATTTTTAATATTTCTTTTAATATCATGAGTCCTGTGATTCTTTTGAAGAAAGACAAACAGTAATATGTGTGCAAGTAAGAATTTTATGCCAATAAAAATATTTTGTGTGCAGCAAGCAGCCTGGGAACATTATTATTAAGTGAATTGACAATTAGCAGATTCACCAGCTTTATAATATGCTACAAAGAAAAAATGTGTTGGCTGTGCTAATAGTTATTGTTTTTGTCTAATTCCTGCAGCTTGCATTGAAGGACCCAGTACACAGTGTGTCACTGCAGCAGTTTGTCTACGAGAAGCTAAAGGCACAGCAAGAGTTACTTGGAGAGCAAGGATTCCAGAGTCTGATGGAATCTGTGGACACTGATGTTATCAGACAGTTGCAAGGGTTTTTACAAAAATTGTGAAAACTCGTCTAGTTGAAGAAGAAATGGAAAACATGCAATTGTATTCTTACAGCAGATGCCACCAAAGCTTCTATTATCACAGTGGGAATAGCCCTCATACACAATTTGATGTAGTATCCTGATGAAGAAATCACGCTAAATATTATTTTGAACTGTATTAAGAAGAAACAATGCAAATTGAGGCAACTGTCACTGGGGATAAAACACTCTGAGATCTTTGTAGCTTTATTGTTGTTCATTGTATTTGAAGACCAGAGAAAGTGCAGATTTTTTTTCTTATTATTTGAAAGATTGCAGAAAATTACAGGGTGTGACTATAGGAAGCAGTTGGTGTGATATCAAGTGCACGGTAATTGGATGAAAATTGAGCTTTGGGTGCGGGGGGGTGAAAATTTTTTGCTGCGTCAGTGCATTTTGGCTACTGCTGCAAAGCATGCAGCTTGGTTTCATCCATTATGTTAACCAACTAACAGCTAAATGCGCTCCAATGTGTATTTAATGCCCAAATACAGATTCAGAGAATTGACTAGATTAAATTTTGCCTAAGTAGGGGGAATATGTATTTTATCAGCCTTACCTCAACTGAAAAAACTAATTTTGAGCATTTTGAGTTTTTTTTTAAACATTTCAAGTGGTGAATTGGTCCTTGCAGAACCCAAGTATACCTTTTAAATAATTAAGTTCAATCTCACTTGGTTCAGATCCACAATGTTCCTACAAGTTTTTATGTTGATGAGCAGCATGGAACTTGAGCATTGGTCAGCATTCAGTTTTCAAACTAATTACAGAATGCTTTAAGAAGAATAACCAGTAAAAACAATAAAGTCTTTGTTTAGCAAATGCTGTTGAAATGTGTTTTTGTAAAGCTTTGAGTGCTTGAACTAAGTTAAACACAAAATTCACTGACACCAAACCCACTTAACTGTTTTTCTGAATTCTGATGCTACTGTTCGACCTTGTGTATCAAAGCACAGCATCGATATTTAATGAGGAGTGAAAGGCGTGAAAAGACTTGCATACAAAATGGAACTTTTGAATCAGCACATATTAAATGCGCCCAATTTAAGTTGGTTTTGCCAGTATGGCAAGGACATCAGAACTTTGTAACAGGAATCTGTTAGAATAGTGTTGCCACTGCGAGCATTTAACAAATTGTGAGACTGAAAATTCTCCAGTGTTTAATTGCTTAATTAGAATAAATGCTTAATTGAAACATGTATACCCTAGAGTGCTGGTATCATGTAATATTACAATATTTTATTGCTTGTGTAACCTCAGAGGTCTCTGACTGCAGCAGATGATGGTCAGGAAGTGGTGCAAGCTGACAGGGGTGAAAGGCAGAAGTGAGACAATTAAGGCAGGCATAATGAGTAACCAGGTTGAAGTTTAATTAAGAAAAGTTGACTCTCAGCAGAAAGAGAGAGAACAGAATAGTAAGCAGAGCTGGCTATATGCATCTGGGAACCAAGATTACGAGGTTAGCTGTAATCAATTGGAATTTGTAACAGGTTAAAGGGAGAGCTAAAAAGCAAAACACTGCAGATGCTGGAAATCTGAAACACAAACAAGAAATGCTGGAAATACTCAGCAGGTCTGGCAGCATCTGTGGAGAGAGAAGCAGTGTTAACATTTCAGGTCAGTGACCCTTCATCAGAATTGGCAGATATTAGAAATGTAAAAGGTTTTAAGCGAGTAAAGCAGGGGTGGGGCAAGAGATAACAAAAGAGGTGTTGATAGGACAGGATCACAGAGAATAACTGACCAGAAGGTCATGGAGTAAAGGCAAATGGTATGTTAATGGTGTACTGAAAGACAAAGCATTAGTTCAGGGAGGGTGTTAATGGACAGAAAACTGAGCAGCCTGGCCCCAAGCACAAACATGAAAAAAACAGTGGGTAGGCACAGTAGAAACAAACTAAAATAAAATAAACACAAAAAATAAAAAAAGAAAACTAAATAAAAATGAAAAGGGGGGGCCCCGTCATGCTTTGAAATTATTGAACTCAGTGTTCAGTCCGGCAGGCTGTAGTCTGCCTAATTGGTAAATGAGATGCTGTTCCTCGAGCTAGCGTTGATGTTCACTGGAACACTGCAGCAATCCCAGGACAGAGATGTGAGCATCAGAGCAGGGGGGAGTGTTGAAATGGCCAGCAACCGGAGGTTCGGGGTCATGCTTTCGGACTGAGCAGAGGTGATCGGCAAAGCGGTCACCCAGTCTGCGTTTGGTCTCCCCAATGTAGAGGAGACCACATTGTGAGCAGTGAATACAGTATACTACATTGAACGAAGTACACGTAAATCGCTACTTCACCTGAAAGGAGTGTTTGGGGCCTTGGATAAGGAGAGAGGAGGTAAATGGGCAGGTATTGCACCTCCTGCGATTGCAGGGGAAGGAGCCGTGGGAAGGGGACAAGTGGACCAGGGGGTGGCGGAGGGAACGATCCCTTCGGAATGCTGAGGGGAAGATGCGTCTGGTAGTGGCTTCACGCTGGAGGTGGCAGAAATGGCAGAGAATGATCCTTTGGATGTGGAGGCTGATGGAGTGGAAAGTGAGGACAAGGGGAACTCTGTCGTGGTTATGGGAGGGAGGAGAAGGGGTGAAGGTAGAGGTGCGGGAAATGGGCCAGACATGGTTGAGGACCCTGTCAACCACAGTGGGGGGGAATCCTTGATTGAGGAACAAGGAAGACATATCAGAAGCGCTATAATGGACGGTAGCATCATCAGAGCAGATGCGTCAGAGACGGAGAAACTGGGAGAATGGAATGGAGTCCTTACAGGAGGCAGGGTGTGAAGAAGTGTAGTCGAGGTAGCTGTGGGAATTGGTGGGCTTATAATGAATATTAGTAGACAGACTATCCACAGAGATGGAGACAGAGAATTCAAGGAAGGGAAAGGAAGTGTTGGAGATGGACCATGTAAAGGTGAGAGAATGGTGGAAATTAGAAGTAAAGTTGATAAAGTTTTCCAGTTCCAGGTGGGAGCAGGAAACGGCACTGATACAGTCATCAATGTACCGGAAAACGAGTTGGGGGAGGGGGCCTGAATAGGACTGGAACAAGGAAATTCCGACATATTCCACAAAAAGACAGGCATAACTAGGACCCACGCGGGTACCCTTAGCAACACCTTTTACTTGAAGGAAGTCAGTGGAGTTGAAGGAGAAGTTGTTCAATGTGAGAACAAGTTCAGCCAGGTAGAGGAGGGTGGTGGTGGATGGGGACTTGGTTGGGCCTCTGATCAAGGAAGAAGCAGAGAGCCCTCAAACCATCCTAGTGGGGGATAGAGGTGTCGAGAGATTGGACGTCCATAGTGAAGAGGAGGCGGTTGGGGACAGGAAACTGGAAATTGTCAAAATGGCGTAGGGCGTCAGAAGAGTCAAGGATGTAGGTGGGAAGAGACTGGACCAGGGGAGAAAAGATAGAGTCAAGATAGGAAGAAATAAGTTCAGTGGGGCAGGAACAGGCGGAAACAATGCCAGGGCAGTCCTGTTTGTGGATTTTGGGAAGGAGGTAGGAGCGGGCTGTCTGGGGTTGTGGGACTATGAGGTTGGAAGCTGTAGAGGGAAGATCTCCAGAGGAGATGAGGTCAATGACAGTCCTGTGGACAGTTGCTTGATGTTCGATGGTAAGGTCATAGTCCAGGGGGAAGTAGGAAGAAGTGTCTGAGAGTTGGCGCTGAGCCTCTGCAAGGTAGAGGTTGGTTCGCCAGACAACAACAGCACCACCCTTGTCTGCAGGTTTGAAGACGATGTCGGGGTTATACCTGAGAGGACGGAGTGTGGCAAGTTCAGAGGGGGACAGGTTGGAGTGAGTGAGGGGGCAGAGAAATTGAGATGGCCGATGTCTCGCCGACAGTTTTCAATGAAACGATCAAGAGCGGGTAGGAGGCCAGAGGGAGGGGTCCAGGTAGAGGGAGAATGGGTCTGCTGGTCGGGGGGAGGACTCCTGGTCAAAGAAGTGAGCCCCAAAGAAGTTACCTCCTCTCTCCTCGCTATCCAAGGCCCCAAACACTCGTTTCAGGTGAAGCAGCGATTTACTTGTACTTTCAATTTAGTATACTGTATTCACTGCTCACCAAGTGGTCTCCTCTACACTGGGGAGACCAAACACAGACTGGGTGACCACTTTGCAGAACACCTCCACTCAGTCCGAAAGCATGACCCCGAGCTTCTGGTTGCTGGCCATTTCAACACACCCCACTGCTCTCATGCTCATCATCTCTGCCCTGGGATTGCTGCATTGTTCCAGTGAACATCAACGCAAGCTCAAAGAACCGCACCTCATTTACTGATTAGGCACACTACAGCCTGCCGGACTGAACATTGAGTTCAATATTTTCAGAGCATGACGGGCCCCCCTTTTCATTTTTATTTTTACTTATTTTTTATTTTTTGTGTTTATTTTATTTTAGTTTGTTTCTACTGTGCCTACCCACTGTTTTTTTCATGATTGTGCTTGGGGCCAGGCTGATCAGTTTTCTGTCCATTAACACCCTCTCTGTACTAATGCTTTGTCTTTCAGCACACCTTTAACATACCATTTGCCTTTGCTCCATGACCTTCTGGTCAGTTATTCTCTGTGCCCTTGTCCTATCAACATTTCTTTTGTTATCTCTTGCCCCACCCCTGCTTCACTTGCTTATAACCTTTTACATTTCTAATATCTGCCAGTTCTGATGAAGGGTCACTGACCTGAAACGTTAACTCTGCTTCTATCTCAGCAGATGCTGCCAGACCTGCTATTTCCATCATTTCTTGTTTGTGTTAAAGGGAGAACTAGTTCCTTTATCCAGGACAGGATAAGAGATGCCTCTAGCCAGAACAATTAGCCATCAATGACACCATGTCTCCAAAGTAAAAATAAGCTCCTTTGTGTTACCCAAGCTGCATTGATCACAGCCCCAACTGTCAAAATAAGTGATGAAACAGAGTTGCAAGGCCAGAACCTTAGTAAGCAGGGGCTTTACAGACTTGTCATCCCTATAATTGGACCATGAAATGACGGGTGTAAGCCATTGATTGGTCTAGTGGAATTCAGTGATTTCCAATTATAGTAAAGGGTATATGAAAGGGTGCTGAGTAGTCTAGAGTTGCAGAAAACTTCAGAAGGAATTCAGGAAGCACTCAGTGGACAAGCCGGAGCTGGAGGGTGCAGACACATATAAATGCTACTTCTACCCAGGGCATAAACAGGGTAATATAACATCAAGGTAGCATTTGACCGAGTATGGCATCAAGGAGCCCTAGCAAAACTGAGGTCAATGGGAATCAGAGGGAAAACCCTCCGCTGGCTGGAGTCATACCGAGAGAATCTAACCATCTCCCCTTGACATTCAATGGCATTACCATCTCTGAATCCCCCACTATCAACATCCTAGGGGCTACCATTAACCAGAAACTGAACTGGAGTAGCCATATAAATACCCTGGCTGCAAGAGCAGGACAGAGGCGAGGAATCCTGAGGCGAGTAACTCACCTCCTGACTCCCCAAAGCCTGTCCACCATCTACAAGGCACAAGTCAGGAGTGTGATGGAATACTCTCCACTTGCCTGGATGGGTGCAGCTTCAAAAACACTCAAGAAGCTCGACACCATCCAGGACAAAGCAGCCCGCTTGATTGGCACCCCATCTACAAACATTCACTCCCTCCACCACTGACGCACAGTGGCAGCAGTGTGTACCATCTACAAGATGCACTGCAGCAATACACCAAGTCTCCTTAGACAGCACCTTCCAAACCCGCAACCTCTACCAACTAGAAGGACAAGGGCAGCAAATGCATGGGAACACCGCCACCTGCAAGTTCCTCTCCAAGTCACACACCATCCTGACTTGGAACTATATCGCCGTTCCTTCACTGTCGCTGGGTCAAAATCCTGGAACTCCCTTCCTGACAGCACTGTGGGTATACAGTGGACTGCAGTGGTTCAAGAAGGTAGCTCACCACCACCTTCTCAAGGGCAATTAGGGATGGGCAATACATGCTGGCCTGGCCAGCGTTGCCCACATCCCATGAATGAATAGAAAAAAAACTCTAAATAATATCTTTAATTCTACTGCCCAGATACTGTAATGTAACATTTCTTGCTTGTGTTGAATAACGTTTCACCACTGCCACCAGTACAGGTCAACGATGAATCATTGGGTATCGGGTTTATCGAAACCTATCAAATTGGTGACTCCACTGGCACATTGACTGGCAGTTGATTTTTTTTAAAGCATATTCAGTCCAAGTGGGATCCTAGGACTGGCATGGTTAGTGCTGCCTAATTTGTTAAGGAAGGGAATCTTCAGGAATGTAGGACCCTGCAATCTACCAACAGTATTAGGACAGGATGCTGAGAATGGCAAGTTTGACTGACATCGAGTGTTCCAGGGATAAAGAGTTAGGAAAATTATAATGTGGATTTAACATTGTTTCTGATAAGTCCAAATGGAAACTTGTATCAGAAGGTGATTGAGTGGATCTAGAGCCAGGTGTCCTGGGGAATATTAAGTTCGATAAAGGGAAGCATTTGCTGGCGTATGCCATTTTTGCATGCAGCGTGGTGAAATAAGAGGAGGGAAACACCAAGAAGAGGGAAAATGTGTGGGCGTTGGAACAGGAACAATTGGAGAGTTGGGCCATTGACCTCAAGTGCATGATTACTCAGCTGCAGGAGAGTACTGCACTAACGGCTGCCCAAGCTGTAGCGGCACAGCAAATGGAGGAAAAGAATGAGGAACTAGAGAAACTAGAAGATCAATTCTGGCGTCAGCTGGAGAATGGGGCATCATGAGAGTTGGTGAGTGCCTTCACTTGTGGGGAGGATCGTTCTAAACTGTAAGCTTAGGTTATATGTGTTGCAGGGGGCAAGTTAAACTGCAGCAAAGCTGTTATGCCCATGGTGCCTGCCCAGGAGATTAACTGATGGAGATTAACTGGGATGCTCTGGGCAGGGAAGCTACCTGTTAACAATAACCCTGATTATGAGTTTCATGAACAGTGGGATCTGCCCAGACCCCTGAAACTATTGGATATGATTGGCACCCAGACACTAGCACCCCAGCTCAGGATGGACCGAGATTGGTGATCAGACAGACTGAGAAAGAAATTCCTCTAAAGTTGGACGAGGCACAGACATGAGCCAGGGAATTAGGCTGATTTAGGTATGGAGTTAATCCTTTGGAAGTAAGCACAGCTTGGGAAACTTGAGAATCCATACTAAGTTGTCGGATGGAGACCTGAAAATGGTCCTTTGGTTGGCTCCAGATGATGACTTGCGCCCCTTTATTGCCCCGACTTTATAGCAGGCCGTGGAAACACCAATGACCTCTTTGTTGAAAAATTAAATTTATTGGGCTTGAGAGATCTGAATCTGTTGGGTCTGTTCGAGCAGTGGCTAAACCTGAAACACTACACGTGTAGTGTCTCCCACCCATCCTCCTCCTCGAACCAAAAAAAAAAGGACTCTTGTGAGGACGGTTTGGTAAGGTAAGGTTTTCCTTTATTTATTTATTTTTTTAAATCTCTTTCGTCAATTTAGAGCAGAGGGGATGGAAGCTAGGGCAGTTGCATGCTCCTCTTGCAGGATGTGGGAGGTGAGGGTCACCACTTGTGTCCCTGCTGACTTCACCTGTGGGAAGTGCACCCAACTCCAGCTCCTCACAGACCGCGTCAGGGAGCTGGAGCTGGATGAACTTCGGATCATTCAGGAGGCTGAGGGGGTGATAGAGAGCAGTTATAGGGAAGTAGTGACACCTAAGTTACAGGATAAAGGTTGCTGGGTGACCGTCAGGGGAGGGAAAGGTAATAGGCGCACAGTGCAGGGATCCCCAGTGGCCGTTCCCCTCAATAATAAGTATACCGTTTTGGATACGGTTGGCGGGGGGGGACCTTCCAGGGAAAAGCCACAGCGGCCAGGTCTCTGGCACTGAGCCTGGCTCTGTGGCTCAGAAGGGAAGGGGGGAGAATAGGAGAGCGATAGTGATAGGAGATTCAAAAGTTAGAGGAACAGACAGGAGATTCTGTGGTCGCGAACGAGACTCCTGGATGGTATGTTGCCTCCCGGGTGCCAGGGTCAGGGATGTCTCGGATCAAGTCTACAGGATTCTTAAGGGGGAGGGGGAGCAGCCAGAAGTCGTGGTACACATCGGTACCAATGACATAGCTAGGAAAAGGGATGAGGACCTGAAAAGCGAATATAGGGAGTTAGGTTGGAAGCTAAAAGGCAGGACAAGCAGAGTAGTAATCTCAGGATTGATACCAGTGCCACGTGCTAGTGAGGCTAGAAACAGAAAGCGAGTGCAGCTGAACACATGGCGACAGAGCTGGTGTAGGAGGGAGGGCTTCAGATATGTGGATCATTGGGATACCTTCTGGGGGAGGTGGGACCTGCACAAGAAGGACGGGTTGCATCTGAACTGGAGGGGCACCAATATCCTGGGCGGGAGGTTTGCTAGCGCTCTTCGGGAGGGTTTAAACTAGTTTGGCAGGGGGATGGGAACCGGAGCTACGGATCAGTGAATGAGGTAGCTGTTGAACAGGCAGATACAGAGTGCAGAGAGTCTGTGAGGAAGGTTAAACAATTGACAGGGCAAAGTTGCAGCCAGTATGATGGGTTGAAGTGTGTCTATTTTAACACAAGAAGTGTCAGGAATAAGGGTGATGAACTTAGAGCATAGATCAGTACTTGGAGCTACGATGTTGTGGCCATTACGGAGACTTGGATATCACAGGGGCAGGAATGGATGTTGGATGTTCCGGGGTTCAGATGTTTCAAAAGGAATAGGGAGGGAGGTAAAAGAGGTGGGGGAGTGGCATTGCTAATCAGGGATAGTATCACAGCTGCAGAAAGGGAGGTCGTCGAGGAGGGTTTGTCTACTGAGTCATTATGGGTGGAAGTCAGAAACAGGAAAGGAGCAGTCACTTTATTGGGAGTTTTCTATAGACCCCCCAATAGCAACAGAGATACGGAGGAACAGATTGGGAGGCAGATTTTGGAAAGGTGCAGAAGTAACAGGGTTGTTGTCATGGGTGACTTCAACTTCCCTAATATTGATTGGAACCTCCTTAGTGCAAAAAGTTTGGATGGAGCAGATTTTGTCAGGTGTGTCCAGGAAGGTTTCCTGACTCAATATGTAGATAGGCCGACTAGAGGGGAGGCTATGTTGGTTTTGGTGCTTGGCAACGAACCAGGCCAGGTGGCAGATCTCTCGGTGGGAGAGCATTTCGGTGATAGCGATCACAACTCCCTGACCTTTACGATAGTCATGGAGAGGGAAAGGAGCAGACAGGATGGGAAAATATTTAATTGGGGGAGGGGGAATTACAATGCTATTAGGCAGGAACTGGGGAGCTTAAATTGGGAACAGATGTTCTCAGGGAAATGCACGACAGAAATGTGGAGGTTGTTTAGGGAGCACTTGCTGCGACTGCTGGATAGGCTTGTCCCGATGAGGCAAGGAAGGGATGGTAGGGTGAAGGAACCTTGGATGACAAGAGATGTGGAACAGCTAGTCAAGAGGAAGAAGGAAGCTTACTTAAGGTTGAGGAAGCAAGGATCATACAGGGCTCTAGAGGGTTACAAGGTAGCCAGGAAGGAACTGAAAAATGGACTTAGGAGAGCTAGAAGGGGACATGAAAAAGTCTTGGCGGGTAGGATTAAGGAAAATCCCAAGGCGTTCTACACTTATGTGAGGAACAAGAGGATGGCCAGAGTGAGGGTAGGGCCGATCAGGGATAGTGGAGGGAACTTCTGCCTGGAGTCGGAGGAGGTAGGGGAGGTCCTAAATGAATACTTTGCTTCAGTATTCACTAGTGAGAGGGACCTTGTCGTTTGTGAGGACAGCGTGAAACAGGCTGATATGCTCGAACAGGTTGATGTTAAGAAAGAGGATGTGCTGGAATTTCTGAAAGACATGAGGATAGATAAGTCCCCGGGGCCAGACGGGATATACCCAAGGCGGGTAGTGAGGGAAGAGATTGCCGCGCCTTTGGCGATGATCTTTGCATCCTCACTGTCCACTGGAGTAGTACCAGATGATTGGAGGGTGGCAAATGTTATTCCCTTGTTCAAGAAAGGGAATAGGGATAACCCTGGGAATTACAGACCAGTCAGTCTTACGTCGGTGGTGGGCAAATTATTGGAGAGGATTCTGAGAGATAGGATTTATGATTATTTGGACAAGTATAGTTTGATTAGAGATAGTCAGCATGGCTTTGTGAGGGGCAGGTTATGCCTCACAAGCCTTATTGAATTCTTTGAGGATGTGACAAAACACATTGATGAAGGAAGAGCAGTGGATGTGGTGTATATGGATTTTAGCAAGGCGTTTGATAAGGTTCCCCATGATAGGCTCATTCAGAAAGTAAGGAGGCATGGGATTCAGGGAAAGTTGGCTGTCTGGATACAGAATTGGCTAGCCCATAGAAGACAGAGGGTGGTAGTAGATGGAAAGTATTCAGCCTGGAGCTCGGTGACCAGTGGTCACAGACCCGCAGGGATCTGTTCTGGGACCTCTGCTCTTTGTGATTTTTATAAATGATTTGGATGAGGAAGTGGAAGGCTGGGTTAGTAAGTTTGCCGATGACACAAAGGTTGCTGGAGTTGTGGATAGTGTGGAGGGCTGTTGTAGGTTGCAACGGGACATTGACAGGATGCAGAGCTGGGCTGAGAAGTGGCAGATGGAGTTCAACCTGGAAAAGCGTGAAGTGATTCATTTTGGAAGGTCGAAGTTGAATGCAGAATACAGGCTTAAAGACAGGATTCTTGGCAGTGTGGAGGAACAGAGGGATTTTGGGGTCCATGTCCATAGATCCCTCAAGTTGCCACCCAAGTTGATAAGGTTGTTAAGAAGGCGTATGGTGTGTTGGCTTTCATTAACATGGTGATTGAGTTTAAGAGCCGCGAGGTTATGCTGCAGCTCTATAAAGCCCTGGTTAGACCACACTTGGAATATTGTGTTCAGTTCTGGTCGCCTCATTATAGGAAGGATGTGGAAGCTTTACAGAGGGTGCAGAGGAGATTTACCAGGATGCTGCCTGGACTGAAGGGCATGTCTTATGAAGAAAGGTTGAGGGAGCTAGGGCTTTTCTCATTGGAGCGAAGAAGGATGAGAGGTGACTTGATAGAGGTGTACAAGATGATGAGAGGCATAGATAGAGTGGATAGCCAGAGACTTTTACCCAGGGCGGAAAGGGCTATCACCAGGGGGCATAATTTTAAGGTGATTGGAGGAAGGTTTAGGGGAGATGTCAGAGGTAGGTTCTTTACACAGAGAGTGATGGGTGCGTGGAATGCACTGCCAGCGGTGGTAGTAGAAGCAGATACATTAGGGGCATTTAAGCGACTCTTGGATAGGTACATGGATGATAGTAGAATGAAGGGTATGTAGGTAGTTTGATCTTAGAGTAGGTTAAAGGGTCGACAAAACATCGTGGGCTGAAGGGCCTGTACTGTGCTGTACTGTTCTATGTTCTATGTATGCCCAGGCAGTACAAGGAGCCACTGAACATTCCAAGGCTTTTTCCAACAGACTCCTTGACTTATATAAGTGAACCTAGCCCATCCCCAATCCAACTAGTCCATACCTCCTTGAGAGAATGAGATTTAAAAGCAGATGTTCTTGGCATAGCTACAGCTGCTGGTTATATAAGCCCTTGGTGTGCCTGTCTCGAAGCACAATCCTGGGCAGATATTATCAGGTACACCATTCAAGCTTGAGGGAATGTAAAGGGTCTAATTACCCATCCGCTTGGAATGAACCCCAAAGGCAAGCCAGTGGCAACAGTGAAAGGACACCCTGTGAAACAACAGGGTCTGGATCAAGGGAAGGTTATGTCCTGTTAAAGCTGTGGGAAAGTGGAGCATATGGCCCAGGGATGCAGAGGGAGAATAAAGGGTCCACCTCCCCTGTATCAGACACGTTTGAGTAAACTGGGACCTTCCACATTGCAGGACAAGACAGACCAGTTGCTGGCTCTGATGGTCGCCACCAGCTTGACCAGCCAAGAGGAGAGCCGAAAGGCAGCAAAGGTTTTGATAGTGATGATACCCTCTGCACCAAGCATCAAAGCTGTCTGGTTCAGATGGAGTGGCGGTGGCCAATGAAGGGATTTGGACCTCCAGATAGAGTCGGTAGTGGGATTCCGACAAGATGGTCATGCTCGCCCTGTGGTGTCGGCTGTTCTTAATGGGGGGCAGCAGCAATGATGCTTATCGACACAAGGTCAGCAATGACCATTATTCATACCCAACATCCTGCATGCCACGAAGCAACTGGAGGGAAATGCTTGCTGTTGACAGGTTTTGTCGGGTCCTCACAAGTTGCTGTACAGGTCCCTGTTATTTGCTTGTCGTTAGGTCTAAGTTGCGGTCTACTGTTGTTATGTATACTAAAGGTGTGAAAGAGATTTTAGGTACCGATGCATTGGGATAGAGTGGTGTATTATAGATCATGCAAATGAATGTATATAGTCCAGAGCTGACCACCCAGTCAGAGATTTCAGGCTTTCGTTTGTTTTTCACCATTGAAAAGGCAGAACAATACCCTCCCTTGACTTATCCAGACTCTGCCGTCCACACGTTCATTCAGAACTATGATGAGGTGTTCACTAAGACTCAGCATTATTGCAAGCGCGTGAACATGGAGAAATCAATAAACGGACCATTGCATCCATTCACTAAGCAGTATCCGATCCCTAACGACAGCCAGCCATATGTAAGGGATACTATTCAGTCACTATTACAGCAGGGTGTTGTCTGGACTAGCATGTTCACAGCAAGTTCTCTGATTTGATTAGTAAACAAGCCTGACAGCACTTAACCATTGACCAAGTGGGCCCACATCAGAGACACCATCTATGACTCAGCAATGACCACCTATGGCAAACGTGTGAAGCAGAATGCAGACTGGTTTCAATCTCACTTTGAAGAGCTGGAACCTGTCATAGCCACTAACTGCATTGCACTGTTGAACTACAAGAAAGCCCCAGCGAGTTAACATCCATAGCACTTAAAGTAGCCAGAGGCGCTGCACAAAGAACAGCCAGGCGCTGTGCAATTGACTACTGGCAACACCTTTGCAGTCGTATTCAGCTGGCCTCCAACACCGGAAACATCAGAGGAATGTATGACGGCATTAAGAGAGCTTTTGGGCCAACCATCAGGAAGATCGCCCCCCTCAAATCTAAATCAGGAGACACGATCACTGACCAACGCAAGCAAATGGACCGCTGGGTGGAGCACTACCTAGAACTGTACTCCAGGGAAAATGTTGTCACTGAGACCGCCCTCAATGCAGCCCAATCTCTGCCAGTCATGGATGATCTTGACGAACAGCCAACAAAATCGGAACTCAATGATGCCATTGATTCTCTAGCCAGTGAAAAAGCCCCTGGGAAGGACGGCATTACCCCCGAAATAATCAAGAGTGCCAAGCCTGCTATACTCTCAGCACTCCATGAACTGCTTTGTCTGTGCTGGGATGAGGGAGCAGTACTACAGGACATGCGCAATGCCAATATCATCACCATCTATAAGAACAAGGGTGACCGCGGTGACTGCAACAACTACCGTGGAATCTCCCTGCTCAGCATAGTGGGGAAAGTCTTCGCTCGAGTCATTTTAAACAGGCTCCAGAAGCTGGCTGAGCGTGTCTACCCTGAGGCACAGTGTGGCTTTCAAGCAGAGAGACCCACCATTGACATGCTGTTCTCCCTTTGTCAGATGCAGGAGAAATGCCGTGAACAACAGATGCCCCTCTACGTTGCTTTCATTGATCTCACCAAAGCCTTTGACCTCGTCAGCAGATGTGGTCTCTTCAGACTACTAGCAAAGATCGGAGGTCCACCAAAGCTACTAAGCATCATCACCTCATTCCATGACAATATGAAAGGCACAATTCAGCATAGCACTGCCTCATCAGACCCCTTTCCTATCCTGAATGGCGCGAAACAGGGCTGTGTTCTCGCACCTACACTGTTTGGGATCTTCTTCTCCCTGCTGCTCTCACATGCATTCAAGTCTTCAGAAGAAGGAATTTTCCTCCACACAAGATTAGATGGCAGGTTGTTCAATCTTGCCCGTCTAAGAGCGAAGACCAAAGTACGGAAGGTCCTCATCAGGGAACTCCTCTTTGCTGACGATGCTGCATTAAAATCCCACACAGAAGAGTGTCTGCAGAGACTCATCGCCAGGTTTGCGGCTGCCTGCAACAAATTTGGCCTAACCATCAGCCTCAAGAAAATGAACATCATGGGACAGGACGTCAGAAATGCTCCATCCATCAATATCGGCAACCACGCTCTGGAAGTGGTTCAAGAGTTCACCTACCTAGGCTCAACTATCACCAGTAACCTGTCTCTCAATGCAGAAATCAACAAGCGCATGGGAAAGGCTTCCACTGCTATGTCCAGACTGGCCAAGAGGGTGTGTGAAAATGGCGCACTGACATGGAACACAAAAGTCTGTGTGTATCAAGCCTGTGTTCTCAATACCTTGCTCTACAGCAGTGAGGCCTGGACAACGTATGTCAGCCAAGAGTGACGTCTCAATTCATTCCATCTTCGCTGCCTCCGGAGAAAACTTGGCATCAGGTGGCAGGACCGTATCTCCAACGCAGAAGTCCTCGAGGCGGCCAACATCCCCAGCATATACACCGTACTGAGCCAGCGGCACTTGAGATGGCTTGGTCATGTGAGCCGCATGGAAGATGGCAGGATCCCCAAGGACACATTGTACAGCGAGCTCGTCACTGGTATCAGACCCACCAGTTGTCCATGTCTCCGCTTTAAAGACGTCTGCAAACGCGACATGAAGTCCTGTGACATTGATCACAAGTCGTGGGAGTCAGTTGCCAGTGATCGCCAGAGCTGGCGGACAGCCATAAAGGCGGGGCCAAAGAGTGGTGTGTCAAAGAGACTTAGCTGTTGGCAGGAAAAAAGACAGAAGCGCAAGGGGAGAGCCGACTGTGTAACAGCCCCGATAACCAATTTTATCTGCAGCACCTGTGGAAAAGTCTGTCACTCTAGAATTGGCCTTTATAACCATTCCAGGCACTACTTCACAAACCACTGACCACCTCCAGGCGCTTACCCATTGTCTCTCGAGACAAGGAGGCCAAAGAAGAAGAAGAAGATCGTAAATGTCATTCGGTCATGGCGGCATGTACACTTGTGGAAGGAGAGATATAAACTCTCCTATCCCAGATCCCAGTCGGCACCATCTGGTTTTCTACGCTGGGCGTAGCCAACAGATTCTGGAGTATTTCTGTCCATGAACAGGATCGGTACAAATTTGCTTTTACATTCAAGGACTCGTGTTGCACATGGACTTGGATACCAAGAATTCCATAACAGTCCGACGAGTTTCCATACATATATGGCTGCAGTTCTTAAAAGCTTTTCACCACCAGATTGCTTGTTGCATTACGTGGACAATTTACTGTCGGCTTCCAGTAATAAAGAGGAACATATGCTGCTTTTGGAAGAGCATCTGCAGCTACTACAGGAGGCAGGGCTAAAACTTAACCCTCGCAAGGTTCAGTTGGCACAGCAGCATGTAACCTTTCTGAGAATCTTCATCTCAGCAACCAGACAGAATCCCAACCAGTTAAAGGTACAAATTATTCAAATACTTCCTTTACCTGTTGCCAAAATGGCCTTACAATCATTTGTCAGCTTTGTTGGCTACCAGAGGACATTCATACCCAAATTTGCCAAACTAGTGAAGCCCTTTTATGGACTGTTAAAGGGAAAGGAGGATGATGTGCAGTCCAGCTTGACCACAGAGCACACTGAATCTATTCAGCTGCTCATATAGGCAGTCATGTAATTGACATGCCTCGGAGCCCAGGACCCAACAAACCATTTCACCTCCAAGTGAGAGCAACTGACCAGAATCTGGCTCCAGTCCTCTGTCAAGATGTACAGGGCAAACTGCAAGCTATTGCCTACACCTCAGATTATGACTGGAGTTGAAAAGACATACGACCCAAGTGAAAGATATTTATTGGTCACTTCTTGGGCGGTGAAAAACATCACCGACATAACAAGCTTACAGACATTGGTTTTACATTTTCCTCTCATGGGACTTCATTTGCAAATGAAACCTGGAGATACACTGGTCTCCTCGGCTCAGTTGAGCTGCTGCTGATGGCGCATCATTTGGACATTACACCCAAACATACTACTCTGCTACCTCAGTTGATGCAGTACGCAGGCGGTCCTCATGAATGTCCACTTCCCCAATGCAACTTTGCGGGACTCCCAGTCCAGAAGATGACAGTTCCCTCACATCTATGTCAATGGTTCATTCCATGTGGATGGTAAGCCAGTATCTGGATACGCTGTGATAGTACTGGGCAGAACCATACAGTACCAGTGCACTCCCCACTCCACCCATTATGTTTAGATTCCCAATTCAGTAACGACAGAAAAGGAAACTGCTGATTGACTGGTTAACATTTGGTTCCATAATACTTTCATTATGAATACCATTGTGCCTTTGCTCCTTTACCATCGGAATAATTGGCAAACCTCTGATGGGAAATTAGTGCATATTGCACTTCCAATGATTATAAGATGTGATGCAGAACAGGCTACAGCCTTGCTATATAGGTAAAGATAAGATTCGCACCAAAGGTACCATGGTACAGGAAATCAATCAAACAGGGGGATTAAATAGGAATGTAGTGGTAGTAGGGGACTGTATAGTCAGGGGAATAGACACAGTTTTCTGCAGCCGAGAGCGAGAGTCCAGACGGCCGTATTGCCTGCTGAGGGTTTGGGACATCTGCTCTGGGCTGGAGAGGAACTTACAACTGGAGGGGGAGGAAATGAGGAAAGAGGTTCTGCATAGGGAGTATGAGCAGCTAGAGTCTAAATTAAAAAGCAGGACATCAAAAGTAATGGTCTCTGGATTATTACCTGAGCCATGAGCAAATTGGCATAGGGTAAATAAGATTAGAGAGTTAAATGCACAGCTGAAAGATTGGTGTGGGAGAAATGGGTTTCAATTCATGAGGCACTGGCACCAGTACTGGAGAAAGTGGAAGCTGTGCCGTTGGGACGGTCTCCACCTGAACCGTGCTGGGACCACTGTTCTGGTGACTCGTATAACTCGGGTGGTAGAGAGGGCTTTAAATTAAATAGTGGGGGCGAGGGTACAGGATTGAGAAGATGTGATAAATTAAGTGGAGAAGGCAAGGCAAGAGAGCAAGGGAAGGGAAATGATGATCAGAATGTGGCAGGAAGGGACAGTGCATATAAACCTAAGGGAAGCATCAGAAGATAAGACCAGAGGTTACAAAAATAGTAAAATGACAGAACTAAAGGCTCTATCTGAATGCACATAGCAATCGTAACAAAGCAGATGAATTGAAAGTGCAAATAGTGATAAATACGTATGAACTGATAGCCATTACAGAGACATGGCTGCAAGATGACAAAGACTGGGACCTGAATATTCAAGGGTGACATTTAGGAAGGACAGGAAGCTAAGAAAATGTGGAGGGGTAGCTCTGTTAATTAAGGATGGCATTGGTTCAATAGAGAGACATGACCTTAGTTCTGGAGATCAAGATGAAGAATCAGTTTAGGTAGAATGAGCAATAGTATAAAGGTAATAAGTCACTTGTGGGAGTGGTTTATAGGCCCCCTAACAGTAACCACGCTGTAGGGCAAGGTATGCAGGATGAAATAATGGGGGCTTGTGAGAAAGATACGATGATGATCATGGATGATTTTAATCTACATATAGATTGGATGAATCAGATTAGCAAAAATAGCCTGGATGATGAGCTCATAGAGTGTTTTTGGGACAGTTTCTTGGAGCAGCATTTCTGGAGCCAACCAGAGAGCAGGCTATACTAGATCTGGTACTGTGCAATGAGACAGGATTAATTAATGACCTCATAGTGAAGGCGCCCCAAGGTAACAGTGATCATAATATGATTGAATTTCACATTCAGTTTGAGGGAGAGATGTGCATTTGGAGTCATCATCTGTATCCTCTCATTGGCAAAAGTGGCTGAAATTTTGAAGGCACGATGGCAAGTTTTGCAATCACAGATGACAAAAGAAAGAAAGGCCTTACTTTGTCACTATGGAGATGAAGAATTGGAAGATATCTTTGGAGACACAGGCTTGAACAAAATGACTACAACTCAGCACAAAATGCACTATCAACCTATTTCAGGCCTAAGAAAAATACCATATATGAAACAATTGTCTTCTGATGCATTAAGCAATAAGCAAATGAGACAATTGGCCAATATTGCACGTGATTGAGGCAACTAGAAACCAGATGTGACTTTGGTGATGATGAACATGTCGATGAGAAAATCAAAACACAAATAATCGAAGGTTGTCTTTCTCGTCAACTAATTTGAAAAGCACTCAAGAAAGACAGAAAGCTGTCAGAGCTGTTGGAGTTAGCAAGAACACTAGCATTCTCAGAGAGAGCGACTGAAGTTGAGGCTGCCAACAGTAACAACCCCCACACTCCAAGTTCAATCACTCATGTGCCAGGAAACTACCAGCAAAGCAACAACAGCCGTCTCACAGAGCTGTGATTTATCTAAAGAATGTTTCCACTGTGGCGGTGCTTACCCACACCGGACAGAGTTTCATGCTGCTGGTAAACAGTGTAAAGCTTGTGGAAAACCCAACTACATTGCTTGAGTTTGTTGCTCATCAGCAAAATCAACTACTAAGAGCAATAACAACAGAAGGGTATACGTACCACAGCAAAACGGCACAAGAATGTAGGCAATGGTACAGGTGGACGACCCTGAATAAACTTTTGTGCTCTTTTTTGAACACAGCAACCAACCATGTATGACAGTGACCATTGGCTGCTCAGATATAGAGCATCTGTCAATGTCGTAGAAGACAAAACATTCAACAAACTTCAGGATTGCCCCATTCTCTGCAAACCGGGGAATACGAAAATTTTCCCTTACAACAGTGACAAACCACCGAAAATCCTTGGAACTTAAATGTCAGTCTCATTCAAAGGCAGTATAACAAAAGCTCTATTCTATGTCAGATCAGGAAAATGTGACATGCTTATCAGTTTCTACACAGCAACAGATTTGCACATGATTATAATCACTCGTGAATCCTTTGCATAACAAAAACATTCTCAAACTGTATGATGATTGCTTCACTGGTCTTGGCAAACTGGAAGGTGTTAAATACAAGTTGCATGTTTTTTTTATTCGTTCATGGGCTATGAGTGTCGCTGGCTAGGACAGCATTTACTGCCCATCCTTAATTGCCCTTGAGAAGATGGTGGTGTGCCGCCTTTTTGAACCGCTGCAGTCCATGTGGAGTAAGTACACCCACACTGCATCGGTGGTGGAGGGAGTGAATGTTTGTGAATGGAGTGTCAATCAAGCAGGCTGCTTTGTCCTGGATGGTGTCAAGCTTCTTGAGTTTTAATGAACTTCTTCAGCATCTGAGGAATCAAGAATGGTGCTGAACATTGTGCACCCATTAGCGAACATCCCCACTTGGTTGTGGTTGTTGGAGGCCAATCATCTGAGCTCCAGGACATCACTGTTGGAGTTCCTCAGTGTCCTAGGCCCAACCATCTTCAGCTGCTTCATCAATGACCTTCCTTCAATCATAAGGTCAGAAGTGGGGATGTTCGCTGATGATTGCAAAATGTTCAGCACCATTCGCGACTCCTCAGATACTGAAGCAGTCCGTGTAGAAATGCAGCAAGACCTGGACAATATCCAGGCTTGGGCTGATAAGTGGCAAGTAACGTTCACGCCACACAAGTGCCAGGCAATGACCATCTCCAACAAGAGAGAATCTAACCATCTCCCTTTGACATTCAATGGCATTACCATCACTGAATTCCCCACCATCAACATCCTCGGGGCTACCATTGACCAGAAACTTAACTGGAGTAGCCGTATAAATTCCCTGGCTACAAGAGCAGGTCAGAGGCTAGGAATCCTGCGGTGAGTAACTCACCTCCTGACTCCCCAAAGCCTGTCCACCATCTACAAGGCACAAGTCAGGAGTGTGATGGAATACTCTCCACTTGCCTGGATGGGTGCAGCTCCAACAATACTCAAGAAGCTCGACACCATCCAGGACAAAGCAGCCCGCTTGATTGGCACCCCATCTACAAACATTCACTCCCTGCACCACCGATGCACAGTGGCAGCAGTGTTTACCATCTACAAGATGCACTGCAGCAATGCAATAAGGCTCTTTAGACAGTACCTTCCAAACCCGCAAACTCTACCAACTAAAAAGACAAGGGCAGCAAATACATGGGAACACAACCACCTACAAGTTCCTCTCCAAGTCACACACCATCCTGACTGGCATCTTTGCCATTCCTTCACTGTCGCTGGGTCAAAATCCTGGAACTCCCTTCCGAACAGCACTGTGGGTGCACCTAGCTCAAATGGACTGCAGCGGTTCAAGAAGGCGGCTCACCGCCACCTTCTCAAGGGCAATGAGGGATGGGCAATAAATGCTGGCCTAGCCAGCGATGCCCATATCCCATGAATGAATAAAAAAAAACTTCTGACCTTATGACTGAAGGAAGGTCATTGATGAAGCAGATGAAGATGGTTGGGGCTAGGACACTACCCTGAGGAACTCCTGCAGTGATGTCCTGGAGCTGAGATGATTCCCCTCCAACAACTACAACCATCTTTCTTTGTGCTAGGTATGACTCTAACCAGCAGAGAGTTTTCCCCCTGATTTCCATTGACTCCAGTTTTGCTAGAGCTCCTTGATGTCATACTCGGTCAGATGCTGTCTTGATGTCAAGGGCAGTCACTCTCACCTCAACTCTTGAGTTCAGCTCTTTTGTCCATGTTTGTACCAAGGCTGTAATGATGTCCAGAGCTGAGTGGCCCTGGCGGAACCCAAACTGAGCATCACTGAGCAGGTTGTTTCTAAGCAAGTGCCGCTTGATGGCACTGTTGATGACACCTTCCATCACTTTACTGATGATTGAGAGTAGGCTAATGGGGCGGTAGTTGGCCGGGTTGGACTTGTCCTGCTTTTAGTGTACAGGACATACCTGGGCAATTTTCCACATTGCCGGGTAGATGCCAGTGTTGTAGCTGTACTGGAACAGCTTGGCTAGGGGCGCGGCAAATTCTGGTGCACAGGTCTTCAGTACTATTGCTGGAATGTTGTCAGGGCCTTTGCTGTATCCAGTGCCTTCAGCCATTTCTTGGTATCACTGGAGTGAGCCGAATTGGTTGAAGACCTTTGTTGTTAGAGACCTTAGTAGGAGACTGAGAAGGATCATCCATTCAGCACATCTGGTTGAAGATGGTTGTAAGTGCATCAGTTTGTCTTTTGCAAGTTTTACATAATCTGTGTGAGGTACTTTCATTGTCCAGGAATTGGGGAGGTATGATGTAAAAGGACTTGGTAGATGACCATTGAGATCATATTACTTGTATTTTGATTCTGCATTAATATACGCAAGCATTGTATCCTCTTTATTAAAAAAAATCATGTATCTGCATCAGAATATTTACTGTTATTTTGCCATGAACTTGCAGCTGTGTTACATAA
This sequence comes from Heterodontus francisci, assembly GCF_036365525.1. Classification (NCBI taxonomy): domain Eukaryota; kingdom Metazoa; phylum Chordata; class Chondrichthyes; order Heterodontiformes; family Heterodontidae; genus Heterodontus; species Heterodontus francisci. The sequence goes on from NC_090371.1 coordinate 106,337,912, forward strand.
GTGGAGATTTTGTACTTTTGTTTTGGTTACATTGATCTGCAGTACAAATGGCCTACTTGTCTCCAATGAAGCATAACCCAAACTAGATACCTCCTTCGGGCATGTTAGTGAATTCTTGGCTTAACCATCTGGTCACGTTTCTGTGTTGTGCTTTATCTCAGGAGCAAGACATAGTATAAGGGAGCATAATCCTCACTGAACTAAATTCGAGAACAGCCTTAGGAGATTTATTTCAATATTATAACATGCTAGATGTGATAGAATTTTAATGTCCATGCTATTTTCCTTGGGAATGCCAGAAGTATACTCCCTCATAATTTTACCCTTATAACTTAGGCATCCAGGGTTGCTGGGCTGTACTTAAGGAATTAAAAGGGATGATCCACATATTAAAAGTATGCCTTTGAACTGTTATTTTCATCCACATCCACAGGTGCTTTTTGCTGAGGGGTTTTAAGCCTCTTTAAGAAGATCTTTCTTAGTAATAGCAGGGCAGCTGCAACCTTGAGAGTACATGTCCTGTGCAATGTGAGAACTCCAGGACACGGGAAGTGTCCTGGATAACCATTTGTGCAGGAAGTGTTGTCAGTTGCAGCAGCTTGAGCTCCAGGTTTCAGAACTTGAGCAGCGGCTGATGTCACTGTGGTGCTTCCGCGAGGTTGACAGCTACTCAGATAGCACGTTTATTGATGTGGTCACCCTACAGCTTAAGGGTACACAGGGAGACAGGGAATGGGTGACCACCAGATAGTCAAAAAGAAACAGGCAGGTAGTGCAGGAGTCCCCTGAGTGCATCCCACTCTCCAACAAGTATCAGTTCTGAATACTGATGAGGGTAATGGTTCATCTGGGGAGTGCAGCCAGAGCCAAGTCCGTGGCACCACGGGTGGCTCAGCTATACAGGGGGGTACAAGGAAGACTGGTAGAGCAATAGTGATAGGGGATTCTATAGTTAGGGGAGCAGACAGATGTTTTTACAGCCGCAGGCATGAAGCCAGGATGGTATGCCTCCCTGGTGCCAGGGTCTTGGATGTCACTGAGTGGCTGCAGAACATTCTGGAGGGGGAGAGTGAACAACCAGAGGCCGTGGTCCATGTTTGTACTAACAATGAGGTAGAAAAAGGGATGAGGTCCTGCGGGCAGAGTTTAAGGAGTTAGGAAAGGCATTAAAAAGCAGGACCTTAAAGCTAGTAATCTCTGGATTGCTCCCAGTGACACACACGTATGAGCACAAAAAAAAGGTTAAATGAACGTGTGGCTGGAGAGGTGGTGCTGGAAGGAGAACTTTAGATTTCTGGAGCATTGGGACAGGTTCTGGGGGAGGTGGAACATGTACAAGCCGAACGGTTTGCACCTCACTCCTTGCCGGGAGATTTACTGGTGCTGTTGGGCAGGGTTTAAACTGGTTTGGCAGGAGGATGGGAACCTGAGGTGAATTCAGATGAGACAAAATCAGAAATGGAAATGGAAGGCAGAAAATTAGTAAATGAGTCTGGAAGGCAGAGGAAACAAAAGTGAGAAAATAAAAAGAGTTTGGCAGTGCTCAAGGACATATAATTTAGTAAAAGGAGTTTAGCAAATAAAGTAGACAAGCTGAGGGCACAGATAGACATGTGGCAGTATGATATCATAGCTATTACAGAAACATGGATTAAGGAGGGACAGGAATGGCAGCTCAATGTTCCTGGTTATGGGTTTTCAGATGAGATAGTGAGGGGGATAAAAAAGGTGGGGTGGCAGATTTGGTTGAAGAAACAATTACAGCTGTGAGGAGGAATGATATGTTAGAAGGATCATCATATGAGGCCATATGGATTGAGCTAAGGAAAACAAAAGGCGCAGTCACACTGCTGGGAGTGTACTATAGACCCTCAAACAGTCAGAGGGAGATAGAAGAGCAGATATGTAGGCAAATCTCTGAGAAGTCCAAACACAACAGGGCAGTAATAGGGGATTTTAACTACCCTAAAATTAACGGGGATAGAATGGAGGGAACAGAATTCTTAAGATGCATTCAGGAGAACTTTTTTGGCCAGTATGTAACAAATTCAACAAGCGAAGGTGTGGTTCTGGGCGTGGTTTTAGGAAATTAAGCTGGGCAGATGGAAGGAGTGGCAGTGGGAGAGCATTTTGGTGGTAGTGATCATAATTCAGTTAGTTTTAACATAATTATGAAAAGGACAAAGATAGAACAGGGGTTAAAGTTCTAAATTGGGGAAAGGCCAATTTTACTAAGCTGGTTTAGCAAATGTGGACTGGAAGCAGCTACTTGAAATTAAATCAGTGATAGACTAGCAGGAGGCATTCAAAGGGGAGATTCAAGGGCTTCAGAGTAAACATGTTCCCACAAAGAAAAAGGGTGGGACAACCAAATCTAGAGCCCCATGGGTATTAAGAATCATATAGGGTAAGATAACGCAGAAAGGAAAGCTTATGTCAGACACCGAGAACTGAATACTGCAGAAAGCTGAGAGGAGTATAGAAAGTGCAGGGATGAAATCAAAAAGGAAATTAGGAAAGCAAAGAGAGGGCATGAAAGAATATTGTCAAGTAAAATCAAGCAGAACCCAAATATGTTTGATCAATATATTAGCAGTAGGATGTTAACTAAGGAAGGGGTAGCGCCCATAAAAGACCAAAAAGGTAACCTATGTGTAGGAGTGGAAAATGTGGGTGTTTCTTAAAGAATACTTTGTGTCTGTCTTCACAAACGAGGGGGACAACCCTGGTATTATAGTTAAGGAGGAGGAGTGTGAAATATTGGATGTGATAAACATAAGGAGAGAGGAAATATTAAGGGAATTAGCATCCTTGAAAGTGGATAAATCACCAGGGCCGGATGAAATGTATCCCAGGCTGTTAAAAGAAGGCAGGGAGGAAATAACAAATGCGCTGATCATCATTTTCCAATCTTCACTGGATGCTGGTCTGGTGCCGGAGGTTTGGAGGACTGCTAATGTTATAACTTTGTTTAAAAAGGGAGTGAGGGATAGACCGAATAATACAGGCCAGTCCGTCTAACCTCAGTAGTGGGCAAGTTATTGGAATCAATTCTGAGAGATAGGATAAACTGTCACTTAGAAGGGCACAGAGTAATCAAGGACAGTCAGCATGGATTTGTTAAGGGAAGATTGTGTCTGACCAACTTGATCGAATTTTTTGAGGACGCAACAAGGAGGATTGATGAGGGTAGTGTAGTTGATATGGTCTACATGGATTTTAGCAATGCTTTTGACAAGGCCTCACATGACAGAATGGTTAAAAAAAAGCCCATGGGATCCAGGGAAATGTAGCAAGCTGGATTCAAAATTGTCTCAGTGGCAGGAAACAAAGGGTAATTGTTGAGGGTGTTTTAGCGACTGGAGGGCTGTTTCCAGTGGGGTTCCGCAGGGCTCAGTACTCAGTCCCCTGCCTTCTGTGATATATATTAATGATTTGGACTGAAATGTCGGGGGCATGATCAAGAAGTTTGCAGACGACACAAAAATTGGCCGCGTGGTTGATAGTGAGGAGGGAAGCTGTAGACTGCAGGAAGATATCAATAAACTGGTCAGGTGGGCAGAAAAGTGGCAAACGGAACTTAACCCAGAGAAGTGTAAGGTGATGCATTTGAGGAGGTCAAACAAGGCAAAGGAATACACAATAAATGGGAGGATACCGAGAGGGGTAGAGAAAGTGAGGGACCTAGGAGTACATGTCCACAGATTCCTGAAGGTTGAGGACAGGTTGATAAGGTGGTTAAGAAGGCATACGGAATACTTTCCTTTATTAGCCAAGGCATAGAATATAAGAGCAGGGAGGTTGTGCTGGAGCTATATAAAACACTAGTTGGGCCACAACTTGAGTACTGTGTACAGTTCTGATCACCTCATTACAGTAGGATGTAATTGCACTAGAGAGGGTATGGAGGAGATTTACGAGGATGTTGCCAGGATTGGAAAATTGCAACTATGAGGAAAGATTGGATGGACTGTGGTTGTTTTCCTTGGAACAGAGGAGGCTGAGGGGAGATTTGATTGAAGTGTACAAGATTTTGAGGGGCCTGGATAGAGTGGATGGGAAGGACTTATTTCGCTAAGCAGATAGGTCAGTCCCTTGGGGACATAGATTTAAAATGATTGGTAGAAGGATTAGAGGAGAGATGAGGGAAAAAGTTTTCAGTCAGAGGGTGGTTGGGGTCTGAAACTCGCTGCCTGAAAGGGTAGTAGGGGCAGAAACCCCCAACTTATTTAAAAGGTGTTTGGATATGCACCTGAACTCCCATAAACTCCAGAGATATGGACCAGGTGCTCGAAAATGGGATTAGGCTGGATGGTTTGTTTTTCAGCAACAATGGGCAGAATGGCCTCCTTCTATGCCATAAACTTTTCTACATTTTCTAGATATTTTAAATATCTGAAGAGGAGGAATGTGCAGGGACGTGGGGAGAGGGCTGGGGAGCAGCAGTACATGAATTGCTCATTAGGACGGCCAACACAGACACAATGGGTAGAATGGCCTTCTTCTACGCTGTAACGATTCTGTTTCTATAATTCTCTGATTCTATGTATATCAAAAAAGCAGGGTACTAGCACAGAACCTTGGGGAATATTGCTGCCTACCATCTTCCAGTCTGAAAAGCAACCATTTACCACGACTCGCTGTTACAATCAGGCGAGATGGGGTCGAAAGGCTCCCCTATTGTCCCTCTCCTTGTTTGACCATAACAGGGTTTAATTTCTTCTAAACAGAGGGTTTGCTGACCAATTCAGTGAATGTTTAATCCTTTATGTGCTATGATCATAAAAGAACTAATCAAACAGTTTCTCTTGAGATTAAACAAGAAAGAGGTTAGTTTATTGTACTTCAAACCAAAACCCGATCTAAGTAAAATAAAAAACTATGCTCCAGCTTTCACACACGTGCACACACACAGACACGCACACACATAAGAATCACACACACACAAATAGGTTACAGAGTGGAGAAGAATAGATTAGTTAGATTAGAGTCCAGAACAATAAAAGTACAGTCTGTGGAGTCTGGTAATTCAGTGATCTTCCAGATGAACTCGGTGGTCCTGAAGTTCCTGGCCGGTAGATGTGGCCAACTGGTTCAGGGTTCTCGTGGAGGCAGTGATGAAGGTGGTTTTCTTCCCAGGTCTCTGTCTGCACAATGATAGACTTGGATTTTTTGCAGCCAGCCAGCAGGGTTCAAACCTGACAGGTCGCCTGGAGAGAGGTAGAGAAAGAGAGGGAGACCTTCACTGGTCAAACTCAGGTGCTTACCTGCTGTAG